>NC_140605.1:17584134-18289134 GCF_057381915.1 Diplotaxodon limnothrissa | reverse complement strand
CCTACCCCTCTGCAACGCTTCATTACACCGAAACAAAAACACTCAAGCACCACCAGTCACCAGTCAAGCACACTTGCTCTAATAACTTCACATAAAAGTGCACGCAGAGGGATTTCTGTAATATATACTTTTTAGTTATTGTGTGTGTGCGCTGTGTGTATATGGATGTCATTAGTTGCACAGACATGCTGTTACTCTTTAATTATAAGCACCTGCTGTGAGTGAAAAAAAGGATACTGCAGTACAACAAAGAGAATTTTTTTTTTTTTACTGAAACAAGAATCATCAGTGACTTTTTCCCTTTTGCATTTGTTTGTGCATCTTGGGGTAAAATAGCTCCAGGCTAAGACAAATGTTGACTTACGGTATCTTAATGTCCCGAATCTGCTTATAGATCAATGCTTATGTTTCTTCCTTAGTTTCCTTGTTTGTACGAGTAATGTCTGAGGAGCTTTTTGTTTTATTTCCAAAGTTTTTACTGACTGAATCTGGCAGTTATTAAGAAAATTCAGTTACTTTGCTGGGGCTTACCTTCCTATTAGGGACAAAAAGCATGTGGCCTCATTGTAAATCATTTAGGCAGGCAGCGTTTTGAATAAGCAGTGGGAAAGGTTTCCAGGAATTGAAAGCTAATCAATATAGCATACTATGAAAAATCCTCAGCTACTATGAACTAAGTGAAAACATGGCTGTATGTGCATATATGTGTGTGTGTGTGTGTGTGTGGGGGGGGGCTTTTTAGTTGTATAATGAAAGAACGTTAATAGTTAAATCAAATAATAGGGGAAAAAAAATAGCATCAAGAGAGTATGAAGTTGTCATTGTGTCTGATTTCCAGTGAAGCCTGATACGGTTTGTCACACCATCCAACCATCATCTGAATGAAGCTGATCGATCAAAGCTATTATGTCCTGGTGGCTTGAAAGCCAACTAAATGACCCTCAGTTTGTCACGGTCTGCAGAGACAGGCCGTGCGGTGGTGTGTGTGATGGACCCAGGTGCATACACAAGTGAGTAGACGGGAGTGAACTTAACAGAAAGCGAGCCTTTATTATGGCTGAAGACAAAGTGCACAAACAAAGCAGGGATGGCGTGACTAGACTATAACTAAACTGGGAAAACTAATACTGCGACAAACTAAGAAAACTCAGACTATGATGATCACTGCAAGGACTGACCGTGAAAACGTGGAGGTGAGAACACAGACGACGCGACACAGACTGTACGAAACACAGAGACTAAATACACATGAGGGATGATCAGGGGAAGTGGATGCACACGGGGAACACAGGTGACACTGATAACCATAACAAGACACGGCAGGAGTGAACGTAACACTGATGGGAGATGGGCAAAGTAAAGCAGGAAGTACACAGAGGTTCAAACAGGAGGAGAGAGAGCACGGGGAGAACGCAGACATAACGGGCTGGGGAAAACATAGAATAAAGCACAAAGAGAGACGAGGGCTCATAAATACACAGAGGGGCACACAGGGGGTAAGAGTCACGAAGGGAAAACACATAAGGAACAACGTAACAGATCAACCCAGGAAGCATGGCCTAAATAAAGAACAAAATACAAAAATACATGAAAACTAAGAATACTGGGCCCACATGGCCCAGGACCATGACACAGTTATCCAGTACCGTTTGTGCTGAATGTGAATGGCTCAGTTGGGGTTGTAGTATGTAGTTTTTTTGGTGATGCTTACATGCATGCGGGCTTACGCATGCATAAATAAAGTGACTCTAATGACAGATATATATTTTTTTTCTATAAAGCCAGTGCATATTGTCATGTACAGTAAATGTATAGTGCAAGCAATAAAAGCAGTTTTTATTTGTTATATACAACTTTGCTTTTCTTTTTCTTTTTTTAAAATGATTTTTAGGTCTGATCACAACAACAGCGAGGAAACTGGACAGAGAACAACAAGCTGAACACTTTTTAGAGGTACAGTAAAGCCTGAACCGTATTCATAGGTTCATATTGATATTATTTATCCAGGCCTGCCACTTGCCATAACCTACTATTAACAAAGACAGGGTGGAGGACAACCCTGGCAGACCCTCAAGGCTCCATAAACTGTGATGAATGGCTGTAGTTTTGGGCCCCAGGTTTGGGATTTTCTAAATGTAATCATTCATCATTGGTTATCTTCTCCACTCAGGACGGGAACAGGGAGGAGAGGAGTTGGTCTGCCCAGCATTTGATAAGTGCAGACACTAGGCATACAGATAGCTGGGTGATTACCATTTCTGTTGCTCCTGCAGCTCTGCATACAGATGAACCTGATAATCACAGATTCTTGACTTTGTGGACATGAACAAACTTCTATTCCCCCACACTTCGCTTACAACTTATTAAATGCCATTGAATTCACGAGCACTTTGCCTTTCTACAAAATGGAATGAAATAACCTGCAGTTGACCCACACGATTGCACCTGTGCGCTTTTGTTATGTGTTCTATTGTATGCCCGAATTGCCAATTGAGTTGTCCAGACTCATGCTGCCTTGTTTAGCTCCCATACTTAATAAATGTATGGCAGCACACTACAAAGTGAAAGAAACAGTAGAGAGAAAACTGCCAAGAAAATATACTATTGTGGCCAACTTGGAAAGAAACAAGTAAAGAAGTCTTTGTTAAAACATTGTTCTGAATATCACCCATGCATGCCACCCACTGCTCAGCCTGACTGCTTATGCTGTCTGTAATTAATAGCCTAGTGAAGAGTCAGGCTGGCAGCAATGGTGTTCACCCCTATCTGATCCAATTGATCCGTGATCAGCCCTCTGCCACCGCCTCCAGGGGATCAATAATACAAAGAGATTTCCCGTGAGCTCAGCTCCACGTGGCCCTGCCCTCACACAGCATGAGCAAGATTTACGATATCAATAAAATGTATGTGCTCCCTAGTAAAATCCCATGCATTTGTGTGCTTGTGTTCACGTTTTTCCCAGATTGCAGTAATAGATGGCCCGGTGACCACACGCCAATCTACTGTGTGGGTCATAGTTCACGTCCAGGATGAGAACGACAACCCGCCCACCTTCCCAGAGGTCACCTACCGCATCAGCTTGCCTGAGCGAGACAGGAACAAACGCGGGGAACCCGTGTACCGTGTCTTCGCTTACGACCGTGATTATGGCGCCAATAGCAACATCACCTACAGCATCATTAGCGGTAATGAGGACGAAAAGTTCAGTATCGACCCCAGGACTGCTATGGTGTCGTCAAAGAAGATGGTGACAGCAGGCAGCTATGACATCCTCACTGTGAGTCTCTCATATCAAATATAAAAGCTATCCTCGTTTTTAAAAGGAAAGCCTGTATTTGAAATCTGTGGGGAGATATGGCAGACAAAAGCCAGCACTCAGTAACAACAGTCTAAATTGCTGAAACGGCCTTCCTTGAGATAAGACTTTAAGGCACAGTGCTGCTTTTTTTCCATGTCTTGAGTGCTGCGTTTTCAATTCCGTTTCTTACAAACTAATCACAGCCAGTGTGCGCTTGTTAGCTCCTAAGGCTCTGCTTTCAGGGAAAGTTGGCAGAAGCAAACGCAGTAACTTTGCCATGTTTCATCAGGCAAAAGCCCAGGTACTGGAGCACACACATTATTCTATTGCCAATAAATTCAGCAGCAGAGTGGAGGGGTTGTGGGGTGGAGTGGTGTCGATGGATACTAGGTGGCATGATAGATCTTAGTTGATCTAGCATGAAAGGGTACTTGTGGTCAGACTAATATTACAAACAAACACAAATTGCATTTTTTGCATCCATATTTATACACTGGCCAAACTAGTATTGTATTTGTGTTGGGTGCGAAAAAGGCAGACTAAGCTATTGAAAGCCAGGTAGTGAGGCTCATCTCATTAATCTGCATTTGTTGGGATCAAAGTTTTTGTATGGATGGGATGTTATTGCTAGGCTATAGATGTAGTTAATCCACTCTAGGGGCAGTCAGTCAGTGCAGTGGTGATCAGTATAGATTATGATTGTAGGTTTCGTGGTCTATGAAGTGGAGAGGAAAGAATTCTAATGTACTCAAAGTTTTTGGTTGGCCTGAATACATGCATACTAATAGCAAGTAGTGGTAAGTCCTCCATTTGCTTGTGTTGGTATGGTGGCCCTGAAAGGTTAAATGCATTGCAACTCAAAAAACAGAAAATAGAAAAACACTGTAAAATCAGACAAAACACAACAGAAATGGAAAGAAAATTAAGCAAACATCATGAAACGAAATAAAAGTGTTTCTAGAGGGAAACAATAATGTGGTGGAACTACTGCAAAGAGTAAACGGCTAATACCAAACGTGTATCTACAATATTATATGAATCATGTGATTTTAATGCACATATTGATATGCAGCTTTTTCTTCTTTACATTACCGATGAACCCTCTGCTTCGTTTGAGTGTGTCTCAGTGCAATCCTTCGCATGTTTTGGTTTCTGTCACTCTCACAGCTTGTTTTGTTTCATGATTTGTTATTTGTTTGTTTGTTTTTTATATTTCTGTTGTTTTTCATTCAGCACCCTGAGGCAACTGAAATTGTCATTTTTCTATTTGCTGGTGGTTTCATAAGTTGCAGTCCATTTGATCTCTCAGGGCTACCAAACTAATTTATCTATATTGTTCCTTCTCTTAGATAAAAGCAGAGGACGGTGGCGATCCGCCATTATGGTCTACTGTTAAACTTCATGTAGAGTGGATTCGTAAACCTGCCCCCTCACCAGTGCCCCTACTGTTCACCCAGCGGTACTACAATTTCTCCATTTCGGAGACAGCTACTGTTGCCCAGCCAGTGGGAGTCGTGGCTATCAGCCAGTCCAGCACACCTGTCTGGTTCACTATCATTGGTAAGAAAATTAATATAAGATACTGAACTAACAGAGAGCCAAAGGACAGTACATACTCTGAATTTTCTCATAAAAGTGTCCTGGTTACACTAATGAAAAGTTACAAAGTGTTTCTTGATAGTGAGTTAGTAATAAATTGTTCTAGTTTTCATCATTATTGTCTTGACTCTGGTAAAAAAAACAGATCTCCTCCCTGGTTTTTAATAGAACAACTAAGGAATATTAACTTTTATTTGATAGTTAACATTAAATAAAAATGTAGAGCTGTTAAATCAAGAAAATATGTTTAATATTTAATTGTTCTTTTTTTAATAGACAGAGAAAATGCAATGTGCAAATGTTTTTCCCAGTTCATTCTTAGTGTTAATGTTAGATGAGTAATCGTACAGAAACGGTTATTCATATTTCAGATAGTTTTAAAAAATAAAAGCATTGGGGATATTTTATTTCAAACTTCCAGAAGTAAGCTCTTATCACCCACCCTTAGCTTAAGTATTCTAATGAAAAGTCAATTTGTATCACTTAGTGACACATATATATGTAAAAACGTCAAGAGGTCAACTTTGCAGTGCTGTATATAAATCATCCAAACCTTTGATCACAGGGATATCCAGACTTCATGAATATTTATATTCTCTTTTTTCTTTCCTCTCTCTCACCTTTAAGGCGGGCGCCCTGCCAGAGAAATGTTCTACATTCCTCAGAATGCATGTGGAAGAAACTGCTCGCTTGACACAGGTCGGGTCAAAGCTAATTTTGCCACACCTTTTCCCCCAAATGCTGCAGGTTTGAAGAAATTAAGGAAATCAAGGAAATGTAGCACGCAGTTCCATGACCTTGTTTAGCCAAAGGCAGAAGTGATCGATCTGAGTTTGGAATAGTAATCTCACACAGCTCCACTAATACTATGCAGTATCATTATCTCTGCCCACACAAGACAGGTTTGTGCTATTAGTTCAGCTACATTGTAGCTACTTTGGAAAGTTGCTGCATTTCTGATAGAAGCAGCCTGTAATGATACTGCTCCCCCTTCCATAAGGCCTCCATACAGTATTTTTATAAAACAACAGGCTATTTTAATGTTTCCACTTAAGGCTGAATTCAAATGCACCTCACTGTTTTTTAGCAGTTATGGATAAACCTTACAGTGACTAAAACAAGTACTAAGAAATGTGAGAGGAATTGCTCTTACAGTATAAATGACCCTTCAGAGATTTAACACCCACATTTTCAGATGCTCCTTAGATTTACAAAACTTCACAGAGCTCTAGCCCAGTGCTTTACTGTCAAGCCCGGCAGCATTAGTATTTCGGATCACTCTCACTGCTTTGTGCATCACTGGTCAGCCACTGCAAACAACTGTGGAGCTGAAACTGCACTGGAGCGTTTAGCAACTAAAGAGGCAGATTGTATTCCTCTGGTGGAGACCAAAGCCAGATCTGAAAATATGGGATACTTTGCTTACATTTGTTAGGGGCTATGTACAGTTTGAGAGTTTTGCATATAATTGCTTTTTTGTACTGCATTTCTTTTGAATCACACTAGAGAAATATTTGTTCTTAATCATTTTTATGGCACTGAATGTGATTTTGTGATATAGATAGACAGAAGAGTTTGATTCTTATACGGCTTTCTTATCGGGCGTGCTCTTCCTGGATTAATAACAGAACTCTGAGGCATCATTCCACCCTGACAGGAAAAGAAACTAGTGATTACATGCTGTAATTTTCTTTTTTCTCAATGCTGTGAGACTGATCCCTCGTAGTGTTGAATTGACCCACTGCTCTGCCATGAAAAGTAGAACAAAAAATAAATAAACAATGTGAGATCCTGTATTTTGCTCCCACTCAACATGCATCAGTGGTTGTGTGAAAAATGCCCAATCAGTATTCATATGCTGAGGGGTGCTCAGGCTCCCAGATATCTCGGGAGAGAAGCTGGAATGAGAGGAAGGATGGTACCGAATACCTAACACATATCACTCCCCTCCCTCACTTTAATCAAACATTAAGCCTTTAAACTGTACACTCGCCGCCCGTGGAAAAGACCCTGCTGCAGGTTTTTGATCTCTGAGATGGGTTGTGTTTTGGAGTGATAAGACAGATGTTTGCGTGGCTGTTAACAGCTCTCAGGCTGCCAAGTGGGTTTGGTGCTACATCACATTGCATTTCAGTTCATTTTATTTCACAGTCCCTCCAGCTCCAGACGAAGGCACCTGGCCAAAACAATTACACAGTAATAACTTAGAGCACCTGAGTCTTATATGCAGTGCGAATACTAAAAGGCTGACACTAAGTGTGTGTACGGGGGATGGGTGTGTGTGTGTTCATTTATTCCAGGGAGCTTTGACATGCAGTTTGACCTCCAACTGGGGGTGGGGACTCTAGTCGTGGCCAAGCCCCTTGATGCGGAGGTGCAGTCTGTGTACAACATGACGGTACAGGTGACAGATGGGACCAACTTTGCCACAGCACAGGTACACAGAGTTTTGATTTGTTATGCACTGGCGCTGCCTCTCATACGCCCCAGACCCACATCAAATTAAATTATTGTTCCCTCTTTTCACGGGGAACTGTTTACGCTCAGCTTCGCTTCCTCTGCTTGCGCTCGGTTTTTCTGAAATTATCTCATACTGACTATGAAATGTGCTTTTGTTGCCCTGCTTTGACATTCCCTGTGCTCCTGCTGTCGGGGCTCCCCTACTGGGTATATCTTGTAAGGGAAATCCTTGATATCAGAGAATTAATGGGATTACTCTGGACAAATAAAGGTCAAGATACAAAAAGAACCTCATGCCTCTTGGAGAACGCTCGCTCTGGCTTACCAGTCTGCCATTAATAGGGCCTTGTCTTAATGCAAATAGTGTTCAGTTGTGTCTGAGCCTTGCATTTACTCTACAATTGGATTGAGGATTGTCAGTTACCGAAGCTAATTCGACTCCAAGTCTCCTATCACTGTTTGCCACTACGCTGACTATGCAGATTTCCCCTTTCCTATCTCTTCATCATTCAGGTGTTCATTCGAATACAGGACAGCAACGACAACCCTCCAGTTTTTTCTCTACCAGCTTATGATGTCAGCGTATCTGAGGACATACCAGTTGACATGGAGCTGCTGCGGGTCAGAGCATCGGACATTGATGAGCGTGCCCGTTTGAGCTTCTCCATCTATGGCAGCGTAGACCCGGCCAGTATGAGGCTGTTTAGGGTCAATCCTGGCACAGGAGTTGTCTATACTGCAGACAGGCTCGACTATGAAGCCCGGACACAGCACATCCTCACTATTATGGTGGGAAAGGAAGCATGGATGACAATCTGTTCGTGTGTGTGTGTGTGTGTGTGTGTGTGTGTGTGTGTGTGTGTGTGTGTGTGTGTGTGTGTGTGTGTGTGTGTGTGTGTGTGTGTGAGCTTGGATGTTACTGTGAGTCTCTATGCGCCACTGTGCTATCCAATAAATTATGTCCGTTTTGGCAACTGTGTCTGCCTCACTTAATTTTTGCTGATTTTGTTCTTTTATCACCTCGTACAGCTCTATCCATATTCATCTCTCGTTTGCTGCTTTAGGTCAAGGATCAGGAGTTTCCATTTAACCGTGACCTAGCTCGTATCCTGGTGGCAGTGGAAGATTCCAATGATAACATTCCCTACTTCACCAGCACCGTATACGATGCTACGGCCTACGAGACTTTTTCTGTCGGCACGTCTGTAGTGCAGGTGACGGCTCTAGACAAAGACAATGGGATTAATGGGCAGCTCACCTATACTATAGAAGCAGGTACGGTCCAATGTGCAAGAAGATTATTCTCCTTTTGATTTGTATCTGTGCTTGTGTTTTAAACAGTGTAGTGACCTGTGATTTCTTTTTGTATCCTCCTTTAATAGTGTCTGTAACCTTTCTGCTACTTTCAGGTAACACCGGTGGTGTGTTTGGCATTGATAATACCACAGGCCTTATCTTCATTGCCAAGGAACTGGACCTCACTTCTTTAGGCTTTTACACCCTCAGTGTGCGCGTCACAGACAGTGGATTTCCCCCATTAATGGCCACCGCTTCAGTTCGCATTTCCTTGATCCTCTCAGACTTCTCCAAACCGAAATTCTCTCAGAAGGAGTATCAGGCTGAGGTAAAAAAATAAATAAATAAAAAATAAAGTTAGAGATAAATTACTGTCTGAAGGGAGAAGGCTGGAGAGGGTGGGAGAGATAGGAGGAATAAAGACAGCTTGGAGGCGGTATGTGTGTATAGAGGTTAAATGTCTAGACAGATATACAGGAGGTAAGAACGGTATTTTTCAGGAAATGGTCTATACAACTCACTCAAGTTCTGAAAATCTACCTGTATATTTCTGCTCTTTGGCTTTATAGATTATGGAGAACAGCAAAACTGGAACTTACGTGATCACTGTTAGCGCCCTCAGCCGCTCAGCACTCATTTATGACATCACCAGAGGCAACGAGGAGCGCTGCTTCTTTATTAACCACCATACCGGTGTAATCACTACACGCAAACCGCTGGACTTTGAGGTTTGTTAATGTTTTTTCTTTTTTGGTTATATATTAGATGTATAGATGCTTAGCAGTCAAACAGTGGGTACGAGGGGCTTCCGTTCTGTCCCAAGTGCATTTTGTAGGTGTGCCTTTGACCCAAATATATAGTCAGTCATAAAGAATTATATTCAGCCAAAAAAAGCAACAGCAAACAAGCAGTCCTGGAACAGATGGTGTGGCCCTCAGAGCCGTAATCAGCATTACATCTAATCACTCACTGTGATTAGATGAGAAAAAAGTAACTGAGAGTGCATAAATATGCAGAGGTTCTCCAAGATGCTTCTAACAAGCTGTCATTTCAGTCACTTGTTTGAATATACCCTGAGGACAAGGTATTGTTGGAAAGGGAAAGGATGGTAACATGAAATATTTATGTGATTTAATTTCTATTTCCAAAGATTTATAGCATTATTTTTAAAGCCACTGTCACGTTCTTCTTTATGCAAAAAAAAGCTGGCTTTACATCGGATCTAAATTGAATTAGTTTTTTAAACAATTTCACTGGATTTCTTTGCTTTGCCAGCAAACAACATCTTACTTTCTGGTGGTGCGTGCCCTGAGCATGGCTGGAGTGGAAGCCAGCACCTCCGTCATCATACAAGTAGTAGATGTGAACGACAGCCCACCTGTATTCCAACAAATCAGGTATTAGTTGTTGTATCAGTTGTTGAGTGTTAAAAAGTGATTTTCTCGACCGACCTAAGAAATATTTGACTGACATCAGCGTTACCTTTTTCTCCTAACAGGTATGTCGGCGTAGTCAGCGAGGCTGCTCCAATCAACAGTGTGGTCCTGGCAGAGGACGGTAACCCTTTGGTCATCCAGGCAACTGATAAGGATCGCAACCACAATGCCCTGTTAGTGTTCGAGATCATAGGTGAGACTGCTCGGATGTTCTTCAGCGTGGACTCTGGGACTGGATCGATCCGGTAGGTGATAATGCTGTGCAGAAGTTGAATCACTATTGATCTGATTAATTTCCTTATAAGTTGATATATAATGGGTTTGTTTAAATGATTTTTAGAACGATTGCCAGTCTGGACTATGAAACCTTCTCTGAGTTCGTCTTTCGGGTTCATGTTAGAGATAGTGGCCAGCCTCCACGGGATGCTGACAGCCCAGCAGAGGTACTTATAAAGGTAAGCAAATAACATATGAATCAGCTTTCATTGTCTCATAAACAACTCTTGACTCACTTTGAGTTCTGCGTTATCGTAGTCATTTCTCAACATTATTTTCACTCCCTGTGTACCACGTCTTAGGTGATCAACATCAATGACTCGCCCCCTAAGTTTTCCGAGGACACTTACGAGACAATCCTCTTGTTGCCTACCTACATGGGTGTAGAGGTTCTTAAGGTTAAGGCTCTTGACCCCGATATGACCTCTGACCCCACACTTAACCCTGACAAGTCTATCACACCACAGCTGCTTTACTCTTTGGTGGATAGCAATGTGGAGTTCTTTTCTGTTGAGCCATACACTGGACTTGTGACCGTCATCAATCAGAGCCTCAATAAAGACCGTTATCGCTTCAATGTGAAGGTAGGTCTTTAGTGGACATGACATACCATTTGAAAGTCTTTTCATCATTCTGCTATCTGGACTAAGCTGGGCAAACATAATAATGATTTCCTCCAGAAGGTCAGATTCCTGGGTCAGTGCAGAGTTGTGCACATAGAGCCCAAAATTATGTGGTGACTTGTTACGGGATACATCATCTGCATGACTCAGGATTTTCTGACCCAGGATTACATCCAGAATTATTTTACTGTTTTTATTAAGAAAATAAGGGCAGTCAAATTGAGCTAAGAAAAAAACCTCCAGCATTACATTCTCTGCCATAGCTAATTCTGACTCATTTATCTTCTTTCTTTAAGGTTTGGGATGGACGTTTTTCCAGCATGACACTGGTCACGGTGCTTGTCCGAGAAGCTATAGACAGCGGAATTCTCTTCACCTTCCCAGTTTACTTTGCCTCCATCCCAGAGAACATACCCAATATCACCTTAGCGACTGTGGTGAGCACAGTTGGTCACCGCCTCAACGAGCCACTCAAGTACACTCTGCTGAACCCCGTTGGGCGCTTCAGCATTTGGCCCACTTGTGGAGCAGTGTTCACTACCGGTGTGCCTTTTGACAGAGAGGAGAAGGACAGTTATGAATTGGTGGTGGAGGTCAGCAGGGAAGATGAAATATTGAGGGTGGCTAGGGTGATCGTGCAAGTACAGGTAGGTATGGAAATCATCTGCCTGCAAGCATGCTTCTAGTTGTTGCTTTTTCTGTCCATCCTTCACACTTACAGTAATGCAGACTTGGGCGTATTGGGGCAGTCATGTGTTTTCAATTCTTTTGGTTTAGAATGCTTTAAATACGTTTTACATTGTTGCTTGAATGTGTTTTTGTTATAGACTAATTTGGTAGGACAGTGGTGCAGTGGTCAAGAGATTGCGGTGCAGATTTTGTGTTGCTGAACAACATTAACCCTCCTGAGCTTTAAAATGACCCCATTATGTTTTTCTTAAAATCAAATCTTCTAGGTGGAGGATGTAAACGACAACTCTCCACAGTTTGTGAACCTTCCCTACTACGCTGTAGTGCAGGTAGAAGCACAGCCAGGATCAAGTGTTTTCAGGGTCTCAGCTACTGACAAAGACTACGGTCGGAATGGACAAGTGACGTACAGCCTTAAGGAGCAGCACAGAAACTTTCAAGTAAGTAAAACATCTTCCCTTATTTTATATGGGAGGCTGTAAAATGTTATAATTGTGCAAATTCATGAGTTGGACTGATTAATGTCTATAAATCCCATGCAGGTGCACCCTGTGACAGGAGAGCTGACCTTAAAGAGAGCCTTCGAGGCAGATTTATCTAACGCAGAGTACAAACTGATCCTCGTGGCGACTGACGGTGGCTTCCCTCCTCTGTCCAGTGAGGTGGAGCTGCCTGTTAGTGTAGCAAATAAAGCTATGCCAGTATTTGACAAGCCTTTTTATGGTGTCACCGTCAAAGAGGATTTGGATGTCTCCACCTCCGTCTTGTGTATCAATGCCAGTAGTCCCGAGGGCCAGAGCGTCATCTTCACCATCACAGATGGAGACCCATCCCTCCAGTTTGACATTGGCTTCGACACAGGAATCATCCGTGTGATTTACCCGTTAGACTATGAGACCACACAGTATTACCGTTTAACGGTGAAGGCTACCGATACACTGACCGGAGCTAAGTCGGAGGTTGATGTGGACATTGTCATGCTGGACGTGAACGATAACCCACCGCTGTTCCTGAACACTTCATACTCAGCTGTGCTCTCTGAGAACTCCATGATTGGAACGCCCGTCTTACAGGTGTGTGTGTGTGTGCGTGTGCGCATGCCTGTGTTTGCTGAGTTAGTCCAGTGTGTACTCTAACTGAATGAGTGTTTACATTTAAGAGTCACTTCAGCAGCATTGCAGATGGCTCATTTATTCATGGGAAGATGGTGTGATATTTGCCTAGAAATTTCCCAGTGGAAGTGCTTGACCTTTAATACAATAGTGCTCTTTTTTCATTCGGGAACATATTTCTGTTTACAAGATGAGAACATCATATGATTGAATTTGGATTTTTCTCACATCTTTTTAAGTCAGTCAGCAAAATACTGTAGGCCCGTGTCCCTTTTTACTAGCATTAAAGTGTAAAAGAAACAGATTTAAGAACAGAGGCTTATAATCACTGAGCCTTAAAATATGCTTTGCTCTTGCTCTGTGGTACTGCAGTATTGTTTACCACGTGGGTCGTATTTAACCTGATCAAAAGCACATCTCTGCCTCAGCAGTCAAATAACAAATTTCTGGACATCCAAGAAGGGATGCCAAATGGTTTGGTATCAGTACATGAAACAGTCGCTAAGAGATGACCTAAGTTTCTGTTTATTAGCTCTGAATGGCTATAATGGGCAAAATATAAAGATAACGTTGATAAATTAAAAATCTTGGTGGTCCTCCTTGGTATGAAGGTCAGCTTTTTCAACTTTAGTGAAAATTGGGGAGAAATGTTTGGTCTATAAATGTACGGCATCAGTACGGCAACCACATCAGTTAAATTAACGCAAATTAAATTAACATAAGCTTGGTGAACTGAGTTTTCCCCAGGTCGTTGATGAACAAGTAGGAGATCTGACTGGCGCAGCCTGGTGAAACAGTGCGGCCTCTCATTGTTTTACAAGACAAAATAATTGTTTGTTTAAGTCTAAGAAACCAAAATGCCAAAATATATTTTTGCTTATTTCAGTGACCTCTAGTGGTTATGTGCTGTGTTTTTTGTAGTTTCTCAATATCAAAATATCAGTTTCTCGATATCTATTTATTATAGGTACAGCTGGCCTTCATATATTTGAAAATCATGCATATGTTTTAAAAGTTAACTGCACAAACTCACTTCCAACTTTGACCCAATTGTGGCATTACATTACTCAAGTCACAGATATAAAAAACAGGGGACCAAATTTCAAAACCTTTTATATTTGTTTAAAAGAGCTGCACAGACTCCGACAGAAGTAAAAACACTTGGAGCGCTATGACCGACTAATCAGATTTTCTGTTTGGCTTCCATATGATTGTTCCACCTCCTTCTTTAACATTATATCACAACTTTTAATATTTTTATATTTTATTACTTTATTTCTGTAAATGTAGTTGTATCTCAGCAAATGTTCACGCTGAATGTTAAACAAATGCTTTGACAAGGTTTTACATGTCTTTCTATCCTATTCTCAGTAAAATCTGGAACGTTATTTACTTTTTCAATTGGCTGCAGTGGTGGTGTTGTACCCACAGAGTATGTGTGGGGTAAGCAAATCAGCCCTTATCTTGAATAATGCATGAGGCAGGACACAATTGAATGTAACTCTCCGTGTAGGTGTTTGCCCAAGACCAGGACACAGAAAAGAACGGCGTGGTGAGTTACCAGATCCTATCTGACATCTACAACAGCACCGACTACTTCAGCATCGACAGTAACAGCGGGCTGATATACACGGCACGTCTGCTCGACTATGAGCTCATCCAGCGCCACAACTTCATTGTCAGGGCGACGGACAGCGGAGACCCTGCCCTTAGCAGCGATGTTACTGTCTCTGTGACTGTAACTGACACCAATGACAACCCACCTAATTTCAGCCAAATGCTGTACGAGGCCTTTGTCAGCGAGCTGGCTCCCAGAGGACACTTTGTGACTTGTGTTCAGGCATCAGATGCTGACATCTGTGATGCCAGTAGGCTGAGGTAAGGAAAAAGACGCTTTGAGAACTTACCGATTCTGTGTTTTCTCTGTAGACTTGATTTACCTTTGAACCTAGATGCAAATCCTCTTTAAGAATTTTTCAGATTGTCACCTCTTGAAAAGCACAGTGCAGTGTTTTGGTTTGCTAAAATCCCAGTAATCCTGGTTCAGTTTCACACGAGGCTTTATTTAGATTTTTCTCAAGCAGTTTTGGCTCAGCACCCCCTCAAGACAAGTAGACACTTGTAATTTGCAGCACCTCTTGAGCAAAATAACTTTGTAGACCGTAAGCAACACAAGCTCTCTCTTCTTCCTCCGCCTTCAGGTACAGTATTCTCTCAGGAAATGAGAAAATGACTTTTATGATGGAGCCAGATACGGGGGTGCTTCGTCTGTCTAACAAGAGGAGACAAGGCATGAAACTCTCCTATCAACTCAATGTGTCCGTGTCGGATGGAGTCTTCACCAGCACTGCTCAGGTGAGACAACTTTTGGCAGTTACGTATTCGTTCTGTCAGCTGATTTGGTCTTTTTTTAAGTCTCAGTAGTCCTTATACACAGAAAATGGGCTGACCTTCTTCACCGGCCTGTCAAAATTATTACCAACCTTCGCTGCTGCTCAGTGTAACTGCTGTTTCTCACAACTGCCAGCTCCACAGTGGGAGGTTAATGTCTCGCCATATCAGATTTACTTTGAGGATAAGCTGCCAGCTGGAAAAAATACTCACATCTGTCTCTTAGTGGTAATTACAAATGGGAGATTTGAGGGGGGGTTGGGTCATATATCACACATTTCTGTTGCAATAACACATCACCCCATTCTTAAAGTTCTTCTTCTGACATACATGAAATATATGTGCAGCAGTTCTTCACGGAGGTGTCAGTATCTGTGTGTAATCCGTGTGTAATTCAAATCAGTAACTAATTGTTCACAACCCTGGTGTTCTTACTACTGCTTTGCCTTTTTGATTTGATCGTGTTTGACAAATCAGCCGGTGATGTTTGTTGGGATGGCAACAGCAGCATGTCAGCAGACAGTGAGGATAATGATGATGGAGTGATGTTGCGATGGTGATTCACAGGTGATTGTACGTGTCCTGGGAGCTAACCTGTACAGCCCAGTATTTAGCCAGAGGTTCTACTTGGCTGAGGTCCAGGAAAATGCACCGGAAGGGTCAAAGGTCATTCAGGTAATTTCACTTTTTCAGTGCACTGAATTAATGAATACAAAATAACACAATGAGGAATATTGATGAATTTCTGTGTGGACATACAGGTCCGCGCAACAGATGAGGACTCTGGACTGTACGGACAGATCACCTACTCGTTCATCAACGACCTGGGGAAAACTCAGTTCACCATTGATGCAGATGGGGTCATTTCCACTGTTCAGAAATTAGACCGAGAAAACCCTTTCAACAAGGACATGGTGCTAACTGTGATGGCCCTGGATGGTGGAGGTAACTGTTTCCCTAAAAAGCCATCTTCAAATCAGCTAATATAAGTAGAGATTCTCCAATTGCAATTTTCTTGGCAAATTTCATTTTCCTGTTTTATTTCTCCGCATGACCAAATTTTCTTTCTAATAAAAATAACTGAGAGCATATAAAAATAAAAATCAACTTTTCTTCAACACAAAATATTTTTAAGTTTAAAAAGTTTATCTAAGTTATTTAACTTTACAGTTTCACCCCAAACTGCTCTCGATGAAATAACTGAAAATAAAGAACTCTGCTGCTGGAAAGAGTTATAAAAAACTGACTGAAATTGAGCTGCTGTACACCCACCTTTACTTGGCCTTCACCAAAAAAAAGCAGGTGCAATAGATTTATATAACAAAAGTTGGTTACATACATCAACCCTTTCCTCTTTTTCACTTGTCTTCACAACTTTCCTGGTAACTGCATTGATGCTTCTATTGCTCATACAATTTCCTTCATTAGCTTTTTCTTTGCGGGGCTGCCCCTGCAGTTTACTTTGGTAAACGAAATGCCATCATTCACTTTCGGGAACGTCCATACTAACCATGCGTTAGCATGTTGCGTTGAAGGTGCATAGACTTTTTTCCTGTTGTGCATCGATTCATTAATCCTAAATCGATTTTTAAATATATATGAACTATTCCAACAACCGCCAAACAGTTAAAACAACAAATGAGAGCAAGTAAACGGATACCGCAAAAAGATGTAAACAGAAACTACTGAAAGCCGACATCTCACAGGTTCCGAAGCTGAGGGTTTCCTCACTCTCCGAGCAAAATACATTGAACCAGTAGCAAAAGAAGATCACAACTACACTTCACATTTGATAAACATCGTCATGAATTCCCTCTTGCTTTGGCAGTTTTGATGAAATCACACTTCCTGCAGAGCTCTTTCACTCTCTCGGTGTACTTCAAGAACAGTTTCCCCATCTTAAATCTCTGTTTTCTGCATTATTTGCTTGCTTATTGCACACCAGTCTACCATTGTGTTCAGCGCTGTCGCACGCTGTTTTTTTGTTGTTGTTGTGTTTTGTTTTGTTTTTTCAAAAATGACCTCCGACAAGAAAGCCTCATTTTTGCTGTTCAATATTGAAGAAATTTAAATTTTTTTTGCCAAATTGGAAAACACTTAAATGTCTCTAATAAAACCTCTGTAACTGTAATGTTCGTTTTTTAAACTACTGCAGAATATTTTAATACTTCTGACTGTCTGAGTCAAAATTGAATCAAATCAAATCAAATTGAATTGGGACCTTGTGAATCAGAATTAAATCAGCTATAGAAATCAGTGATAATACCCAGCGCTAATCTGTATCATTTGTGCATATTAAATGTATGTGTGTTTTTATTTTCCAGGCCGTGCATCATTTTGCACGGTACGGGTGGTTCTTGCAGATGAGAATGACAACGCCCCCCGGTTCAGAGCAGTGGAGTATCGTATGAGCATTAAAGCAAATGTTGCCAAAGGTTCTCTTGTCACTCAGATCCAGGCCACTGACCCAGATGCTGGGTCTAATGGAAGGATCACATACTCACTTTACAGTGAGGCACGCCTATCTCTGGTCGATGTTCTGGAGGTCAGTGCATGTTGCTTTTCAACTTCTTTTTGACTGCCCTTTGTAAAAAGAAAATTAATATCTATGCAACACATAAAATCACATAAAAATGCAACCACATGCAATCTGCAACAAATTGATTTAAAACTCATTAAAGCACAAACTCTTTTAGCGGTAAACTTGATTTTCAATTAAGGAATGTTTTCACATGACCCTCCGTTCCCACTTCAGGGGATTAAAAGCCATCTGTTTGCTGTAGATTATGTATTTTTAATCATCTAATCAAAATGATGTTGCATTAGGGTTGATGCTTTGGTCAATTTTGAAAATACAATTAAATTTAAATAAATGTGGGCTATAAATGAATCGAAACACCATGGGATTAAAGGAATATAGCTGCAACTTATAAACACTGTATGTCGCGGTGAAGCTTGAAGGGCATTGCGGTTCAGTTTGTGCGCATAAAACCGTGACGTTCTCCTTGTATTTTATTAATGTTAATCAAAATGATATAAAAATAGCAACAACTTTCGTGGTTTGGAATTAAACACATAACTACAAATGTCAACAGTTTAAAAAAAAAAAACTCCCAAAAGCTGATTTAAATAGCCTTGTGATTTTGCTGGTGTTCAGGTGGAGCCAGACAGTGGCTGGATGATGACTAAAAGCACAGTGGACCACCTCCAGGGCACTGTGCTGTCCTTCTTTGTCAAAGCCACAGATGGTGGTTCTCCGGCTAAGCACTCCCTGGTGTCCGCCTTCATCCACGTAGTCCCTCCAGATGCATTCGTTCCCTCGTTCAGCCAGCCTCAGTACTCCTTCACCATCCCTGAGGACACAGCGGTAGGAACCGCCCTGGGGTCTGTGTACATGGGTGCTGGACAGACCGGGTTCTTTAGTGCAATCGCAGGGGAGACGCTTGACAGCAACCAGGAGGGGACCTTCCTGGTGGAGAAGGAGACTGGTCTCATCCGTCTGGTGAAACCGCTAGACTATGAAGAGGTCAGCATCTTCCGCTTTAAAGTTGCAGCAACAACAAGACGAGACCTGATTGAGTCAGTCTCCACTGTAGATCTGGAGGTTAAGGTTGGTACCACAATGCACTGCAGAAGGATAGCATTTGCTTTCTGTTTTTCAGTTGAATAGGGAAATGTGCATATGCAATTATGGATTTTATGAAATAATTGCAGATTTATGTGATAAATTAATTAAAATAGTAAGAAGGGGGTAATTGTGCTGTCTTTTCATTTAGACTTTGTTCAGCTGAAGCAGATTTATTGTTTTATAGATTCTGGACGTCAATGACAACAAGCCGCTGTTTGAGACCAGCACCTATGTAGCCACGGTGATGGAGGGGATGCCTGTGGGGACCAGAGTGGTCCAAGTGCGTGCTCTTGATCCAGACTGGGGCTCTAATGGGCAGGTGTGTGACAGTCAGGTTAAACTGTGAATCATATGTTTGTGAATCTTTAAAACAAGCATTTTTCTAAATTCAGAGAGCTACAGGCGCTGCTATGCATCCTTTATTTGAATTGCAGGTGACCTACAGCCTCGGTCCTCTGCTCACCTACAATCTAGACTTGACAAGGGATGCCAGCTTCTTCTCCGGGCCTGTGTCTACCACTTCTGTCTTTGCCATTGACAGTAAAACAGGTTGGATCACCACAGTGAGTCAGATGGACCACGAGGCCTGCTCCAGCTACAGCTTTGAAGTAGTAGCGTCTGATCTGGCCGAGTTACTGCCTCTCTCCTCCACCACAGTGGTGACCATCACTGTGTCAGACGTCAATGACAACCCGCCACTGTTTGAGAGGGAGCTGTACCGAGGTGCCGTAAAGGAGAGCGATCCCCTCGGTGAAGTGGTGGCCGTTCTGAAAACCAAAGATCGAGATGGCACGGATCAAAACCACCTCGTCAGCTTTTGCATCACTGGTGAGGACACTGAGACAACTAACAGAATGCTGTCCCGTGCACTCTGTGCTGCAGTAACTCTTCATCTTGCAATGAGATGAGACTGTGCTGCATCAAAATCATTTATTGGTCTAACATGGTTTCTGCTCCAAAGGTCAAGTTATAAATTAATTTGAACTGATATGCCAAAAACAGCTTTCCTTTAACTTGTATTTTTTTTTTTTCATTTTAATATTACAAAGTGCCCATTATACTATGAAACAAAAATGCTTTGTAGAAAACCTTAATCTACACTCATGTGAAGAAAAAATAAGTTTTTGCACTATGACAGCTGGGACGGGCTCGTGGCTGATGGATAGAATTATCAGGCAGGTGCTTCTAATGAAATGCACTTGATGAATTGATCATTCTCGTTCACAACCTTAGCTATTACTTTATGCGTTCGCGCTTTAAAAAAAAAATGAAAATAATAAAGAGCATTGCTTGGCCTCTCCAGAAAAACTCTGACCTTGATAATGAGTAAGAGCACGTCCATTCACAACACACTGTGTGTTAATGATTGCGGATGATGTATTTTGTCCTTGTTTTCTGGCATTTAAAAAATACAGATCGGCCGAGTGAAAGTGTCATAAAAGGTCAAACTTTTAAACTTTGAAGGGCCACGGCTGCTGCCCTACCCGTCTGGTTTACATTATGAAGATGGTTATTGATTGCACCAAAGGGTGCCTGCATAATTTTTTATGTGCGGTTGGAGAGAATCTTGTTCTCATTCATCTTGCGAATGAGTAATGACTCGCAGTTTGTTTACATTTAATATAATACATCTTCACTCCTTTCTTCACTTTTTAGTGTCAGCGCTTTAATTCTCATCTGTATGACCTCCAGGGGGAAATCCACGAGGAGTGTTTGGCCTGGCCCTTGTGCAGGGGGAGTGGAAGGTTTATGTGAGTGGTCTGCTGGATCGCGAGCAGCAGGACTGGTACCTGCTCAACATCACTGCCAGCGATGGCCTTTATGTCGCTCACACCGCAGTGGAGGTTACAGTCATGGATGCAAATGACAACAGACCCATCTGCAACCAGGTCAGGGATAAAGACAAATGGAAAGTGTGCAAAATGAAAATATGCAAAGTAAACAAACCAAGAGGAGCTTGTGGAATGTATAGAGCATTGCAGAGTAAATGGCTCTATCTGCTGTTTGTCTCCATATTCCAGTTAATTTTCTGTCTATAAACAGAGAGAATGCATTGCTTGTGACCATGCATGCAGTCATGTATGCTTGTTATTGAAAAGATAAGTTAGGGCATTGTGTTTGTGGACTGAATGGGGAAAACAAAAGCTGTTTATCAAAGAAGGAATTTTTAATCATTTTATGTCTCATTTAAATTGTTTTCTTTTTCAATCCCAATGAGAGCGTCAAGAGTAGTGGAGATTCCCAGTTCCCCCAATGATGAACTTTCTTTTGGGTAATCTTAACGCTGGCTTAGCTCTGAAAATTCAGCTGCGTTGAATAATGTTCAAATCTGCATATTCATGACTTAGTAAAGAAAAGTCTGTGGCTTCACGAGTAAAACTGGATTTGCTCACTTCAAATATTGATACTTTGTTCTAAAGTGCATCGAAGTTCTAACTCGCTGCAAATGAATTCAGCCAAATTGTCTTTGTTTTATATTTCGGGCCAAGTGTTGTAATTTATGTATAAACTGACTTTTCCATAGTGCTTTTATGGAGTGCATAATGCAGTCTTAATCTAATAACGTACTAAACCGATGAATTACACAAGTTTGAGAATTTACACAAATAAAAGACAGTAATCATGATAAAGCCAATTAAGTTGAGTCCCTTGTGCTATTTCCTACCTTCCAACGCCAACATTCACCCTACATTTAGAGTTAGTCTCAAAAAGACAATCTAGGAGAGGAAAATCTTTATGAAATGAGAGAATAATTGGACTGTGAAGTCTTCTGGGGGCTCTCCTTTCATTTAGTAAAATTCTGCAGTTCTTCAGTTTCACATAATTAGTTGAGAAACTTTCTTTTTCCCTCAAAACTCTAAACTCCTTGAAATGCTCCCTGTTCTCCTCTGATAGTCTTTTTTTCCCTTCTCGCACGAGCCAACACTATAACTACAAAGTGATTAGTCTGACGTTACATGGCGACAGCAGCAACTGGATCAAAATGACACTCGCATTGCCACAGAATGAACTCTAACTGCTGTTTGGGCATCTTTTCTAATGGTTTTTTTTCATAGGAAGATTAGTAGTAGTAGTAATAGTAATGGCGTTTTTCTAGTAGTAACGATTTCAAACTCTTAGCTGGTGCTTGCTCCTTTCTTGTTTTTTTTTATTAAGTGATTAATCAGGATATAAATATTAGAAAATCCCCAATTTAATGCTTTGAATTTTTATTTTGTTCAACAAACAAAAATGCAAAGATGATATAAAACAAATTCTTGGCATTTTTCAAACCTTTGACTGGTTACTAGGTGTTTCACCTTTATATATTTTAAATCTGAACGTTAGAAGATTCAGCAGAGCCAACAGAGCAGGGTGGGGTGTGCTAAAATGCCGTTGCCGCTGCTGGTCCGTGTTTGATGAAATTGTGAGGCCATTAAGCTCCATTTCTCCAGTCAGTCACTGGCAGAAATGGACACCGGGTGATAAAAGGGAACTTCTATTAGCTGGAATAATGGATCAAGTGCCCAGTAGTTGGATGTCTTTTTAATGTATTAGACAGATGCATTTTTTAACTAGAATGGTTAGTGTTACTATTACTGTGCACTTTAATTTCTGCATATGCTTTTGTGTTATCACAGGCCGTGTATAGCACCTCTTTTCCTGAGGACATTCCCATTAACAAGGGCATTCTAAGAGTGGGTGCAACAGATGCTGACTCAGGCTCCAGTGCTGAGATCCAGTATTCACTGTTTGGCATTGGGGTTGAAGATTTCTACATGGATGCAAACACCGGTACATTTAAATATTTCATTTCAAGGGCTTGTAGCAAAAACAAACAAACAAAATCTCTTTTTATACCTCCCCATTTATGCCCTTAGGTGAGTTGCGTACAGCCATTGTGATGGACCGGGAATTGGCCCCCAGCTACAAACTCATCGCACAGGCAACTGACGGGGGAGGCCTGTTCTGTCGCTCTGATATTTTTCTCAAAGTGTTAGATGTCAATGACAATGCCCCCCTCTTCTCATCCACTCATTACCTGGTGAGCGTGTACGAGAATGCTTCGCCTAAGGCTTTGCTCACCCGTCTACAAGCCAGCGACCCAGATGAAGGTAAGCTGCTGTTAGATAAGTAATGTCAGGCAGCGATGATGAATTCAGAAAGTTTTAAGCTTTAAATTATTTAAAAATAATGTGCTGTTTGAGTGTCCGAGCAAGATTATGAGCCAAGATGTAATATATTGTGAACAGTTAGTATGAATGTGTTTTTTCCAGGTCTCAACCGTACAGTGCTGTATTCTCTGGTGGACTCAGTGAATGGGTTCTTCTCCATCGACCCGGTAACTGGAGTAGTAGTTCTGGAGAAGTCTTTGGACAGAGAGAGCCAGGACTCCTATCGTGTTCGTGTGGAGGCCACTGATCGAGCTGGACAACAGGGGGCGCTCTCCTCACAGGTTGGTGGGTAGTCCAAGTGACCCAGATTCAGTATTGATTGTGTCTACAATCAATGTTAAGTCTACCAAACATTACTGTAGGAAATATTTACGCCTGATGCTCCTGATACAAAAAAGCCACTTGTTCTGAAATGAATGAATAATTGAAAGACTAAATAAAATAATAAATAATAAAAATGCACTTTTGAACAAAACTGACATTTATAACAGTGTTTTGCAGCATTTATGTTTTTTGGGTAACATAATCTTGTTTTTCTGAAAAAAATCAAGTGAATAACACATGATCCTTGAAGAGATTAGGTAAATCCCCAATTAGATTTTAATTAAGATAGCTCGTAGTCATGTGAACCGTGTGGAACAGAAAAAATGACGCAGTTACAGAGAGAAGTGGTGCAGAAAAGGTGGAAAACAGATATGTGGCAAATCTGAAACTGTGTTGTGTCTCACAGTGGCTATTTAAAAGTAAACTTTAATTTTGCTCATTCACTGACCATAAATGCTGGGAATGGCATTATTTTTAGGAGTAGGTGTCACTTTCATTACAAATATAGAGAGGAGTAGTTGTTGTTCTGTTACTTGTAGTAGATGATTGTCATAGCCACAATGATATAAAAGCAAAACTACAGTAATAGGATTAGTGGCGTCCTGTATTAAGTAGGTGGAACTTGTGACTCTATATTCTATAGAGTCAAAATAGCATTCATCTAGTAGCCACCAAACTCTCTCACCCTATAGCAGGCACAGATTTTAGTTGGTTTTTGCCTCAGCTTCCTATTTTATTACTAAAGCATATTTTTCTGTACAACTTCTGTATGCGCTTGTGGTCCCTTCTGCCTTGTGGTGAAACGGCACTGAAAGCAGTGCAGTAAAGTGGTTAGGTGCTGTTTTACAGTCTTGTGTGTCTTCCTCAGGTTTATTTGACCATTTTAGTGCTGGATGTGAATGACAATGCTCCAGTCTTCCAGAGAAGAGACTATGCTGTAACTGTCCCCGAGGATGTAGCCGTGGGAACCGAGGTGGTGCGAGTCCTGGCAACAAGCGCTGACATCGGACCTAATGCTGAGATCACATACAACATCCGGTCGGGTAATGAGTTAGGAAAGTTCACCATAGACAGGAAATGGGGTGAGTAGATATCTCTGTGTGTGGCTTGTGCCATGTTATTGTGAAATTTAAAAGCAGGGAATTAAAAAAAAATGAATATCTACTGATATGTGTGTTAAGGTTCTATTTCAGTGGCTGATGATTTGGACTTTGAGGTGTGTAAGGACTATTATCTCACCATCGAGGCCTGGGACAATGGCAACCCTCCTCTTAGCACAGCTACAATGGTAACCATTGAACTTATGGATGTCAATGACAACGCTCCAGCTTTCAGTCAGGACATCTACAATTTGCTGGTCAGCGAGGATGCATCTGTTGGGCAGACAGTTACAAGGGTAAGATTTAAGGCCAGATTTACTAAATGGGGCAAAATAGCCTATCACTCCAATAGAGACTAGTTATATTTAAAACAGGCTTTAGTAATTGATAGGCTCTGATGTAGGACTGTAAATTGTGTGACAACATTTTGACATCACCTTCTATAGCATTCTTGTATTAAGACAACTTAAATAACTTCAAGGGGAAATCTGAAAATCAAATTTCTATGCTCTTCAACTCCAGTACCACCGTATTTTCGATTTTGTGGATTAATCTTGTGTATCTGTGATCTATATCTCACGTATTGTCAAAGTGCACACTGCTGAGTTTCTGTATATCCGCCACTAAAAACAGTTAAGTGTTAGGGCGTGGCAACCTCATGTGCTGTCCGTGCTCCTGAAACTAATTTGAGTGTAAAAAACCCTGAATTGGATGAGTGGAAGAGAATGGATAGATGGAAAACTTTATTCGACTTTATTTAGTTTTTTTATTAATGCTAATACATTGATCATGTTGATGTCAATCTAATCCTGACTATTTTCAGGTTTAAAGTCAATGTTGTCATCCCTTCGTTCTCTTTGGTCTTTAGCCAGTTTGTATTTGACCCCAAGGAAATCAGGCCACTTTCTTTCCCTCCGGGTGTCTGTTTTTTAGGTAGTGGCTGAAGATCTGGATAGCCAAGTGAATGGGCGCATCACCTACTCTATCCTGAAAGGTGACCGAAACAACCACTTCTGGATTGACCCTGTAGCAGGACTTCTCAAAGTCAACAAGAAGCTTGACAGAGAACTTGTAAGGATGCATGTTTAAGTACAAAATCTCATAAACAATCAAGTGTAATTTTCTGGTTCATGAGCACAGTCAGGACAGAAAATACCAGGTCCCATCAAGGTCAACGCTCAATGAAATATCACATTATGCGAGCATAAGAGTGCTTGCCACACTGCCTGATGTACATACAGATATGGCAATCACATTCTCTTCTTCACCGCCTAGGTGTCCAGGTACTCTTTGTCGGTACAGGCGTTTGACAGTGGCTCTCCTGCGATGTCCTCCACAGTCACAATCAACATCGATATCTCTGACGTTAACGATAACCCCCCAGTTTTCAATCCTCCCAATTCCACGGTGGTCATACAGGTACATTTGTGCGTGTTTGCTGTCTATATTTATATTATTAGTTCAATGTTGTCTCAACTTCACTTTCTTACTTCCAGCTAAACCAAGCTGCTGGCACCACCCTGCTCCAGTTATCAGTCAGCGACAAAGACTCCCCTAAGAATGGTCCACCCTTTGAGTTTCGGATCAAGTCAGGAAATGAGGGAAACTTCTTCTCCTTGGACCAGACTGGGACTCTGAGGTCTAACCGTGTGTTTGGCCCTGAAGCCCCCAGAGAATTCACTCTTGAAATCCAGGTTAGGAACTTTACGGTTTTAAAAAGTATCCTATTTAATATGAAGACTTTTCTTTTATGGAGAACTTTAACACCAGTGTAAATTCAACCCACTAAAGCAAGACCTTATTATTACTGTAGAACTTTCTTTGCTGTTAAGTGTCATTATAACTTTTTTTATAACTTTGTCTCTCTCAGGCAACTGATTCTGGCAAGCCTAGTCTCTCCTCCTCTTCCTGGGTATTTCTGAGGGTCATTGGGAACAGTCAGTACAAGCCGACTGTCTCCCCTCTGGAGATCTTCATCGTCATGGTCACGGATACCTTTCCAGGTGGCCCGATCGGTCGGATCTCTGCAACTGACCGTGACCTGAGTGACGTTTTGTCATTTACCCAGAAGCCTCAGCCCAAGAGCATGTTTAAGGTCAACAGACAGGATGGCAGCATTGTAGCGCTGCCAGGCCTGGAACCTGGCAGGTGAACACTAGACCACACAAACACACAGGAAAACAAAACACTGATATGGAAAAAAGAAAACTTTTTGGTGTAACAATTCAGTATCTTTTCTTGCCTTTTCTCAGGTACCAGATGAACGCTACAGTGAGCGATGGACGTTTTGCTGTGATAGCTGACGTTTCCATCCAGGTCGAACAAGTGACAGATGTCATGCTGCGTAGCGCTCTGACCCTACGTTTCAACTTGCTGTCTCCAGAAGACTTACTTAGTCGCTACCTTAGCCAAATTAAGCTAACGTTACGGGGACTAGGTGGATGGAAGTGGTCACCAGGGCAGCAGGATCCTCTTCACATACTCAGTGTACAGCCAGTGATGGGGACATCGGATGTGGACCTGCTTCTAGCCATGGAGAGGCCAGAGACGCCGGGCAGTGGACGCATGGCTGTGTTCTACTCCCAGCAAGAGCTGTCTGCAAAGCTGGAGGAGGTGGCAGCGCAGGGTCAGATTCGAGGTGTGCTAGCTGGGGCTGTGGTGGTGAGCAGCACTTGTTCTGGCGAGCTGGAGTGTGGGGATAGAGTGTGTGAAAACACACTTGTGATGGACGGGAGCTCGCCTGTCACCTACAGCACAGAGAGGGTCAGCTTGGTGTCGCCTACGTTCAGCCGCAAAGAGACCTGCACCTGTCCCGGTTTGTACTACACTCATTTTTGAACCTTCACAGAGTCAGTGTCACAAACACGTATCATCAGTTCATGAACGGCATTGGTTGATAGTTTTCATGTAAAAATCAGTAAAATCCTGAAATATCTGAATGAAAACATGCAGAATTTTTGCTTATGTAGTATACATTTTGCATTCTATAAAAAAGAAAATACAAAAACTACAGAGGCATATATTATGCATGTAAATATAAATAAATTAATGAAAGAATAATGTAAATCTGAAGGCTTTTCACATGATGACAAATAATATTTATATTTCTACCCCTTTTCAAACAGGAGGGACATGCCCCACCCCTGTGGAGCTCTGTGAAGGTCAGTCCTGTCCAGCTGATATGCAGTGTGTGCGTTCTGGTCCTACTGCGCCATCTGTCTGCCAGTGTCAGCCCGAGAGACTAGATGACTGTGCAGGTGTGTTTTGGCATGCCTGCAGTTTGTATAACTTCTGTCTTTCTGATTTAGTTTGATGAGGTTTAGTGTAACCTGAAACTTTTCCCGCTTCTCTGTGTGTTACAAATGTGCAGGCCAGACCTCGCTGAGTTTCTCTGGAAACAGCTACATCAAGTACAGAGTGACAGCGAGTGGCCAGAGCGGAGAGATGAAGCTCGGCCTCAGGATCAGAACACTTCAGAGAAGAGGAGTCATTATGTTCACACGGGTTAACCCCTGCACCATGCTTAAGGTACAGGTTACAGGGCTATGCTTTTTTGGGGGTCATGCAAAACACTGGCTGCTCATTTCCTGTTAGAAGGAAACATGTTTCTCAGTATATGTTTTTTAGAAAACATCATCAGGTATTATTCAGAAGATATAACTTTTTGTTATATAATATCACACTTCACCGAGTTCTTTTGATTCCTCAGAGGCATCCGATGGAAGACAAAACACTGCTCAGTAGACCATTTAACACTTTATTATTTCTAGAAGGGAGATGCGTCCTGCATGACACGCTGCTGCGGATCTCAAATTGGTGTTGTGCCACTAACAGTTTTATTACAGAAGCTTTTTAACTCTAATCTAAACAACAGTGTCTCAGTAACTTCCACTAGAGATGGTCGCCTCTTATCTACACTTTCCCAGGCAAGCGTGAGTGAGAGTCTACAGCTTTCTACTCCCCAAGGACATGTGGTCTCATGCCTTTATTTTTCAGGGCTGTGTCCACTTAATACTACACTATATAACTTTATAACAGTTATTATTAATAAGAAGCATAGCATTATTGAGGCACTGCAAATTATTTAGTTCCAACACTTTTCTTTCCTTCTACAGATTGAAGGCGGTCGACTCTGGTTTCAGTTGGACTGTGACAACACCCTTGGCATTATGGGTATCTCTGGCAGACCGATAAATGATGGCCTGTGGCATGCAGTCACTTTGGAGCTGACTATGAACTACACTCTCCTGTCATTGGATGACAGCTATGTGGAACGTCGCCGGGCAGCCAGAGCCCCGGTTCGTCTTTGGCCTTTGGCACCAGATTCATCATTTTTCTTTGGGGCCCAAGTCAGGCCACTAAATGGGCAAGGTGAGAGGCCAGGCCCTGGGTCAGGGAGGAGCCAGGGAGGGCCAGGGCTTGCAGAGCGTGGCGTAAGGGGCCCTCCGAGAGCTCAGGACGGCTTCCAGGGGTGCCTGGGCTCGCTGATGCTGAACGGAAATGAGCTGCCGCTCCAGAATAAAAGGAGCCGTTATGCTGAGATAGCAGGGCTCAGCGAGATCAAACTGGGCTGCGTGCTTTATCCAGATCCATGCGTCAGTCAGCCCTGCATCAACGGAGCAATCTGCAGTAGCCTTCCCTCTGGAGGTGTGTGTATATATACAAAAAACATGATCATGTGTATGTGCCTTGCTGTGGGACACATTCATTACTTTGTTTTTACTCTGTTTTTTCATTTTTTAATCATTTTATTTTGATAACTTGTTGTTGTATCATTGATCATTATCATTTATTAGAATTATGCACAATAGTTGATATTAATTATAATTTTCAGACATAAAATATCTCTTCCACAGGTTTTATGTGCACTTGCAGTGTTGGATTCACTGGGGGGCGCTGTGAAATTGAACTGACATCCTGCATGCCAAACCCCTGCCAGAATGGTGGAGACTGCAAGCTTGTAGGCAGCGCATTCCTCTGTGGCTGCCCTACTGGACTCGGGGGACTTATGTAAGATATAATAGCCTGGAATCGCTCACACTTTCTAGCCTTAATAACCGGCTGTAACAGCAGTGTTGACAAATGCTGTGTCCTGTTTAGAAAGTATGTAAACAATGAGAGCCGTACGGTGCTGATTATTAAGATACTCAATGTCTGTATCTCCCTCCCTCTCAGTGAAAACATGAAAGAGCATGTGCTGGACTCAAAATCCCATTCATTAGCCCACATTAGTTGTTATTGGGGGGGGGGTTAGTGGTTCTAATTTAATTCTGCATAATTTTAGTTGAAAAGCCCATAATCATTCTCTAGCTGTCTTCTTAATTACAGCTTAGTAATTGCCTTTGAAATAACCTCTCTGCTCATGCGGCTGTTCCACAGAGCCACCAGCAGAGGGCACTTTTCCCCCACAGAGGAATTTTTTTGTTTTGTTTTAGGCTTTTTTATGCTTTTGACTTGGATTTAAAAATTCATTTGATTAATTTAAATTCAATTATCCTTACACTAATAAAACCATGGAATAAAAATGTATTGTTTTTTCAGGCACCAGATTGTTTATATCATTAATAATTAATGTTAAACACAGATTGAAACCAAACAAATAGCTGTTGGATTCAGTTGACTGTGGAGTTGTTGTTGTTTTTTTCTTCCAGCACTAAAATATATGCATTACAATAAAAAAATACAATATAGAATTTTGTTATGGAAAAAGCCAGAAAACTTGACATTTTTTCATTATTACTCATCTATTTCATAGGTTAATAAAACTAATGTGAGACAACTTCATTAACTTTTTTAATTATGGGATAAAGTATTCATCGTTTAAAATAATAATGAGAGGATATCACTGGCCAGCACATCCAGACCTTAATGAGTATTGTGTGTATAATTAATGACTAAGCTGTGACCTGCACTTTTATCATTTAAAAGCAAAACTTTGGAAAGTTCTGTCATGAAGCTTTCTGCAAAATTCTTCCGTCAGATTTGCAAAATGTTTTGAAAATCCCATCAAAGAGAAAATAATTGAAAAGAGAATTGCATGTATCTTCCATCCGCTGCACAGCAGGACACCATGCTTGAAATGACAAGCTGAGATGAGCATGTATGTGTCTGCAGTAAAATTACTTTTATGATGTTCAGCTGGAATTTGCTTCTTCAGTGGGAGTGTGTGTTCATGTTTTTTGCATTCATGCATAATTCTTTAAATCAGAACCGTCTAAATGTAAATAATGGGGAAAATTCCCAGCATTTGGGAAAAGTTTTAAATGTTTTAGCTCACTCTCACCTTTGCATTCTTCCTTTTTCTTAACTTTGATAACATCATATTGCGGCCCCCCATAGCGGCTTTACTTACTCGTTTTTGCTGCCACAGATGTGACGACGACGTCAACGAGTGTGACCAGGAAGCGTGCGGAAATGGAGGAGAGTGCGTGAACACATTCGGGTCATTCTACTGTAACTGTTCAGAAGGGTATGAGGGTCAGCTGTGCGATGATCTGACGCCTGGTGATCCTGGGGATGACACACAGGTAGCGTATGAGCGACGCTTGGAATTGGATTTTTGTAGATGTTACAGAATAAATGAAAAAATAATCGAGAAAACTCCTCGAATTGTTTTTTTGTGCATTCAGCTCGCACCTAATTGGACTTGGCATACACAGGGAAATTGAGAATTTTGAGTTTACAGCAGCCCCCTGGAAGGCTTATTCACCAACTTGGTATCTTTGTTCCCACAGCAGATAAATGAGAGTGTAGTAATGCCTAAATTGCTGTTTCTATTTGAAGTTGCTATGCTCTTGAATTTATTGTGCCATATACCTTATACTGAGACTGCAAACCCAATTAATGTGGCACATTATAAGAAGGAAGGTACCTTCATTAATCCCTGGAGGACTGCAGCAGAGTTGACAAAATCTAGTAAGCTTCTTTTACAACTAATGTATGTTAACTTTGTTCTTTGTTTGTTTGTTTTTCTTTTTAATTGAGTGCTTGCATTAGAGATAATGTATAATTTTATTGCCAAAACTTATTCATCACGCATTGCATTAAAACAAAAAAGCTGTGAGCTCAATCACTCCCTCCAAATTGGAAGACCATAAAATGTGCTCATAATCTTTTGGAGTAGTGAGTGCATAAGGGTTGTAAATATACCCAGCTTTAGATGATGAATTTTCCCGATACCAACATTTCATTTACTTCAATACTCAAAAGATGCTTTGTGTTTCAAAACTTTGCTAATTAGCGTCTCAGATGTAGCGATGAGATTCTTATTAATCTCATGTTTAGAGTAATAACAAACATTTAGAAATTGTTTGGGGGTTTAATATGAGCCCCCTTTGATAGTATTAAACATTTTGGGGGTAAACTAACTTCACTATGTTCCTCTCAGGTCCTGTGAATTTTTCCTATTTCTTAAGGACATGACTTTCAGATACTGTTGTAGATATTTATTCTTTTGTCATTCACTTGTCCAGCTTCCTCAAATATATATACACCATGCCAAGATATGCCTATTTTTTGGCTAATAGCTCTCTGGGAATCTGCTTTTTGGTGCAAAAACAGAATTTTATATCTGTCAAACTTTGTTACATTTTCTGTTGTTGGACTGAACGACTGGGAACAAACGATGTGTTTTTATAATAGGGTGCTAGTAAAAAATGCCTAAAATTTAATTGCAAATTGATTCTTTGCTAGGTTTTCTGTTATATGTGGGCACGGCACTAGTTCATCCTTTGATTAAGGTGTCTTTTTTATGCTTGAATGATTCACAGGTGAGTGTTAAGTGGCTTAAGAAAAAAAAAGCACTTCATGTTCATGTTAATCATCTGACAACAAAGACCTTTTTTATGAAGTGAATTATTTCTAAGCTTGTTCTTCTTTCAACTTTTTATCTGTGTATTTACTGATGACCTTAGAGTTTTTCTGACACTTAACTGTTTGTTATTCAACTAGAAAAAATTATTATAATATTATAATGTTTTAATCATTTTACTTTTCTTGTTGTGCAGGCTGAGCCTCTGTCTTACGTTGGACCAGGAGAGATAATTGGCATTGGAGTCCTTGCGTTTGTCATCATTTTCCTCCTCATACTCTTCATCGTCTTTAGGAAAAAAATCAAATTCAGGAAAGACTCAGATCCAGGCCCCGGTGTTCAGACTGGGATGGGCATCTCGGCTATCTCCACAGAAACTAGCTACATGCTGCACAAGACTGGCATGGGAGCAGAAGGGATTGAGTTTAAAGCCGTTCGTGTATCAGGCTCACCAGCAACCACAAGCACCTATGGTGAGGTGGGAGGCAGCAGTGTGGGCCCTCCCCAGGTCATGGTGCGCCCAACTGCCCACTCCCCTCTACCAGGAGGACTCAGTGGTGACAGGACCACTTCCAGTGAAGGCAGTCAGGTGTGCATAGCTTGTTTGAATTATGATATTTATGTGTCTGCTTTATAGTAAATGCTGCGGAACAGACAAAATTGTTAAATAACTGAATATGTTCATACTGCTAATATCTAAAAAAAATAGTTGGTCAGACCATTTAGGAAAACACATGAATAATATGGTTGCTAAGCAGGAATGATATGCTTTAAAATAAGAGTATTTAAGTTAATATCAAACTATAACAATGAGCATCCAAAGTAATATCCACTTTGTATGACAATTTCAATATTTGTGGAGCATCATATCTCCCAGCTCATCAGTCCCTTTTGACGATGCTGCACTTCCTTAATTTATCTGAATTTATATTATAATTTAAAAGAAAGAATATTATTTCTTATATTAGTCCTATTTTTTAAAAACAGCCACAGTGTGCTGGAGAAAGAATACATGGGCTCCACACACAGCTCAACTATAAAAACTGTGTTTTTATGGCAGGAACTAGGTTTTGATATCAAATATAACACAAGGACGATATAGGTAGATTAAAAAGTAGTAATGTTCCCAGCACATTCGCTCTATTATGTAGATAATCAGCTTACAGGATACAGAAAGTCTGCTCACATTTAATAATCATGTTCATGTCTTCTTTGTAGTCAATTCTGCATGTGATGAGCTAAAATAAGCTTCACAGCAGCGACTTCATCATGTGTGTGGCCCTTCAGATAGGGCGATGACCCAGTTCTTCTTTCATGGCAATAATTAAGAAAAACAATTAATGGTATCAGAAAATCAATTGGAATTGTTGGAAATATAAAACAGAAAGGTCGTACACCGGTGCAGAATATTGTATTGTTTTTACAAAAAGCAATCATTTGATAATTTATGTATGTTTCTGATTGTGCGTGTAATTGCACAAAGAATGAAATAATGATTTGTTTTCTAATAACGCATGAAATCCTGTATAAATTTGTTTGCATTTCGAGTTTCTGAATAGTAACTACCTGGCTTGCCCTTACCCAAACTTTCTGGGTATTTTCTTGTGTCTCTGCAGATTAGCAGCTTCCTCTCAGACATGTCTAATGTCCGAGGTATGGCCAATAGGCGGGGCGTCGCAGTGTGCAGTGTGGCACCCAATCTCCCTTCAGCATCTGCTTGCCGCTCAGAGCATAGCCCGGCCCACAAAGTGTCCTGGGAAGGCGAAGAAATGAGGGAGAAAGAGCTGGAGAGGGCTAGAGATGAGAGAGAGGAGGAGTGGGGGCAGAGAGCTTTTGAGCTGGAGAGAACACAGAGAGATAACAGTCCACAGGGTAAGACTGCAACAGTCTGCCTGCAAACACACACACACACGCATGTGCGCACACAGCTTCTAACCTGATCAAAAAGGCAAAGAGTACACAGGCCATGAACACATTGTGTTACACCAATACCACCATCTTCACTGAGAGAGCTCATTTCACAGTGCTCTATGCCTTTTGATCACACACATCAAAGAAAATGGCCCAGAGTAAGCAAGAGTGCTTAAAAAGTAATATTTTCTATTTTGCTATCATTTCAGTTTTCTTATTTATTTCCTAGGAGCAATAATGGGTAATAGAACTTTCTGTTACACTGCTGAAATTGGCAATTATGTCCACTTGTATCAGGATAACTCTCTTGGATCTTGTGGGCACGTCTGTTTGAATGGTCAGGGTAATCAGCCAGAACTGATGTCCTATGTTCTTGTCCTACTTTTGCAAAAAAAAAAAAAAAAAAGCAAGAAAGAAAAAATAAAAAATAAAGTTCAGTTAAAATCAAAGTAGTTGGAACACTCCCACACAAAGTCACCCAACTTCTCTGTCAAGTTTCCCTCTTTTTATTTTTCCTTAAATTTGCTTCACACCTACCTTTGTCAGCCGTACAGGCACCAAACCGAAGGAGAGAAGAATGTCATTGTAATTCAGCATCCGTCTGATATTTTAGCTGCCAACACTCTTCCCAGTCTGTTCTCTGTCGATGAAATAACCACGTTGCATTTCAGTGCGCAGGTAGGCGTCAGATATTTCGATCCTTTGTCCAGCCTGTTGTGTGAATAATACAGCTTGCGGTGGGAACTTCCTGGCTGTTAATTATTGATTTTTTCTTGTAGGAATGGGAAATAGGTTATTTTATTTATTTGGTCCCCCGCTGAGTGTCTGTAGAAAAAAGAAAAAAAAGAACCAGCACCACCTACTCACATTTACACCACCAGTCTATTAATTTAATGATGATAAACCTTATAGAAAACTGACCTCAAGATTACTGTGTTAATGACTGCAGTGTTAACTGCCAGGTTAACTAATCAATTGCAAATGAGTTTTGTAAGTTATTTACACCACGACAGCCACAAGCAAGTGCAATAATGTGTATTTCAATAACAAGGCCACAGGTCAAAACATGAAATAGTTACTAACCAGGGAACATCCCTGTTAGTAACTATGGTTATTTTCTGTTACTACCCGTTCGATCATAAATAAATAAAATGGGATGAATAATTAAATACTTGGAAAATACTCTTTGAACAAATCAGGCCTCATACTGAACTCTATAGTTTGGAGTTTTTTTGGTAACTGTTGGTAACTCTTCAGGATGTCTTCTTCATGGAGGAGTATTTTAAACACTAACTATGAACTGTTTCACTCACAGGAAGTCATTTCTGAAGACTGACATTGAAAAAAAAAAGGTTTGAACTGTACAAACTCTGTTTTCCCCTTAAATACTCTTTTTCCATGTATGTTTGCACTTGTTACGGTAAACTTTTGCACCTATTTCTTAGGTTACTTGCAAAATACTAAAAAGCGAAGGCAGACTCAAGACTTTTAGCATGTTCACAGGAGGACAACATGCCACAGAGATTAAAACCTGGTTCTAAAAATGGTCATTTCTGCTCTAAAGTTGGGTGTTTCAGAGTGAACTGATCGAGGCGTGACCTCTGGAGGTGAATATTGAAGCCAGTGCAGATGTGCCACAAACTGCAGTTCCTCTAGCTGTCACAATAGGCTGGCTTCAAGAGAGAGCTATTCCCCATATGCTTAAAATGTCCAACTTTACAGCATGTTTACAGTCTGGCTTCTATGGAGTGTTTCAACTCTGAGAGTTTTTTTTTAACTCATCCATCTGGAGTTAGGAGCGCAGCTGCTTTGACTGACATTTATGTTTGATTTTGCTGAAAATGACTTTGAGTTGAAACTGTTGGATTGGCTCTGTTTTGCTTGGTAATTGTTAGTGTTTCAAACTGAAATGCTGAAAACTTGTCTGGAAAAAAACATAAAATAAGAAGGGAGCCAAATTGTAGACTGTATCACTTAAATCAGCGTAACATTATATTTTACTGAACTGGCTCGGCAAAGAAAGTAGTTTGGGTGGGTCTTAATTATAGGAACTTGTAAGAAAAAAAACAGAAAGAAAGAAAGAAAGAAAGAAAGAAAGGGTAAAACATTTTTGCTTTTTCCAAAACCTGATTATATTAAGTGTCCCCTTGCCTGCATCCTGAATTAGACCTGTGGCTGCTGCACTGTCTTTCTTGTTTAGTTTGATTGATGGTACTGCCTTACTGATCACATTCCCACAGGAGCGTTTCGCTTCTTCCATATGCATTGAACCATGACTACGTAGTTTGAGCTCAGAAAGCTGAGGTTGATGTCCAGACATCCCGGCCCTCGCAGACACGGTTGCAGAGTACGGATTTGGTCACAAGATGGGCCGAGCCCTGAATGCTTGCTTACCAAACGTGAAGTGAAAAACAAGATTTTTGAAGATTTGAAATTCTGTCACACCTGTCAGACAAGGGTAAACTGTTGTGTAGAGGTGTGAGATTCAAAACGCTATCACAAAATCTCTGTTGTTATTATGAATTTACACCCACCCACCCACAGGAACAACTGTGTGCTGGGATGTATTAAGGTACAGCTGGAACTGCGGGAAGCAATTGCATGACATAAAATATTTGTATAGTCTTCTTGAAAAATGTATTTTTCTTGAGACGTTGCGTTAATGTGACACTGGCATCTTTGCTCCAAAATGAGCTGAATAAAAAGACTTTTGATTTACTTTTTTGACTTGATGCCATATAATTTGTTAGTGCATCTTTGTTTACTGTGACTCAATACAAGCATCTGGAGAAGAATTCATCTGAAAAGATGCTCATGAGGAAATATTCAGAACCCAGACCATTTATTGCCAATCAATGATTCTCACATTAAGATCCATCGCTACATAGCAGCAAGGCAGTAAAATGGATTTAAATAGCTTTCTATTTTCTATTTCTCTCTTTTTTTCCTCTCTGTTTGTTCCATCTACTAAATAAAAGCCTATTTAGTTTTCCCAAAAGTTTGCTAAAAGTTACTTTTAATCACATCAGCAAAACTGGCTCTTTGCATGCAGTTTTATTTTGCACAAACAATTGATCTCACAGCTCAGCCTTTCCACTCTGCTGGTCCTCTGTATGTCTTTCCCAATTTGAGCAAAAATGAAGAAAAAAAAAAGACTTCATTGCTTCTACATAAGGGGCACCTGGTAGAGAAATTCACCTGCCTCTGGCTGTGTTGTAAACAGTCTTTACAGCTTATCTGAAGTCATAAGTACCTGCTACGGACCTCCGGGCAGTTGTTTGACAATCACTCAGAGGACACTTGGAGTGATTTGAAGGAAACAAACCTTCAAATAACAGCTCGGCAAAGGCACGAAAAAAGACCACACTGACTTGTAATCGCCAGTTTATTTGAAATGATGCCTCTGCAGACGTAAAGGTTAAGGAAAACTGGAGATATTAGGCCTGGTAGATTTCTCCAAACAAAATTTAATTTGATTTGTGTGCGCAGACAAAATTGCAGGGTTGTAACATAAAAGAAGACCTTTGATTACCACAGTATGAAAAGCTTGACCCAAAACAGAAACCTACTTGCCACCCTACCCTGTAGCGCAGTGACGTTGTCATGCAATTTGCTCTATTTTGCTTTTTTTCTTTAAGCAGTTATTCAGCAGTTACATAACCACCAGTAACTCGGTGGTCTTCACCCCCTCCATGATAGTGCTGACAGCATTAAATGGACAGACCTGGATTTGCAGTAGGTGTACTGGGATTTGTGGAAAATGCTGTACATTAAAGCAGCGAGGAAGCCTTTATGGGAAAAAAAAATCATTCTGCAGGTCAAATATGTTTTTTAAATATGCTCTATCTGAGTCAAAAGTAGATGAATAGCAGATTTAGCCTCGCTCTTCTAACTGAACACAGCCAGCTAGAAAGAAAATGAATGGACAGGCGGAGTGATGGATCTGTGGACACATTTTTTCCCCATGAGTGCACTGAATGAACAAAGTAGAGAGTTTTCGGTCACTCTGATCCTTTCTTCTTTTCACCCTGATAGAAATCCAACTCAAAGCTGATGCGAGGTTATTTTAGCTCAGACTTTAGAAGCTTCTTATTAGCCGAAGTTAAGCTTTTAAATGTAAATACAGCACAAGCGTTACTGAGCTTTTCAGATCTGAACGGTTCGGATATCTGAACACGTCTTTCAATTCTGAACCTACATTTAATTTACCATGAGTGAAAGTTGCTGATGTGAATGAGTGTTGTTTTGTGTTTTTACATTAGACGTGTCGGAGCTGGCGGACGGGCTGGGGTGTCTCTCGGACTCCACCTCCGAGGAGCACTCACTTAGCTCCTACACTTCAGAGTCCTTCGATGACAACGGTAAGACTCTGATACTCAAATTAACTTAAGCGCATTTTAATTGCCAGAAGTTTGTAGGTAATGTTCCCCACACCAGTACCTTCTTTGTCCCACCATCATTTTAAACTCCTTCAACTAAAGCCTGGAACTTTCTGCAGAAAAAAGTCCTAAAAGTGGACAGATTTGTCAGACATTCTCACTGAAACATGTAATTGTTTCTCGGTTTACCAGTGTCTTCCATCTTCAGTCTGTCCGCTGCTTCATGTTCTGCATGCATATCCTTCTAACCTTGTTGTCTTGCTGCTGCTGTTGTCTTTGCTCGCTGTTTGTGCGTGCTGTTCTTGCTTTGCTCTTGGTTGCCTGATGCTGTTGTCCGTTAGATAGACTGCCAATTATGTGTTGCTTGCTGCCACGTGTTATTACGTCTTGTGACTGTATTCAAGCAGGGAGTGTTTTAAATGGTTTCTGAATGTGTGCCGCCGTCTTTTAAGCATCTGACATTTCTTTCTTAGTTCCCTTGAGAGGGTTCGCCTTTCGCAGGGCTGTCACTGTGAATAGGAATTAGTTCCTAAAGAATTGCCTGGTTAAATGAAGGTTAGTGTAAAATCAAATGCTGGGCCTGTAGTAATTATTGAAAAGCAGGGTGATATTAGAGAAGTGGAAATGCTTTAATGCAACCAATATGCACAGGTTGCCTGTGCATCTTTTTTTCAAAGCTACAATTCCCAGATAACTCGATAGCATTGATTTTCCACTGGCTAACTATAAGAGGGTGGAAGTCAAGCACCGTAATGATGCTGATGTGTGTGTGTGTGGTTGTGTTCTTTACATAGGAAATCTATGTCAGTGCTTTATTTCCTGTCTAATTAGTGTAGCTGCAAAGAGTCCTCGCTTTCTTACAGGACACCCACACACACACGCGCACGCACAGACACCACATGTATATAGACACGTTTGCAACATGCTTCCTCCGTGTTCTCAGCACCTCTGAGTCACCTCCACTGTATAAAACCTTGCCCTGTTCATGAATGCACTGAGATTATTTCCATTTCTTCTTCTCTCTTTCTGTCTTCTGCCTAGCCTCCATAGTGACAGTGATACGTCTCGTCAATGATACTGTTGATAACATTGAAAGTGAAGGTATGAAGGAAAATCCTCTGTTAACTCCCCTGTCTTCTTTGTGTCTGTCATTCCGACGCCAACATATTTGTTCAGCGGCAGAGCAAAAAGATTTACTGAATGCAGCCGAGCCGCTGCCATTCAGCCCCCGTTCTTATTACGAATTAAACATCCTGCTTAGATTTCTAATATTTGTTGTCAGTTTCTGACACCGGATTTCTCTGTGTTTCAGTTTTTCCCCTTTGGTTTCTGGGTTGTTTGTCTCGCTCTGTCTCTGACTTTCCCTTTCTCTCTGCCTTTGTAGTGTCAAACATGGACAAAGAACAGCGGCGTAGCAGCCCTGGTGAGTGAGATGCAACGCAATGGAAAAACATCTTATTAATTTGCCATTTCTTTGACTTTATTTGTCAGGGGTGAGAACCCACAACCTGACCTTTTGCATCCTTTGCAGTATTGTCTCTGAATACTTTCATCAGAGCCCAATAGTACAGATTACTATGTCTATTTATGCCGACTCTATCCACTCTTTGAATGTCAATGCAGGCTTCCAGTTTCCGATTATGTTTTCTGACCTCGGAGGTCGGGAAAAATAACTGGAATGTGAGTCAGTTTCTGTTGCCCTGTGTGTAGCAAACAGTGTAGGGCTTTCAGGTACAACATTCAGGCAGCTCTTTGATGAAATAAAAATATTATGTCCAGAGATACTTTTAAAACATATTCTGCTTCATAGTTAATTAAGAAATTTTGAATTCTGATGACTGCTAAATTGGGCGCAGCAGTCCTAGCTCCAAGCAAAGCAAAGCTTTCACCCCGGCCTTGCAGAGGGTCTCAGAGGATTAGGGGCACTTTGAGCTAAGCCTCACATCCGCCCAGAACAGCAGAGGAGAAGGCAGCTTCAAACACTTTCTTTTTCAACATTTTTTTGGGGGGGGGAATCATCTACAGTCTGAACACTGACTTTCTGCTCTTAGCGAATGCATGGCTTTCCTTAAACAAACACCGGGGCCGTCACAATCCAGTTGCACCTATCCTTTAAGATCCCTACTCCGCTGTCAGTTGCTTGTGCTACACTCTTGCAATCAATATTAATTGGCTCATAGTTACCAAGTCTGTTTGTTCTCGGTTGCATGTAATTTACTAGGTCTACAAAGCATTTCGTTTCCAACCCAGAGCAAGAGTGTGTTTATGCCTCAGTCACTGCCAGCCTGCTGAAGCACACGCAGCTTCATTTCAGACAAAGATAATTAAATGATGTTTGTCCAGTGGGTTTTTTTTTGAAGACATCCTTTGGATCCAGAATTTTCTGTTTTTGCACAAAACATTTTTTTAATAAAGTTTTCAATCTCACAAGTTTATTTTCAAGCACAGCAAGAAGAAATGTGAAAAAAGCGAATCTGATATATCGTGGTATTTTTCCATTTTCTGTTTTTGTATACAGTTGCAGCATGATTGTGTGCATGTATTATCTATTATGAATTGTGTTTGTGGGTATAAGCGGTGTGCTAAATGGCTCTCTGCCAGCTTCCCTCTCTTGTTGTCGAAGCGTGCTTTCTTCTGTGTCATAATTCGCCGTCTCCTTTTGCATTCACCGAGAATTTCATCATCAAAGGTTCGCCGTCCCATGAGATATTTGTTTTGTTTCCCATTTTACTGACAGCGAGTCATCACCTGCAGAGCAAAGATGAGATTTGCGTAGAGTTCATCAAAGAGTACATTGTGGATTGTAAGAGCATTCTTTTTTCCCCCCCTCCCTTAACCCTTCGTTAGAACATTTTTTAACCAGAGACAGATATTTGAGGCAAGCATGGCATGGCAGTAAGATCTCGTTGGCATGGCAGTCCGTTAGATATCTGTGTCCACACATGTGTCATGAATTATATAGTAGTGGCTGGCACAAGCACAGTAATTAAGTGTACTCTCTGTCCCACGCACAGGGTGACCCCTCTGCCTCCTCTCACTTCATCAATATGATATTTTTTCCCCTCACAGCTCATTAACCTAACCATGAATTATGCAACCTGCATGCTGTAGTTTGTAGGAAGTTGTGGATTAGCGGGGAGTTCTGTGTCAGTCCATTTAGCAGCATGAACTGAAATCTAAAATAAATAAATAAATAAATAAAATGTCGACTAATTTTATTTGCACATTAATAAAAAAGTAAATGAGAACTGGAGCGATTACACGAAGCAAACACGCTGGAGAAATCCCACGGAACAAACAGAAAGCCCCACTTACTGGCACTTTGTGGGTCTCCTGCTACACCTCTCAAACATGCAGCGCACACATGCACACATGCACACACTATCATGCGTGCTTCATTTCTTGTGCAAAAATAAACCCAATCAAAGGTAGAGATAATAAGCATGGGGACAATTTAAGGGGAGAAGCAAAATAAACACGACAAGCCAGATAATATGCAAGCTATTCGGAAATGGGTTCAAAATTGATAATAAAATTGGCAACTTTTTTCCAGATGTTGGTGGTTTTACACCTTGAGAAAGCTTTTTTCATTCATTTTATTTATTTTATTTGTCTTTAGTTTTTTTTTTTGTTTTTACAAGGGCAGCGGTAGAAGCGTAAGTGACAATGAAATGTGTGTGCAGCTGTAAGAATCACAACAGTCCTCCTATAACAGATGCACAGAAGTGTAGTTACTGGTGTCACCACTCTCTACCTGCTGGAGATAAGATTGCAGCGATACTGCTGTTTTAGACGAGGAGTTTATTTACCGATGGACACCTTTCGCCGGCTGATCCTATTAGACTGATTAGATCTGAGTCTTCATCACACTGTGCTGTAACACTGTGGTTCTTTAACTTGTATGCAACAGCTGAAAAAAGTTCATGCTCCAGATTTTTTATCAGTTAATAGCAACAATAAATGATACAAGCTGAATGAGGTCTGCGTGATAGCATCGCTGTGCTTTTCCTACATAAATCATATTTTACTGCAGTAGATCTGTGTCCCACCGGTGGGACCACCACTGTAGTGCACCCTAATGCACACTACAGTAAAACTATATGTTTCCAGTGATTTAGAAGCAAAGATTTTTCCATGGAAAAAGACATATGTTGCTATTACACCATGTTAAGTTCCATTCCTTTCTTAGATTGTCCTTAAATCCATGCTGTTTATTACTGAAACTATGCCAAACTGTATTTTCAGCATACCGCTGGGAGTCTTCCTGTCAGACTTCAAGCTGGGTGTCGCCATCACGACTGCGTCCACCTGAGTTAGGATCCCATTATGAGCTTAATGACACCCAGCAGAACATCAGACGCGGAGGCAGCACGCACTCTCTGCAGCTGGACTACAGGGTGATGGGCTACAACGCGGACAAAAGCCGTGAGAGGACACAGGAAACTGGGAGGAGGACCTTTCAGTGGGAGAGGAATCAGTCTGGAGAGTGGGAGAGAAAACACACCCCGGACAGAAAAGAAAAGAGAAGGTACAAGGAGGAAGGAAGGAATATGAACATTAGGACCAAGGACATGGAGGGACACCAGGACCACGGAGATCAGCAGCTGCAGGACCAAGACAGCTGTGACGACAGCTCCTCGCCCGTGTATGAAGAGTACCAAGAGTCCAGACATGATCCGGAACAAAATGAAGACACGGAGAGCCTTTATGATATTCTACCCCCAACTCGGCGAGCCTATGAAGGATATCCGTCCAGTCCCCCAGGGCTAAACCTGCACCCAGCTCAACTTATGCCCCCCCTCAGGGCCTGGGACTTACAGACAGAGGAATGGAGGGGATCACAGGAAGACCATGGAGGGCTTGGCTCTAATAGTCTGGCAGGTTCTGGGGATGAGTTAGAAAGACTACTGAACCTGGTGTCACTGAGAGCCAGGAGAGCCACACGAATAAACAGAGCCTCTACCAGATCTGAACCTGCAGCAGGCTGGGATGGGCTGAAATGAGCTCACGCTCAAAACAAAAAGATTTTCTGTTCCTTTGCAAATCACAGAGTGGCGGTGATCCTCTCTGGTTACGGTTCACATTTATAATCTACTCGAACACTGGTCCACCACCTAAAAAAAAAAAATTGGACAAGAATGTTAACATACACACTTTTATTATCCGACATTATTATCCTTGTGTAAACAAGCACTAATCCACCACCAATCCCCTGGCTCATTTGTAAGCGGGAGGAATAAGAGGAAATATATGTGTCTCGTCACAGCTACACCTTGGCTGCCATTGGCTCTGAATCAGTGCTTTTACATGTATTATTTAGAGTCACTGAAGAAGAACATTTGGAGCTTGTTTTAGATCGCGTACCCCTGTATGTGCAAATTTTCAAATCATGTATTTCGTTCATCGCTGTGTCAGATCGCACATGTACTGGCAGACAATTATTTTGTTAACTCAGCCGTGCAATACTTAATGCATTTATTATTTTTTACTGACGCGCACTCAGGTTTGTTTTGCAGGGAGCTTTTCGCTCACATCCCACACAGACACTGAGAGTATTAAGAGGTTGTGGTTGATTTAATTTTCCTTTGTGGATTTATTTATTTATTCATATTTGTAGCTTTGCTTATGAGTCTCTTCATGAGCACATGTGTTATAGTTACCTGGCCTGTGTAGATATGATTAAATACAGGACTAAGGATATATTTTTTTATTTACTGAATCGGCTATTCTAAGTGAGTAGAAGGACACAGAGCTACTTATTAAAACACATTAATTTAATCAATATGTACATAATGTAATTTGAATATATTGAAGCTTTAGCAGTGCTTCAGGCAGACTGAAGCCCGCTTTACACCTGGTGTTAATATGTGAAATGAATTTCGGGGCATTATGTGCAGAACGGCTTAGAGAATTGTGTGGACATGCAACCGTGAAGTACAGAATCACTCACCCAGGACATGTGCTCATGGTTGGCTCGCTGATAACGCAGTGTAAATGCTGCTGCATTCCCAGTTCACACACAACAAAGGGAATGCAAATGAAAATAAACTCCACGTAACGAAGCTTCGAAACAGCGCTGTTCTCTGAGAATATTCCTAGTTGACTCCTAGTTGGCTAGGAGTAATTAAAGATAAACATATTCATGGTAGCTGTTCGGGTCATTTGTGGATTTTTTTTAAAAAGACACACCGTGTGCACAAAAATACACACACCTCTTCCCATGCACAAACTGGTATTTGTAAAGGAAGAATGTGTGGACCGTGTTCGTACTCCAGACCGTGACAGACCATCGTGAGGCAAGCCCGACAGAATGGAGAGAAGATGAAAAATGAACCGAGACAGAAGTGAAGAAAAACAGCCAGTTTGGCTGAGCTTGCATTCCCTGTTATCAATATATATATTTCCAGCTCATAAACGCATCATCAATAACTTAGCCTCTGCACACCACCACAGTGGATTTTAAATCAACCAGTCAACCTGTGATTGAAGTGCAGACTTTAAGCTTTAGTTCAAGGGATTTAACAAAAGTGTCCCATTAATATTGTTTAGGAATTACTGCCATTTTAATAGACAATCGCCTATATAGTTGGGTGGTTGACTGACAAGCAGTTTTATGACCAGATGAGACCTGTTTCCTGTTCATTTTATTATAAATTAAGGAGGTAAAAAAAGAAACACGAGCAGCTTTCAGTTCTAGATCTTTTATCTCCCTGAAGATGTTCTGTCAGATCTTCAAAGAGTCACTGTGATGGTGTACAGAAGCAAACAGTGAAACAATGTCCAAATACTTATGAACCTACAGTAACTGTATATGTACCATTTACAAATTTCAACTTGATCAGACCTTTCCATGTTCTGCTTGTTCTTTCTCATCTTCTTCATCATCTTCCTCTTATTATTGTTATTTTTTTCGGTGTAATAATTGTGGGTGCTAGCTGTATATGATGGCCTGCTTTCCTCCTGTGATCTGATGTACTTGTTGCCTCTTGTTTGCAGTCTCCGTTTTTTTTTTTCTGTCTTATTTTGTTTTTACTTCTGCCAGGATCCTCTGCCCTGAACTTCCAGAGGTGAAAGCTTTTTTTCTCCCATCACTAGTTTCTCTTATGTTCATGATTCCAGAACTGAGATCACCAAATACACATTTTAATTAGTCCACGACTCATATTAGTGTCTCAGTCTCAGATTTGGGGAAATTGCACTTGTTCTTTGCTGTTTTTTTTTTTTTTTATCATTGTCATGTCTAATCACTGCTTGATTTATATGCAAATGAGGAATAAAGGAGGATTTACATCATTCATTATGAAAGCTCTAAGTGGAAATCATGCACATGTGTAAAGTTTCGCTTTGATTGAGATTTATAAAAGAGCACCATGCGTAGGCACGGGTTTCCAAATATGAGTAGAGGAATACAGATTCACTCGTAAATTTGCATAAACTTTTATGCATCTGGCTCATGTCAGAACTAAAAGCCACCTTCATGTCACAGTTACTACGCTCATCATCTCATCTGGTAAACATGCCTTTGAGAAAATGCTCAGCAAACAATATATGTACATCAAATTGAAAGACAGAGTAGATGCTACAAAGTAAATACAAGCCGTCTATGTCTCTAAGTATGTAGTGAGAATCCAAGGCCGCACTTTTGTGTTAAATTAGCGCATTTGTTGTTGCAAAAGTGGTTTTCATTGACAGAGTTGAAAGATACTGTGCCGATGGACTCTTTGGAAATACCGTAACATCCAGCAGTAACAGACACATACCAGTTGACATGTCTTATTGTGATCAGGTTTAGTTTCACCTAATGTATTTTGTGTCTTATAATAGCATCGTCCATCTATTCATCCTCTCTATCCAATTCCTATTCAGATGTACTCTGTATTTGGGGGGCTGAAGCGTGCCACAGCTTGCACAAAGAAACATACCGGACAGGTCAGACTACAACATGGATAAACACATTCACACCTGTGGGCACTTTACAGTTTCCAGTTCACCGGGCCTGCATGTCTGCAGACTGTGGAAGAAAGCTGAGGCACCTAAAGGAAACCCACAGGAATACCGTGAGAGCATTCAAACTCAATACAACAGCTTCCACAGGCAGAGGTTTGCAACCCAGAACCTCAGTGCTGTGAATCAACGCTGCCAGCAACTGAGACATCTTTGCTGTCATCTTTTTATTCTTTATTGCCATCCACTGCAGTTGAATCATCTCGCAAACTACCATTCATTCCTACAGGATCATAAGTTATTTCAGGTCACTCACATGCTGAAGCGCAGCGCTGCATGGGTGTTTGAGTGGCTGCGCATTAACAAGACTTGAAGAATGTTCCCCAATCAAGGAGATTCACGTTTTATCGAGAATGAGAGAACGAGAACGGCATTTGTCCTCGGGGCGAATGTGTAATGGGTGTGTTATAGCAGGTTAGCTAGATCTCAACCTAGACTATGTGAGATAAATAATCCCCATAAAATATTTAATCCTATCAAGTCAGTCTTGTCATGCCTCTTATGTTTTTCTTTCCCTCCCCACCGGAATCTGGCAGATTCATTTAGCGGAGCTTAAAGTTGTCAATGTCCTGGGAAGACATGAAGGCATAATAATGTCCCCTGAAAATGTAAAGTGCACAACGTGTTTGATCAGTTAAACAATAAATTTCATTCTGAAATCATCAGAGGTGATTTGAAAAGGCTGTTAGGATCTTGGCTTAGATTCCCTTGCCTCTATAGGCTGTCAACAGTTGAGCAGATTTCAGCATAATCTTCGCATTATGCCTTTTTGTTTACCTCAGGAACTGAATTATTTGCTGACTTGAATAAATGGATCCAGCTTATTGTGTGGTACTCTTTGTTCCTGGGAGTTTATTTCCATTCTGACCCATTGCGATGATGAAATTATGCAGACGGTGCATCTCTAAAAGGCATGTATCTGTGATTAGATAATCCTTTGGCTGTCTGCATGGAGATTTTTTAAGTCCTGTTCCTCGGGCATTGAAAAATGCGCCCAGAAAATATTAGGCACAATTTTCAGGCTTCTGTGCAGTTCCTTGTGCACTAATGCAGGTGGTATTACATGAAAAGTGGCACTGCACAAGAGCCAGGGAATTGTTGCAAGGGTATATTTTAAAATTTTACTGTGCACTTAAAAATAGTAATATTACAGTTACCATCTGCAAATGAAGTATGTTTTTTATGAAAACCTTTATCAAATATGAACATCTGGCATTTGCAATCGGGGAAACACCTAAAAGAAGACCTATTACCCTTTCCCCTAGTTTTGATACTGTTACAGAGTTGCCACAGAAAAACAAAGTTTTGGATAATGAAGTGTGGTTATGTGTAAGTAAACCATAATCTCAGGTCTCAGACTGCTCAAATGCTCATTTAGAGTTTTCAACCCTTTTGTTTTTAGGGGCACTCAGCTGGAGGAAAGGGAGCTAAAGTGCAGGTTGTTTCAGGTTGAGAATGAACTGAGAGCTCTACCAAGCCCCAGTGCAAGGTAAACAAGGTTTGGACACGTGGAAACATCAAGAGCCTCGGGTATTTGGGAATGCACATCTGCACAAGATCCAAATTAGTGCGACTTTAATGTCACAAGGTCTCCTACTGTTGAGTAGAGTGGCATTTCTTAGTAGCTTTAATTGCATCACTAAAAGGTAAGAAATTAATTCTTGATTGTTGACAAAAAGGTTGAAGGCAGCCAGTCTGTGGCCCTAACTAACAAGGACACACACAAAGGAATCTTTGCGGTTTTTGATTATCCTCCCGACCCCCCGCGGAGTTGATACACAGACTTTCTCCTTGTTGCCATCCAAGCCTCCTCGTATAAACATCACCAAGCTGACTACCTGCCAGAAAGCATTCCCATGGCAACCAGGCATTCCCCCGATTGTGTTTTATTTTCTCTGGCACATACAACACATTTTGGCCAATTAAGGGTTGTGGATGTGTGTCTGTGCATTTTTTTTGTAGTATTAATGCATGTTTTTCCCCTGCATGTCGCTCAACACAATATACATGACCTCAAAAAAAATAGCATGTTTTTATTTTTAGATGCAGTGCCACGCAGGAGAGAGTTGTTTAGTAAAAGATTATCCACTCACCCACTCATGTGTGACAGATATATATGTAGGTGCTATGTATGCATGCACTGAGATAATGTGAAGTTACAAAGGGAGCATCACAGACTGTATATAAAAGATGGATGCCACCCACAGGTTAGTGAAGTCCTATTTACAAGTCTCAAGCTAAAAAATTATGGCTGTCACCATCTTGGTATTTGCAAATTAGACACGATGAGTGGAGGTCGATCTGACTGAGAAACTGAGGGACACTGCAGTTGTTAATCATAAGGGAGGATTGCCTAAAACCTGCCCTGCTTTATCATCCTGTGTGACTATCATGGAGACCAGAATTTATAAAGTTAAATTAATGTTAATACGTGAAAATAGTAGGAACATTACAAGTGCCAAAATGGTAACTGAGGCGGAAAAAGCAAATCAAGCACTCTGTGAACATGTTTAACATGTAAACAACAGCTGAATCAGCAACACTTAAACTTAAAAATTAAATATACCATACCAATTATTTATTAAGATCTTTAAAATTTGGTGTCTTTGATGTTTACCAATCAGTCAATTTTGGAATAATTTGGGATTTTCTCCAATCTTTACAGGGTCAAAACTATTCATACAGGCTCAGATGTATGCATACATGATAACTAAAACTTGTTTAAATATCCCTTAGAAAGTTATATCTCCACCAGATGCTTTTGGCAACCATCAATAGGCTTCTGGCATAATTCTGGCTGGATATTTAAATAAGTCGGTTTCCTGGCACCTACACAGCTTTTAACCCTGGAATGAAATAGGATTGAGGTCGGAGCTTGAGGAAGGCCATTCCAGAAGCTTTATCCAATCCTAGAGCAGATTTTGTTTGAGATCATTGTCTTGTTGGGACACTCAGTTGTGTCCAAGTTTCAACTGTCCAGTGGTTGATTCAATTTAATTCAGTTGTATTTATATAGTGCCTAATTACAACAGTCGCATCAAAGTGCTTTATACTGTAAGGTTTACAATAATACATAGAAAACCCCAACAATCAAAACCCCAACCCCCCAACACCCCCATAAGCAACCACTTGACAACAGTAGGACAGCCCGTTCTCACTCCCGGGGCGTAGTATACTGACGTTTTGTCACGTCCAGCAGCGTTCCCGAGGAACTTAGGGAGTGAGAACGTGTTGAGTAGGAAGGAAAAACTTCCTTTTAACAGGAAGAAACCTTCAGCAGAACCAGGCTCAAGGAGGGGCAGCCATTTGCCGTGACTGGTTGGGGATAAGGAGAGGAGAAGTGTAGAGACTAGAGTAGTGGTTAGACTACACGCCTTTGGAGCAGAGGATTGCAAGTTCGGTGTCTGTCCAGTAAGGGTCCTAAGGGTAGGCTAGGGTAGGGCTAGAGGCTAGACCCATGCTAAGTGATCAACAAGGTTCGTGTCAGGTGTTGAGGAGGCATCAGGCACCCTGATGAGAAGAGAAATACAAGATTAGGAGAGGACAAAAGACACACCGTGGAAGAGGGCCGGAGATTATTAATAACTCATGCTTGAATGCAAATTGTTGTATAAAGACATGGTGAATGAAGTTTGAGGTGAAGCTGAAGAATTCAGAGAATTTGACCACTGGTTCAGTCTGCTATTCTTCTTGGATTCACTTCAGTGAGTTTTGATTTTCCAATTGTTCTGAATATTGGTCAATGAAATGAGTGCAAATTAGTGATGTGCGACACCACTGATTTGCTTTACGGTCCGATACCAAGTATAATTCAGGGTGGCATCGGCGATACTGATCTGATACCGATACTTTGTACAAAACCTTTTTTTTTACTGTATCTTTTATTGTACCTCAAATTATAGCTTCATAATGATTACAGGACGTCAGATTACTTGTTCTTATCACTTAATAATGCAGAATTATCATACAGAAAACTGAAGTTGTGCGCCATTTGAGCATGTTGCCTGCCTGCAGCACTAAAGGACTCCTCGAGAGTCGTTTGTCTCGCCCTAGCAGCACCTGTCCCCCTCCTCGTCTTTAGTTCGCCTCAACATACGCTTGTCATATTCTGTGATATGATTTACTCTGAGGTGTTTGACGAGGTAAATGGTGTCGCCACAACACCTCACTTTCTTGCCACATGTATCACAAACCGCATCTTGGCTGTTTGTGGAGGTAAAATACATCCGCACATGACTCCATTTACGCCCAGCCATTGTTGTGAGTGCGCACGCCAAGGGGCTGCGACACATTTATACAGCCGTATTTCGCACATGACTATTAAAGGCGGAAGATGAAGTAGTTCCTTCCAATGTAGACAATCCAAATGATATAGTTTCTTTCCACTCTGTTCCTGTTAATGATAAGCTACAAATTTACTCTACATTACTAAAATATCGATATTTTAATGTGAGAATCAATTCTAGAACATAAATGACTGGTATCGGAGGAATAGATATTTCAGTATCGATCCGCACATCAGTAATGCAAATGCTTTTTACAGTCACTAAAGATGTATGCTGTAGACATATTCCACCCTGGAAAAAGAACAGTTCAAATTAATCATTAAAAGTTAAACATTTTTCATAATATTCATGTCCATCATCAGTGTATTTAACCTTCTGACCACAAATGCATGGTCTGATTGCTCTGAAGGAAACTCTCAGTTATCATGTAGACTCTCCTAGACTGTATTTCATTTGTTTAACCAAGTGATACACTGCATTTTATCATGTTAAGCTCAGCACCAGCAGAGGTCCAATTTCAGCACTCCCATCATCCAAGACACCAATATGTGCTTAGCATAGGTATCAACCATAGCTAATCTAGCTAATGTTAACATCTGTTTGTTTAACTCCTATACTGTGTGCTCAATTACACAGTTTCCTGTTCTGCTTGTCATTAGACTGTGCAGGCATGAAAGAGTGACACAAACGGGATCCACAAATGTCTTTACTTTTATATCAGTCAGTTTCTCATTTCTGCTAAAGTTCTGATTTTACAACATTTAAGTTGTCAGACAACATTAACGTTCACACCACTTTAAGTCTTGGCTGATGTGTGAATTTTGCAAGATTCACATGTTAAATGCCCACTCAGGGATAAAGGTGAAAGGACATCCTTGCATCAATGCAGAGGGGGAAAAACAGTGTGTTTTGTACATTAAATAATGCAAACATATTTCCCCCCAGATAAATATAAGCCCATTAAGGGCAGTTTTACCAGATGCCAGATGTCCCTGGTGAAATAACTCTAACATTTAATCAAATTGTACAGCTGTTTTATTTATTGTTAATTTAAGTTTTACCTTATAATCCATGTATCACATACAATTTCCACTGATGGTCAACTGCTCACTGTGTTTTATCATGCAGAATTTATGCAGTTATGTTTATTGCTGTGCATGCTCATCTACCGAAGGCCCATTGTGAGCTAGGAAAAGACGTTCAGTTTTTACAACCAGCCCTGTGTTGGCTAACAGAAAGAATGCAGGCTTAAGGCACTTCTGCACTGGCTTCACTTTTCAGACCCAAAAGCTACATTCATCTTTTATGCACAATATCTGGGAAGACTGCATGTCTGCGTGCTTTAGGTTTGGAAGAATAAGAAAGAGTATCTTAAAATTGTTTTCTTTGAAAGAGTATTTGCAACATGTGCATTTTACTATATAGAGCTATAGCAGTGTTTCCATGAAGGCAGTCATTTTGCCAGTGTTTTTTTTTTTTTTTACTGAGAATATCATTTTTGAGTGAAACAATTCATATATCTTTTAGTGAATGCCAGTTTGTGTCAGTGCAATAGATGGAAATAGCTCATAGTTAAATGCTGCCTGGTTTGTTCCAGCTCTGTTTTCTCTCCCTGCAGGAACCATGAACCACAAAAGACTCAAACAGGTACAAGGCAGAACTCAAGGGAGACAAATCTCTATTTTCCTCAGCCCAGGAAAAATTTATGCGCTACAGTGTGTTCATAAAACTTGATGAAACTTGTCACTGTGGGAGACATTCTAAAACTTCTATTACCAACTTTACAGCCTAAAAATAATCAGCCTGTTTTGCTCCCTAATGTGATCACAACACCTGAATTTATGTTTCCTCTATTACCCCTGCCTGTCGTAACAAGGCAAAACAGAAAATAAGATTTTGTCAGTTAGCATAATATGCTAAACATTTCTCAGGTGAGAAAGCCAGGTGTCTCTAAAAAGGGGCAGTGGTACGTCAGCTTTTTCTGAATTATTTCCTGTTTTCAATTTAGGTCTTTACTGGAAGAAGAAAAAATTTAGGGGTGATTACCCACAGGACATTACCCTGATGTGCATAACCTTGCACAACATTACTACTGCCTCTCGCTCAGTATGAGGTACTGAGAATAAACAACAGGAATATAAACACACACCACAAATGTCCCTGCGCTGTGGTAAAAGAGAGGCGAAACAGTGCAAGCAGTTTATTCGTCCAGATTTAGAGCTCATTAAATTATGGTGACAAAGGATTGTGCAACATGTTCCAATAACTTACACTGTCTCTCTGACAAACTTGTTTGATAACCATCCCACTTGTTTAGCGTATTCCAAGCACGCTGGTGACAGGCACGGGGTCAAACTAAAGGCAAACATGAGGGGGTGTGAGGGAAACAAGACATAAAAAAATAAACAAAAAGTGACTGTTGTGTTTATTCATCGTGCATCAGGGGACACTGATGAGGACCTGCCAGTCCCTTTAGCTCTGCTGGCTTTTCATTGGACCAGCTGGCATTTATACCACAAAGTCAGCTAAGCCACTTAAAACCGCTTTCTACTCCAACATTTCCTATTTTTCTTCCCTTTCCTTTCTGCTCCTTTTCTTTTAACAATGAATTTCTTCATGATCTTTCTGGACACAGCAGGGAAGAGAAGAAATGGACAGAAGGATTAAATGATGTTACATAAAGGAGAAAGGGATTGAAAGATAGACCGTGTAAGAAAGGCAAGAGATGAGTAGAGGAGTGGGAAAAATACGAGAGATTACCATTCCCCAGTTCTTGCTTATTGAGGGGTAGCTGTGTGGGTGATTATAAATCCACGCTGTTTCTCAGTAACACCGGGATTACACACCCGGCCAGACCTAATCTATGTGCCTAACATCTGCCTCTGATGAGACACAAACACACTTGCGCATGCACCAACACACACACACGTGTGCACACCAGCATGCAGACACATACCTGCACGCAAACCCACCCGTGACCACAGTGATTACAAACGCAGTCAGTGTCTGGAGCAATTTCATCTCATGTATTTTATATACTTTAATAATATGAGTATGATCTGACAGAACATGCCTGCATGCTTAAAACAAGGCAACAAGGGGAAGAGGGGAAATGGAGTGGGACTAGGTGACGTCTATGCACATGTGCGGGGATACGAATTCACATCAGAAAGCCGCTCTCGGCCGTGTAGGAAGCTGTTTACCAGCTCTATCCCATCACTGCCCTCCCCCTGCTGTTTTAAGAGATTATTACCAAGGCAATCCGCTGGCATATGCCTGCAAAACTGCTATGTGCGAGACAGGGATGTTAACCATGCGCTTCATGTCCTTTATTGGATTTCCTTATGTGATGAAAGTGTATAAAGACCATCAGATTATGTCACATTTACACAACATTAAAATACAGTAATTGCCTCAAACTTTGGGACATTTCTTTGGCGGGGAAGATTTCCCTCTCTTGGCCACTTACTGCAAACTACACAAAGACCACAGAAAAAGCTGAATCCCATTATCCGGGATATTTTTTTTTTACCCTTCATTCATCTTTGCTCGAGCCCTAATATGCTGATATGCAGGGGCCTTCAGTGTTAAGCTGTTGGACTGCATTACAACACTTCTCAGTTTGTTCTGATCTTGTAAAAAACTGCTGCCTTAAAGAGAGGTGAGACAGAATGATGGATCAACAGCTGCTGAGAAATATGGCTGCATCATGGGCTTCAGAGCTCAGCTTGTTATCTTCTCTGGCTCTAAGGAATTGGTACACTGTCACCTTTAAGATTGCTGAGATCTGATTTAGCTAAGAAAAAGGGCTGGCTTGTGTTGTTCTTTGATCATCAGGGTTTTTATTTATGCCAGCAGAATAAGCATCAAGATTTGCTGATTTTGCTGCAACTTTAAGACTTTTATTAGGCCCTTGTTAAACGATGAAAGCGTGAAATGCCTTTGCTAGGAACCTTTACAGTCCATCTGACAATTCAAATGTAAGAACAATAAAAACACAATAAGATAAACACAGAAACATGTGTAGAAGACAAAAGGCGAGCTAACACCTTATTAATAATGGTGAAGTAAAAACGTCAACCTCTTCCAGTTTAACCTTTGCCTCAGTTCCAGTTTTCAAGCTGTGGTTTAAAATGATAATCTAACAGCATAAATTCCAAATCCAGATTGTACCAAAATCTCTTTACGTGTTATTTGGCTCAGGAGCCGTTTCCACTAAATTTCATACAGGATTTTTAAGCTTATGAGCCCATAGCTCTTTTTTTAAAAGGTCTTTGGAGGGATCTTTCCTATGAATTATAGTTGAAAAATACAAATAATAATAATAACCAGCCACACCTGTGAATATTTGTCTTTTTTAATGACCATTACTGCCTGTACCAAATTCAGTGATAGGTGAAAACTTAAAATTTAATTTATGCATTTAATAATTGTCAAAAATTAGTGAAAATTCCAATTGAATTTTTTTTGCAAAATCGATGAAATTCATCCTCTGGGACCACAGGTGTGAGTCCAAAATTTTATATCTCCAAATCTGTTCTCAAAAACACTGAAGACTAGTTTGGCTATTTTTATGTTCCCACATCTTTAAATGTTTTGGAAACAACAAAAAGCTTTCAGTCCCATCCTAATATAATGATGACATGTTTGTATGCTCAGTATCTGTATGTACCCGAACTGTTTGGGCCAATGAAACTTTGCAAGAACTTTGTCACACATACAGCAATTCACTATGCGTTTGCGTTTTTTTTAAAGATTTATTATTGAGATTTATTATATATCTCTCTTCACTTGATTTTCATGTATATTACGTTCATTTCATCATAACCCTGCAAATGAAAATGTGATGTTCCATTTTTCTTTTGCATTTGTTCACGTTCACACACAACCATATATATATATTGGTGTATATATTTTTGGTTTTCTGTTGTTAAATGAATGTAGCAGCGCTTCCTGCAAACCTGTTGTCAGTTGTGTTACTCAAAGATTAGATTGTTTATACTCATGAATACAATCCAATTATGGTTACGCTTGTTATATTTATTTAAATAACTCTCAAAACAACATAAAGTATAGACTCTATGCCTTTTCTTTTCTTTACACCTGGTACCTCCGACACTTGTTTTCATGGCACCATCTGGTAATTTCCAGAAAACTCTCTGCGGAACAGTGGCTTGTGTTAGCAAAGACTGCGTTATCAATATTAATAAGCCATGTTGTCATGTAGAGTACAGCACAAAGAACACGGCCATATGGAGACGCTACTGTATGTTACTGGCTCTTCTAGAGGGCTATGCTAAAACCCACTTTCTTTGATGAGATTCTCAGTACATTATTCATCTACATCCTCATTTCTGCGCTTATTCCCATAACATTAGGGTACACTGCCATAAGTAAGTGCTAAAAATCTTTTTTTTCTAAAGAGTATATATCAAAATAGGACCATTTATGGATTCAGATAGGGTTATAAATTGTAGGGTACTTGCATTTTTTTCTTTCTTTCTTGCTTCTTTAATAATCCTGGATTTATTATTTTTATTTTTACCTTAAAAGCCTTTCTTAGTGTTTTCTTTACTCAAAGGCTTATATGACAAAACTCAGAGGTTTAAGGTTACACATCACCGTGCTGTGCTGATAAAGGAGATTTCCTTGTAATTAAGAATGCCTTGAAGTTTTTTTTTATTATTATTTTTTAAGTGCTTAAGATTATCAAAAGTTCCTTCAAAGCAGACGAGCACTGTAATACATTAGCTTGAGATTCCGAAGTCTGTGAAGCACAGTCAGCGCAGTCTTATCGGGGATTTGCAGTTTCAATTAGCAGATTTAGATGTTTTGTGGTCTGTACCATCAAGACTATAGATTTTCTTTTCCTGGTGTGAGTAATATTATAAATTCATTCAGTCACTGTCCCTTCTATCGAGTTTATTCACATACTCAAAGCGTATGATTGTGTGCCCTGACCTCACTTGCCAGAGCTGTCTGTCTCCTGGTCATCACATCAGGCTCATGTGGAACTCATCATACTGCTTTGAGGATGACACTGGGCTGCTCTAATCTGTTCCTGCTGCTGTGCTTGAGGACATCAGGGTCATCCATTCGCCCAGCAGTGAAGAGTTAAACAAGTGGAATGGCACTGTCCTCAATGTGTCACCACAAGTATTGATGACATATGAATCCACCAGATCTGATGGAGAGACTGACTGCACTGTTACCCGTGTTATTAAGGATGAATGGGTTTAGCCTGCAACCTCCATTTACTGTTACTGCACTGTGCACAAAGTGAATTATAGCTTAGTCCATAAGTGGCACTCAGTAGAGACACTACTAAAGGACATTGGTTCAATCAATAGTGCACCGTATTTGCAAATGAAAGGCTTCAATTATATAGCCTGGCTCCAGCTGCATGGAAATGCTAATTGTAATACCTCAAAAGCCAACAGCATATTTGTACTTGCACACGAATAACTTCGGACAAAGAAAAAACAATCATTACATTTTCAAATTTGTCGTTTGCCTACGACGCATGCCTCACACAAGTCTGTGTGTGCTGACTGGACTTCCCATGCCGACCCACCGCTGTGTGTACACTTAGAGCATAACCAAGCTTTGTGCTGAGATCAAAGACAGATTCTGGGATGTCACGCTGGGGATAGGCAGAGGGGAAAATGAGGGAAAATCTTTGTTTGCACGCATGCCTCGGCAAAGTAGGTTAGGAGATGAAGAGTGAAAGTCAAAGACGGCAAGAGGTGTGAGAAATGGAGATGCGCATAAAGCCCAGTGGAAGGCACAAACGTTGTTTGTGAAGCCGTGAAGCCGTGTCTTCCTCGTGCTCAGTCTGTGGATTTGATGTTTTGCCACAGTGCCGCCTCGCCACGGACAGCGCCGTTTGCGTCGTAGTTCAGAGCATGGCAAGGACAACACAAACGGTCAGGGAAGGCAATTTGTTCACGCGTGTGTTCCCAGAACAGCAAATTAAATGAGGTTTCCGCCGGCGGTGCGATGATTTGGCATTTTTTTTAAATATATATATATATATATATATATATCTCTGAAGAAATAGCCTTCTTCTTTCCCGCGTGGGCACATGCAGGAGGAGACTTGGAGATGCCAGCCAGCAACCCGGGGACACTTGACGAGGATGGAGATTTAAAATATGAATGGACTGGACCTTATCTGGAGGACTATTTTCTGAACGACAAATAATTTGCATTCATTGCCAGAGAGAAGGTGTGGCAACCGTCGCGTGTCCGAGCTGCCCGTGGCACGTGGATGGATGACTTTTGTGCGAACATAAGAAAGAGCCGAGAGTACGTGTAACTTTATATGCCACACGTGATTCCCGCACAATAGCCCGGCAATTCATTCCCATCGCCTTTAAGTGGCAGACTCTCGTTGGGCTCTTGTGGAACTCGAAAGGGTGCGCTTAATGTTTCGTTTAGGACACGCCGGTACCGACGGTACCTGCGGGACATAAATTTACAGCGGCGATTCAAAAGCAGCTCGGGCTGTGGGCCAGTGATGCCGGACACATTAACACTTGTAAAGAACCGGACAGAGCCACGGCTGGGGCAGCTAGATCGCACCCTGGCCACAGAGGGGACCGCCCGCCCCGCCTGGGTCATTGCAATCCTGGCCAGTGTTTTGATCTTCACCACGGTGGTTGACGTGCTGGGGAACCTGCTGGTGATCATCTCGGTGTTCAGGAACCGCAAGCTGAGGAACGCGGGTAGGAGTTTTTCCCCCAATTCCGATAGTCTGAAAGGACGCAAAGGTCGGACAAAGTCAAACCACATGATCAGTGATCACAGAACTAACAATACTTCGCCATTAACCCAGATGGAAAAGATACAACTTACTGGAGTCTAGCGAGAGTTTGCATAATGATGTAGGTTACGTAGGCAATGCTGAGTGTGACATCTGCTCGGGGGTGAACACTGGTTATATAAAATCTTGTTTTTGTTTCACCCCGCACGTTTCTTAATCTCGGGCTGCTTCTGCGCATTTCTTTAACATATTGACCTCAGAGCGCACTTAGCCTTTCCGTGCCACTGTCATCAGAGCAACAACAAAAGAAATTACTCTAGTAAACTGTGCATTTTATGTGCCTTACCTTGAGGAAAAATATAAAAAATCAGTGACTAAACTGAACTCACATTAGGTACTGTCCAATTTAACCTGATTCTTTTGGATTTTTAACTTGATTTCAAATTAAACATCTTGGTAAAGCTCAGTTAATACATTGATGCTGATTAAAAGCTGCCAGGCACATGGACAGGATGCTTACAGTAGGTGCAGATGGGCACAGAAATGATACAGGCACAGATTTCACCTGTGCTTCAAGTTAGGGAATAGTGTGTTCAAGTAAATGTCGTGTAAGATGAATTAAGCTGCCACTGGAGCTCTTATTGATAGCTTGCACTGTTAAAGCTACTCTGACAGTCTGGCATCCCACTTTTCCCACACTTACACGCTCTACTAGTAAAGTTCACCGGCACTCTGAGTCACACTTACTATGAAAGGGCTGGTTAATAAGCAGAGGAGTCCCTCTGAAAAGCTTGCTATAATGGTGTTGATGAACTTATTTTGTTGTGAATGTAGGCGCCTCTGCATGCAGGACAAAAGTACTCTTGGACCTCTAATTCATCCAATTATAAATGAAATGAATAACTACAAATTTTTAGTGACTCATTCAAACTTTTAATGTGACTGGGTTTCTCCCTAATTCTCCATATTTATTACAAGCTTGAGATGCTTCTTTTGTGAACTGAAAACTAATATTTTATTCTAATGGAAATTTTAAAAAATGCTTAAGAACGAGACTGAGATTAAAAACTTGCCAAGATGGATATTTTATGCAGTGAAGTCTGCCACACAGTGCTGACTGGCAATTTTGTGCTTTATCAGGCAACAATTAGGGCAGGAAGTATGCATTTATTTGCATAATCTGTAAATCAGCAACTATTTTTCAGCCAGTAGGAAGCAACCAGGACTCATTTCCCCCTTATTAGTCAATAGGAAAAAAACCCTTAGGATTTATCAAAGCAACTACAAACTTTCATTGAAGCACGTAATGAAGTTGCCCTCACATCCACGAGTGGATATGAGGGCTTCTCATGAAGACGTTTTTTATTCCATTTGGGTGTATTCTCTTTCACTCAGATATACACAGTGATCACTGGAGCATTTGAATGCAACCCTGTCTTCAGGTTCAATTTTTTTAAATAGAGGTTTAGGTTAGGTTCATTGGATTCATAGCGCTAAATCTAATCAAGGTTATTTATTTATTGAAGCTATCAAGAAGCAGAATTCAGAAAATTAAGAAGTAACAAGTCGGGTGCCAGCATGAATCATTTCTTTTAGCAAGACATGACCTATAGATATCCTCATAATCATTATGTTATTAAACTTTACACACAGTGACAGCAGCATTCAGAGGATTTAGATAATCAAAAAGAAGGCTTCCCACTTGTTGAGAGAATAAAACAGAGATTATAGCCTATTAAAGAAAAGGTTGGCTGCTGCTGTAACCACAGAAAACGTTGGATATCTTCATCTCTGCTGTTTTCCCACAGTGACTCAGGCATTACTTTGATGGAACCCTTTTGAATATAAAGCATGATCAGTCTTTGGTGTACACTTAGGAGAAAATCTGCAGTGAGTGCATGCAGTCAAGTGCCCCCAGTGAGAATAAAACATTAACTGTCATTTGTCCAGTGGAAATCTCTCATATAGGCTTTCAAATGGCTTGGATCTTCTGGAAAAGGGGGATTAGGAGGCATGATCCCACCAAATGGATCAATTTTTAATTGTATAAAATGCGCATCTACAATTCCAACAACAACAACTGCTTGTACAAGGACAATCAGCACATCTTGTGATTAATCACATGCCAGCAATTTCCCCATATACACCCATTAGCATAAGACAATATATCAAACGCTTGATTAAAAATTGCTTAATTTCTATTAGAGATGGACCGATCCAATGTTACGTATCGGTATCGGTCCGATACTGACGTAAATTACTGGATCGGATATCGGAGAAAAATAAAAAAATGTAATCGATCCATTAAATATCAAAAAAGCACCTCACAAAACTTGCGACATGGCGTAACTCGGATCATAACCGTAGCACATCGCAGCAGTACGGGTCACGTGATAGAGCGGCTGTGTGTATTTGTAGCCTCGCTAGCAATCCGGCATTTCATCTCCAAGGAAGTGATCCCAGAGAGAAGTAAAGCAAGTGTGTAAGTTCATCTCTGAATGTTTGTAAAGCATTCCAGCGTTAAGCTTAACAACCCATATATGGAGCGACTGCCTCTTCTCTCCCTCCCTCTCCTGCTGCTACTTCAATCGAAACTGATCAATGATCAGCTGATCGGCTTTTCTGTCACGAGTCCGTCTCTCTTGTTTGTTTATTGCTCACTTCGCGCCAGAAAGAGGAAACCAGCGGCTGAACAACAGCAGCACGTTTAAGCTTGATAAGCTGTTGTTAGAATCTATTTATTATTACTTTCTAGACCAGGATCCTTTTCTATGTAGCTGACGGCTGGTAACTGTGCAGGGGCGGATCTAGCAAAGTTTAGCCAGGGGGGCCGATAGGGCATTAACAGGGAAAAGGGGGGCACAAAGACATACTTTTCTTTCTTATTCTCATTTAAAATGTCTAGCTTTTAATAAATAATTATCCGAATCTTACACCCAAAGTTTTAATCTGATGTAAAATGTATAGAAGTCTATTACTGTATATAGTAACTATTAAGTCCAATATACCCTAGTAAGCTATAGTACTATTTCCTTTGGGAAGATACCATTTGTTCAATCTACAATTCTGTTGAAGAAAGATGTTGAATCTATTTAATTATTCTTGAAAAATAACTGATTTCTGTGTATTTTTTTTCCACACTGCATCAAATTATAGTTGATTACGTCAATTAAGCATCATGAGGTGGAGGGTGGGTGGTTCCCTATTTTTTATTTTTTTTGCTGGGAGTTTTAGAACCCTATTAGTTAGGTTGCTTAATATTTCTGCTAAGTACTCTTTAAAATACCAGAATAGGGAGGATGGTGTAGGTTTAAGTTTATTAGATTGATCAGTATTGCTGAACTATGAAATATTTTGGGTGCAGTGTATTTTTTGCATACAGGTATAACCAGAGATGGGCAGTAACGCGTTACTGTAATCTGATTACTTTTTTCAAGTAACGAGTAAAGTAAGGGATTACTATTGCAAAAACGGTAATTAGATTACCGTTACTTTCCCGTAGTAACGCTGCGTTACTGCGTTACTAAAACCGTGATTTTTTAGATTAGATTAGATTAGATTAGATAGAACTTTATTAATCCCTCGGGTGGGTTCCTCTGGGAAATTCGATTTCCAAAAAAGCACAGCACCGACAGAAGTTACAGAGTTACAGAATATTATATATATATATATATATATATATATATATATATATATATATATATATATATATATATATATATATATAATACACACACACACACACACACATATATATATATATATAAATACAGAGACAATATAAATAAAATATATGAAGGGGATAAATAGAATAAATAGGAATAAAAATAAAAATACAAGTGAATTGCACATTTCAAGTATTGAGTCTATTGCACCGTTGACTATTTACAAAAGTATTGCACAAAAGGTATTGCACAGTGAGGTGAAGAGGCACTACAGCTTAGTTGTTCCCCCCTCCTTTGTCCTCCTGTTTCCCCTCCCTCTCCCCTCCAGGGAGGAGTTAAACAGTCTGATGGCGTGTGGGACAAAGGAGTTTTTAAGTCTGTTAGTTCTTGTCTTGGGGAGAAGCAACCTGTCACTGAACAGACTCTTCTGGTTGTTAATGGCCGTGTGCAGAGGATGCCTGGCATTGTCCATAATGTCCATCAGTTTCTTTAATGTCCTTTTCTCTGCCACTGTCACCAGAGTGTCCAGCTTCATGCCGACCACAGAGCTAGCCCTCCTGATCAGTTTCTCCAGCCTGGATGAGTCCTTCTTTGCTGTGCTGCTCCCCCAGCACACCACAGCATAGAAAAGTACTCCAGCAACCACCGACTGGTAAAACATCCTCAGGAGCTTCCTGCAGATGTTAAAAGACCTCAGCCTCCTGAGGAAGTACAGTCGGCTTTGGGCTTTTTTATACAGGTGCTCTGTGTTGCATGACCAGTCCAGTTTATTGTCCACCCACAGCCCAAGGTACTTGTACTTGTTGACCACCTCCACCTCCTCCCCCTCTATCTGAACCGGCAGTGGACCTGCTCTAGACCTCCCGAAGTCCACAACCAGTTCCTTAGTCTTTGAGGTGTTGAGTTGCAGGTGGTTTGTGTGACTCCATGCGACAAAGTTCCTCACCAGACTTCTGTACTCCTCTTCCTGATCATCCCAGATACACCCCATGATGGCTGTGTCGTCTGCAAACTTCTGAATGTGGCATAATTCAGAGTTGTAGCAGAAGTCAGAGGTGTACAGGGTGAAGAGAAGAGGGGACAGCACAGTTCCCTGTGGTGCTCCTGTGCTGCTGACCACTGTGTCAGACGTGATGTCCTTCAGCCTGACGTACTGTGGTCTGTCGGTGAGGTAGTCGGAGATCCAAGCCACCAGGCAGGGGTCCACCTCCATCCTGTTCAGTTTTTCTTGAAGCATACAGGGCCGGATGGTATTAAAGGCACTGGAAAAGTCAAGAAACAGGATCCTGACCGTGCCTTTTCCCCCATCCAGGTGTGAGTGGGCTCTGTGTAGGAGGTACAGGATGGCATCCTCCACTCCGACACCCGCCTTGTATGCAAACTGTAGTGGGTCCTGGGCATGTTGTACCTGTGGTCGGAGGAGGTTGAGGAAGAGCCGCTCTAGAGTCTTCATAAGATGTGACGTCAGTGCCACCGGTCGGAAGTCATTCAGCTCATTGGGCCGGTTCTTTTTGGGGACTGGGACGATGCAGGATGTCTTCCATAGGGCGGGCACTCTCCCCAGTCGCAGACTGAGGTTGAAGACTCGTTGTAGCGGCTCCCCAAGTTCAGCAGCACACGCCTTTAGCATCCTAGGACACACCTTGTCTGGGCCTGCTGCCTTTCTGGGGCGAAGCTTCCTCAGTTGTCTCCTGACCTGATCCACTGTGACACTGGGAGATGTTTGGGAGGAGGGGAGGGGGGGAGATGTCTTGCTGCTGAGAGAGGGATTGGAGGAGGGGGGTGTCATGGTGTCAGGAAGGGGGGGAAGCGAGGGAGGTAGGAGAGTGGGGATTGGACTCTGTAGTGAAGGTGAGGGTGGGGGGGTTGTGGGCTGGTCAAACCTGTTGAAGAAGTTGTTAAGTTCGTTTGCCTTCTCCACAGTCCCCCCCACTGTGCTTTTCTTGGTGTTGTGGCCTGTGATGGTTTTCACACCATTCCAGACCTCCCTCATGTTGTTCCTCTCCAACTTCTGCTCCACCTTCCTCCTGTAGGTGTCCTTTGCTTCCCTCAGGCAGCGTTTCACCTCCCGCTGTGCGAGAATGTCTCATGACAGTGACGTAAGCGAGTGCGCCGTTAGTGACAACAGCTGTGTGCAGATCAACAGTGGATCACATATCGATTGTGGGAGAGAGTATGAGCGTGCAGCATTTAAAGCGTGGAAGTACTGACCTTACTTTGAGTTTGATTCCATAAAAAGTGACAAAAACATTAGTGTCCATCGTGCGTGGGAAGAAAACTTCTTTTTACAGCGAAAAAACCCCCTAAACTTCCAAGCAAGCACCGAGTGCGCAACGACGTAATGGGAAACTCACAGAGAAACTCGCGGATTCTTCAACTGACCGCGGCACACCTGCACCAGGGTAACCCTCCGCCTACCGAAGTCCTGCTTTACAGGTGAAAATAGAGCAACAGGACCGCTGAGTCTTTGACTTTATTTATTTTCTGCTGTGTTTTACTTGCATCTATTTGAAAGAGTGAGTGTAAACACAAAAAATATTTTATTTTATGTGCTGGAATGTGTAGAAAATAGGTTTAAATGTTAAACTAATTTATTCAAGTCAGAGAATGTTGCATACAATTAAATTTTTGCTTGATGCATAAAGTTAAAAGATTAAAACTAATAAAACAAGTTAAAAAAATACACTTTTCCATTTGATTACATTTTGTATGACGGATTATGTAGAAAAAGTAGAATTGGGCTGAAAGATCTATCGCTTTATCACCTCTTCAGGTTGTAAATCGTGTTTTTAAAAAGTAACTAAGTAACTAAGTAATTAATTACTTTTGAAAATAAGTAATCAGTAAAGTAATGGGATTACTTTTTTGGGGAAGTAATCAGTAATTAGTTACTGATTACTTTTTTCAAGTAACTTGACCAACACTGGGTATAACAGAATAGCTTTAGTGTTTGTTTGTTTTTTAACTTGAGTATGAACTTATACAAAAAGCAGCAAGATATTAAAAAAACTGTTTTATTGATTAAAAAATACACTATATCGGATTCATATCGGTATCAGCAGATATCCAAATTTATGGTATCGGTATCGGTATCGGACATAAAAAAGTGGTATCGTGCCATCTCTAATTTCTATTCAAGATGTACTTGGATGGTAGTGGTTAGTCTTCCCATATATTTTTGTTTTCTTCTTCTTCTTTTTGGCCACTCGCATGTGCATATTTCTGCCTTAAAGCTGATCTCTCTCAACTGAGACAGCCCACTCAGCAGTTCAAAAACCACACTGAACCCACGATGGTGAACTCGAAGGATGGCTCCTGTAGATTGAAATAACCCACTCGACAGTTTAGATGGGAAAACACCTGACCTAACAGTGGTATATTCACAGCCACAGCAGGAGCAGGAGGGTAGCGCACGATTGCTCACCATTGTTGTCATGGCTTTGCATAAGTCTCCCCTGTGGCAGTGAACAAAGTATACTGACAGCTGAGAGTAATTTTTCATAAGATGCTTGGTTGATGATTGACGACTAGCTCTCACCAACCCACGTATATGATGTATGCATCCCCATAGAAAATTGAATAGTAGAGACTCATTATTCTTTGGCTGAAAAGGCATCAAGATATCGGCTATTCATACAAATCAGAACTTGGAAGCACATTGTTCATGCAACCAGTCCGTGTGTGGAATGCGAAGTGATTGCGCATTAACTTCTTTCCTGTCAATTATCTCTGTGTCTTGTCTGTTCAGGCACCTCCATGTTAAAGTTTCTCCCTCTCATCATTGGCTATTGTGTATGGACAAGCAGGTGCCACAGGCACACAATCACAAGCCAGTAAAACAAAAGTTTTTATTCATATGAAATCACTTGTTCAGGAAAATACAGTTAACTAGAAATGCAACTGTAATATTGTGCAGTTTTGTAGGAATGTGTGTGTTTGCACGGAAAAGCGCCTGCTGTACTTGTGTGGGGCAGAGGCTTTTGTCGCCTGAGATTTGTCTTTGAAGGCACTTAGGTGTTGCAAGCCTTCAAAGAGTGTTAGACAGGATCACACATTACAGAGACTCTCTTCAAAGAGACTTTATTTACATCATATCTCCTCCTGCTTCTCTCATTCCCTCTCTTGCTACGTTCTAAAACTCACTGCTTGCACAAATATAATGCTTAAGTATTCCTTAGTTAATACTTGGGGGAAGAAAACACCCTTTACCCAGTGAAGTTTTACACAATTTGCTTTCAGTCTACCTCTAAACATCGAAGCGAACTGTGAAAACCAGTTGTATTCTGTCTAAATCTGTGTTTTTGTCTGAAATTGTGCTCCTGTGAACTTTTTTCAGTGTCCATTTAAAAGTGTGCACATGTAAGTACAGTCCAAATCAATGTATGAATGAGGTGCTCTTATTTTGCAGCTGTATCCAGGTTAGATTAAAACCTCCGTATCCAGAGTAGACAGGTATCCCACTATAAACTAATGGCTGCTGTGGAAATCTGAAATGAATGTAGGTGAACACAGGCAGGTTACCTTTATGAGTTTTATTTACCTTTGCACAGCAGTCAAGTAAGAGTACAGACAGCATGACAGCAGTCTAGATGCTTTTTGAAAAAGCAGAATTATAAACAGTAAATCAGATGCTGAAAAGGAAAGTTGTCTGCTATGGTCACAGCATACTCATAACTCATACATTAACATGTGTTACATATGAAAGAATGAACTAATATGGAGCCTGCTATTCTGTAAGTACAGCTTATAAATGTTGCAATTTGATTCCACATATTTACTGTATCACTGAATTAGTAGCTCATATGATAATGGCTTTAAAAATAATAAATGCATCAGCAAAGTGTGAGGATGTTTTGTCCATGTGTGACATGCATGCAATTCCATTTTTCAGTGGCACTGTGGTATACGGGTTTGTATACCTGAATACTGAATAAAATTAAGATGGAATATCAGTCGTGAAAAAATTAGAGATTTTCCAACATCACATCATGGTTGCCTCTGCCAATGGTTGGACAGCTCCTGAGATCCACAGTCACCTAAGGTGACTTATCAGGGAGCCAGATACCAGAAGCCAGAACAGCCATGCTACCAGAAGGTGCCGAGGCTGTTCACTAAAAATGCTGTCACACACAATTTGCTGCTTACACAACCCTGAATCCAAAAAATTCATGGGCAGGTGCTTCGGACTGTGGGAATTGGTATTTTGTCGACACTGTGTGAAGTCAACCTCTATACTCAGTGCCCAAGAAGAAAGCCATTGTTTACAAAATGGCACAAAGGGCACATAAAAGGAAGCCTGATGAATATTGGCAACACACTTTTGGCAATATGAAACCAAAATGAATTGTGCAGGATTTCTGGCATGGGTCTGGCCAGGACTACCACAGTGACTGCATAATGCTGATGGTGAAACAGGGAAGTTCGGGCGTGCTGCTAAGGGATGCATGAATACAAAGGCTATATGTGCAATTACATTTATAAATGGCACTGTGGTTTGCAAGTTTGTATACCTGAATACTGAATGAATGAAGATGAACTACAAATCCTGAAATAAGAAAACATTTTCCAACATTACAATGATTTCAAACACTGTACCACACATGAAAAAACTGTGAGCTGGCCAAGTATGTCTCCTGATTTTAATGTATTATAAGAGCTGAAAAATATTATGTGCGGAAACAAATCTACAGATTTATGCAAGGTTGATCCGTGGCCATGAAGAATAGAATTTTTACTGAAATAAAAACCCAGATGTAAATAATATTAAGGAAATAAAAGGATGAAAGCTTGGGAACAAATTGTGCAGTGCAGTCTAGTGCCTCCCATCTGAGCCAGAAATGTCAGCGAGAGCACTGCTGTTCCAACTGCATATAGAGTACTTCACCACTATGTTGTTGGGAGTCTGGACTCCCAAGCTGAACTCATCAAGCTTGAAGTTCCAAGAATGCCAGTCTGAACTTGGCATACACCATACTGAGAATGGCCTTGGGTCTTTTGGTCCCCTCCGCTCTTAATGGTGCTAAAGCATTCAAACCACCTCTCAATATACTCTATGCCTTTCTGTTTGTCTGTGTTGGATCTACTCTTATTCTTAATTATACTACTTCTCTGTCATAGCTTTGATGTAGTTGGCTGTTTTCACAGTGATAAGACATGAAAAAGATGATTAAGGAATGACTTTAACAGAGAGAGAGAGAAATGTCAAGCCTGTAAATTTACAATTACTCTTGTGAGATACTTTTGAAAGCTCAGACACTTCTTAAGACAATTTGATTGCAAAGGCAAATGTCTTCCTGACATTGGAGCTGACTGGTTTTTGTGGCCATGGTTAGGGACTTGGCTACAAATGGGTGCGCAGATGCTCTATGTAGTGATTATGAGTTGTCCGAGAAGTTTGCAAATAGGTCTGCATGAATGACGTAGGAAATGAGATGAGAGACAGAGAGAGAACTTCTGTTAAGCTGCTAATGGACAACCTCAGCTTTTTAATTTATTGGACAGTTCCCAAGTCTACACTCCACATCTTTACATTTTTAGGCATTCAGCTGACACTTTAATCCAGAGTGTGTCCCACTGAATAAGTATGGGGGATTTCTTTGTCTTGTGCAAAGACATTTTGACAGGACATACAGCTGTTGGCAGACTATTGCAGACAATCTCTCTGAATATTAACTCTGTCCTGCTGTCCTGTCTATACTGGTAATTGTTACCAGATGAGCATTTAATGTCAATCTGAGCAATAGGCTATTAACAGCTATGGCATACGGTGATTTTAAGAGAACTGAGACTGACATCCCTCCTTTTTGTACAAAGAAGAAAGTAAAAGAGTTCCATTATGCATTCACAAGTGATTTGTTTGATAAATGCTGAGAATTAGGCTAAGATATATGAACACACAGTGACGCATTCAGTTATTTTCAAAATAAATCATCCAACTTAGAATAGATATGAAAATGTAATATAACCATTTTTGAATAACTGCAGGCACACACACACACACACACACGCACACGCACACACACACACTTGCTTGACCCTTCATTATAACCCTTATTTCCTGCTTCATTTGTTTCTTAACCATAACCTACTGCTTCCACACTCATGTTAGCAGACTTTTGTGAAGAACACTATGTACATTCTTACTTGTGTAGAGTGGAAACTTGGACATGGTAGAGGTCTCACCTCACACACAGCAAGCTTTTTGGTAATGAACTGAAATGTTTGCCATTTTGAACTTGTGATGCCTCTGATCACATATAATAACTAACTCAGCTATTAAGGCCAAGGTAACAATGTATAATGTCACCCATAGATAGGTAACACTTTCTGTTACAGCCCAGCAATGATGTGCTATTAGTGGGGTTATAAGGTGGAAACAAGAAGGTAATAACATGGAAATAAGTTATAACAAAAATGGTTTTAATAGAATAATATTACATAGAAGATTATTTAATTGAGTGATACAGGGTCAGAACCTAGAGAAATAATGTTGAAACAAATGTATGTTTATTTAATAAAGCAATAAAGAGCGATGTCAGTTAGAATTTATGTATGTAATAAAGTTGTAATATCAAAGTAATAATCGATGATTAAAAAATTGTATTGTGTTACCACATTTTAATGTTGAAATTAATACTGCATTTTGTCCCCAGTAACCTTTCAATTTGAGCATAACAGTTTAAATATTATAATTAATGCTGTGGCTTATTACCATGAAGCTTGTTACCTGGAAGACCTTTGGTAGAAAACTAACATTGTAAATGTGCAGTCTCCCTCTAAAAGTAATCAGGGTACATAATATAAGTGTTACTGAGTGATAAATTGAATTTAAGCATCTGTGAATGTATATATGGTTAATTTTCTGCTAATTACATAAACAATTCTTCCTTCCTCCAGCTTAAAAGATTCAGTTAGCCACAAAATGCTCACCATGTTAAACTAGATTTACTATTACTTCGTCATTATTTGGTTATTATATATATTGGTATTTCAGAATCAGAATCAGAATCAGAAACTTTATTGTCATTGTCATGAGAACAACGAAATGAAGAATGGTCCCCGATCATTGCATCATCCCTAGCAATATCAAAATATAAATAAAACAATAAAATTCAATAAATAAAATAGATAGAATACTTAAAATACTAATAAGATGTAACAGTAAAACATTCACATACATTCCCACACACATGCTTCAGGCCGTGCATAGATTAACACAAGAGTGGCGTGATGGACATTTTTTTGTAGTATTCAGATGTGTTATTGCAGTTGGATAACAGCTGTGTTTGAGTCTATTAGTCCTTGCTCTGATTGCCCTGTACCGTCTGCCTGAGGGCAACAGTTCGAACAGGGAGTGGCCAGGATGTGAGGTGTCTTTTATGATGTTTTGGGCCTTTTTAAAACAGTGGGCGTTGTGTAGAACTTCCAGTGTGGGGAGAGGGCAGCCAGTGATCTTTTGGGCGGTGTTAATGATCCCTTGGAGTGCTTTCCTCTGAGCCCCTGTGCAGCTAGTGTACCAGATGCATATGCAGTAAGTTAGAACACTCTCAATGGTGGCTCTGTAGAAGGACACCAGCAGTTTCTGTGTGATGTTATTCCTCCTGAGAATTCTCAGGAAGTACAGTCTCTGTTGGGCCTTTTTCAGCAGCTCGGAGGTGTTCACACTCCAGGAAAGGTTCTCCTCTATATTGACTCCCAGGAAGCGGAAGCTTGCCACCCTTTCTACACAGTCCCCATTTATGAATAGTGGTTGGATCTCTGCCTTTTTCCTTCTGAAGTCTATTATGAGTTCTTTGGTTTTTGAAGTGTTGAGGAGGAGGTTATTGGCCTTACACCATGACGTCAGCTGCTCCACCTCGTCTCTGTACGTAGACTCGTCTCCCTTGGAAATGAGCCCCACCACTGTGGTGTCATCTGCAAATTTCACAAAGATGTTGCTGTGGTGGCGAGGAGTGCAGTCGTGTGTGTAGAGAGAGTAGAGCAGTGGACTGAGCACACAGCCCTGGGGTGAGCCAGTGCTGAGACTCAGGGCTGAGGATGTGTGATGGCCAACTCTGACTCTCTGTCTACGGCCCGAGAGGAAGCTATTGATCCACATGCAGGTGCTGTATGGAAGCCCCAGGTCTTGTAGCTTGGCCACCAGTTTGTGTGGAAGGATGGTGTTAAAAGCTGAGCAGTAATCCACGAAGAGCATCCGCACATAGCTACCATGCTCTTCCAGGTGAGTTAATGCAGCATGGAGTGCTGTGGCTACAGCGTCTTCCGTGGATCGGTTTGCTCTGTAGGCAAACTGGTGTGGATCCAGGCTGCGGGGCAGGGCTGCTGTGATGTGTCTGCGGACCAGCTTCTCAAAGCATTTCATTACCACTGGGGTGAGTGCCACCGGTCTGTAGTCATTCAGGCCGGTGATGTGGGGCTTCTTAGGCAAGGGTAAGTGGTAATAACTTACAAATATTATAACAAATATTGCTTCCACTACTACCACATCATTACCAAGCTGTAATATAAAGTGCAACAATAATATAAAAGCCTGATGGTCAAGTTACACTCCAGGGAAATAGCAAACGTACAAAAGTATGCAGTTTAACTTCTATCCTAAAATTTTAGCTACTTAAAACTTCCCTTACTCTGGTCCAGCATCTCATCTCTTGTTAGATTATATAGATTTTAATATTCCATTCGTTGCTTTAAAAAAAATACAGTAGTTAGGCCCATCTTTTCCAACAAGACCCAGTAGGCATCTTTAGATCCTTGGTTCATTTTCGTTCCTCTCATAATTTATGCATCCAACCAAGGTTTTTTGCCATGGGGGCACTTGGGTGTTTGATTTTAATTCATTAAAATCAAAACAGGAGATAAGCAAGCTGAACAGGTTGTCAGTTCAGTCAGATTTTGTTTAATCCTGAAAAGCTTTCTCAGCTTTCTGGAGTACAGATTTAAAAAAAAGAAGAAAAAAAAGAAAGTTCTGAAAAGGCAGACAGATGAAGGTAGATTCATAGCATTTTCCCAACCACCCTAATGGAACCTGTACAACAGAGGAGATGGTGAAAAACAGGCAGAGAGGTAGCGATAACAGAGATGAAAATGGGGCAATGTTAAACTGTAGCTCAAAATGATTAAAGGAAGATTTTAGGTGCAAAGCCCTGTTGCTAGTTTTATTTGCAACAATTTGTTTATTTTATATTAACTTTATATTAATATTAACTGGAAACATGCATCTTACATCCCATTGTGACAAATATTAGCCACTAAGCCTAGTTCCTCATGTAATTTCAAGTAGAATCCATAAGGGAGCTGAGTTACCACTGATCTATAATGCACAGAAAAAGAGTGCCTATGGGGCTTCGGGGGATTTTCTGTATGTGTGCTGGGCTTTGGCATATAATTCTTTCATCATTCGGATTCTCTGTTTCTCTTTTTTTCTTTTTTTTTGTCCGACTCAGTGAGTATTTAGGCAGAAGCGAAGGTTGGACATGACTGCTGGGGATGTTTTCTGCAGCATTAAGTGCTCTGGGAATCTACTTCTGCCAGAGCTGTGCCCAGGCACTGTCCTGTCTCTTTTGGGTGAAGCATGAATTCCATAATTCCCTTGAACGCAGACAGCTGGATAAAGGAAACAGGAGGACCTCAGACCATCTAGATGGAGAGCAGCAAGCAGACAGAAAGCAAGAGAGTGAGATGCGAAAGGAAAGAGCGGTTTAGAAAGAGCTCAAAAACAGAAAAATTATAAGGACACGGACTATGAAATACAGAAAGACAGCCCAGTGTTTATATAAGAGACAAACAGGACTGAAATCCCTTGCTATGGAAAGTAGGAGAGTGATGTTGTGTTTCACAGGCGCAGCCAAGACAATGTAAGAACTACTGTCATGTGTCATCAGAATCACCCAGCTGTTATCAGTACTTTGGTGCTGAGATGGGGGATGATTCAGTAGTTTGCATGAACGCGCGCACGCGCACGCAGCAACTGACAGAACAATCTCCTTTAATCTCAATAACCATGAACATGATAGGTTGACCCATTTAATCTGCAAAGCAAGTGATTGGTAATTTCATTGCTTTACTCCTTATCAAATCCTGTAGTGTCTGCCGTATCACTACCCCCCACCCCACCCGTATCCATAATGCATGCATTGTGATAATTTGAAGTGCATTATGTAACAATTTCTCAAAACCTTCAGGCAGCAGTGGGTGAAGAGGTGGAAGAAGCAAGGGATTTGCTGCAAGAGAAGGAGGAGAAAGGAAGCGAAAAGAGGAGGGAGGTGAAACAGAGAAGCCCTGAAAAATCAAGGGCAATCTAGGATGAGAAAATGAGAATAGGATAAAGGAGGGAGGTGTTACAGGGATGTGCAGAACTGTATTCATGCAAGCAACTTCAAAACAAGACAGGCAAAATGTTTGTTTGTGGCAGCAAAGGAGACAGTGGAGGGGGACTGACGCCTCTTTCTAATCCGCACGTCGAAGCAGCCCTACAGAGAATAAGATAAACATGGTCAGTGTACATAAAAGCTTAAAAGTTTGTGTCCATATAAAAGTGGTAATTTTTTTTAAATTAAAAAAATAACTAAAATCCCTAATAGCACAACTTGTATCATAGCAAAATGCACAAATTAAAATGTATTACATCTACCCGTTTCCAAAGCAGTAAACCCCGGTGCTGGTATTTATGATACAGAGTGCTTTGCTACAAACAAAATTTTAAAAGGAAAAGTGTTTTTTATTTAACCCGTTTTCTCTTCATTAAACCCTGAAGTCATGTTTAATACAGTGCGGCGGTTCTGATATATCTTGTTAGAGGAGGTCATATAATCAGCCTCTTCCTGAAAGAAAGCACTGATTAAAGAGGTATGTGTAAAGAAAGCTGAAACTGTTTCTGATTGATTTCAAATACCGAGAACTGAATACTAAATCAAAACTCATTGATTTTAACTCATGCATAGTTTAGTCTTTTTCAAACTCTAGTTAAAGATTCTCAAGGTTCCAGAGTTATAATGTGAATATCTCATTTCATACATAAATTCATTTTTCGTCATGTTCACCTTTTTAAAGTTGTTCAACTTTCTCCTTTTCACATTTGCAGCTGAATGGACTCGAGAGCTTGAGCGAACAAGACATTTGTTCACTCAGGTAATTGTTGTTCTATTGTGTCCACTTAAACAAGTTTCAAACATGTATTTGCCAGGGCACGTCAGGCTGCCCTCAGGCCTTTTGCATCTCACTTAAATCACATTACGGACACAGTTGAGCATCAAGGGTATTTTAAGCCATTATTTGAAACAACAACAAGCATCGCTTTTCATGTCCTCTCATGTTTATCCCCCCTCCATTCCACAATTTATGATCAGAGTATGTTCGCAGCTCGGGTATGTCTTGGCAGCTGCTACAAGACAGTTCGAGTACTCAGATGCTGGGTATCCAAAATGCCAAGTTTTCTGATCAAACACAAAAGTGCCCAGAGAAATTAAAGCCCTTCAAAGGCTACAGTCAGTCAACTGGATGTAATCCTGTAAGTAATGATGTGAAGAGACAAAGGCAATATTTTACATAATGAAAGAGGCTGTGCCTTAAAGACTCTCTTTTGTGGTTTCATAATCAATAATGTCAATAGGCATTTCTCCATGTGTGCAGTGCAGCGGTAATCCTGATTTTTATTTTCTCTGTGTTCACTGTTATAATGATAAGCTAAGACAGCTTTCTGATTTAATCATCTGCTTTGCTTTACAGTTCAATGTGCACTTCAAAGGTCAATCTGCTAGGACTAACCAGACTTAATGTCTGTGTGCTGGACTCAGGAGAAAAGCCACTAAGCCACAGAATCGCAGCAATATGTGGGTCCACTATGTAAATGTACTAAATCACAGGTATAGTGTTGTACTTAGAATCTACTCTTCTGGAAGGTAAATGCTTTTTTCCCCCACCGTAGCTTTGTGTTTGTGATACATATAAGTATAATCCTATATAACAGTCTAATTTGAAGATTTTTCCCATCCCACTGCCTCCATTGTTGATTTCCAAACTCTACAATAAACTATTGCAAACGCCGCATGAATTTAGTGGAAGAGTGAAGTGTATTTGCTGTTAAACCTCACTGCACGGCAAGCCTGGCAGCATGTGCCACTAGACCGAGCACAGCAGCATTTTTAATGTGAAGGAATAGAGGGAGGAATGGACGAGGGTCTGTGTTGTGCATTTGAAATGCAGGGGGTAGGAGGTAAGAAGGGTTTGGTTTGCCTGAGGCAAAACGTCCGCAAAGTGCATATTGAATGTGAATTGTCCTGATCTGAGTTCATCTCCACATTCAAACAAAAGCTTACCAATGGATAGCAAAAACTATCTAATACACACATTATTTGTAGGCTTGGGACATGTGCTATGAGTTCTTCATATGCCATTCACTGTACAACTTAACAGTAAGATTTTATCTGCCTTGAGCTGGATTGACGGTTTTGCAAAACAGTTGGCAGCTACATGTCTGCTCCCCTAGCCTCTGACATGTTACATGTTCTGTTTTTTACGTCATATATTTTTTTCTTTATAGAGGAGACTAATAGCCAGCAATACTTACTGAAACATGTCTCTGTCATGTCTGTGAATAAACAACAGTAGTAGTTCTAACTAAGCTCTTCAGATTTGGTTTCCGGGACAGGAAAAGTTGCAATACGATTAATAAATAGAAACAACCAATATGTTGAATATTTTGAAAATGTAATATTTGAAGTGGCAGTCACATAGTAAACAGTAATAGTTACCTACTTAACACTGGACGTTGGTTAGACGTGCAGGTTGTGTCTTTAGAGATGGCACGATACCACTTTTTTATGTCCGATACCGATACCGATATCATAAATTTGGATATCTGCCGATACCGATATGAATCCGATATAGTGTTTTTTAATCAACAAAACTGTTTTTTAAATATCTTGCTGCATTTTGTATAAGTTCATACTCAAGTTTAAAACAACAACTACACTAAAGCTATTCTGTTATACCTGTATGCAAAAAAAATGTTTCATAGTTCAGCAATACTGATCAATCTAATAAACTTAAACCTACACCATCCTCCCTATTCTGGTATTTTAAAGAGTACTTAGCATAAATATTAAGCAACCTAACTAACAGGGTTCCAACTCCCAGCAACAACAAAAATAAATAAATAAAAAATAGGGAACCACCCCTCACGCTCCACCTCATGATGCTTAATCGACGTAATCAACCTTAATTTGATGCAGTGTGAAAAAAATGCACAGAAATCAATTATTTTTCAAGAAATATTAAATAGATTCAACATCTTTCTTCAACAAAATTGCAGACTGCACAGATGGTACCTTCCCAAAGGAAAAAGTACTATAGCTTACTAGGGTATATATATTAGACTTAATAGTTACTATATACAGTAATGGACTTCTATTCATTTTGCATCAAATTAAAACTTTGGGTGTCAGATAATTATTTATTAAAAGCTTGACATTTTAAATGAGAATAAGAAAGAAAAGTATGTCTTTGTGCCCCCTTTTCCCTGTTAATGCCCTATCGGCCCCCCTGGCTAAACTTTGCTAGATCCGCCCCTGCACAGTTACCAGCCGTCAGCTACGTAGAAAAAGATCCTCGAGTAGAAAGTAATATTAAATACATTCTAACAACAGCTGATCAAGCTTAAACGTGCTTCTGTTGTTCAGCCGCTGGTTTCCTCTTTCTGGTGCAAAGTGGACCAAAAACAAACAAGAGAGACGGACTCGCGACAGAAAAGCTGATCAGCTGATCATTAAGCAGTTTCATGATTGAAGTAGCAGCAAGAAGAGGCAGTCGCTCCATATATCGTTTGTTAAGCTTAACGCAGGAATGCTTTACAAACATTCAGAGATGGACTTACACACTTGCTTTACTTCTCTCGGGGATAACTTTGTCGGAGATGAAATGCCGGGTTGCTAGCGAAGCTCCAAATGCTATCCAGAGCACCGACAGGTCCCGCATGCCACAGCCGCTCTATCACGTGATGCATACTGCTCCAACGTGCTAACGTTCTGAGGTGAGTTACGGCGTGTTGCAAGTTTTGTGAGGTGCTTTCGTGATATTTAATGGATCGGATTACATTTTTTATTTTTCTCCGATATCCGATCCAGTAATTTAGGTCAGTATCAGACCGATACCGATACGTAATATCGGATCGGTCCATCTCTAGTGTCTATAATGAATCCATCAGTCCATGACCAATTCTGCACATCTATACGACGTCCAAACTAGGTCCACAATTTGGGTGTCCAGCCATGACATATGATGTTCAACATTTGAACTTTGGACTGGGTAATTCTTTTGGACATGATGTGGACATCTAATGACAGGTGCAGGGAATTTACATGATTAATAAAGGTTGATTTTCTGGTTTTTCTTTAACTGGTTTATTTATTCCAGTTAATCAACTTATTTGAAGTAACAAGTTTAAAACGGTCACTAATTAAAATGTATTGAAATATTTAAAACATTGAAATCCATGATAAAATGTAAATAATAATGGTTAAAGTATTTTGATAGGAGTGCAATGGGTTTAATAAGTTTAAAAGAGCATTTGCATGATATGTGTTCAGCTTTACTAGTATCCTGTTTTAGTGTGACGAGCTCATGATTGTAAGACGACGTGTGGTTGTGATCAGTAGCTGGACTGAGAGAAGTTGCAACGGAAAGTACGAGAAGTTTGTGCAAATGCGTATGTATGAACTCGACTATCTGCTTGACAGCCTTTGTCATTGTGCGCATTTTGCAAACTTGGAGTTGTCTGCTGATCACTTTACATTCCTTCACACGTAACTCTTATTATTTAGTCCCATATCAGAAGGTGGGATACTGTTCCAGATCATTTTCTAATAATGTCATTTTATCAAATGATAACTGGAAATGCATACAAAGGTGAAAAACATAGCTACAGAAAAATTAACTGGTAGCATATAGAAAACACATCCTCCACCCTCTGGAAAAATTGGTACCACAGAAGTGAGTCTAAATTTGACGTTGAAAGACGACTACATTTGGACTATAAATAGACATGGAGGTCTATTGATAGATGTAACAAAACGTCATCTGGCATTACAAAACAACCTTTTCAGTGGACCAAAATTGGACGTCCACCAATATACATATAAAAGACGGCACTCTGATGCCACTTTGCGCAGTGGGAAAATGTTTTTTTTTTTCAACCCTGCTAAGATCATTAAATTCTTAATACGGTCACTGGCAACTTCTTTTCTAGATAAACCTTGGCAGTAATGGATTGGACCTCCTTTTGCTTCATGGCACAGATTAAAAAAAGGGACTTTGGTTCTTATTGACATGATGCCATCACCAATTTTGCTGCAGATGCATCATCTGCACATCCATGGTGTGAATCTCCAGTTCCACCACATCCAAACAGTTCTCTGTTGTACTGAGATCTGTTGACTGTTGAAACAGTTTAGTACAATGAACTCATTGTCATGTTCAAGAAATCCGTTTGACCTTTGTGACATGGCACGTTATCCTGGTGGAAGTACCCACTGGAACAGGGGTACACTGTGGGTATAAAGGGTCATGGGCATGGTCAGGAACAAGCTGTGGTATTTAAATGATCCTCAGGTGGTACTAACGGGACCAAAGTGTGCCAAGAAAATATTCCCAACACTACTACACAACCACCAGCCTGAACTGCTGATACGTGGTAGGGTGAATTGATGCTTTCATGTTATTCTGCAGAATTCTGACCCTACCATTCGAATTTTGCAGCAGAAATTGAGATACATCATACAAAGCATTTTTGTAATCTACTATAGTCCAGTTTTGGTGAATCCATTTGAAATGTAGCTTTAGGCTTTTCTTCTTAGATGACAGGAGTAACTCTCAGTGTGGTCAAATTTTGATGTGTTGTGCATTCATAGATGCCTTTCTGACTATCTTGGTTATAAAGAGTGGTTATTTAAATTGCTGTTGCATTCCTATCAGCTTGAAGCAGTGTGGCTATTGTCTTCTGAGCTCTAGCACTCAGCGATTTCACACTTACTGGATATTTTCTCTTTTATCTGACCATTCCCTGTAAGTCCTAGAGATTGTTGTTGTGTGAGAAAATCCCAGTAGGTCAGCAGTTTCTGTAATGCCGTCTGGGACCAACACCCATATCATGTTCAAAGTCACTTACATCACCTTTCCTTCCTATTTTGATGCTTGATTTGAACTTAACAGGCTGTCCTAACCATGTCTAGATGCCTAAATGAACTGAAATGCTGCCATATGATTGGCAAATGCAGTTGAAGAGGTGCATCCATAAGAGTAGCCAGTGAGTGCAAATGTGTTTTCTAATGTTATAGTGCTTTATATTCTGTGTAGTGTCGCCTGTTTGTCTCATGAAAGTAATGGGAAGTACAACCAGGCCCATCAAAGCACTTGCTGAACCAGACTGAAGCTTCAGCTCAGGGGTCTGTTGTTCTGTTTCAGAATACATCAATTACAACAAAAAGATGCCGGCTCCCACTAAGCACATGCATAACTATATGTGACACTTGTGCATGTTGGGGAAGCAAGAAAAGTAATTATAGGTGAGAAAAAAAAAACTTGTACTAAGAAATCCAGCAATAGAGTGTACTGACAGATCTTTTTGTGTTGGTCTCAAGACAATTTGTGAATTAGTCACAGAATGAGATTTGTTTGTTGTGTATGTGGACATCAATTTTCCTTTTTCTTCTGACAGTCAGTTCAAGTTTTCTGGAGTCAATATTTTTTTAGACCAGCGCTAAGACAGCTGAGCTGTTTAACATGTATTAAACATACTTAATAGAAATTCTATGTAAACAATTTCAATATAAAATTACTGCAATTTTATACTGAAAGTTTCTTGTGGGATTCACACTCCAGTGGTATTTGTGTAAATCCCTTGAATTCTTCCTCCTAAAGTGGATTTTATTAATGTTTGAAATGAGATACACTTCTATATTTTATATATAATTTTTCATTTATATAAATGGCATGTTAAGGGGAATTATTGTCCATGAAAAAAATGTATACATTTTTGAAAACTTATTTTGCTTCACTCTAACTTAAGGTCAGTCTAGAAACCAGAGTAGCATCACTAATGTGGCATGCATGAAAGGTACAAAAGTTACAAATTGAAAGTCACTGACAATGAAGTGGAAAAAAAGACATAAACCATTCATGCTGCATATTAAAATTTTGATGCTTGAAGATGTTCGAACAGGAAGGAAAAGAAATGCTGATATGACTAGCAGATTAACGCCTGATTATACTTTTCAGTTACACTTGGTGGAAAACTTAACACTTTAAGGTCCATAAGAATAAAGGAGGCGTCAAACCCCCTATTAAGATTGTAATGAAGTGGGATGTTGATATCAAAACATGAACCTTTAATCTTTTCCACATTGTTCCCATATTACTCAGAGTGGTGACACATTTTAATGTCGACAGTTTCAGTTAGCCTGAGGCATGACTGAACTAAGTGGCTGCTTATGGTACCAAAGCAACCACGGGGCCACAGAGAGCATAAAAAAGAAAAAAAAAATTGTTTTTCAACTATTTAGCTAGCAACATTTCTCAAAAAAACAAAACAAACAAACATTCAAATGGGATATTATTTTTTTATGATTTACAGCATGTTTTTCTCTTTTTGCACCAATTACAAAGATACATGGTCTGTGCTTGATAGACCTTGGTGTCCCAAAACTTTTGCGTGTACAATCCTGTGAAGGACATTGTTACTGCTTCTGTAGTAGTTAAGAGGGTAAGTGGCAGTGAGTTTCTGCTTATCAAAACCACTTGATTAACTGATCATCAGCAAGTGTGAGCACCTATATAAAAACATAGGTTTTGGTGGTTTGTAGGTCTTTTGTGTGTTAACACAAGGGCAAAGAGGAACAACATCAGCAATGGTCTTAAAGAAGCAATCAATGTAGATTTATTCTACTGTAAAAACAAATTTTCAAAAGTGGAAAACATTCAAGACAGATGCCAGTCTTCTGGGAGGTGGAGGTCCTAGTAAATTCATCCAATGGTTCGACCATGCATGCACAGAGAAATCTCAATAACTACATGGAAGAGACTGAGGCTCAGTTAAGATGCTAAATGTGAAAGTTCAGGACAGTAAACCATTTTGGGGGGTTTCCTGGAAACCATAAGAAATTTGTAATAGTGTCCTTTGGTTAGACAAGACCAAAGTGAAGTGGTTTGGGCCCCTCTTAGCAGTTGTTAAACAAATTAGTGGTGTGGTGATGATTTGGACTTTTCTTGAGCCACAGCACCTGGAACTAAGTATTCTAGAGAGAGATGTGAAACCATCTGTCTGACAACATGGCAGAAATTGGGTAATACAAAAGAACAACGATCCCAAGCACAACAGCAAATTTACACACAGAATGACTGAAAAAGAAAAGAATCAACGTGTCAGTGGCCCAGTCAAAGTCCAGACTGCAAACTGATTAAGATGCTGTGGCGGGACTTTAAGAGAGCTCTGCATAAATGAATGTCTGCAAACCTCAATGAACTGAAACATTGTTGGAAAACAAAATTGGGCAGAATTCCTCCACAGCGATGTGAGAGACTGTTAAAGTAATTCAGAAAACACTGGATATGTCTGACAGGAAGCAAAGAAGAAGCATACACAGGGGAAGAGCACAAAAAACAACAAAATCACATAAGCACTTACGTACACACATAACTTGTGTAGGGCTATTGTGTCATACTAGACTTTAAAAGTACTGTGTTGCTCACTAAACGGAAGTTACTAAAGGGGTGATTGAGGGGGTGTAAAGCGCAACGGTAAGTGCATGACGCTCTGTTGCTGAGGTGTAAGAGGTGAGGTTGGAGGTGTAAGGAGACCAGTGATGTGTTGGCAGTGTGTCTAATGCTGTTGAAATTTTTTGTTGGATACTTTCATCATGGTGACAAAGTGTTACAGGAGGGGTTGGATTATACTTTCATTTGACAGCAGCAGCAGAAGGTGGAGGCAATAGAAATAACCTTGGTTAATATTAAGCTTGCTGTTTTTGGTTTTCCAGCTTTCAGCTTTACTTTAAGTCAGCAGATTTTAAAAAAGTCAAGGAACACAGCAACTGGGAATCACAGTGGTGAGCTGGTAGAGACCAAAAAAGAGCTGAAAGCAGGGAACATTGCATGTTTGTGCCACAGTGATATTTCTTTGTAACTGCTGGTCAAGTATGTGGACATGGTAAATAGCTGGTAATGAATTCCCCTTCACTGCATAATATGTCAATTTGTATTTACACACACATTCTGCAGCCTCCAACTAAGCTGAAAGAAAATGTAACATGTTTAAAGTCAAAAGTATTATACACCAACCTTACATCATTTTGGCTGTTACCCATTAGGGGTAGGATTAAAAATAGATGTTGCATTTGCAAAATGGTAAATAGTTACTGTATATGGAGTGCAGAATTATTAGGCAAGTTGTATTTTTGAGGAATAATTTTATTATTGAACAACAACCATGTTCTCAATGAACCCAAAAAACTCATTAATATCAAAGCTGAATGTTTTTGGAAGTAGTTTTTAGTTTTAGCTATTTTAGGGGGATATCTGTGTGTGCAGGTGAGTATTACTGTGCATAATTATTAGGCAACTTAACAAAAAACAAATATATACCCATTTCAATTATTTATTTTTACCAGTGAAACCAATATAACATCTCCACATTCACAAATATACATTTCTGACATTCAAAAACAAAACAAAAACAAATCAGCGACCAATATAGCCACCTTTCTTTGCAAGGACACTCAAAAGCCTGCCATCCATGGATTCTGTCAGTGTTTTGATCTGTTCACCATCAACATTGCGTGCAGCAGCAACCACAGCCTCCCAGACACTGTTCAGAGAGGTGTACTGTTTTCCCTCCTTGTAAATCTCACATTTGATGATGGACCACAGGTTCTCAATGGGGTTCAGATCAGGTGAACAAGGTGGCCATGTCATTAGTTTTTCTTCTTTTATACCCTTTCTTGCCAGCCACGCTGTGGAGTACTTGGACGCGTGTGATGGAGCATTGTCCTGCATGAAAATCATGTTTTTCTTGAAGGATGCAGACTTCTTCCTGTACCACTGCTTGAAGAAGGTGTCTTCCAGAAACTGGCAGTAGGACTGGGAGTTGAGCTTGACTCCATCCTCAACCCGAAAAGGCCCCACAAGCTCATCTTTGATGATACCAGCCCAAACCAGTACTCCACCTCCACCTTGCTGGCGTCTGAGTCGGACTGGGGCTCTCTGCCCTTTACCAATCCAGCCACGGGCCCATCCATCTGGCCCATCAAGACTCACTCTCATTTCATCAGTCCATAAAACCTCAGAAAAATCAGTCTTGAGATATTTCTTGGCCCAGTCTTGACGTTTCAGCTTGTGTGTCTTGTTCAGTGGTGGTCGTCTTTCAGCCTTTCTTACCTTGGCCATGTCTCTGAGTATTGCACACCTTGTGCTTTTGGGCATTCCAGTGATGTTGCAGCTCTGAAATATGGCCAAACTGGTGGCAAGTGGCATCTTGGCAGCTGCACGCTTGACTTTTCTCAGTTCATGGGCAGTTATTTTGCGCCTTGGTTTTTCCACACGCTTCTTGCGACCCTGTTGACTATTTTGAATGAAACGCTTGATTGTTGGATGATCATGCTTCAGAAGCTTTGCAATTTTGAGACTGCTGCATCCCTCTGCAAGATATCTCACTATTTTTGACTTTTCTGAGCCTGTCAAGTCCTTCTTTTGACCCATTTTGCCAAAGGAAAGGACGTTGCCTAATAATTATGCACACCTGATATAGGGTGTTGATGTCATTAGACCACACCCCTTCTCATTACAGAGATGCACATCACCTAATATGCTTAATTGGTAGTAGGCTTTCGAGCCTATACAGCTTGGAGTAAGACAACATGCATGAAGAGGATGATGTTGCCCTGCATTTCGTTGCCCTGTACCTGTGCATGTGCAATGACAATAAAGTTGAATTCTATTCTATTCTATTCTATGTGGACAAAATACTCATTTGCCTAATAATTCTGCACTCCCTGTATATCTGAGGGAGGAAACATCAAACGTATGAAGAAGAACTTTTAGAAGATCAAAATATTAATAGAGTAAGTAAGTTCTTGGGGATCCCTTTACTTTAAATATAGCTGGGTCAGACTTTCTTTAAGACCACAAAACACAGTGCTTCTCAGACGTATTCTAGTGAATCGACTCAACGTTTCCATTTAAAGCATCTAAAATTAACAGGCATTTTCTTTTTTCTTACTAAAGTCAACTTTGAACTCTATGTTGGTGTAGTTTTTGTTTAGTGTAATACGCTTTCCATAACACTCCTGCAAAAATAATTCAACATAGGGGGGGTGGGGGTGGAGAAGCATGCAGCTGATAATACTGCAGCTTGGATTTAGATAGCAGCCTAGCTGTTGGGGGGCCTGAAGGGCCTTCAGCAAAGTTGATGAGGACTGAACGTTCGGGAACCAGCAGGCAGAGCTGACTGGCAGTATTTACCGTTCCCAAGTAAACATAATGTAGATCACCTGTGTTGCTTTGAATTTCACCATGACCTGTAATTCTTTTTGGACTATGCACGAATCTAAGCACAAAGAGAAAAGCATCAAAATGTTAGACCGTGGAGGCTTTGAAACTTTGCTGAAAAAAATAGACTGAGAGAATAAATAAGTGTCAAGTGCTAAAGAAGTCAACCAGAAACACTTTTATTCAGTAGGTAGAAACAATATGAGCTCACACTTACAGCTGCTGAAAATATGGCTCCTCCTCGGGGCTTTCTTGTCTTATCGGATACAGTACACTTCCTAGTCCTGGGCAAAAGCCCCACTGGAATGGAAGCACATTTATCTTCTTCCAGTGTGAGAGCCTTAAAGCCTAAAAAAGACCAATCCTAAATTATATTATACACACCTAGTGAGAACAGACTCATTTGGAGCAGCAGTCAGTTTTATGATGCATTACATAAAGTAAAATGAAGTCAAACAAATTCATATGGATTTTGAACAGATTTTATGTAGACCTTTGTTCACTCTTCCTATTACCAAATAAAAACGGACAAAGGTGTGTCGTGAAATACTGATGCTTTTAAGATGCTTGTCTAAGTGTACGTTTAAGCACCCTCTTATTTCACATTCATGGTGAGCCTCAAAGACCTGCTTCAGTCTCAGATTGATGCTAACTAAGTGCAGGTCTCCTTCACTACATCACAAAGGTAAGAGTAGTGTGGAGATTTTAGAGTGAGCTAGTGATAAACTTCAGCTTCCTTCCTTGCAAGTTGGTGTGCATGACTTGTGTAATCGATGAACTTAAACTTTCCAGTGCCAAGTCCTTGAAACTTCTGATGTTCCTTCAGCGACTGATCAATACGAAATCTCAACTGCTGGATTTCACACATTTTTTAAAAGAAGAAATTCTAATTTCCCTCTCTCGCTCTGCTCCTCGCTCTCTGTCTTTCACAGTGTCCAGTTAAATTCCAGATTATTAGTTTGCGACCAGGTTACTGGCTATATGTCTCACCAGTGTTAAATGTCCGCGTGCCGTTATCCTGCTCTTAAGCAGTTCAGGCAAAGCATCGTCTCAGTTTCTGTCCATCAATTTCTGTTACAACAATGTATTTTTTTATAGTTCATGTTATTTTTATTTTTTTTAAACAAAGGCACAACATTCAGCAGCTTTTCTGGTTATTCTGGTGCTCTGTTGTGGCGACCCCCCCTTCTCTCATAAAGGGCATTAACAATATGTGACAAAAGACATTGCATTCACTGGGTAACACAGGGTAGTACAACTGCACAGCGATTATTGCATCTTTGCTTTACAGTTCATGTCATGTGATCCATCCGTGACACAGCAGTGTTTGTTTCTTCCCTTGATCCAATAACCTATGACACACATGTATATGTCACAAACCACATATATGCAGGTCCTTTATCATGCTGTTAAGGAATAATTCATGTTGTTTAATTTAACAGTGATGTAAACGCAGTTTGCTTTTAACCAAGGTCAGAGTTCATGGCTTTCTACCTCTAATATAGAATTTTTTAACAAGGCAATGGGCAACAAGAAGTCAAGCTGAGTTAAATGTTTCATGCACAAGAAACCTATTCACAGAGTGCAATGATGACACACAATCACAAATAAATACATTGCATGAAAGGTCTTGGAAGTTTTGAATATCCGAGCGTGAAATACAACCACCAGCTCTAAATCTCATCCCATAACTCATCCCTCCACCTGACATGCTTTGTATTACCTCATAACCCAAATGCTGTCCATATGGTAAGTCTCTTGCAGCACGAGCGCTGCGGTGGCAAAGCCTAGACCTGCTCAAAACACGTGCCTGAACACAAAACAGCCATATGCACTTGGCAGCACTAATTATTTGCAAAGGCCAGACACTATTTAGTATACTCACTCTCATTATTGTGCTTGCAGACGGGGGAGCAGTTCAGTGCTGTGATATTTGCCACTGAGATATTTGATTTGATAAATATAATACAGTGCAGACCTCAAAACCGAGAGGTTTTACTTTGTAATTCCATGACTTCATGTACGGGAAGCGAGCCATGTTTTTCAGTTGTCACATGATAACTGGATAATGTTTGCTGCATAGACTGAAAAAAAGTCATTGTAGTTGTAGTCTATCAGATTTAAGTCTTTTCTGATTAATTTTTACAAATTGTGTGAATAGAGCCTCCTTCCTGTAAGTGTTTGGTTTTCCTTATTGGCTGACCAGTTCCATATGCTACAGCTACACATATTATTCTCTCGCTGACATCTTTCATCGTATTGAAATTGCTGTACTTTTGCTTCCTAACTTCAGCACAGCCAATATAATATAGTATAAACTACTGGGTTGTGTATCACATGTATCATACTGTGGAATTTCTTTTCAGCGTGGTCATAATAATTGAGCAGGAACTTTGGAATAAGCTCTTTGGTCATCTACCTTTTCTATTACAGGGAATAGCTCCGTCAATTTTCTGTTGCGTGTGGAGAAACATCCCAGTTGGTTACAGCCTAATACCAGAGAAGTGTCTCTTTCCCCCCACACGCCAGATAGCAGATGACATACTGAATAATTCATTGTATGCATTCTAAAGGTACAATTTCCTCATGTCTAAGCAGTTTATACAGGTGTGCTAATGCACACCATAAGGTCCACTGGAACAACATGTAAGAGTGGTATTCTGATGAATGTGCAGCTGCATGTATTGATGCTCACTTGAGAGGATGAATGACTTGGAGAAGTTTGGTTATTTGCTAACTTATATGACAGCAGAAAGGCCAGAAGAGTGACCCCCCCGTGACCCTGTGTAGAACTATTGATTCTAGTTTAATATGTAAATTATCTGTGGGCTCAGGCAAACAGATCATACAAAAAAACTACAAAAATGTTTAGAAAACACTGCTCACATTTTTCACGATAAAGTATCGCTTTATTGAAATGTTGCACACTGTTAGACTTAATCCACTCCTATTACCAATGTCACTGCTGTTGCTGTTATTCTACAACTGTGAGCAAGCCCCTCTTTAATGAGCGATTTTGTCAACGTACATAATCATTGCATTTCATTTCTTTCAGTACCCTTTCCCCTCTGTGCCTTCTTTCTTTCTTTGTGCCTGACTGAGCATGATTTAAGTTGTTCTTCATTATTATGAAGGTGATTTACTCAGCAGTTGTAGTGGTTTGCCCGAAACCAGGGTTGCGCTACGAGGCATTTAATTGCTTCTCATTTAATTAGTGTAATGTATGAGGGTTTTGTTTGGTTTTGCATTCATTGTATTATTTTGTTATTCATAAACACGGCATAAAAGCAAAAGCAAAGGGATGTCACATCACTGGCTTTTCCAGAAGAAAAAAAATGGCCATACTGTTCAGATGAACCTTTCTATAGGGGAGCAGAATTCTCAGAATATCTCCAGCTGGAACAACTTGGAAAAAAATGCAGATTTTTGTGATGTGCTCTCAGATTTGGGCATTTTTCATAGTGTTTTTGAGAATTATTTATGCACCACTGTGAAAGCTGTGTATTACTTATTACATCATGTTGCATTAGCTATCGCTCCGCTACTTTCGTAACTCTGTACCATAACAATGATTGCCTGTGGTTACTTAAGGTTAATGTATTTTTCTGAAGAGGCTTTGTATTGAGTGTCGCACATTGTTTACACTGTAAACAATCCGCGTTGGTGCAATTTAAAAGGAGGCGACAAAGGCAAACAGAGAGAGACCTGAGGGCGGCAGCTAAAAGCAGAGCTTCTTTGGAAACCTGGGTTCAAAGCAGCAGCCGACCAGCAGCTGAATCATATTCACTGAAACATTCAGTAGCCAGTTCCTACACACTTTCCACAAGTGAGTGTTTTCAACTTTGCAGCTCTCACAGTAACTTAACACCAGCTTAAGAATATTTGCTGACCTCCAAAGGCTTGAAGTGCAGCACTAATGTAGCTGAGCTAGAGGTGATGTTGTGGCAGGGTGGGGGATCAGAGGTGCAAGTGCCTGAAACTGCATTTCAGCTTGTTCTTTTAAGATGGAGGCAGACATGTGAACTCAGGTTGTCCTCTGCAAGCTTTATATGACCGTTGTTTAAATGTTTACATTTACCTTACAGTATATGCAACCTCTCGTGGTGATGAGAGTAACTACTTGCCACCTGCTCAGTGCAACTGGAATGCCAGCCGGCTGCTGCTAAGTAAAAAAATTAATAAATAAAATTAAAAGGCTCACCCCTGGCTGGACCATAAAGTGGCATTATCCAGCAAGGAGCTGCTTATGCAGAACTGTCATCATGATTACTTTCCAGAGTTACATAATCCTGTCTCAAAAAATTATAAACTTCTGTGCTGTGCTGTTTTTTACTGTCTGTAAAGCTTCCAACTTATGAATCTCCTATTAAAATTAGGCTTTCTGGACCATTTTATTATCTGTAATTGAAACTACAGACCTCTCCACCAAAGTAGCCACTTGCATTTTATTAGTCAGGTAGATGCAGTGTGATGTAATTGCACAGTAAAATCCCCGAGTGACTACACTTTTCATCATGTCCCCTAATGACAGGGAAGGACATCATCACTGACTGATGATTTTGAACCCCTAAATGCTTGACTTTGTCTTTAAAAAGTACGCTGGTTTTTACACTTTAATCTTTGTGCTTGGTGTTTTAAATAATGCGGCATTCCCCTATATATATATATATATATATATATATATATATATATATATATATATATATATATATATATATATATATATATATATATATATATATATATATATTTTAATAGATCTACTGCCCATCCAAATATGCGTGTTGCTCTTTGATGTGTTTGAGTCCACTAGTAATTTCCAGGTGAATTTGGATAGTCAAATCAAGAGGACTTGTCACATCTTACTGGTTAAATTGCTGCACATTTCTAATTAAAATATGACCTCAGGAATGTTTATACCAATTAACTTAAGCAGGCTGACTTTTGACAGAAATAACTGCAGGGTCAAATAAGTGTGTGCGTGTGTCTCAAGCCAAATGTGAGTAGAAAACTTGGTAAGCCACAGATAAAATAGGAATTGTACTGTAGGCTGTGTTTGTCCTTGCTGCTGCAGTAAGCTTCTGAGAGTTTAACTAACTTTAGGTGATCACCAGTATTCATGCATGGCATCTGTAATTTAAACTTTGGTGGCAGAGTCAAAGAGTCAAGCTTTGTGTGTCGTCTGTGAAGTTATGCAATATAAATAATATTCCAAGTGTTTAAAGGGCACTTCTAGGGTTATTTTCATTATATTGTAGTATTCAGACTGGCTTTAAATCGACTTTAGACTTGTGACATGGCTGACACAATCCTGTATCTCTGTGTGTTTGAGTGTGTATGTATATCGATTGAAAAAAATCCATCACATACAATTAACTACAAAACTGCGACACACATTGCAAATAAGAACAGTTTGCTAATACAGCCTACGTGCCTTCCAGGATCCATTTTGTGGTCAAACTTTTACATTATAATTACATAATGCGTTAAGTTCTTACGCAGAATATAATTATGTATCATCTTCCTTGTATGGATGTCGGCCGAATGGGAGTCTATGGACAGACCCAAAGTTTTGCACTCATGAGGGTCTGAGGCAGAGTTTCAACTGGAGCTTGGATTTCACCCCTCTGGCCACAATTTGTGCATCACTGACCCGACCGTCCATAATATTCAGCAGCAGTCCACAGATCATGGGAGAGCGTATGCACGGACCTACGGAAAAGTTGTGGTGGACCACCACAGGTGTATCACACTTAAAAGAAGAGTGCAGAAGACACAATAGTAATTGTAGCTACTTGGACAATATCATGTCCAAGTAGCTGGACAAGCTGTTTTGGCAGGCTTTGCAAAGTAGAACAGCTGGATGAAGGCAATTGAATTGGCAAAAGAAAGCAAAGAGGTGACAAAAAACCAGCACATTCTGTCTAGAATCATAGACTGTGTGAAGTTTTGTGGAGCCTTTGAGTTGCCTTCGTGTGGCCATGATGAAAGTGGGGATTCTGATAATCCAGGGATATTCCAGACTTTGTTGGCTCCCTTGAGAGTGTGTTGAAATTAAAGTGTGTTTTTTCTTCAGCTCAGAGAAAAACACGTTTTTAAGGTATAAAAACCAGGATTACTTGAGAGCGATGAAAGATGATTAATGGGTCACTTCGTTCAAAAGTAACACTCGCTAGCTGAGAAATTCGAAGAGCAGCAAAGTGAATTAATAAAATAAAGAGCAGACAGTGGAGGAGTGACAGAAAAGGATCCAGACTGCAATTGATATGTATGACCAGGCAGTAGGCAGAGTAGTAGAGTGATTAAGCTTCTGGCACATGCGCTGATGATGCATGATGTATGGTAGTGATGACAAGATTGTTTATTGCTTGCCTACAACGTGCCTATAAAATTATGAGAAAACTGGTATTACTCATCCATCTTGTGCACTGTTTCAGCAACTCTCCCCAGAGTGGTATTATAAAAAGTTGTATGAATAACCCACACAGCTCTATAATGCTTCTTAAAAAAAACTTGTTACATTGCAAAATTGCTAAAAATTTGACACCCCTTCGGCACTAATCTTGGTGAGAAGGTTATGATACAGTATGTTCAGAGGACCACATTAGCGTGGTTCCACTGACTTTACCGTACAGCATAGCGAGTTGATATTAGCACAATTTTTCCACCACGTAACCAGCAATAGCTTGTTAGCTTCCATTGGACTAGCAGTTTTAAACAGCAAAAGCTGGTTACAAAGTGAAAGATTGTTAAGGTTAGAAGTGTGGCTGGTAACTACACCTAAATAGTGGGGCTACCACACAAGATTGGAAGAAAGTTGCTTGGTCTGGCGTGTTTAAATTTTTGCTACAACATCAGAATTTTAGGGTCTGGCGTTATTGGCGAAACTGTGCTGAACATTGGGGGTGTTAAGATCTCTGTCTAAATAAATAAATAAATCTGGGTAAATTCCCAGATGATTAAACATGCAACTATTTTGCTGCTAATAACTGAAATGAGTAAAGAAAATCAACAGCCTATTTATGCAAGATAATTCATAATTTTGTTGGGGGGGTTATATTGGTTGGGTCTGGTTATTGGAGGGGGGTCATAACCCCCCTGGAAAATTACGCCCCTGTCTGACGTAAACAGCATTAAAACATGGATCCTTCCTGCCGCATATCAGTGGTTCAGGCTAGTGGTAGTGGTGGTGGTGTATACCCGCTGCTCCGTGCACAGCCGATATACGTTACTACACAGCCACATTGCTGTAATGGTGCACATAACTGCTGCGGTTTTCTCCTCAACAATAGGTGTCACCACTGACAAAAAAAAGCATCTACATGAGTGTTTTTATAGAAGAGGAAGAAGCAAAAGAAAAGGCAAATAAATTGTTTAAACCATTTAAATGCCACAGTATTGTTGCTGACCATGCTCATCCATTTATTGCAACAGTGTACCATCCTTTGGGATCTAGTAGGATGAGTGAAAATCATGTCCACAAATCTCAAGCAACTGTGTGACGCTATCATGTCAATATGGTCCAACATCTGCGAGACATGTTTCCAACACCTTGTTGAATGTGTGTGAAGTAAAGAATGGTGTCCAGTCCAGTACTACGTAAGGTAAAGGGCCTAGTGAACGTATCTTTACCTCGGAAAAGAAGAATAAAAAGGCTTTATTGACATTGCACTGTGCAAAATACGAAATTAGGAGGGCAGCTTCTGGTTGGTCTGTTAAAACATTAAACGGCACAGTAATTTTACACAACTAATAATGAATAATTAGATAAATATAAAAACGAATTAGGTCCCTTCACTGCTAACAATATTATTCTCTGGTGACCTTTATTTTTCTTTCATGTTTTCCTATCTTCCTAATTTTATGTTTTCTGCTAATCGATTTATTCATTCATCTCTGCAGACTTAGCGAGAGAATATACTTATTCCTCTTGCATAATTTTCACATATGATTTACCAGGGCACCTGATGGTACACGTCCACGTCATGTGGGAATTACATTATTTACCCACCTTTGCTGACTTCTCACTTTTTACTTTTAGCATTTCCTCATGAAAATGCAATTTTTATCACACCTGACCACTTCGGCTTCCACATCACTCCCTTCTGGACTCAGCCTCCAATTCTCTCATCTTTCTATTGGCATCTATTCCTTGTCCCCATTCCTTCACTAAAAACAACTTTAAATGCAAAAAAGGCAAAACAGCCTTGCATGTCCTCCCACAGGAATGATGTGGAAAAAGGATAAATGAAAGAAAAAAAATCATTGCAATTTCCTTCCAAAAGGCATTTCTTATATAGTCGTTAAGGAAAAATGCATGAAATGATTTTTGATTCTATATTGTTTGTTATAGTCATTTAAGGCTCATGATTTCTTTTTATCAAAGAGCATCACATTTCTGTCAACAGCTCAATATGTAATTATGCACATGTGTGGCCGAAAATTTAAATTTAGCAACATATTTTCCACTCATTAAGCATAAAAATTAGAAAAATTTAAAAAAGCAAAGTAATAATAAGAATAATTCTTTGACATGTTTATGCTTGTGTGTTTCCTCTTCAGTGCATATATATCATAATGACTTCGGACTGTGTATATGTGTTTCTTGTGGAAATGTGAAAAATCCAATGACGATGTAATGTAATGCAATGATTATGGCAAAAATGCTAATCACAAATACAGTCCTATACTGAGGTCACGATTGTTTGTCATGATCATTCATTAATTTTAGAAACAAAAAATGTTTTTATTGCACCGTCGTTGATAGGTTTGTAGCTTAAACCTATTCGCTGGAACTTTCAGGATAATTTAATTACACAGCAAAAGCATTGAACACCAAGTAGGCAAACTTCTTCGTGTTACTCATGCATGAGGGAGACCTGTCTGGAGCCAAGTGTCGTTCCACCCACTTGACCTCCGTCAGACTCTCAGCCAGGTTCCCCATAGCACTCCTTTTATTGAGCTCACATGAATATACATAGGTTCATTAACATATGACGTCTTCATACACACAAAGAGTACCTTGCCTGTGCGTTGCGTAAGTCAAGATGTGACCCTGTGAAGACTCCCCAAAGCTGGTGCCAGGAGTCTTCACAGGGTCCATCTAAACAAAAGGCTCTTAGCCTAAAACTGACATAGCTACGTTTATCCTACCATAAAACAATAAGACAAGGTACGACCTCTTCCCATGCTCCCAGGATGTAGGTGTGAATGCCAGAACACTCTGGAATGCACACAAAGCCTTTGCAGACTATTAAGGATCACACATCCTATCACTACACAATCAATTATACACCTCTAAGCATATATGGTTAAATATTTTTAAGCATAAATGACAATAAACAATACAAATCTAACAGTCGTGTAAAAAGGACACTGATGTAACACATTCACATCTGTAGAAATCTAAGAATTATGAAAAATATTTGTATATTTTGCACCAAAGCCTGACACAAAATGAAATCACAGGGGCATTGTAAATGAATCCTCATAGATTAATCTTTGCAGACAAACTGTATAAAATCTTTCCCTCCATTCATTCTACCTGCATGATGGATGTGACTAAAACTCACAACAAAGTGTTCAAACAGCTGTGAGAGCCCTCTATTTCCCCTTCAGTGTTTTGAATACAGCACAGGTTTTGCCAGTTTGGAAAAATAATTGCTTGGGGGGATAACGCATCTTTTGTCCAGTAAGTTGACCATTTTACTCACCGTGTTTAATGGACATGCATCTCTGGCCAAATGGAATGTGATTGCGCTGATGATTTCAGTGTGTCTTTGTGAGCTGGATGGATACACTGACACGCACAAAGGCTTGCTTTCATGGATGTCTGAGTTGATGTTGGACGTTTCATGTTAGCCACCATTGTTCTGTTTTTCGAAGCCTTCTTGCATTCATAATACTGTGTTTTGTGGTGTTTTTCCAGGCAGTTGAATAAGTTAGTTTTGTTGTGTAGTTTTTTGTTTTTAACCCTCTGCTATGTTTGATTCTTGTGGTGCGAGCTAAATATCGATAGTCTCGATACCAACTTTGGTATTGGTATCAGATCGCTACTGGCACATAGCACATAGGATTGATACTTCAATACTGTTTTTATTCTCTACGTTTAATATGTAGCCCACTGAATTGTATTAAATAAATCAATTTTTGGAAATGAAAAAAATATACCTCAAACATGCAGAAAGAAAAATGTCTGAACCTTTTTGTGTTGACTGCCAGGTCCATTTTATATATAAACAACACAAGATGACCCAAAGTGCTTCAGAGACAGACATATTAAATTTCAGGGTCTCCAAAAAGTCCTGCTTTAAAACACATGAAAAACTGAAAGGTGTGTTTTGTTGCGCTGATTATCGTGGAAATTAAAAATCACAGTGATTAATAGTCATTACAAATGTTCAAATTGATGATGATTCATATCATAAATTACTTCAACTTTATTTGTATAGTACATTTAAGTGCTTTACAGGTTCACCCCAGCAAAAACACAGATAAGGGACAATAGAAATAAGCTGCCTTTACAAGTAAAAAGTATTGGTAACGATATTGTCATCAGCACCACTGGCCTTGTGTTTACATGGTATTGGATTGATACCAAAATATGCAGTATAGTACAGTACTAGTCCAGAAAACTTCCTGCTGCCGTGTGCAGGGAACAGCTGTGACTGTTGTATGCAGGCATCTGGCGAGGCACTGATTTAGAGAACGCTCAGTTTGCTTTTGCTTTCTGTTTTAACTGGGAGAGCATGCATTTCAAATATGGCTCAATCATGCTCATATAATTGTGGGGACACAAATACATGATCAATATTAAAATTTGAAGAATTGCCCTAGTGTAATGTAATTGCTCTTTACATTGCACTAAACCACAAAACAGGAAAACCAAGTTAAGTGCGAGTTTCTTCAGTGAATAATGATGAAATGTGATCATCATCATAATCTATATGTCATGGTCCTGGGTCGTTGACCCAGCGTTTTGTGTTTTGTGACTATTTCCCTCTGTTCTAGTTATTCTGTGTCCTCCCCCCTTGTGTCCGGTTCGGGTTCTAGATTTCCTGTTTTACTTTGTAGGTCTGTGTCTCGTTATGCCCATTAAGTTCCAGCTGTGTCCCCTCCTGTGTGCCATTTCCTCATTACCTGGTGTGTGTATTTATAGTTGGTGTCTGCCTGTGCTCCTCGTCGGCGTTCATCCATGTATCACTGCACTCATCCGTGTATTTCTGCGTATCTCTGCATTCATCTGCGTTCCATGGTGTCCTGTCTCTGCGTCCCTCTGCCCCGCACCCCCTTTGTACGGTCTCAGGTTTGCTATTTAGTTTCTCCCAGTTTAGGTTTCCGTTTGTAAAGTACTCATACCTTGTTGCCTGTTTTTGTCACCACCACCTTTTGTAAATAAAACATCACTCGTATCATCAGTTTGCTGCATCTTGGGTCCTCCTTTTCCTCCACACCACACGGCTCCCTCCGCCAGCCGTGACAGTACGAGCCGACCAACATGGACCCAGCAGCATTCGCACCTACCCAGGAGTTTCGGGAGGAGGTAACCGACACGGTCGCAAGGTTGGTAAACCTGTGGCTCGAGCAGGAGGAAGAAGAGTTCCACCGCGCTGTAGAAGCCAGGCTACAGCAGCTACTCTCTGCACACTCCTGGCTGCTAGACTCGCTTCACCCGCTGGCACGGGACTTCCTCCTTCATGAGCTGCACCTTCGCCCTCCAGCCGCTACCGCTTCCCAACCCAGCCCGGCCCGCCGGAGGTTTTGCCCGGCCCGGGAGGAAGCGACGATCGCGCCGCCGGCGCGTCGCCCCACAGCCGGAGAGTAGGACTTCGGAACTGCCGGCTGTGGTGAGTGGAAAAGACACTCCGTCTGTTTCGCCAGCTCGAATGACTGTTTATTCCGGGGCTGTGTTTGTTGAGCCAGCTGCCCAGCAGCCACTAGCTCTGTTAGCCACTCAATCGCCACCTCCATTACAGTCACAGCCAGACCTATTAGACACTTGGTTACAATCCATAGCTCAGTCAATAGCTCTGTTGGCAAGAGACTCATCAGCTTTATTATCAGCTCAGCCACCTATTCAGCCACCATCTTCACCAGCTCCGCCTGTATTACAAGTCGAGTCCATCCAACCGGAAAAGCACTGTATTTCACCTGTTCATGTCAAGCAGAGAGACACACCACATAACGCAGTTGTCAGTCCGCAACAGCTGGCCAGCCCAGAGACTGTGACGCACTCCAGGGCCTCCCCAGAGGCTGGGTCCCAGCCCCCGGCCGACTCTGGACCCCTGGAGATTAAGAAGCCAGCTGAGGACTGTATCCGGCTGTCGCTGCCCGAGCTGGGTCAATGCTCTGTGCAGCTGCAGTCTGCCTTGTGTTTGCCAGAGGCCCGTGTGCCTGCTGGTTCTGACCCGTGCCTGCCAGAGGCCCGTGCGCCTGCTGGTTCTGACCTGTGTGTTCCAGGGGCCCCGGTGCCCACTGGTCCAGAGACTGTTTTCGCTGGGGGGCCCGAGGAGCCCGTCCAGCCTCCTGCTTCGCCTGCTGGGGGGCCCGAGGAGCCCGTCCAGCCCCAAGACCCATCATCGCCACCAGCTGCAGCCTCTGTGTCTCCATCCTCGCCAGCTGCGGCCTCTGTGTCTTCACCCACGCCTGGCCCAGCCTCTGCTTCTGCTTCAGTCTCGTCTGGTCCAGCCTCTGCTTCTGCTTCATCCTCGCCTGGTCCGGCTCCAGCCTTCGTGTCTTCAGCATCGCCTGGCCCGGCTCCAGCATCCTCGTCAGCATCGCCTGGTCCGGCTTCTGCTTCAGCTTCGCCTGGTCCGGCTTCTGCTTCAGCTTCGCCTGGTCCGGCCTCTGCTTCAGCATCCTCATCAGCTGCCTTGTCTGGTCCAGCCTCTGCTTCGGTCTCGTCTGGTGCTGCGACGGCCACGCCACCTTCGGGTCCCAAACTGCCGCCTCGACATCGGCGGTCATCTGCCAGGCCGCTGGTGGAGCGTCATCGTCACTATGGACGACCTCCTAGACACCGCCGTTGCTGTCCGCACGGTCGGCTGCCTGAACGGTTTCCTCGTCGCCGCCGCTGCCGTGTGCACGGTCGGCCCCCTGAACTGCCTCCGCTCCGCCACCGCTGCCTTCCACTCGGTCGGCTTTCGGAGCTGTGTCGCCGACGTGGCCGGCCTCAGAAGATAAACTGTCCTGGACTTCTGAGCTGTGAGCCTCTGGGCCGGCCTCCTGAACTGTGTTTTGTCCTAGTACTCCAGCATGTGTGTTTTTTGTTTTGGACAATTCCCTCGGTCCGCTGGAGCTTGTTTTGTTCGGTGTTGGTCCCTCCGTCCTGGGCCCCCGCCGCCCGCCCTGGGTTGGTCGTCTGTTTTTGTTTTGGGCTGTCTGGAGCCAGCCCTTGGAGGGGGGGTACTGTCATGGTCCTGGGTCGTTGACCCAGCGTTTTGTGTTTTGTGACTATTTCCCTCTGTTCTAGTTATTCTGTGTCCTCCCCCCTTGTGTCCGGTTCGGGTTCTAGATTTCCTGTTTTACTTTGTAGGTCTGTGTCTCGTTATGCCCATTAAGTTCCAGCTGTGTCCCCTCCTGTGTGCCATTTCCTCATTACCTGGTGTGTGTATTTATAGTTGGTGTCTGCCTGTGCTCCTCGTCGGCTCGTCTGCGTTCATCCATGTATCACTGCACTCATCCGTGTATTTCTGCGTATCTCTGCATTCATCTGCGTTCCATGGTGTCCTGTCTCTGCGTCCCTCTGCCCCGCACCCCCTTTGTACGGTCTCAGGTTTGCTATTTAGTTTCTCCCAGTTTAGGTTTCCGTTTGTAAAGTACTCATACCTTGTTGCCTGTTTTTGTCACCACCACCTTTGTAAATAAAACATCACTCGTATCATCAGTTTGCTGCATCTTGGGTCCTCCTTTTCCTCCACACCACACGGCTCCCTCCGCCAGCCGTGACACTATAGCTTAGCAACCAGATGGTTCTCACAAATTCCCCCAGGCTTCTCAGCATGTGTGCTCACACATGTGGGACACTTGTTTGCTGCTTTGTTGCTGCTATCTGATGACAGAGGAAATGAAGCAGCCAGCTCTCTCACAAAACCAAATCCAAATTTCTATGTCCATGCCAACACAGTGCTCACGTAGCATGTGGCTGTTTATCTAGTCTTAGAGGAGCTAGCTACTGTATGTATAAAAGAAACAAACTAGTACATTCATTTCTGTTGTTAACATACTTAAATAATTATGTTTTTCATTCAGCATAACAGTCCCATGATGTAACTCGTTTATTAAAATAATATGAATGCTTGAAATCGTACTGCGATTTCAAGCATTCATATTGTTCATATTCATATTGTTGCTGAACTACCACTATTCAAAATAAAAACTATTTTCTGTATTGGATGTGATTCAGTCCAACAGTAAACTGAAAATGAAATTCCCACACTAATCATAAAATGTATTTATATGTCTGACTGCAATAAAAACCTTGCAAAAATGCTGGTTTGATGTTTGAGGACAAGATGATAACTTCGAAATAATGACGAGCCATATGAAAAGACACTTCTTTAAAAACATTTAGCAAAAAGTCAGCTTTATTTCTACTTCTACTTGGTTGAATCTTGATTACTTGATGGTTCATTACTTTTCCTCAAACACTTATAGGCCACTAAATGTTTGACATTCTGTTGTCATAATGAGTGTGATTAAAATTATTACATTTACTTGGTACTCCAAGTGTTGCATAAAGAATTTTTAGTAATTCTTAATAAGACATATATTTCACTTGTTCCATTAGTTCATGAACACAGGCTTTGGCCATTCCTAAGTATCTTAAATGGTTTCACACGAGAGAGGACCCAAACACAAGACGCATGAGCCCTGGATATAGTCTAAAATGTAAAACATTATTCCAAAAACAGTGGTTGAGCAGGTGCAGGTAGCATGGCAAACAAAACAGGTGAGGAGCACACCAGGGTCAAAGTTCATAAAACAGTTCCAAAAGTTATTACATGAGAAGATTAAATGGCAACACAAAGGAAACCACAAAGGAACACTAGTACTGCTAAGGTTTGATTTTCAAGACAATCCCACAGGTGTGCTATATATATGCTGGCTGACTGAGAACAGTTGTAGCAGACAGATAGCAGGTGCTAACGAAGGAGGGGCAGACAGTTACATATGTAGCAGGGAAATTAACAACGACCGAGTAGAAATAACACAAATTGTAAAGTAAGTTTCAAGATTCATAAAGACAATTATAAACAGTAGGTGAAATATTGTATAGCAAAAAGAATGCAATAAAACAAAATACAGATTTTTTTTAAGCATAAATAATCAAATAAAGCAGCATAAACAAGAGGTTTGTGGTGCAAACTGCAGACTTTTGTTATTTGCACCTTTTAATTACTTGACATAATTTTCGGTACAATTTAATTTTTTTAATTTATATGGATATAGTGCATGTGTAGCATTCATTTCGTTGTTTAGTTCCTATTTAATTCAGGAACACTTTACAATATATTCATATTGTTATGCATTTATAACCTGTTACTGTCATGTACATAACAAAATGACAACAAAATTAAAGTAAAGTAAATTTAAAACGTATCCCATGCCAACATGTCAGTCTAAAAACCCATTGCCATAATAAATAGCTCTATAGAGCATTATTAGTTCTTTCACCTTCAGATCACTCTGTTAACCTTGAAGGTGAGGTCAAAGGTCAAATGCTACATGTTATTTTAAGTTGACCTTGAATGCCTTATTGGGTGTATGCCAAAATTTTAGATGGATTGTTAAAAAGACCCCACTCTACACAACTACAAAGTTTTATTAGAATTCATTCAAAACCTTTCACCCTATCACACGCTACCAAATACATAACCTCCTGGGTGGAGGTAATAAAAAGGCATGAGAACTCATTCTGGTTTAAAAACCAAATGAAATGGGTTTTAAAAGGGTCCAATGTTTAGGGGGTCCTGGCATGAGCAGGCAGTTTATTCCACAGTTCAGCGGCAGTTCCTGCAAACTTCCCAATCATGCCTATGTTTAATCTGAAATTGGGACAACTGCGAATTTTTGCTTTGTAGACCTCAGTGATCTACAGAGAGTGTGCAAAGTAAAAAGATCAGAGATGCAAAAAGATGCCAACCCATGCAGCATCTTAAAAACAAACACTGAAATCTTAAAATCAGGTCTAAAACAGACTGGTAGCCAGTTGTATGGAAGCTGAGAGGAGGAACGTGTTGTCTCACTTGCATGTGCCAGTTAAGAGCTGAGCTGCGATATTTTGGACCAGCTGCAGTGAACCGATCAATGACAGGCTGACAGCTGAATAAAGACTGTTACAACAGTAAAGAGTAGATAAAATAAGGCATGCATGACCTTTCTGAAGTTGAAAAACTGTCATGTTTGCATGTACCCAAAGTAAAAAGAACTTAGTTTACAGGGATTTTAGACACTATGGCTTCTCATAAAAAGGAAGTTCCATCAGAAAGAAACTTGAAATCTCCTTTTTGCTTTGTCATGCCAATAACGGCCACTGACGAGAGCCTTTTTCTGTTGGACTTCAACAATCAATCACAGTAAAGCAATTGCAGGACCAAAGGTTTACCGGCAGAATATTGCATAGTAATGAAATGATAAATGGTATTCATTTCACCTGTCAGTGATTTTAATGTTGGACCTGATCAGTGTAAATCTCTGTGTGCATGTTTATCCATGCTCTATGCATCACTCTAACAGTTAAATTAGGCACTGCAATGTGGGAAATGCGCGCCTATACAAACACACCTGTCAGTAATGAACATTAATCTATCCACAGATAATTTGTGCTTTGTCAGAACATTGGGGAACTGTACAAAAGAGTCACACATATGCACATCCAATTTATATTTATATCCACTAGAAGAAATGAACAGTATTAGATTACAAAATCTTATCAGTCCATAATTGAAGATGTCATGCTGCATTTGCCACAAAAATCTTGCTGTCCATAGACATTTTTCTTATATTTGTGGTTCGTGACTGATGTATGCTGTCACATACGCACAGCACACACAACAGTTACAAGTGTTAATCGTGTTAAATGACTGAAATGATTACAGTGACTGTGGAATTCCCTGGTGAAAACCAGTGTATAACAATCTGTGTTTCTGTTGTGCACTCCTTGAATTAAAACTAATATTAATTTGCAGCTAATCTTTCAAGTAATATAAAATCGATTTAAAGTCCAAATATAAAAACAACCCCAGACTGGAACACTGGTAAGTGATCTCAATTATAAGATGATGACATTTTGTGCAAGAAAACATCCCCTGCATGTTTAGAAAAGTGGTGTTCATCATTGACATTTACATTTGAAGTCTATAAGCCATCTGTGACAATCTGGTCACACGGGGCTGGTTGGGATATAACTGGAATATCAAAATGATTGATGTCCATCCAAGCTGAATAACTTATTTCTCCTTGTCAGTTGAAGTGCACAGTGACAGCGCTGGGCTGATGGACACACACCGAAGCCACATGGGAGCGCACAAAAGAATCCATGTGTACATGGTTTAGCTAGAAATACATTTCTGGTGTGCTGTGCATCATGTACTTTTGACATGGTTTGACAGTTATATGAGACACAGTAAGCTCCCACAATCCCTTTGAGATATGTCTGCGAATTTGCCACGCAAGAGGCCTTTGTCCTTTGTCATCACCACTGACAAGGAATGGGAATGATCAGTAGTTGTTTCACCTCATGAGCACAAAAGTTGTCTTTCAAATCACCTCTGTAGGTGTCAGCAGATGAAATACTGGGCGAGCCAAAAATATGAAAAGTAGAAGGTGAAAGACAGTAAGACCTGGTGAAGCTCTGCCATGTTTATCTGGACATTTGTGTTGTTTTCGTTTCTTTTTGGGGGGCAAACGTCTTTGAAATAAGTACAACATCTCCAAGTAATGCACCTACTAGTGTCTTTGGTTCCCACTTTTTGTATAACTGATGATTATTCATGGAAAATGGTTATTAAGTTGAGCTTGCATGAAACAACTCTGCACTTTAAGTGAGCTGTTAAAGAATCCAGGAGTGAGGATTCTGTTGAGAGAACTAATCCCAACTTAACATGCATACATGAACATGGAGACTTAGTATAATCAACAATACCTAAAGCTTAGCGCAAAATGGAGAATAGTATGGAATGAACTGCATTTTAGATTAGATATGTGCAGGCAGAGCAGTACACCGTCTGACAGCGGGAGCCTGTGAGTCTGAGCTCAGGGCAAACAAAACCCTGATTTAAAAAAGAGAAAAAAAAATATCTCAGCACACATTTGCAAATCGCCACAGGTGTTTGCAAATCTACCGTGGCACAACTCTAAAAGCGTAGCAAAAAAATTACGTGTAAAAAGACCTCCAACTGAAAGGGGCCTGTGTTGACACATTCCCTGCTCTGAATAGCAAATCCACTACAGATTTAGAGACTATTTTAACATTTAATTTAGATCTGATTGCACGCATGGGCTGAGATTCAGTTTCACATCTGTTTGCAGATATTTCTGCCAAAGAATGTCCCAACAACTTTCCAGCTAAAAACATGGATGAAAACAATTCAAATCAGCAGCTGGGGTAACATCAATGCATTGTCTTTTTCTTGTGCATCATTTCATTTCATTTATTTATTTTGCTTCACACATGGTACAGCAGTAATTCATTTCCCATACACAACCTTCCTTTCAATTAAAGTAACACTTTCCATGCATGAAAAGGAGCAGTAAGAAGAATAAATTCTTATTGACACCTGCCCCTTATCTGTGACAATACAAGTAGGCAACCAAAATTACACTCTGAGAATATTCTGCACATAACAAAACAAAACCAACAGAACAATATACTCAACAATGAGCAATACCACTAAATATCAAACTAAAAGGATCATTTTTTCTACAATTAAATTCTATTATTTTCAACTTCTTCATACTGGTTTATCATTTTATTCTTATAGCAGATTTTAAATTGAGAAACATTTGTACAACACTTAAGATGATCATTGAGAGAATTCCAGTTTCTTATGCCTATGACTGTTGGACACATTTGCCTTTGTGTGGTTTGAGCAAACCGATGCTTAAAATAAAACTTCCTTCTGCCGTCCCCATTTTCTGAACACAATACAAATAAACTTTGTAACTTAAGAGGTAGTGTTTTATTTTTTGCACTAAACATAATAATTAATGTCTGTAATTTCACTATATCTTCTAGTTTTAATAATTTAGATTTTATAAACAAACTATTAGTGTGTTCTCTATATTTAACATTATGCATAATTCGAAGCGCTCTCTTCTGTAATAAATATAATAGTTTCATATTAGTCAAGTATGTATTCCCCCATACTTCAACACAATAACTCAGATAGGGTAGAAACAATGAAAAATATATTATTCTCATTGTCTTGTAATCTAATATATATCTTACATTACCCAGGATATAAATACTTTTAGCAAATTTTTTTTTTATGTTCAATATGAGGTTTCCATGTTAACTTGTCATCCACTATTACACCCAGAAAACAGAATTCTGTCACTCTTTCAATTAATACTTTTCCTCCTTTACACAGTTTCCGAATATCATAAACTTTCAGCGATAACTTATTTACATCAAACCATTTTTTTATTTTTTTCATTTCAGTAACCATAATTTTAACCAATTCTTTCAAGTTTTCTCCGGAACAATAAAAATTTGTATCGTCTGCAAACAAAACAAAATGTAACATTTTTGACACATCACAAATGTCATTTATATATAAATTAAAAAGTTTTGGTCCTAAAACAGAACCTTGAGGGACCCCACATTCTGTTTTCATTCTATCAGATGAATTGCCTAAACACTGCACATACTGAAACCTATTATCTAAATAACTGCTTAACCAGTTCAATACTATTCCTCTCACACCATAAGTACTTAACTTAGAAATCAACATGGAGTGTTGCAGAGTGTCAAAAGCTTTTTTTCAATCAATGAATACCCCTATAGAATATTTATTATTATGTGCTGCTGATGAAATGTCTTCAATAGTATTCACTAATCCTATTGCTGTTGATCTGTTCCGTCGAAATCCGTACTGACTTTCGCTTAACAGTTGATGTTTTTCAATGAAACTATCAAATCTTTGTGCAAAGAGTTTTTCAAGCACTTTAGAAAACTGTGATAGCAATGATACTGGTCTATAATTATTAAAACTATGACTGTCTCCTGATTTATAAAGGGGAGTAACTTTTGCCACTTTCATTCGGTCAGGAAATACACCCGTATAAAATGAGAGATTAAAAATTTAACAGAGAGGTTTGATTATACAATCCAAAGTCTTTTTTCCGATGACCATGTCTAACCCATCACAGTCTCTCGATGTCTTGTTTTTAGATTTTGCTACAATAGCTATGATTTCTTTTTCAGTGATTTCCCCTAAAAACATAGACTGTACCACTCTGCTATCTCCTTTCCATTCGTCACTCCATTCTGAATCATCCTGTTTTCTAATTACGTTTGCCAGGTTAGGCCAAATATTTACAAAAAAGAATTAAATTAATTTACCACTTAATTCATATCACTTATGACCTTATTTTTCTTATTAAAGGTAAATTTAAAGATGTATATTTATTACCCAATATGTTTTTAAGATATTTCGCGTACCCTTAACATTATTTTTGTTTTTGTAAAATAATTTATTATAATACTCTTTCTTAGCCTTTCTGATCATTAATACTAACTTATTTTTTATAAACTTTATATTTCATTTCAGCAGGCTTTGTTCTAAGTTTTATATAATCTCTATACAGTTTATTTTTCTTTTTACATGCATTTTCTAATCCTTTTGTTATCCATGGTTTACCAGTAGTTTTCTTTTTCTTCTGCTTATATAATACCAGTGGACAGTGATTTTCATACAAAACCAGATAAGTATTTAAGAATGTCTCGTATGCAGCATTGACGTCATTTACATAAACCTCATTCCAATCTTCTTTCATAAGATCTTGCCTGAACTCATTTATTGCATCATCATTTCTAATTCTTATATATCTGTCCGCACACACTTCCTCCTTTCGTGTCATTTTATAATCGAAAGTAACACACACTCCCTTTCAGTTGTCTAGACTGCCTCAGTAGCTCAATTTTGTGTTTTCGATTCACAAATTTTACTACTATTGCTGGAGGTGCGCTGGCATTCTTTCTGGGGAGGGTATAACACGCCGCGATGTTGTTGCTATGCAGGGGAAGTTTTTTATTCGCAAAAAACTCCACTACCTGACGGTCTAATGTTTGTTGCTCCTCCACCGGGGGCTCATCTCCACCAGACCTCCTCCTCCTTAATCTCCTCCAAATCTTCTTCAATTTTTCTCATCGTTTCCATTTTCTCCTTTTTGTTTGTTTATGTTTTGTTTCAAGCAAAAGATATTTGACTTAGAATTAATCACACAACCTATTCTGAGACGCCAATCTGGCTGTAGCTATATCATTGAGATATAGCGACCGTACCATTCTTTGAATTGGGCAGGGGACTAGCCAGAAAAAAGCCAAAAAAAGACTTGGATGCCCCAAGAGCTGTGTCCACACTCCTGCCCTTCTACTCTGTCAAAACAGTGACTCTGCCATTTGTGATAAAACTTTGTCTGGGATGAGGCAATCAGCTGTGGGCAGAGGGTAGAAACCGTTTGTAATCTCTGTCTTCACAGCCAACAAGCACACCATGCTGGACCTGCTGAGATAGGGTCCTAGTTCACTGAAAAGTGCATCCCATGTAGTAGTCAGTAACTGGTCAAGGTGGACAATGTTCAGTGCAAGACAAAACTCCATTATTAAAATAGTTTCAACAAGGGTCCTTTTGCATGGTGATCATCCTAAGTGACTAGTGACAACAATGGAAATGAGGATATATATAGTTTTGGTAATGGTTTTATTCCATTTTCTAGATGTACTGCAGAGTTGTCAGTACAGTGACTGACACTAAAGACTGAGCATTTGCAGGCAAACGTTTAGAAAGAGAAGATGACAGCTGAATTCATCATGCTCACATTTGAGGGTCAGGCTAGTGCTAAGAGAGCAGCAGTTATGGTGTTTGTGATGCGAGTCAACACATGATCGGAGAGCACATTTCTGCAAATGTATATCATAGAAATGACAGCGTCTCCTTATATCTTCCTCTACAGGTAATGTGTTTGTGGTGAGTCTGGCATTTGCTGACCTTGTGGTAGCCTTCTACCCCTACCCTCTGGTTCTCTACGCTCTTTTCCATGATGGATGGGCTCTGGGAAACACACAATGCATGGTAAGACCACAGAGCTTTCAGCTTGTTTCAGTTTACCACCACTACAGCAGCAATAAGCATACTCCCAGCACAGTCTGACAAAAACACTTCACTCTCTTTCTTTCTGTTCAGGTCAGTGGTTTCCTTATGGGGCTCAGTGTCATCGGTTCCATTTTCAACATCACTGGAATTGCGGTGAACAGATACTGCTATATCTGCCACTCATTCGCATACAGTCGGCTATACAGCTATCGCAACACTTTGATGTTTGTTGCCTTAATTTGGCTGCTCACCGTAGTGGCCATTGTCCCGAATTTCTTCGTTGGTTCCCTGCGTTATGACCCGCGAGTTTACTCCTGCACCTTCGCCCAGAATGTCAGCAGTTCCTACACAGTGGCAGTAGTGGTGGTTCACTTTCTGGTTCCCATTGCTGTGGTTACCTTTTGTTATTTACGCATTTGGGTACTTGTTATTCAGGTGAGTTTCCAGGCTCTCTACATTAATATTTACAGTCTCAAAAATTATATTAAAGCTTTTAGAACAAAGCAATACCACCAACAAAACCAGTAAATACAATACCAGCTGTAAATAATACAGAAACACCAAGAGTAGAATAGAAAAATGTGATGATTTTATGTTTAAACCCTGGATAATTGACCCATTACTTGCTGAGTGTACATTATAAATAGTTTCATGTACTGAAAGACTCATCACAGTCCATAAAATCCTTGGTTGACATTTAAATTTCAATTAATGATTAGAGCAATTTTTTTTTTTTTTTAATTAAAGCTACAAAAAACAAGGTTAGTGCGTATTTGTGTTTCTGTGTGGGTTAGTGAATGTACAGTCAATAAAAATACTGCGCCGAAATTTTTGTAATTTTGTTGCTGTAAACCACTGCATTAGACTTTAAATCAAACAGTCAAAATATGATTGAAATGTGACCTTCAGCTTGAATTCAAAATAGTTTAACAAAAGGACTGCATCAACTATTTATGAATCATAGCCATTTTTGTAGTCCCCCCCCAAAAAAATAAATAAATAAATAAAAATAAAAATAAATAAATAAACCAGTTAAAAATCAACAATGTGACACATACTTAAATAGAATGATTGAAGAACTTCATAATATCTAACCGACTCAAGAAAGAGTTTGATGCAGCACTTCCAAACCGTGATCAAAATACACTGTCATAAATGTAAATACGGAGGGTTTACAGCAAAATGCAAACTACTTATTACACTCCAGAACAAGAATGCTAGATTAGACGGCCACAAAACATCTGCATAGAAAGGTTAACTTGTGCCAGAATAATAATAAGATGTATACTATTGAGAAGGAAAGGAAGCGCTCATGACCTGAAACATACCACAGTATGGTATAGAGATGTCTGGCAAAGAAATTGCATATTCTAAGTGGCCAAGTCGGTCACCTGATCTCAGCCCAATAGAGCAATAAAAATAATCCTTCCTTTTAAGATCATGTTAGTTTGTCCAGTTACTTTTGAGCCTCTGAAAATGGGGTACCTTGTATAAAATTGGCTGTAAATACTAATCTGTTAATGCAATATTTTTGTTACAGCCCTTTGAATAAAAGCTGGAAGTCTGCACTTCAAAAAGCTCACTTCATAAAAATGCATTCTCAGCAAAGAATTTTTCATTCACATCATTTACAATTATGTCCAATATGTTTTCTTCATGTCCAGGTGCGTCGTAAAGTGAAGACAGAAGAAAGCCCTCGCCTGAGACCGAGTGACTTGCGGAATTTCATCACCATGTTTGTGGTATTTGTGTTGTTTGCCATTTGCTGGGCTCCACTTAACCTGATTGGCTTGGCGGTGGCGATTGATCCATCCCGCGTGGCTCCTCGTATCCCTGAGTGGCTTTTTGTAGTCAGCTACTTTATGGCCTACTTCAACAGCTGTCTGAACGCCATAATCTATGGCTTACTGAACCGAAATTTCAGGAATGAGTACAAACGCATTGTCACCTCCGTCTGGGTGACTCGGCTCTTCGTGACGGAGACTTCACGAGCCGTCACGGACGGAAGGAGCATGAGGAGCAAGCAATCGCCGCCTCCGCCGCTCAATAACAACGAGTCAGTCAGAGATCGCACAAACAAAGAATGAAGTCTGAATTCATGAGCCTATTAAATGCTAATTCCTGTTTTGTGTTACATCCAGGTAGTTGTGCAGCTAAAGAGTATTAAGTAATGAATGAAACTGAAAGACATGGCTTTGTTTTCTTGTAGTTTATCAAGATATGAAGAATTCTATCATTTAAACTCAGAGTTTTTACCAGTGATAGGTTTTAATAACTGTGATTTGCGTCAATGGAGCAAACCCTTTAGAGATTATATCTGACAGCTAAGCCATGTATTGCAGTTTCATGTTGTTATTACTCTAACAATCTGAATGACACATTACTAAAATGTGATATCCTTTAATGTCTGCTGCTGTAGACTTTAAGACATAATTCACCAAACTGGGTGGCAATGGTAACCACACACTTGTCTTTAGTAACTTCAGAAGCCTCAAATCGTAAAACTCGCCTCACCTGAACGTCAGATTAGTACAAGAGGAAATGATGTCTCACTGTTGATAATATACAGTATAATATCAGTTTGATAGAGTTTTATATGGTGAAAGTGCTAAGCCTAAATGCTGCAGTAGCATAATACTTAATACTGCCTGGTTTGACTTTCTTGCACTGCGAACAACAGGAAACAAAATCTTAGTAATAAACATGACAAATTAATTCAGGTGATGGATGGCACAAAACAAGTTGAGAGAAAAACTAGCATCAAACCATGTAATATGTGCTAATTGACATATCTGTTTTATTTTAGTGCACATGATGTAGCTTGTGGAGGATACCTGTGTGTCTGCTGATGCTGCTCAACCAATCAGTCACTCAACAAATAAGCTATGCTTCATATCTGCTATAGTTGGTGTGATATGGCTATCTAGGCTTCTTGTAATACCGAAGAAAAGACCCAAACATATACTTGTAAATTAGAGAAATTTCTATAAGTTCTATAAATGTGAAATAAAACTTATTTAAAAAAATTACATAAGGTGACCAGAAATGGTCATTTTGCATCATAATCAGTTTTGATACTACAGGTATTATGTTATAGTGAACCTTTTGTACTTTTGCTAAGGTAGAAACTCAGTACACACAGCATTAAATCCATCTGAATCTACAGAAATAAAAGTGCAATGCAATAACTTATTCAGTTTCATCAAATATCCAAGTGCAGCAAATGGACAGTTCCCTGTGGACACTTTCCTATGCAATTCAAAACACACTGTGCGCTCCAATCCAAGTTCTCCAACATAAGTTGCATCTGAAAACAGTATTAAGTTAACTCAGCTAGTTCCTAACCTTAGCAGGTCCATATTTCAAGAAGATGTCATGGTATATTTCTGATTTGCCGCACTGCTGCTCTCTAGACCGCATAATAACAAAAAGACTGAGACACACAACAAGTTCATGAAGCTGTTCTCCTTTCACTGCTAAAGCCCTGCGAATGCAGCAAGCAGTTTAGACTGGGCTCAGGTTCCTCTGCCTCCTACATCATATGCTGTGCAGTACGATGTAGTGGTGATATGTTTATTTATGCTGAAATACTTATGCAAAGCTTTAGCTTTTCATTTAATAGGTAATTTAGTATCTTTGTTTATTAATGCTGTTCGTGATAATTTTTTATTTAAAAAAAAGCTGAATTCACCATGGATACACGTCGATGCTTTCATTGTGGAAAGTAAAAAAAGAGAAGCAATGAGAGTACATTAGTGAAATGTAAGGAGCGGGTCACTTGCTTGTATTAAATTTGACAGGAGGATGACACTCATTGCCTCTTATCAGTAAACAGTGTTTTATACATCGTAGATGTCCGAGTAAGTTCTGTTCATATCCGTTTTCCCATCTCAGGGTGCCTACTGAACATTTTTCTTGTGATATGTTTTGTTGTCCAAAACATTTGCAGTTCATTAGCTACCTTACGAGGGAGTCCGAAGACATTTCAAAGGGATATTTTGTAAATTAGTGTTAGTGTTGTTTTTACCTGTGCTATGATGTTATCAGAGATGTATTAAAATGTGTTTTTTATGTATATTTGAAACTCAACAACCCCATATAATAACTATATTATTGGATTACTTTTATCATCTCTTCCCATTAACCCCATTATAGTGCATCTAAAACAACCTCTAAGGTAACTGACACGAACATTGCATCACTAAAAAATTCTAAGAATGGTCAAGTCAAGTCAAGTCAAGTTTATTTATAGAGCACATTTAAAAACAACCAAGGCTGACCAAAGTGCTGTACAGTAAATACAGATAAAAATACAATAGAACACAATTTCGTAATAACACCTCGCTGATAAAAATAAAATAAAAATATATAAAACAAATAAATTAAACCTTTCTAAAAGCCAATGAAAAGAGGTGAGTTTTAAGAGCGGTTTTAAAAGTTTCTAGGCTTTTGGAGAGTCTGACGTGAGGAGGTAAACTGTTCCACAGTCTGGGTGCAGCCACAGCAAACGCCCTCTCTCCCTTTGTCTTTAATTTATACCTGGGAACATCTAAAAGCATCAGGTCGGCTGACCTCAAAGATCTCCTGGGGCGATAAGTACTAAGGAGTTCTGACAGGTAAGAAGGTGCAGTGCCATTTAAAACCTTAAAAGCCAGCAATAAGATTTTAAAATCAATCCTAAAGGCAACTGGGAGCCAGTGGAGAGAGCAGAGAACCGGAGTGATGTGTTCTCTTTTTTTTGAACCGGTCAACAGGCGAGCGGCAGCGTTCTGCACCAGTTGAAGGCGATGTAGACAGGAACGATCTAGGCCAGCATAGAGGGAATTGCAGTAGTCTAGCCATGAAGTAATAAAAGCATGGACCACTCTTTCTAGATCGTTCCTGCAAAGGTAAGACTTGACTTTGGCTAAAATCCGCAAATGATAAAAAGATCCCTTAACTACAGAGCTGATTTGTTTATCAAGTTTAAAAGCATTGTCAAAAATAACACCAAGACTCTTAATGGAAGAAGTGCAATCGGAGGTTAGGGGTCCCAAAAAGTCAAGAGAGAAGTTGGGATCTTTAGGAAGCCCAAACACAATGACTTCAGTTTTGCTTTCATTAAGGTGTAAGAAGTTAAGAGTCATCCAAGTCTTAATGTCAGACAAGCAGGAGAGTAGCGGCTGCAAAGAAACATTGCAGTTCAACCTCAGAGGGAGGTAGATCTGAATATCATCGGCAAAGATGTGGAAGGACACATTATGTTTACGGAGCACATCGCCCAGAGGGAGCAAGTACAGAATAAACAACAGGGGGCCTAGTATGGACCCCTGAGGTACGCCACAGGTTAAAGGAGCTCTGGGAGATGACAGTTCACCAAGGTGAACAGAAAAACTCCTATTATTCAAATAGGACTGGAAAAACTTTAAGATGTGCATTAAAATGTAACAGATTTGTTTTTCTGCTTTTCTCTGACATTTAAATGCACTGTTGGTGCACATTCATGTGTTCCTATACAGGCTGACGTGTGCAAAGCCAGACGCTCACAGATGCCGAGCTCAAAGTTATACCACAAAGACAGAAGTGTAAACCTAACAGACAGAGAGGGAATATTTCAAAGCAAACACTGAAATATGTGGTGCAGAAAAGGGAAGGCGGGGAAGAATAGTAGTGGTTTATTATTTTGTGTTTGAAAGGAAAACATATGGAGGGACTGTGCGGCTTCTTTGGGAACAGAGGAATTGGGAAGGTCACTTCCCCATCAGGGAAGCAGAAGTGGTGCCCAGGTCACTGGAGGGAAGAGAAAGTTGTAAAAACAACAACTAGAAAGGCGATGCTGGTATTGACAGAGAAAACTAATCTGGAGAGTGTTTTAGATGCACTTGGAGGGAGCTAAAGACTTCAGTTCAAACCAAAGAAATGGATGTAGGTGAAGGGGGTTATGTGCACATACACTTTATCATGATGTTGCTGGGGGACATTTTTAGAATACCTTCAGTCCCTAAAGTTTTTCTTTTTGTTTTTTCTTCAATTTAAAACTACTGCCTTATAGTTAATACAATCATGTCAAACTTTTAAATATTATACGGCAAGTGCCATAGTGTCTATTAATAATGAACCCATTCAGCAAACCTGGTTTGCCTCCATACTGCTTCTTTTTATGTATTCAGGACAGCTGTCTATAGAAAGTTTTCTCTGCAGCATTGCACATAAGTTCATATGCAGACCTCAGGCAGGAGACTAAATTGCTGAAACACAAGAACAAGTGTTATCTTTTTTTTTTTTTCCTTTGTGTCTTTGTCTTGTATACACTAGGGCAAAATTATGTAGCTTTGTTCATTTATGTTCCCTGCGCTCGCAGTGTGGGCCTATTTCTCCATGCCACCAAATATTACACATTCCTTGATAAATTAATGGTTTGCTGTAATTAAAATGCTGTTTTCCATCACCTACAGCACACCCTCACCAGCTTTACTTTTAAAACCAGCCACCATACTGCAGTTTCTCATCGGGCTTTACCACATGGCAGCAAGGTGATTCATCAATCCTCTTAAATCATGTAAATTGTAAGATGAGTTTTTACATTGGCATGGTAACAGATAACTATCTTGAATGCACAGCTATTCCTAGAGGTCCTTATATTAACCCTTGTGTGGTGTTCATATTTTTGTTACTCAGCCAGTGTTCATGGGTCTGGTGGACCCGCTAGAGTTTTGGCTTTCCAAATTAACTCTATCAAACAATTTTATGTTAAATTACTCAACAGATGTTTACTTCATCCCAATTACAAGCCATATGAACAGCAAACATGGTTAATTTTTTCCCTTTACCTTTGTTAGATCACATTTATGAATTAATGTGCTTCTCGTTTTTTGTTTTTGTTTTATAAAATGTTATAAAAAAATAAATCAGTTATAATCAAGTGAAGTGAGTGGAAAGACACAACACATTTACACGTGAAGCAACATGTTTCACAACTAAATGACATCAGCTGCTCATCAATGGTGACATTAGGCCCAGGGTTGTAAAACAGGGGGAGGTGGTGCACCCACTTATCCCACACTGTCCTGATGGCAGCTAGCTTGTCTCTCTGCCGTTGAGCTGGTCTGTCATCTCGGTTATCAAAACGGATAATCCTGGAAATTTTGTTGAAGTTTTCCAGAGACATTGATGCACGGAAAGGTTCGTGCCGGTTTCTGCATCCCACAAGATTCTGTGGATTCCCCTTTGGACCTGAAAACTCCTGCAAGGATAAGAACCCCAAAGTAGGCCTGTAGATCAATTTGGTCCATCTCCTTCCACCTCTCTCCAAAAACACACCTTCATTCTAGATTACTGCAAACTAGAGATGGACCGATCCGATATTACGTATCGGTATCGGTCTGCAAACCAGACCAGAATAATTTTCTGGATGGAATCTGGGATGAAAAGCTCAAATGAAGACTTGATGTCCTGCACATGAGTAACTGTCAGCCGTGTTGGCCTTGGCTTATCACAGTAACAGCTCTGTAGGGTGGCTCATTTCTTGGGCAAGAAGACCATTCAATTTCACCAGTTACTGACATCCATATTTCTACACTTGCTGTCTGGTGGGCTTGTTCTGGTCCTAGAGCTGGCTGCTGATGGGGTACTCGTCTTCGTTTTGTTACTAAATGGTGCTCAACCTCATCCTCTTCTTCAAAGTCACTGTCAGACTCTGAATTTTCAGAAATGTGAAATATTCTGAAACCTCTTTGTCAACATCATCATCCAAAGCTCCTCTCTCTTCCAAAATCAATTGCATGGCCCTCGCAGCAGATAATCTTTTGCCATCTTGATCAGTTGGGATAAAGAACCACACTGGCAAAGTCTTATTTATAGTATTATGCCCCTAATTTGCAGGAGGGACAGGGTATGAGAAAATAAAATTTGGATCCCTCAAGAAAGAGGGTAAAATGTGCGGGAATGTCAGAGCAGACGGTGTTGATAGTTGAATTTTCAACAATGTTGCAACTTTGTGCGAGAGGAGGAGGGGAAGAAAACACTATCAGCAGCACCAGAAAGGAGGAGGACAGAGTGTGGGAACACAGGACCTACACTTTCAACACTTTTATTAGACCTGGGTCCAGTGGACCCGAACACCTTGTATGTAATGTAAATGCGTGGGGGGAGGTACAGTATGCGGTCATCGAAAATTTGTTCAGATTTATGTTCTTCACAGAAAATAAGCCAAAGCCAATGAATTTCAGGTTGAAAAAATAATTAATTGTTAAACTTTTCTTTTGAGAAAAACTGAAAACGGGTCTCACAGACCCGAACACCATACAAGGGTTAAAGGCATCCTACTTTTTGATCACCATGCTGGACTGTGTTTGCACCAGGTGAGATGCTGCAGCAAAGGGATAAATTGGTGCGTTCCAGCAGAAGTTATCAGTGCGATTGTGCTACGTGTAATTGTAGATGAATCAAAACAACATTTTAAATTCTGAGTCACACAACTTTGGAATTGAAAAAGCTATTTTCGGCTTGAGATGACACACACTGTCTGTCTGTCAGTATGGTGTTGGAGTCTCTCTCACACCTTCCCCAAATACTGTACGCAATATTAACGCACTATTGACTTTCTAGTAAAAGAGGAATGTCCTAATCATTTTAAATGATCATTTCCACATTGTGATCTGTAGCGTGAGCCCAGGTGCCAGTTTGCATTTGAAAAAGCGAATACCCATTTGGCAGTGTAAACACATTCATCATTCATTCGCTTTACATCTTTCAACAGATGGGTTTCCAAATTACAGGCTACTACACAGATCACAAGATATTCCCAAATTATAACTTGATGAAGTCTAATTTTCATAAAATTAAATGAATCAGAGAGAAACACTCATATGGTGAATACACTTCTCGTTAAGCCTTCATAGCCTTTTAATGACTGCTGTGCAGCAGGCTGGCAAGCAAATATTAAAAAAGGTATCCACGAAATCTGAGCTACAAGCCTACATGACACATTATGCCTCATATAAAGTTTTTATTGATTGAGGGATATTGGCACATGATGAACACGTTAACCCTGAGATGTCACTGTTCCTGTCTTTTATTTTGATCTGCACAAATTTCACAGCATTCGGTTTTGCATGTGTGTGAGTGCGTGTCTGTGTGTCACTAATAGATTATTTAAGAGCATGACAACACCAGCCGAAAAGGATGAAAGACTGCTCAAATTACAAGCAAAGCACTTTCTCAAAGAGGAAAATAAAATGATAGGCCTTGGGAACATAACTGAATGCACTTACAGTATCCTGTAAAGGACATAAAAAAATCAAACCACAGAAAGGGAGAGAGAAAAAACCTTGTGTATGCACCTTTTGTACTGTTTACATATAAGAAACCCTATATGTGTCATTTACAACTGTGACTACGACAACAATAATTAAATATTTGCAAAGCACAAGTGCTTTTCAACTGATTAACTTTTACGCTCAGTGGCCACTTAATCGTCTGCAGCTCATTAGACACTTTTCGTTTGTCTGCTGCCTGCAGTGATGAACTCAATCATCTAAATCTTTTCAGTCTTACAAAAGAAGTTGTGCTCATGCTGACCAGGTGCTGCAAAAGATGGAGAATTTATAAACAGTTTGTAACTATTTAAATGTGGCAACTGACTGTGTATCTTAATGTCCTAAATGGCTTTTGTGAAATTTTTTTAAAATGCTTTATTACTTTTTTTTGGTGTGAAACGCCACCAGATTAAGCAGGACAGTTGCTATGTTACATTTCAGGTGTGTAGCCACTTGACTACTTGTGTCATGATAAATGTTTTCTGTTCCAGAGGCTGTGTGAATGTGCATGCTCGTCTGATGTTATTTATGACTGACACTAATTGGCATGAATTCACAAATGGGGGCAGGATGCCCAGAGGTCTGAGTCTGAGTAACCAAAGGGAAATCTGTGGAATGTAACGAAATTTAAAATTTCATCACAAAAAAAAAAGAAAAAGGAAAAAAAAAAGACAATGTTGTGATACTGAGTCTGCTTAAAATGAACTGTGTGTAAAAAGAAAAAAAAAAACAACCCATGAATTATATGTACAATTCTCCTAAAACACAATGTTATGGAAAATAAAATTCATATATCATGCTTTGTTGGATTTAGTCATTGATGTGTTGTTATTTATTTTTTTTAAATCGGCATATTTTAGAAAAGTGCTTCCCAGCACTTTGTTCAATTCAATTCAATTTTATTTTATTTATATAGCACCAAATCACAACAAAAGTTGCCTCTTGTTCCATATAATATTTCAGCATGCAGCTAAAAAGGTTTCTTAAAAGCCTGAATTGACTAAAAAATGACTCATCTCTGTGTAGATGTGTGATTATGAACTTTTTAAGGGTCATTTTTCTTTTTATGAGACACCCTCTTACTCTCCTAAGGTTTAGAATTATGACTGACCTGGGGCTGGAAAGCTTTTGCCAGCTTGTGGTGCATACTTTTGAACTCCCTGAACTCCCTGCCATTAGACTATGCCGCTTTGCACTCGCACTGAATGTTAGACTGGGAAAGGTGAAGATCTAAATTTGGGGGACTGCAAAGTTGCTTCACATTGCCACAGAGAGATAAAAACATTAAAAAATGTATACTTAATCAGAATCAGAAAGACTTTATTTATCTCCAAGGGGCAATTAAGAGTTAAGTCCATTTATCAAACCTATATTTAGATTCTTGAGCTCTCAATTAAATCACTTTAATAGAATAAACACATATTTTTTTACATAGCTGTGCAGAGTAAATATAAGTGGAAAGAACTGTCTAAAAGGGTGGCTGTTAGTCAAGTCAAAGCAGATTAGATTGCAACAGACCGTGGGATGAGTAGCTGGAGGTGATTCAGCACCGGAGGCAAAGATTACGATTAAGAAATGAGGGTGTGGTTTAGAGAAACTTCTCCTTGCTCATGATGAATAATTGCAGGCGCTGATATCCAGATGGTAGTCTACTCACTCTCATTATCAAACGCAGTGCACACATCACTACTATAATGGGATATTAGTGGAAAAAGACAAATCAGCTGCTCCAATAGAAGCTACACAGCATGTAATATCACCTCATAAAACACTCTCTCCACATGAAATACTTTGTAAATTCAACATGACAATTTCTGGGGATATGATGTGATGAGATTTCAAAACTTAACTAGGTGAAACTTAAGTGTATATAATACTCTACAGACAGAAACTTGGCCCTTTATAACAGCAACCTACTGATTAGGTAGGCTGGTTTTATATCAATGTGATTAATATGACAAGTGTAATTATTGTGTTCCCCTTTACTGTAATTATTACCACCCTGCTCAGCTCAGAAAAGATATATCCTCCTCAGTATTTGTTGTTAAGTGGCTACAGTGAATATCAAAAGTTTAAAAGATCAGCAAAGACTTTAAAGTCATATTTAAAGCTGACGTCTCTGCCTGCTGTAGACCAAGCTCAACTCACTGAATGCAATTGCCTTCAGTAATTCTGATTAACATTTAATGTGTAAAGGGGGACTTTGATTGCATCTAATGCATGGATTAACAAAGATAATCCATGCATTAGATTAATCCATGTATTCATTTTAGTCAGAAACAACAATATGCAATTTCATTTCATTTTAAAACTCCTAAGGTTTAAAATGAAATGAAATTAGAGAGCACTGTTTTCTGAAATTACATATCATCATCACAGATTAGGTATGCAAATATGAGGTAAATACTGTGTGGCCGGAGCTTTATGTAGATCGCTTGATTTACTTTTAATTGAAGAGGGTTTCTTGGGAAATCTTTTGTACTGGCAACACATATATGTAGAGTAAAAAGGGAGCAAAATGCCACAATTCTGAGATTTAGAAAACATGTGCTCTAAACCTGTGTGCCCTTTTAACACAAGGACCCTTTCACATTTAAGACAGAAACAGCATGCCAGATACTCTCCTGTTGAGAAGAACTCAGCAGGTTTTAAAAAAGGAAACTTCAAAGCACTCGTGGTTTTTCATGATCTGTAATAATACATTTATATACACTGATGAAACGGACTTTAATGTCTTGAAAACAGTATTATTTCATAATTCTTGATTTTCTGTGATGTGTTAGCACCTTAAGGGAAACCTTGACCTTAAAAGAACCTGCTGCACATCACTTCAGATTAGTCTTCTTTTTTTATCATTTTAAGGTGAAAGTATGATATTTTTTTCCCAGCTTGTTTAAGCTTTTTAGTCAGGTCATATGAGGATTACTCAAAATCAAATATTCTAAGCTAAGCCTTCATGTTTCATATTACACCACTGCATTGGGACTGTATTCACATAGCTGCCATATTACAACGTGCTTCATAACAAAATGCTAAAAACAAAGTTTCCTTTTCAAAACAGATAACAGCGTCAGTGCAACTGAATTAACAATGGTGTGACAGCTAATTACTTTGAAGAATTAGCCACAAGCCAGACAGAGCCATTATGAACAACCTGCAGTCATTCCAAGGAAGCTCTGTTAACACAAGTGAAGAATGAATGAAAAGGCACGAATAACAATTTCCAAAACAGAGTGTGACACAATGGAATTTATCTTGGCAATATTTAATAAACAAAGTGTGAGATTTAACATGAGCATGCAAAGTAAAGGCTGGGTCAAAATCACCTCAAGGTTCCTAATAAGACTGACTGTCATGGTCTCCGTGCCTGCCCGGCCGGCCCCACAAGGCTACATGTGTTTTTTTGGTTTTCTCTCTCCCTCTCTCTCTCTCCCTCTCCGCCTGGGCGGAGCTCACTGTGGGCTCCCGCCCTTGGCCCACACACCTGTCAACAATCAGCGGTCATCACCCAGGAGCACTATTTGAGGCTGGAACACAGATCCTCTCGTCGCTGGATGATTGTACTAGAGACGTTAGTGCTTCTCCCAGCTCTTGTGAGCCTGTGATTTGTGATTTGTGTGTGACTTCCCTCTCTTCTGCGACAGACTTTCCTCCCCGTACCTGTGACCCCCCCCCCCCCCCCCCCCCCAGTCGTGTGAACGTGTGTGAGTTTGGGCAAGAAGACGTGAGTGAGTGTGAGAGAGCTTCCCTGTGATTCCCTGGAGTTTGGATTCCCCTTCACTGTATATATATTGTGCACTGGTGCTGTAAATAAACTGTTTTTGGAGACGCCTACCGCTCTGCGCTTGAGTTCCTACTACCAGATTGTGACAGAATCATCCAGCCACGGAAATGGACTCAGCAGATTCGACGATCTCAAACCCCACCCTCGCCACTTTGGCCGCGCTGCTGGAGCGTCATGAGCAAATGTTTGTTCACCTTCGAGCAGAGCTTGCAAACCTCACTCAGGCCGTGGCCCGGTTAACACCGCTACCGACAGCTCCACCTGTCGCCGCTCCTCCGCAGGAGGTGCTAGCTCCAGCAGTAAGTGCCACACCACCTGCTCCCTCACCTGTTCACTATGACAGATTTCTTCCTACACCAAAAGCTTTCACTGGAGAAATTGATAAATGCGCTGGTTACCTTACTCAATGTGCCCTTCAGTTTCGCCAGCAACCACAAGCCTTTTCTATTGATGGTGCGAAATTGCTTATATTGTCCAGTTACTCCAAGATCGTGCTCTGACCTGGGCACAAGCTGTGCTTCAAGCAGATCCGGTCATCACTTTTACTGACTTTCTTGTTAAGTTTAAAGGTGTGTTTGACAGAAAGGCCATAACTGCCACCGCCGGCCAGCGCTTGCTTGCGCTCAAACAAGGTAAACGAAGCATGGCTGATTTTTCTATTGATTTTTCTACTTTGGCCAAACAGACGGAATGGGGAGAAGAGGCCCTTAAGAGTGCGTTACTTACTAACGTTAATGAGGAAATACAGAATGAACTGATGCTTCGTGAACTACCTTCCTCCCTAGATGCGCTTTTGGCTCTGTGTATTTGGATGGACGACCAAGTGCGCGCACACGGGAGTGCACGCACACGTTCGGGGCATGAACCGCTGAATTTTTGTGGGACCTCTACTGCAGCCCGTGGGCCGCATGACGCCGACACCCGGAATGAGGAAGAACCCATGCAGCTTGGGCGCTCACAGCTGTCGCCCGCAGAGCACCAGCACCGCCTTGCTGCCGGTGAGTGCGTTTATTGCAGCCGTAAAGGCCACTCTGTCTCTTCCTGCCCGACACTGGCACCAGTGATCGAGAGGGTGCTGGTGGGCGATCTGTCGAGTGAAAGCCCTCTCCCCAGACTTCTCTTACTGGCTAAACTACGCTATCAGACTGTTTTTCACTCTCTCTCTGTGCTCATTGACTCTGGGGCTGAGCAGAACTTTATTGACACCTCGCTCGCCGGCAAACTAAACATCGCCTTGGAGCCTCTGTCACGCCCTCTCTGCGTTCATCAGGTCAGCGCCTGCACGACATCACTCATGTTTCTGAATTCCTTTCATTATCCCTCTCAGGCAGTCACACAGAAAGGATTTGTTGTTGTTTTTTCATTTAAAGCTCCTCTCACTCCGCTGGTTCTGGGTCACCCCTGGCTTGTTCTCCACAACCCACATATTGACTGGGAGAAAGGTGACATACTGGGTTGGAGCGTGAACTGCCACATGAACTGCCTCCGGGCTGCGGCTTCACCCGTTCCGCCCACGGCCTCATCGTCCGACACCCCGGACCTCATCAGAGAGGGGGATGAGTGGAAGACCGCGTTCAATACGCATCAGGGACACTTTGAGTATCTTGTGATGCCGTTTGGGCTGACCAACGCCCCCGCAGTGTTTCAGGCGATGGTTAATGATGTCCTTCGTGATTTTGTTAACCGTTGTGTGTTTGTGTACTTAGATGACATCCTGATCTTTTCTAAGGTTCTCGAGGAGCACCAAGTCCACGTACGGCAGGTCCTGCTACGCCTCCTGGAAAACCGGCTCTTTGTGAAGGGGGAGAAGTGTGACTTTCACGTGACTTCAGTAGTTTTTTGTGCCGCAACATCGAGAAGGGGGACTGATCCGTAGAAGGTGCGGGCAGTGGTGGAATGGCCTACTCCTCCTGATCGCTGCCAATTGCAACGTTTTTTTGGGATTCGCTAACTTTTACAGACGGTTCATTCGCGATTTCAGCAGGATCGCTCTCCCTCTTACTAAACTCACCTCTCCCAAAGTCCCCTTCCAGTGGGATCCTGCCGCTCAGCGAGCCTTCGCCCTGCTCAAGGAGAGATTCACCACTGTCTCTCTCCAGCAGAATGTAACTATGACATCGGGGACCGGGAGCTTCTAGCCGTCAAGCTGGCCCTGGAGGAGTGGAGACATTGGTTGGAGGGAGCAGCACAATCATTCATCGTCTGGATGGATTACAAGAATCTGGAGTACCTGCGCTCGGCTAGACGTCTCAAATCCTGGGTGCCAAGTGGGCGCTGTTTTTTGCTCGTTTTGACTTCACTATCACCTACAGGCGACCACAGGAGACCGAACCGGATCCTGGAAGCCTCTTCGTTCCTTCAGCCGTCCGCTCTCAGGTTCTCCAGTGGGCTCACACCGCCCGTTTTTCATGCCATCCTGGGGTCCTTCGCACCTTATCCTTCCTCCGACGCTACTTCTGGTGGCCCGCTATGGCTAAGGATGCCAAGGAGTATGTGTCAGCCCGTTCGACCTCCGCCCGGAACAAGTCTTCGAACCACCCTCCACCGGGTCTTCTGCAGCCTCTCCCTACACCAACCCAACCATGGTCCCACTTTCTTTGGACTTCATCACGGGTCTGCCGCCCTCTGCAGGTAACACCACTATACTTACCATTATTGATCGTTTCTCTAAAGCTGCACACTTTGTCGCCCTCCCGAAGCTCCCCTCTGCCTTGGAGACGGCCCGGCTCCTCACCTCTCACGTGTTCCGGCTTTGTGCCACTACGGACTGAGTCTAAAAAGCTGTCTCCTCCGTTTATTGGCCCCTTCCCCATCGACACCATTGTGAACCCTGTGTCTGTCCGCCTCAAACTGCCGCGCAACATGCGCATTCACAATGTCTTTCATGTGTCTCAGGTCAAGCCAGTGCTCTCCAGCCCATTGTGCCCTCCTTCCAGGCCCCTGTTTTTTGGAGACGCCTACCGCTCTGCACTTGAGTTCCTTCTACCAGATTGTGACACTGACGTGGCAAGAGGACCTAGAGTTTTATTCCATCTGCATAGTGGTGATACAAAACTGAGGAAGAAGCAAAAACACGGAAAAACAATAATGAACCCTGCGGTACACAGAACCCTGCGGTACACCGCTGACAAAAGAAATGGAAGAGGACCAGAAGCAGCTACAGAAAAAGATGATTTTGACATATACAAAAAGAACCCCTCCAAAGCAGACTCCAATACACCCACCCAGAATCTCATCCAATCAAGCATGATATGATTACATTCAATGACAAATTCATATATGAGGCATATGACAATCCACATTCATATATTAATGAATAATGGAAAAGGGCATAGTGTTTCATAATGAATAAAACATATATACATAGAGCTTTTTTGTGAATATGAACATTAAGCAGAAACATTTGCTCCAGAGACCTGTAATAATAAAGAGATGTGATTTTTATCTACAACAGCATCCAATGATGTTAATTGCTGTGAAACTGTCCTATGCAGAAATGACTTACTCTGATAATCCTTGCCTGCTGACTTTGCAAGTCTTAACAGCTATTGTTTAAATATTTTCTTGGAGCAAGATTTCATTCAAAAGCATGGCCAACAGAAAAATGCCTCAAAAGCTACTGAGTCTGAATTGCTCTAGCCAGATTACAGCATGTGTCCTATTGCCAAAGCATGCTCCTCTTGTACTGCTGAAGAACAACAATTATGGTCACATTACTGTTCCATTTCAATACACTTTTAACTACTGTACTTTGTAACTGCTAGAAGTCCACTGAATTGGTGCTGCAGGAGTTGGTTCCCTGGTCTTTGCTGAGGACCACGGGAGCCTGAAGACAGTTGATAACTGCTGAGACCTTAAGCAGTGCCCGATGGTTGTCATGGCAACAGACACTGCAGACACCAACCTTTCTCTGTAATAAAATAAACAGCCCTAAACAAACCAAAACTGTAAAGCAGCCAAACTGTCATGCTCTTCTGAATCTGACTGGGCAGACTTCAGCAGTTGAGATTAGGTATTCCACTTTTCATTTTCTTTTCAGTCTGTTTTATCACTGAATGATATTCAAAGTCAGTGAATGGTCAGCTGCCATCAAATGCTGTCAGTTTAGGCTTCTCCTGGACACACTTGGATCTCTTTGAAGTCAACTGGAGAGTTTTCTGCTTGGAAAGCCATATTTGCCTCACTGAAATATAATTTTCAGTTTACTCTTTAACTGTACTTGTTGGTGGGTTCTTTTGTATTTTTTTTTTTAAATATTTATTTTCTGATTAACATTTAATGTGTAAAGGGGGACTTTGATTGCATCTAATGATTGCATCTAGTTTTTATTTTATTTGGTTTGATTAGCTCATTGCCAATCTATACACTACTTCACTGATAATGACTCATGCAAATAGGATCCATTCTAAGAAGGCAGTGCATCTTACATTTGGTTGACAGCTGTTTTTGCCTTCCAGTGCTGATGTTCACTTTTAAATACAATTTCCAGACTTCATTAACTCATCATGTTGTTCTTCTCAAACCCTAGTTTCAGCACATGCACTGAAAACCTGAACTTTTTCAGGCTTTTTTTGCACTCATGTGTGAATTGGGTCAGTATAGTAATTGCCCAGTGGACTGACAGCAAGAAAGTACATGTCGTGTGTACTGCCTCCTGACAGTTTAATCAAGTCTCACTCTTGCCTAAAGCAGAGTAGTTTCAGTAATGAAGAGTATTTTCTCCTGTTGTGTGCAACATTTGTCAAACGACAAATATAGAAAATACTCCTCTGTGTCCTCTGTGATATACTAGTGACATATATATCACTTTAAATTTATTGACAAAAAGTCTAGAGAGTAAAATACAAACTGTGGAAATGACTATCTACTTATGTTAAAGCAGAATATATTCTACCCAACCATGCAGCCAATGTTTCATTTTTCAACAAGTAGTAAAAGCTGTGATGAACAGGCTTGTTCATTGTTGGAATACTGCCCTTTTCTACAGCAGAAATGCTGTCACTATATTTTTTCTGCGCAGTCCTCTTTGGACTGGGTTTGCTCTCGGCTTTGTGGTATTATTGATTTAAAGAAAGGGACAAGGATTTGTTCTAATATGCAGCCACAATTAACACAGAAGTAGTGTAACAAGATTTAAATAAATTTGAGCAACAGACAGTGATTATGGTATAAATTGTGGCAGAGTAGCCTGCACTGTTTCTGTTTGTATGTTCACTATGAATGGGTTTCTACCAGGTGCACCATTTCAATCCCTCAGCCCAGTGACATGCAGGTCAGGTGAAATGGGAGCTCTGAATGACACGTGTTATTATGAGCATGAATGTGTTTGTTTGAGATAGAGCGTAAACCATGGTCAAAATGGTTGAGAGGTGGGATACACTCTTGCCCAAATGTGTCCCTGAACAGGAAAAGAATAAATGGGTTGTTCCATATGAAAACAAAAAGGACAAGCTACTAGCCAACACTCCGCTATTAATCCGCTTGAATCTCTCACACAATGCAAATATGTTATTGTTGTTTAAATGTTAAAAATATTCAATTGGTGCCCAGTAAAAACAAATGCAAATTCAGCTAAGGGACTCACTTCACTTTGCCTCGTCTTTCTAAAAATCACTTCACACACCATCGTACTTTCTAAATATCTCTTCTCAAGCCCTATATTATCCTCTTCTAATTCTAGCATGCACTCCTATAGTTTTGATTACAATGTTTTTTAGTATTGGAGAATTCTTTAAAAGGTCACAGGAATACTTTACAGTACACACTATCATCCAACATTGTGTCTCTTTTGCAAACACATTGTATTTGGCTGTGAATTAAATTAGTTGTTTAAGTGAAAAGCAAAGACTGACCTTATGTGAGACATAGATATGGAGCACTTGAAAAATGCAAACACAGAAACTATTCTTCTGTGAATTTAATGCTCTTTAAGCAATTGTTTATTGTAATTATTTATGCAGAATAATATTTGAATACAATACAGTATGCCATACAAGTTATTATACGTTTGCTAATATGTGACTTACCTTTAAGATGTTTTATGTGTTGAATTAATTAAGGAAGTTTGTGTTTTTTAAGCCTAGGTTATGTCCTTTATCTTTAATAGAAGCACATGACTGGCTAAGCAGACTTTCATTTAGACCCTGGCTTTTTGCCCTCTGCACTCTTTTCAGAATGAACACAAAGGTGAAGCTTTTGAAGCTGCATGCATGAAGGACATTTAGTATGACTTAGCTTGTTTGTTCAGAGTAAAGTACATAATTATGTGTTAAGAATTTTTTAATTTAGTATCATGTCAAAATGTCAGTAAATTATCATTAGTGCCTTTTAGCAGTCTCTTCTTCATTGAATTTAAATTACTTTTACCAAGGATGAAAAAGTGGTTCTGAATCTGTTTTTCCTTCATTTATTTTCTCTCTTTGCTTTTCTGGCTTTTGCTGTTTGTAACAGTATTTTTAAAGAGGATTTGAGGAGAGAAATTTATGTGTGTTTTGACCAGCAGCTTGGTGCAATTTAACTGGAATGTGATAACATTACTACCGCAGCATTGGCTAGTGTAATGGTCAATAAATTAACTGACTGCAGCATATCCTGTCATGGTTGGCTGTGTGGCAGGCAAGCAGAAGTGGTGGACCCAAAATTGCAGGACTCTTGGAGATGGGAATAAACTGAAAACGCAGCTTTATTGCTGGAGGAATGATTATAACACGTAGAACTCAAACAATAATAATAATCATGATAATAAATTGGAAAATGATAATAATAATAAACTTAAAGCGCTGGGTCACCGACCCAGGACCATGACCGTACCCCCCCCTCAAGGGCTGGCCCCCGACAGCCCTAAAAGACAAACAGACCACCAAGCCAGGGTGGGTGGCGGGAGGCACAGGACGGAGGGCCCAGAACAGAACAAAAGAAGAGCCCCCCCAGAAAACCAAAAAAAAAGTCCAAAAACCACACAGGGGAGCAGAGTCCAAAACGTAGGTCAGGAGGTCGGCCTGGGGACCGATAGGTCAGAAGGCCAGCACAGTTCATTTCGGGAGGCCGACCGTGCGAAAGGCAGCGGCAGCGGGGCAGGTTCAGAGGTCGGCCGTGCGGACGGCAACGGCGGTGACGGGCAAACAGTTCTGGGGGCCGACCGTGCGCATGGCAGCGGTGGCAACAGAGCAAGTCCGGGGGCCGGCCATGTGGAAGGCAGTGGCGGCGTTCAGGAGGTCGTCCACAGCGGCGACGACTCCCAACTAGAGGCCAGGAAAGCGGCCGGCAGAGACGAGATGGAACAGGATGAGCTGGAACTGATGATGGTGTGGCAACCGCAGGACTAGACGAGGCAGGACCAGACGAGGCAGGACCTGGCGTGGAAGAAGCCACTGCGGCTGGACCAGACGAGGCTAAGGCGGCTGAAGGCGAGGCTGGACCAGGCGAGGCTGAAGCCGGAGCTGGACCAGGCGAGGATGAAAGCGAGGCTGGACCAGGCGAGGATGAAGCCGGAGCTGGACCAGGCGAGGATGAAGCTGGAGCTGGACCAGGCGAGGGCGAGGATGAAGACACAGAGGCTGCAGCTGGCGAGGATGAAGACACAGAGGCTGCAGCTGGTGGCGGCGTGTCAGCCGGAGACGGAGGCGCTGCAGCAGGCGGCGGCGTGGACGAAACTGTGGATGTGGCTGCTGCTGCAGGAGTGGATGAGGCTGCTGGTGGAGCAGCTGGTGGCTGGACGGGCTTCTCAGGCCCCCCAGCTGACGAGGAAGGTGGCTGGACGGGCTCCTCGGGCCCCCCAGCTGACGAGGAAGGTGGCTGGACGGGCTCCTCGGGCCCCCCAGCTGGCGAAGCAGGAGGCTGGACGGGCTCCTTGGGCCCTCCAGCTGGCGAAGCAGGAGGCTGGACGGGCTCCTCGGGCCCTCCAGCGAAAACAGTCTCAGGACCAGTGGGCACAGGGGCCCCTGGAACACACAGGACAAAACCAGCAGGCGCGGGGACCTCTGGCAGGGACAGATCGGAACCAGCAGGCCCATGGGCCTCTGGCAGGAGCAAAACAGAACCAGCAGGCACGCGGGCCTCTGGCAGGGACGAAACAGGTTGCGCTGGCTTCTTTATGTCCAGGGGTCCAGAGTTAACTGAATGCTGATATTTAACCTCTGGGGAGGCCCGGAGAGAGTAAAAGTCTCAAATTTAGCCAGGTCTTGAGGAGCAACGAAAGTCTGTGTGGGGGCATCCTCCTCCTGAAAACGAGTGGGTGGAGATGGTGGCTGAATAGACGGTGGAGTTGGCGGCTGAGGTGCAGGCCGTGCTAAAGGCTGAGGCGCTGGAAATACAAGAGAGTGCACTGAGGTCGACTGAGCTGCGAGTGACTGGAGAACAGGAGGAGACTGAGCTGCAGAGGACTGAACTGGGGACCGCTGGGCAGCTAAGTGAGCTTCTGGCTGGGCAGCTAAGCAAACTGAGGGCTGCTGGACTGCGAAGTGTGATGACTGCTGGGCAGCTGACTGCACTACCTCAGTGGAGTTTTTAAAAGACTCGGGAAATGCTGGCTCTTCAGCCTCTAGCGGTCCAGAGTCTGCTGAGGGAGGAAACGCAGACTCTGGGGAGGCCCTGGAGATTGTGTCAATATCTACAACATTACTACTTGAAGTCTTTAAATGAGTGTCAGTAGCCCAAGAAACAAAACATTCGGGCACACACTGAACAGTCTCTTGAGGTGGCAGTTCAGAGAATAAAACAGTCTCAATGTTCTCAGAGCTGAGGTTAATTGTCTCCGGGGTCGAAGCCGCAGCTTTAGCTGATACGGGGTTAACAGGGTCAGATGGAGCAGAAGAAACATAGTCCTTTTTATTGACATTCCCAGAAGGAGTGCGGGAAAAACTGTCGTGGTTACTCACAGCTGCTGATTGCTCTGGGAAGGGGCTGGAGTGCGGCTGTAGCGAGGAATGGTGATGGCGCCGGTGCCGTTTCCTCCTGGAAGTGGGAGTGGAAACTGCAGAGGAGAATGGCGATGGCGGAGAGGCCGACTCCTCATCCTGCGCCCACATGGCCACAAGGAAAGAGGCTGACTGGATGGATTAAAGGCGACATAAAACAGTAATCTGAGATCTGTTCATTAAAGCTTGTCTGATAAAATGGAAATATGTATGAGAGTTATGCAAATTGAACAGAAGGAGAGAGCCTTTGAAAACTGTAGAGGTACTAAAATGGCTTAAGCACAATAAGAATTGCATGTTATGTTTAGGAGTAACAGTAGGAAAACATGGCTTCCTCCAAAGACAACTAACTCACAAATGTAAAAAAAAAAACAAACCCAAACAGATCTGGTACACAAGTCCATCACTGTGCTGCCGGCAAAGAGGCGCACGCAGCACACACAGCCCAAACCCTGCCAAATGGTCCACTGGCTCTCACTGCATGCTCTTTGCCAGCCTTGTACTCCTTGAACCCGATGAATGAGTGAAAACAGATGCTTGCTCCTTGGTCACCTGCCGAGATATCACACCAACCATGACACCAGTCAATTCCAACAAGACACTCATCCTGGAGCTTGGCCCACTATTTAGTTGACAAAAATCTGCCTGCCAAAATCTGTCAGATATTCTTCCTGAAGTAAAGAGACAGGCATTTTAATTTAAACTCTTCAAGATCAGTCAGCGTTGCTTTACAAGTGTTTGGTTAACATAAAAATGAAGGCTGAGTTTGGGTGTGTTCTGACAGAAAAGACATTTCAGAATAATAAATTACAGTCAAAGATTTTTGTTGATAATGCAGAAAATGTAATTAGAATTGAGAATGAGGTTGGGATTTTTTTTTGTTTCTAAAAAGAATATGAGCCTGTTTTTGCTTTGCTCTGTAGGAAGACACACGTTTCTCTAAGAAGACAGTAGCCTCAGTAACCACAGTGACTTACTGCAGATTAGCTCTGGCTAATCGTAGCTTTTGTGCCAGAAAAGACTCGGGGCTTTGAGTTTGTTTGACTGGCTCAGAGAGGGAGGAGGGCTCTATTATTCATCTGATTGGCTGGGCAACGTCTGGACCTAGCTGCACTAAATCATAAGAGGATACTTTCCAACAACCAAAACAACAGAGGACATTCAGGCCAGCAAGAATACTCTCTGCAATCCAATGAGCAATCCAATTTGAGAACTGCAAAAAAATTAGAGCTAACCTCCCCCATTTTTTATTTCCATCCCTTAGAAGTCCTTTGTAAGCAGGGCACATTTCAATACACTGACACTGCCTCTTAAGATAATTGCATTTATAAGTGTCTATCAGCCTTAGATTGCTCTGTTGGCTTTCCTTTATGTGACCATGTTTACCGTACAAACAGTGTGTATATAGTTGATCCTCCATAAAGACAAAAACGTCTCACTGAAAGTGATACAAAATCAAATAAATGGCATGTAAATATAGATGTTCATTTATTATCAACGATTCTCTTTATTTTTGCAAGTTTATTTTTTATCTAAATAAAAATATTACTTATTACTAACTTATTACTACTAATATTTAGAACAGGATTATTACGATATTTATTCTTCCAATAAGAAATTGATGTGCCCGAATATTCTGTGCACAGAATATTGCGCACGAACATTCTGTGCAGAGAATGTTGGGTATAAACATTATGAAAGGAACATTTCGTGCACAGAATGTTGAGCACAAAAACTTCAGCATATGTTACTGCTTGTTTCATGTATTTGCAAGTGCACTCACTGGGAAAAAGGAATGCATGACCAGTAAACACAGTGGCTAAACAAAGAGTGGACATAAAAGGGTTTTGACCACATAATGCATCGTGTTCAACGTGACAGTGTATGATGGGTACTGAAATCATCTGGTATAGAGCTGTGGGTGTAGTTTGGACAAAGAACGGTCAAAAACTCAAGGTCACGTTGAGATGAAGGACAGGTTGGATATTTTTAAATGTCAGACAGAACTCAGACGGGATTTGGAGAATGGATGAAAACTGCAAAGTTTCATATATATGAGGATATTATTAAACAGTAAAACCCAGATTGGATCCTTACCCTTCTTTGGCTTTTTGGCTGAGTACAAGTCAGAACTATGAAAGCTGTAAGCCAAGTGGGTTTTGTGATTCAAGTTTAATTTATATCAGATGTAACTCTTGAAACAATATTGTTTATCTGTTTTGTCCATCAGATAAACAGATAGCAAATAAATAAAATTGGATTGGAAATGGCTGAATGAGAATGAGAAATAATAAATACACAGATACAAGTGAAGAACCACTGATAAAATAACATTTCAAAATGAACAAAATTTTCAGTTTGATGGGGAAAAAGGTGTTTTGTTATATAAAGAAGATCAGGTGTGATCTGGGGCACACAGATTTTGTATTTTGTATTCTGTAAATGAAGGGAAAAGAAAAAACATTTGAACCACCTGTTTCTTTGGTAAGATCATAAAGGAATCTGTTTCATCTGTATCCCCTGCAAAATAGATTGCATGTGTGTGTCTCCAGTTCATGTCAACATCTTGTCACATGCATAAAAACTTGCCAGAAGCATGCCATTGGCTATTTGGCTATAGTTACCTATCAAGGCATCTGATTAATTATCTATTTAAATATATTTCACCTCGAGTAGTGTAGCAACGTAATTTTGTTGATATACAATATATTTAGTTGCAAGGAAAGGAACTGCTCATGATCATGATAGCATATCGTATCATCTATCAGACATGGTGGAGGCAATGTTATGGCAGCCAGAGGAACCAGGGTCACTAGAGTTTATTGATGATGTGACTGCTGATAGGACTAGCAGGATGAAGTGGCCATACTGTCAGCCTTAATTCAGCCAAATGCACAAAACTGACTGGACAGCGCTTCACAGTGAAAATGGATAATGACCCAAAGCCTATTGTAAAAGCAACCCAAGGGTTTCATAAGGCAAAGCACACATCTCAGTAATTAGTTAGTTCGTTTAAAACAGCATTTGGAAAGAGCATTTGGAGATTTTCATGGGTTCCAGACTTCAGGCAGTCATTAACTGTAATTTTCATTTAAAATAAAACTCCCTGAAAGTCTTCTATTTAAAATCAGCTTAATTTCTCTAATTTGTTTTGAGCCTCTGAAAATTGGAAAATATGTTTAAAAATGGCTGTAATTTCAAAACAGTTATAACAATACTTTTAGTCTTTGAATTAAAGCCGAAAGTCTGCACTTGTTTTGAATCAATCATGGAGGTGTAAAGTGGCAAATTTAGAGAAAATGACATTGTTCAAAAACTCTGCTACAATCCTAAGTCTGAAAAAGTTGTGACTGTAAAATGTAAACTAAATATAATGATTTGCAAATCATATAAATGCATATTTGATTCACAGTGGAAAATAGAAAACAGCTGAGAAAATGTACCATTATACATAATACGCTGGTTTTGAATTTGATGACACGTCTCAAAACATTTCAGGCAGGGTAATGTGTAACATCCCCTATTCTATATATACTGTATGTAAATGTTGGGAGAGCAATATTGTCCCAGTCATGTCTGATACAGGACCTGCTTGATAGTTCTGAGTCTTGTCAGAGTCTTGCACCATATTCTTTGAGTTAGTGGAAGATCTGGACTCCAGGCAGGCCATTTCAGCATCCTGCAGTTTATCATTTTCTTGTTAAAATATGCTAAGCTTTGCCCAAAAAAGACATTGTCTGGATGTTGCATATGCTGCGCGTGTGTTGCTCTACAACCTGTATATATGCCTTTCAACAATGATGGTACTTTTCCAATGTGCAAGCTGCCAATTCCATAGTCACTGATGCACCCCCAAACCATAAGAGATGAGGGTGACTGAACTGAATGCTGATAACAAGCCAGAGATCTCTCTCCTCCTGAGTCTGGTGGAGATGTGGAGATGCACAGTTGTCAGGGGCTGGTTCTGTGACCCAGCATTTTCAGTTTATTTTGTAGTTTTTGATTTCTTATATTAAATGTCAAGTTCTACTGGTGTTGGTATTATTAGTTAGGATTTAGTTGAATTTTACTCTAGTTTAGGTTTTCATCTATGTCCCCTTGTGTGATTCTGTTCTTGTTTTCTGTGTCCTGTGTTTCCCGCCTGCGTGTTTCATGTTTTCAAGCTTGTGTGTCATGTCTACATCTCTCAGTGTTTCCTGTTTTATTTTGAAAGTCTTGTGTTTCTTTGTTCAGTGTGTTTAGTTTTACTCTTGCCCTGTTAGGCCTTTATGTTCATTTGTGTCAGCTGTTTCCCCATGTGTTTCCACTTCCCCGATCACCTCCTGTGTGTATTTAGTCTGTGTGTTTTCATTCAGTCTTTGTCAAGTGGTCTGTTTTCCTCCCTTCATGGCACGGTTCCTGCATGCTCCTGCTCTGAATCATGTTCATGTCTTTTTCAAAGTCATCACAGTCTAATTTTTCCCAGTTTAGGTTTTAGTTATAACAATTGTTCATTTTTGCCTTATTTTGTATTCATGTTTTTCGGCCCAAATAAACAGCTCGCTTTTTGTTATACTCCGTTTTTCTCCCGTGTTCTGGTCCACACCTCAAACACACTGGCTCGTCCAGCCATGACACACAGTAGTAGTACTATGTTTGAGATGTCAGTGATTTCTGACCTGTTGCCAATTAAACCAATTACTTGCAAAGTGTTTCTCCAGCTGTTTCTTTTTAGCTGTTTCACTTAGTTTTCCAACCTTTCGTTGCCCCCATGGATGTAGACTGTCTTTTCAGGTAATCCTAAACTAACTTGATGTTAAGAACAGAGCTCTGGGGGGGTCATAACATCTGCTGCTCGACTTCTTGTTTTTCTTGTCACCCAAGATAGCTCTCTAACCCATATGGGGTAGCTGTCATCTGCATTATGAATTTGGCACCAACGAAAATGTCTCCTTGTGGAGTAAGATGGATTACAAAAATCACAATGTTAACACCAATTGATATAAATGGATTAATTACAGAAATCAATCTGATTTATTATTTCAATTACAATCTATTTGTGTTTGTGAAATATGAAACTCAACAGTCAAACACACATTCATTGTTTTATATACTAACGAGGATCAATATCAACAGAACAAAGCTGACATTTGCCTGGACACCAACCTTTATGATAGCCAGAGATGGCAGCATACACAGACACGGCAACACTCCTATTAGACATTCAAACAGTGTTGAAGAAATATTCAAAGTAAGTATAAAAATGGTAATACATTCATTCATGTCAAAGAAGGATGTGATTGTGAAGGAAAGAAAAATGCCTCCAGCCAGTGATAGCAGGTGGTCCATGAAGAGTCGATTCACTGTGGAGCTGGTGAAGAGCATGTCAAGCAGACCTTAAAAGCACTGAGATGGGTACTTGCACCAGGGGGCACAGGAATTGTATTGGATGGGGGGAAAGTTATAATTGATGGCAGTGTCCTTTTGTTCAAACAAACAGATGTTTCATTTCAGAGCAAAATACAAAAAAAGGGAAGTAGTTTGATCTTTCTAAAGTTGCAGATTAGGCAGAAAATGGAAAATATTAATCGCCCAGATTGCTTCTTTGCTTCTACACTTTCAATAAACAGCAGAAAATGTGATGTGAGAGCTTCTCCTCGTTTCTAATTTAAAGGCAGCGCTAGCTCTTATTGTCTGGATAATAAATTGCACAGTATGTACTGGTCCCATCATGGCAGAGGACACACTTATGGGAGTCTCGATATAAGCATTGTAATTAATGGTACAGTTAGGATGAAAAACAACTTGCTGAGTGATTTGGGGTTTTTTTGTTTTTTGAATACAAATTTCTCCGAGCTTATCATAAAAAATAGCTTGCTTACCTGGTCCAACTCAGAACAAGATTGATGCCTCAATTTTTCCATTCAAATACTTGTTAGGAAACCATTTAATGGTTTAAGGCTTTCCTTTTTTTCTTTTTTACAGCATCTCCAAAATCCATCCAGCTGACCTTCTTAATCCGACTGCCTGTTTTGGTTCATATATTCTGTCTGGCAACAGCACTAAAGACAGAGCTGGGCATAAATCGTGAGGTATGAAATCCTCTATTATGGATTCAATCCCCCCCACAAAATGAGTTGCTGTGTTGTGACTTTCGACCCAGTGATTCTTCACATTTTCGTCAGCCATCAAATAGTGCTTTCTCACCTCGGCTATCTCTGCTGACACCGACTATTCACCTGAGTGCCAGAGATGTTCCGCCTTTCCCCCCAAAGTTACACCACTGCTCAGTCAGCTCACACCTTTAGATTCACCCTGGACTGGTATAAAGAAGGTAGATAAAAATACAATCTCGGGCTATTATGTTGACATTTTTTGAGTTTTACAAGTGCACTGAATAAACAGTTCACTTTGACGTGGCAACAGACAGATATGCTGTCTTCCACCGAACCTCATCTTGTTCTTCTTCCCAACAGCTACGAAAGTGCCAAAGAAAATGTGTTGGGATAGAGTCTGTCAAAAATAAAATACACTATTGAATTTTAAGTGACAATAACTTTGCAGGTGTAGATTACATCCCATTACAATAAGTGCACAGACAAGATCTGAGTACATAGAGGCAACATCTACCAGTCCTGATCTAATCTAGCACAAATTGAATGCAAAAAATAATACCGTTCGAAACCAAATAATTTAACATCTTGCTCCTTACATACTTCGCAAATGCTTGCCATCACTACAGTGGTGTTGTTTCATCATGTTATATGTAGCTTATTAACTCATTCACTGCCATTGACGTCTATAGACGTCAATTGAAAAACTTACGTTGACTGCCATTGACGTCTATAGACGTCAATTACGTTTTCAATGGGAGGGGCTAGAATACAACCTCGGGCAGCTTGTCAGTGAACATCAGACTGCTTGAAATGTATTTTTCACAACAAGCTCGTTTTCTCCCTTTTTTTGGTCAAAACAGGCATTTTTGGTGGAACCCACCTGTCTTCTACAGCTGATTACTAAAGAACGGAAAATGGTAGAAACAAGCTTTTTTTTTTTGGATGGAAGAAGAGAGTCTGTTCTTCATTTTGGTAGGTTCAGCGTTTATGTGATCATAACACACAGTTTTCTGTGGCTCTTCAAAAATGAGTAAAAATGCTCAAAAACCCTGGCAGTGAATGAGTTAAGAATACTCACTTCTTAAAAGAAAAAGTGCAACAACAAACCACAACTTTAATGACACAGTAGCTCACCCAGCTCACAGTCCATTACAATTCACAGGCTACTGCCCATAAATGACAAATGTGACCTTGAGCTTGATCACAGTGTGTGTGAAGACTTATGGGATGATCACTGTGTGTGGGTTTGATTCATTTCTGCCCAATATTGTAGCTTGTGAAAGACAGAGTGATGCTCATAGGTCCATTGGCATATTTGTGCATTAAACTGTTCTGTTTTGAAGCCACATGTGGTATCAAAACACTGAAAACTGCATTAGCAGTAATGTTTTTCTGATATCTTTGATTTACCAGAACAGTGTGAATTTGAAAAAATGATTTTCAAAACTTAAGTGGTGAAAAGTTTAAATATTGTGTTTAGATAGCCGACCGAAGACATCCGTAAAAGACAAAACTGAGAACTTTTCAAGAAAAATACACACAAATATGATTTCTTAAAACTAAAGCTCACTCCAAACACAGTTAAGATCGTCACTGTTGTGGAGCCTATCCCAGGTCTCATTGGGTGAGGGGCAGTGTACACCTTGGACAGGCTTCCACAACCATGGAGATGCAGTATTTGCTTTGGAAGTAGGTTTAGTGAAAACTCTGAGTTTATTTTAATCTGAGATAAAGGAAACTCTCTGTTTCAGAACATTGTGTATTTAGAAAGAGAGTTATCTTTCCTCCATGGGTTATAGCCAAAGAGTGAGTGAGTGTGTGCTTCTGTGTCCCATTTGTGTCTGTGAAAACTGCTGGGAAGTGTTTGTCCTGTATCTTTGGATGATGATGTGTGAAGATTGTCCTCCTGGGGCTTATTTATACTTTTTTGAAGTAGTTCAAATCCCATAAGCACCAGAACATCCTTTGGTTAGACTTTTTCAATAGCTTTAACACCTCTAGCTAATATCAACATGTGGTCTGTGTGAGATGCGACAAAGTCAAATCTCTTCAAGCCAACTAAGTTCAATTCAAGCCCCACAGTTCTTAATCTTATTTATGGAATTTATCTTATGTAACGGAGAAAAATTAAAACCCCAGTAATTTAAAAGTTGTACATTTGTACAATATAAAAATAAATAAATACAATAAATATGTTTATGTGTTTAGGAACATTTACACCTCGAAGGCAAACTATGTGAAAGAGCTCACTGTACCGCAATACAGTTGTTAAATGCTGACCAAGTGGAAATTAACAAATGTCACTATTATTCATGACAGTCCTTATAAATCCTTATAAGACCCAGCAATTCATTCTTCTCCTCTGTGGGGAAGATGAGTCTGAAACTTCTACGTCAAGCCAAATTTATGCATCTATTTTAGTCCTTCTGTACTGTCAATAGGACATCCTGGGCTTTTTAGTGATGGCATATTTGTGGGAGGTTTGACTAACAGACAGCATCATTTTTCTTTTTTAAAACTGATAGGCACTGCAGCTTCCACATTTTATGGCAATAACACAGCTTAGGTGATATTTTTGCAGGTATTATGTTTCTTTTAGTAAAATTGTTCATTCAATATGAGACTCTTAATTTCATCTTAACAGTAATTTCAACCTTATCAAAACGAAACTTTAATTCAGTGTACTTTGTAGTGGAGAGCAGGCCTTACTAACCCCAGTTTTCAACCTATATCTATACTTCAGGAAGCAGAGGGCTGAGGGAGGCAGAAAGGATTTCACTGTAGAAGGGGAGTCAGACGTATAGCTGTCAGAGGATGAGGTGAAAGAGAGCCAGGCAGAGCAGGAAGGTGAGAGCTCAGAGGACATACCAGAGGAGCTTTAGCAGGGACAAAGTGATGGCACCCACTGTCCATCATGGGAAAAAAATCAATGTGCAGTCTGAAGCGCTCTGAGGTTTTTTTTGGCCATAAAATGTGCAAAACTGTAATAAGAGACTTTTTAGTTAAACACACACACAAAAGTTTCGTTTCTTAAACTATTTTGAAAAATCTGTTAATATTTGCTAAAATTGCTGTAAACTGTACCTCTCCTTTCTTTATTAATTCCATTTCAACTCTACCGAGTCTGTGTCAAGAGACTTTCTAACATGAAACATGGCCACAACCACCAAAACTGCAGGGTGCCAGATCACATCAAACACTAATTTTGAAACCAGGTTTTTGAAAATGTCAAAGTGTACAAACCACAATGAGATACTCAACTCTGAATGCATAATTAAAACTGCAAACATGGCATGACTTGCACACCCCAGAATCAAGTTATACTGGTTCCTAGTAACAGCCAGTTTAATCAGTCGGAATTTTTTTGGGATTAGGCAGTCACACAAAGTAACAATATCTTGATGTCTCCGAAAAAAGGGACAAGGGTAATTCCCTCTGAAATATTCAGAATTGTAGAAGAGTCACACTTATTGCTGTTTTTTTATTAGTGCAGTAAACTATACCTCTCCTTCTGTCATAACCTGTGTGTGGCAGGCACGATTGGACCCAAATGCAGACTCACAGAGAGGATTTTAACACGAAAACTCAGCTTTATTGCTAGAATGACATGATAAAAAAGCTACAAACCTACAAACTAAATCATGAATAGACCACATACATCCGGGTATGAGGGAAACGGTGACACTAGATTGAGGGAAACAGAGACTTAAATACACAGGGAATGACGAGGGAACAGAAAACACATGGGGAACACAGCTGACACAAATTATGAGACAGGGAGGAAAGCAAAACTGAAAATACTAACCCAAGACACGGACTGTCAAAGTGAAACAGGAAACATGGTGAGATGTAGACTGTGACAACCGGACATGGCACACGCAGACCGACTGGGGAGACAGGGTGGAACACAAGAAGAGGAACGGACAAGGGGACTAAAACACAGACACCGCTAAGAGGGCAAGGGAGAGCGAGAGGGGAACGTAGGGACGAGGGAAAGAGCGAGGGAGCACCAGAGAGAGAGAGAGAGAGAGAGAGAGAGAGACCTGACATGCTGGGAAACATGGGCACAGAGAAGGGCAATAAGACACAAGGACTCACACTAAGAGGGGGACACAGGACAAACACACAAGGGGAGCCTAAAACATACAAGAAGCAAACATAAAATAAACTCAGGGTTACAAAAAGAACCTTAAATTATAAACCGTAATACAAATTAACACCAAAACACCGGAACTCAAAAACAATGGGTCAAAATAACCCAGAACCATTACACCTTCTTTATCAGCTCAACTTCAATCTTAATTAAACTGGGTTGAAAGACCTTTTAACATGAAACATTAACCATGACTGATGATTGCATTAAAACAGTAATTAGGTAACCAGGTTTTTGAAAATGTCACCGCACACAAACAACAGGGAGGAGCTCATTTCTGGAACAGATACAAAGTGAAAGATTCACATTTAAATGATAGCACTGATTCTATATTAACAAAGACGACGAATACATGAGATCCTCGTTATACATTATAAATCTTACATTATACATCTTATTACCATTTTCTGTTGTTTAAATATATGTATACAGTATTTATTTTTGACACTGACATAAAAAGGCAATCTGTTCAGGATGTGTTCGACTTCTAAGCAAATGCTTGCTGGAAGCCCTTGCAACCCTGAACAAGAAAGACAGGTGAGGGAAATGGGAAAATAAATACATAGTATACAATATAATCTGGCCAAATTGTACTCCTCACTAAAAATTTGACTTGCACGAATTGACACAGAAAATGAAAAAAGGTCCTGTTGTACACTAGCTACACAACCTCTACATTAGGGCTCCCCAATCCCAGTCCGCGAGGGCCGGTGTCCTGCAGGTTTTAGATCTCACCCTGGGTCAACATACCTGAATCACATGATTAGTTCATTACCAGGCCTCTGGAGAACTTCAAGACATGTTGAGAAGGTAATTTATCCATTTAAATCAGCTGTGATGGATCAAGGACACATCTAAAACCTCCAGGGACACCGGCCCTCGCGGACCGGGATTGGGGACCCCTGCTCTACATCAATGAAGGAAATATTTGTCATCAGGATGGTTTGTTTTTTCCTGAAAGAAGGGATAGTCCACAGTGTATCCTTACATGCAACATCAACGTGAGACAAAATGCAATATCAGAACTTGCTTAAAAATCTACGGGTGTACAATCAAATGAAAACCGATAAAAATCAGTTTTTTACGCACACTCGCCAGACACTTCTTTGGGGCATAAATTCAACAAGGTGCTGGAAAGATTCCTCTTAGATTTCGGTGCATATTGACATGAAGACGTCACAGACTTTTTGGAGATTTGTTGGCTGCGCATCCACGATAAGAGCCTCCCATTCCACAACACCCCAAAGGTGCTGGACTGAGATCTGGTGACTGTTGGGGGGACACTAGAGTACGGTGAATTCAGTGCCATGTTTAGAAAACCAGTTTAAGATGATTTAAACAGTTTTGTTATCATGTTGAAAGCAGTCATTAGCAGATGGGTACGCTATGATCATAAAGGGATGGACACAGTTAGCAACAATAGCTGGGTAGGCTGTGGTGTAGTTCAAGAAACTACACCATTACACCATCAGCAACACTCTAAACTGTCAAAACAGGTCAGGATGGATTCATGGTTTCATGTTGTTTACACCACATTCTGATCCTACCATAAAAATGTTGACAATGTTTTGTCGGTCAAACTGTAGCTATAGTTTCCTGATCTAAGCTGACAGGAATGGCATTCAGTGTGTTTGTCTGCTGCTATACGCCACCTGTTTCTAGACTTGACGTTTTGTGGCTTCAAAAATATCCTTCTGACTACCTTGGTTGTAATGAGTGTCTTTTTGAGTTACTGTTGCTTTCCTATTAGCTCGAAGCAGTCTGGCCATTCCCCTCTGACCTCTGGCATCAACAAGACATTTTCGCCCAGAGAACTGTTGCTCACCAGATATTTTCCTCTTTTTCAAACCGCACTTTGCAGAGGCAAGAGAAAAAAGATGGTTGTGTGAGAAAATCCAAGTAGATTAGCAGTTTCTGAACATCACTTTTTCTGAGATCAGACTGTCTGGTTCCAGCAACCATACCAGATTCAATACAGAGGTAAGGTACACAAAGCTTACACAGACTGCGTGACAATTAATGGAGAGATATGAAGAGAATGTATATGCTCATCAGATACTTAGAGGAGCTAACAGGTGAAACCATAGCTGAGCCTAATAGACATAACGAGATGAGGAAGTAAACACAAGACAGAGAGAACAACAGTTCCCAAAATAAAATGGGAAGCGACTGGGACACAAGACAGAATGAACTCAAAGTAAACTCATTCATCAACAGTTACTACTGCTAACCAGAACAGAAAACTCAATGTAGAGGAATACAATATATCCTAATAAGGAAAGCACAAAAGCCACAAATAATATGTATAAAAACTTAAAAAAAAAACAGAATTAAAGTATTCAAGAAACAGTGAAATAGGTATTAACTATGTACTCACAAGGACAGAAAACCACAAACTAAATAGACACAAGGCGGGTTCTTCAATGGGCTCTTCCAGAAACGATAATGCTCTTTTCCGATTGTAGGCAGTAATATCATACCAATTGCTCCAGAGCAGGTTAGGTTCAAATGAAAGTGTTACCATGGCGATGTCTTAATAGTATCAAAAAACCCAATATTACTCCTGAAGTTACCTGGATGAGACAGAATCCATCTTCATAGTACAGGCCTCAGGTGAACCTAACAAAGTGGCTGGTGAGTGTATATTCATCATGCATTTTTGAATTAGATTTTTCCATAAACCAGTTTGTATGTAGATTTTGGAAACAGTTTTTTTTCCTGTGACATTATTCCACCGAAGTGGGGACAAAACCCTCTACCAGTCGTTTATGGAGATTTGTTCACAGAAATTAGAGACGAAGGATAAGTAGAAAGGACAGCATTATTCATTTAGGTGCGAATCCCCAGCTGCCTGGCTGCTTAACATTGCAAAATTCTTTCCTGAGCTGGTATGGAAGTATGAAGATTAATAGGAGTTCTAAGTGTGTTCTAATATTCCCTGTGGAGATTTATATTATGTTTTTGCTTTTTCATTCACTGACGCCTCACTTGTTGCCCTTAAGGACAAACTGTAAATTTTATGCATTGTAACCGGTTTATGTCTGCAAATTGATTTCGTTCAGCTGTAAAAACAGCTTTGATCTCGGAAAATTTCCTCCCTTTGTGATTTTATCCCATAATAATACACCAGGCATGTATTAAAAGGGAAAGTAATTGTTGTTCTGCAAGACATTAATTTATAACACTTTGTGTCTTAAAACTCATTGCAACAATTCTGAGATCATTTATAAGGTGGAAATAAATGCAAATGAAAGGTCACCTTCTTTGTATTTTTTTCAATCATTCCAGTGTTTTTCCCCATTATTCTGGCAGATTAGACCTTTTCTCAAGTTGACATTGGGCAGACACCAAACTTAATATACGTAAAAAAATAAATAGAAGAGCAAACTCTCCCACGCTGAGAGGTACAACAAAACAAACAAAGCCACAGAGTCATCAATCAACCACCTATATGGAAAAAATCTATATAAATCTTATAAAGTTTGTATCTGTCTTGCGTGGAACTTGTATGCAAAGCATACACGAGTGAAAACAGATATAAGATCCCTTGAAAAATTATATAAATGAAACGTGTATGCATTGCATAAATGTGCCTTTGGGTCAATTACATATCCTAGGAAAAAAATAAAATAAAATAAAACCCTAAAATGCAGTGTGGCAGGATGTATTAGTAACAAAAATCAAAATAAGCCTTTATAAGCAGTCAAACTAAAACAACTGAGTGGAAGCCAGGAATAAGACACAAGGCCCCAGCAGACAACATGGGACAACTCAGCATCCGGAGAATCACTATCCCTATATGTGAAGCATTGTGAAGTCTGAAATATGTGAAGTATTTTGTATTTTATCATGGAAAACAACAATTATTCGAACTGTTTCTGTTAGTTCATCTAAAGCATTCTGACAGCATTTTTTTGTATTATAGTGAAATGTGGATAATTCAGGAAGCTATCAAGTTTGATGGTGTCCTAGCTATTAAAGTAGATAAGCAGCTAATTATATATGAGCTAACTAGACCCAGATGTGCCACAATAATCCTCTTACGGGGTAATATCTAATAATTCTAGATCGTTAAGGGCATTGCACTTCACCCGAGTCAGTGGTCACTGATGCAGACATGACTTGTCCTGCACCGTCTGGCCATCTGTGGCTGCCTCCTAAACTGCTAGTTCTTTGTTTTTCAATCGTATGCTCCTGTTTCTCTTTATGTTCCCTTTCAGGTCCTGTTTGTCATGGTCTGTGTATTTTTTCCAGCCTGCCATGTCTCCCTCTCTGTCACTGTCCCTCACTCTTTGTCTCTGTGTTGTTTCCTGTTTTACTATGGCAGTCCTTGTCCAGGGCTCCAGAGTGCGACCATTCTGGTCACACATGCGACCTAATTTCTAATACCTAATAAATCCTAGGTCGCATAGGTACGACCAGCTGTTCGAGTAAAAAAAAGTATCTGCGACTGTGAAAGTCTCGGTGTGGTTAACAACAGACACACATTGTGCCCATATCAGGGTCTAAACCAATCAGAGATAGTCAAGGACGAGACCTCTCTGATTGGGATTGGCCGTGGTCCAGATATTCTTTTAGGCTACGTGCTACGTGTGTGTACGTTTGAAAGTGCAGGCGGATACAGAGAGGTGAGTAGCCTAGGCCTGATAGAAGCGGATGTAGCTGTGGGTAATGAGAAAAGATGAAAAGAACGATTGACAACTTTTTTGTTAAGTTAAAGCCTGATCCACCCAAAATTCATAGCCAGCGTTCTGACACGGAGCCATCAACTTCTCAGGTTATGTCTAACACTGGTTCAGAGACGGCATCAGATAGTGAGCCACATACGATCGACTCCGAGCGAGAGCCCACTGAAAGTAAAAGGGAGAAAGTGTATACATTTCGAAGAGAGTGGCTTGACCAGTTTCCCTGGCTATGATACAGTAAAGCCGACAACATGATGCACTGATTTTGATGACCCCAGAAAATCTGTATTTGTAAAAAGCCCTAATCAAAGCAGAAATAGATCAGAATTATTAGGAACAACTGACTGACAACGTCACAAACACCCATGAGGTAAGACAAAAAAGATACTTTTTTTGATACTCCTAAAGACACCTTATATATTTCCTCCCAGTACCATGTCCGAACCTCTACACCCCACACACTTCTAACACTTTGATGTCTGCCAGCATTATTTGCTACATATTTCTATCTATTGCATTTGTGCTGCAGTGTCTGTCTTTTTTTATATTAGTTTGTTTTTAGTACATGTGATTGTGATGTGGTTCTTTGGCTGATATTGCAATTCCTGTATTGCTTAAATAAAGACATGCCTTTTTGTTATTTGTTACTCGTGCTTACTGACAAATTGATTGTGTTTCAGGACACTAGTTTGTTTTGTTTTAATTAAATCAATTACTTTTAAGTGCACATTTTGTAGAAACATCCTTTACAAAGATTCAATAAATCTGTCGTACAGATTTTTTTTTTCATACAATGGGGATATTTTTATTAGTGCTGTCAAGAGATTAAAAAAAAATAGATTAATTAATTATGATTTTTAATTAATTGATCTAATTAATCTCTTTTTTAATCTCACCTAAAAATAGCTGAGGAAAGCCCTCAACTTATTGTGGCAGACCAAAAGACTGATATAACAAAGAAAGTGACTTTATAAAGTCATTTATTGTTTAACAAACGTTAAACAGATGCAACCATTTACATACTGTTGTATTCTTTTGTAAAATAAGTGGAAAAATAAATACAAATAAAATCAAATAAATTAAGTGCTGCAAGTTAGCACATCAGAGTTGCTCTTTTCTGAGCAATACAGCACTGAAATTCCTCTGCTTCAGATAATGAAAAATAAAACTGACATTGCAGTGCTGCAAGTTAGCACATCAAAGTATTCTTCCATCACAAAAAAAAGTGCTGAACATCAAGCAATCTATTCTAGTAGGCTACAAATGACACAGCAGCTATGCTGACCACATGTGTCTCATTTCTTCTTCCTCAGCCAGTCGCTAAGACACACCAGCCTGGTAACATTTTCTGGAAGCAAGGCTGCCCTTTTCTTTTGCACTATGTGGCCTGCAAGGCTAAAGAGTCTCTCACAGGGTACAGAGGTAGCTGGGGAGGCCAGGTACTTTTGTGCTAGGACTGACAGCTTTTCATAGACTCCTGAGTGAGCATACCACCACTGCAGGGGACAGTCATCAATACTGATGCTGGGTTCTGCTCTGTAGCGCTGCAGCTCTCCAGACTCAATTCCATCTTCTGAGTCAGAGTCAGACCCCAGAAGGAGTTCGCTCCTCCTCTTCTTCTGAGCTGGTCCATCATCCTCTGTGGAGGGCTGGAGACTATCTGCTCTTCTGGGCTCTGCTGCCTGGAGCATATTCTCCAGAATGGTCCACACCTGAATGAATGAATGAATGAATGAATGAATGATTGTGATTAAAACTAAGTGCTTTTTTTATTTTTTTATTTAATCTTGTAAAGAACTTTGTGTTCCATATAATAAATAAAAGTTTGATTTGATAATGAATTGGACTCATTAGTCCAGCTTAACCTTATTGTCCTACCTGTTCCCTCTTTTCTCTTGGAAGACATTTCAAATCCTTAAACCGTGGATCCAATGCTGTGGCCACCTCGAACCATATCTCGTTGCCATTAGCTCGTCGTGCTGCCAGATCCTTCTGGAAGGCATTCTTGAACTTCACCACGTAGGCAGGATCATCATCAGTAATGTCCATGACACGGTACAGATGGCGAAAAGCAGGCAGCACTACAGAGCAAGAGACGTAGGCCTCACCACCCAGCAGCTCTGTCACATACCTGCAGAGGTGGAGAGGTTTGCTAAATAAACCTAGCTGGATTCATTTAAATCAAAGTGTAACTGATTTCCAATTTAATTGTCCTTAAAAGTTCCTTGTTATGTTCATTAATTTTGATTTTACACATGTAACAGTAGTTTATATAATTAAAATGGGAAGGTGTTTATTTGAACTTACTTGCATGGTTCAAGCAGGAGCTCCAGCCTCTGCAGTTTCGCCCACTCAGCTTCGGTTGGCAAGACCAACCTGTGGTTCTGTTGGTCCAACGTAGCCTGGACAGCCTCTCGGTTACATAGGAGGCGTGAGACCATTGCGAGAGTCGAGTTCCACCTGGTGGGTACATCCTGTATAAGTTGATCGCTCTTCTTTCCGAGTGCTACTTGTTGTTGGTTAAGTTCTGTGGTACTCGCAGGGCTTTGTTTAAAATGACCAACAATCTTGCGGCACTTTGCCAGTACACCGACAAAACCACTGCTATCGAGACATACCGTGATGGTCCTCTGGAGAATGTGAGCATTGCAGGCGATGTGCTCATATGGAAGTGCTCTCATAGCAGCCAGCATGTTTGCTGCGCTGTCTGTGCCAATGGTGGATATCTTGTTTTCAATACCCCAGTCATTTGCTACCTTGAGGAACTGTTCGGCGCATTTATCAGCAAAGTGCCTGGTTTCTGTTCTCATGACGGTCAGTGCAAATGAGTTGAGGTTCCACTCACTATCAATAAAGTGTCCAGTCACCCCAAAATAGCTGTGGTTGCCAGCTGAGGTCCAGTGATCTCCGGTTATAGCAACACAGTTGGGAGAATCCTCCGCCAAAATCTCAAGTTTGTTTTTCTTTTCGCCGTCGTACATTTTGCTGATTTTGGTCGTTACTGTAGTCCTGCACGGCGGCTTGTATGACGGGTCATTGGACGCAATTTGCAACACCTCTGTCAATCCTTCGTCCTCTACTATATTTATCGGCCTACAGTTCATCGCTATCCACTTGGCAATAACATTAGTCAGCCTGTCGGTCGCAGACTTGCTCATACGAGGGGTATTCTCTAGTTTTGTTTGGCGAAAAGCTTTGCTCTGGCTTGCTATATTGCTAACGTCTTCACTGCTAGCTGTTGCTGCACTCGCGGCTGGGTGCTTTGCGTTGAGGTGATAGGCCAAACTTGAGCTGCTTCGGTGGTAAGCAAACTCCTTCTTACACTCTAGGCAGACCACTTTACCTTTGTCAATGGTGCCGTCGGGGCGTTTATGAAATACAAATTTCCCGTTCATTGGGCCAACAACTCTCAGATGCGCCTCCATATCCACACTGTAAGCTAATCACCACTTCTCACCTTGACCTCACGACGTGACTCCACCCCCAACAAGTCAAGCACAAGGAGCCCAGCACATAAAAACGGATTTTATAACATAGCAACTCTCATACAAAATCAATGACGTCAAGAGATTAAAAATTAGATTAACGAGATTAAAAAACATAACGCGCTAAATAGCATTGTAATTAATTAATCGCAATTAACGCGATAATTTGACACCCCTAATTTAAAAGCCTTTAATTTTCTTAAAAATAGACAGTGCACCTTATGTATGGTTGTGCTTACTGATTTCAAACCAATTTTATGTGGTACACGGCACTCTGTCAAATCTGTCAAATGTTTTAGTATGACTTTGGTAAGCTACAAAGCAGCACCATTTGATGTATTGTCGGAGCATGGCTACCATAGTCAGCACCCTTATAGAGTAATTCGTACTGTGCTTCAACATAATATGGTGTGTGTGTATAAGGGCCTGGCAGCTGTTGAGAGCCATGCTTATGAAGCAGATTTCAAACTGATCAATCCACATTCATCAATCCATAAATCCTGAAAAGTGAGTGTATTGTTCTGTATTTTATGTCTTCAACTGAACAATTTTGAGAGTTATTGTAAATGAGTTGAATAAAGTTTGACTTATCTGTTTTGTTTGGCTTAATGTGCCTTAGAATTTAGTGCGCCTTACAGTCCGAAAAATACAGAACATATATATCATTACACACTGAAGAGTTGTACAGTACATTATTAGATTCAACTGAATGAAAATGTTTATCATATGGTGGTGGAACATTTCTAAGGACATTTTTGCATTCTATTAACACAATAAAAACAAACAGAGTCTGTAAACCAAGATGTGGTGCTACAGTAACTTACTATAAACATTATATGGTCAAGCTAAACCCACACAATGAAGTCAGAGCAGACAGTTTCAGACCACCTGCTTTAAACACTTCACATGCACTCAACTCACATGATCCTTAATGCCCAAAGGTCTCAAATTCCTGTTTCTGTGTGTACTTACCTGGTACAACAGTATATCATAATGTCTGGGGAGCCGTTAACATAAAAGTAAAAAATAATTTACTCAGTATGACTTTTGACAAAATGAAAAATTTGGAGACAGATGACTCCTATATATGGGCTCAAAATGTGGTCATAAATATTTTGTACTTGTAAAAAAGATTTGTATGTGTAAAAAAGATTTGTGTGTGCGTAAAAAAGATTTGTATGTGTAAAAAGAATTTGTGTGTGCGTAAAAAAGATTTGTATGTGTAAAAAAGATTTGTGTGTGCGTAAAAAAGATTTGTGTGTGGACTTAGAAAAAAACCCCTGCAAGTTACAAGTACGGATTTTGACCCTATTTTTCTTCCTTTCATCTGATTGGTCAATGTCATGTCAATCACAAATGTAACAATCCAATCAGAAAACAGAAGGGTTTGGCTGTTGGAGGGGCGATTTTTTGAACTGCAGGTCCTTGAAGGGTGATACAGTTTGAAGCTGGAGGATCGCTATATAAATATCCGATAGCAGCTAGGTCCCCTAACTTTCAGTAGCTGTTGAAAGGAAAAAGTTGTGGTATATCAGTGGTTAGAAATACCATTATTACTTTAGGACCATTGCTGTGAGTCACAGTGCGCAGCATAAAAGTCCTTTCACATCGGACGCAGGATGTGCTGCTAATGCTAACTGCTAACTAAAAGCAAAGGATCCAGAATTTGTTACGCTGGCTGCTGGGCTCTGTGGGTTTTTGCAGCAGCTCTACCTGTACTAGATGCACCTGCTCCTTGTCTTTTCTATCTCTGACTTTATGTCCTCTACAAGAGTTTGGTTTTTTTGCTGGTTCTTCAAATGTTCAATAAAAACATGTATGCTAATTCATAACGAAGAAAGCTTTGTAATGAAGACTGTCATTTCCAAAACACTGCCCGCCCCCACCCCGCGTCCGCAGCGCTGTTGAAAAGGCTGTGGAAGTCCCTGTATTAAACACGTAGACCTGTGACACAAAAATCACCAAACTCGGACGACCACAGACTGTTTTCCTTCGTGGTGATGAAGGAAAACACTGGGTTGGCATGTAAAAGGGCATTTATTCCCTTCAAAGACCTGCAGTTCAGAAAAAGTGCCCCTCGACAGCCAAACCCATCTGTTCTCTGATTGGATTGTTACATTTGTGATTGACATGACATTGACCAATCAGATGAAAGGAAGAAAAATAGGGTCAAAATCAGATCAGCAGTCTAGAGAAAGGAAACAATTCATCAGATCACTGTTTGATGATTCAGACTGTTGAGCCTCTTCACACACAATCCAATTTACTGTGACATAAATTAACTAGTAAAATTCTCAATTTATTTAAGGCTTTATGAGCTTACTGTAGTCTAAAGAGGAGATAAATGAACTGCAGCGTCTCACATGGTTATAGCAAGTGTAATAAAAGCATTCATTACTACAGAAATACAAAGAATAGCCACCAATATTTGTTGGCACAAGTGCAGGATATGCCAAATATTTCCTAAACAGAAGCTTTGTGGCTCCAACATTTTCTACAACAGGTCAGTACTAGTAAAGTGTGAAAACCAAAACTTTTAAAAACTTTTTGCCCATCAGTAAATGGAAACATATCACAAAAAGTCAAACTACTGCATGTAAGTTGCCAAATGTGCTACGCAATGCCAGGTTCATACTGCTTCAGTTACAATCACTGTTTACTTACCAGCAAAGGCAAAACCAAAGATCTCTTTCATTCTGTGTAACAAAAGACAAAGCACAAAAACACAGAATGAGACAACTCAAATCAGCATCACAGTCAATACTGCATCACTCTGTGTAGTCCAAAAGATTCAGTATACTTCTTTGTTTACCACAGCAACAAACAACTCTCCTCTTTTTTCTACACCTTATTAAAGATTACTGTCTTCATTAAGGTAATATGTGGTTTCATCCATTTGTAATAAGCCACACACGTTTCTCAGTTATGTGATAGCTCTATTAGTTTGGTGCCATTAGATAACACAGTAGATTTAATAAGCAATGATTTGCTACACCTAGCACTGCACACTTTATCAAATTCTGACATCACAATTTCAAGGCATGAACAATCATAAATGAAAGCTTGGATGATATTTTTGTAGGCTTCAACATTTGAGTTGGTCTGCATTCAAATTCTGCTTCCTAAAAATATTATCACCTACACACAGTATCATTTAATATGCTGTTGTTTTAAATATCTACATATCATATTTTTAATATTAATGGTGAACTGCTGCATTTTATTTATTTGAAGGTGGACTTTTTTATATTTCGTTAATTTTTCACAAAGTGAGAAGTTAAACAGAGCTGCAGGTGTAGGTTTTCTTTAAAAAAAAAAACAACCTGCACAAACAAGTGCTTGTTAAACAGTTCTTAAAATTTAACTAAAAAACTAAAATTAACTTATTAAAAAAAACTTCCTGTTAAGAGATGTTATTATTCTTATATTATGTGTTTTATCCTCACTCTCTCTCTCTCCCTTCTGTTAATTAACTCAAAGCACAAAAACACGTTTTGGGACACAGCTAATGGCGGTAAAATGGCTCCTTTGAAGTTGCCGACCCTGCTGCTTCAGCAGCTAATCAGTGGTTCTAAAATTACCTTACAACCTAAAGAATGAGGCCGTTTTAACTGACTGATTTGTGAAGAGGAGAACTAACTTCACTTTCCTAAGAGACTCAGAAACACTAACACACCGAATGAACCAAATACAACACAATAACTGTATTAAACAATCAAATGAACCACATTAATTTCACACTGGGCCTATAGCAGCTAGGCTAGGCGTTAGCGCTTAGGTTGTTAGGGCTAGCATACCAAACACTCCTTTTAAATACTAAAATTACAACGTTTCACTAAAAAAGTAGTCATTGTGTTACTTTAACATGACTTATACTTCAACTGCCTTTATAAGTCACTAACAACAACTGGGTAAATCACTCAAACAGCTTATAGACATTTCATTTCAGAGAAGAGAGACAGAGAAGCAGCGCTTACCGGCAGGGACGAGCAGAGAGTGGGCAGAGATTCAGGCGTCAGCCGGAGACATAAAAAAAGAGGCATTCATGGGTAGTGGGAAACTCCGCAATTACACAAAATTGAAAACGTGAAAAATATATGTAAATTTAAATATTATTATACTAGATTTTTTTGCAACAAAAAGCAACTAACAGAAATTTTATTCTATATATTTTAAGAAGCCCCACATCACCGGCCTGAATGACTACAGACCGGATGCTCTTCGTGGATTACTGCTCAGCTTTTAACACCATCCTTCCACACAAACTGGTGGCCAAGCTACAAGACCTGGGGCTTCCATACAGCACCTGCATGTGGATCAACAGCTTCCTCTCGGGCCGTAGACAGAGAGTCAGAGTTGGCCATCACACATCCTCAGCCCTGAGTCTCAGCACTGGCTCACCCCAGGGCTGTGTGCTCAGTCCACTGCTCTACTCTCTCTACACACACGACTGCACTCCTCGCCACCACAGCAACATCTTTGTGAAATTTGCAGATGACACCACAGTGGTGGGGCTCATTTCCAAGGGAGACGAGTCTACGTACAGAGACGAGGTGGAGCAGCTGACGTCATGGTGTAAGGCCAATAACCTCCTCCTCAACACTTCAAAAACCAAAGAACTCATAATAGATTTCAGAAGGAAAAAGGCAGAGATCCAACCACTATTCATAAATGGGGACTGTGTAGAAAGGGTGGCAAGCTTCCGCTTCCTGGGAGTCAATATAGAGGAGAACCTTTCCTGGAGTGTGAACACCTCCGAGCTGCTGAAAAAGGCCCAACAGAGACTGTACTTCCTGAGAATTCTCAGGAGGAATAACATCACACAGAAACTGCTGGTGTCCTTCTACAGAGCCACCATTGAGAGTGTTCTAACTTACTGCATATGTATTTGGTACACTAGCTGCACAGGGGCTCAGAGGAAAGCACTCCAAGGGATCATTAACACCGCCCAAAAGATCACTGGCTGCCCTCTCCCCACACTGGAAGTTCTACACAATGCCCACTGTTTTAAAAAGGCCCAAAACATCATAAAAGACACCTCACATCCTGGCCACTCCCTGTTCGAACTGTTGCCCTCAGGCAGACGGTACAGGGCAATCAGAGCAAGGACTAATAGACTCAAACACAGCTGTTATCCAACTGCAATAACACATCTGAATACTACAAAAAAATGTCCATCACGCCACTCTTGTGTTAATCTATGCACGGCCTGAAGCATGTGTGTGGGAATGTATGTGAATGTTTTACTGTTACATCTTATTAGTATTTTAAGTATTCTATCTATTTTATTTATTGAATTTTATTGTTTTATTTATATTTTGATATTGCTAGGGATGATGCAATGATCGGGGACCATTCTTCATTTCGTTGTTCTCGTGACAATGACAATAAAGTTTCTGATTCTGATTCTGAATAAATGTTTCAAACAGGATTCTTTGAATTTGAAATAATGGTTAAAAGACATAAATAAACACAAGGTCATTATGTTAAAATGTACTTTATTATGATAGATTTATTTAACTGACTGTAATAGCAGTAATAAGAACAGTCTTCTTCTGAACACCAACACCAAGGAGCTGGTGTTGGTGTTCATGAAGCTTCAGCTTCAAAGCTGAAGCTGTCTGCAAAAACTAGCTGAAAAAGCTGAGAAGTTGCAGAAATTGTAAAAACTTTGCAGAAGCAAAGGAACTTTGCTAAAATGGAATAACTTAGCAGAACTGCAATATCTTAGAGGAAACATAATACTTGGCAGAAATACAATAGCATAGCAGAACTTAGCAGAAATATTGTAACTTACCAGAAACACGATAACCTCTCAAAAATACAAGAATTTAGGAGAAATAGTATAAGATAATAGAAATAATATATTTAGCCAAAAATACTTAAACATTACGGAAACACGATGATTTAGAAAAATAGTACAACATAGCAGAAATACTGTGATTTACCAGAGACACTGTGATGAACTATGAATATTGTAATTTTAAATCAATACTATGTTTTAGCACAAATAGTATAATTTGACAGAAATACTATCATTGGGCAGAAATACTATGTTTCAGCACAAATACTCTGGTTTAGCACAAATATTATAACATAGCAGAAATACAATTATATAGCAGAAATACTGTATTTAGCACAAGTACCAAAAAGTAGCAGAAATACTATGATTTAGCAGTAATACTATGATTGAGCAGAAGTAGTAAGATGTAGTAAAAGTACTTTGATTTAACAGAAATACAATTATGGAGGAGTAATACTTTAAAATGGGAGAAATATTGATACACACAAACATACACAGAGCGTAAAGGGAAGAGTATTTGTGCCATGGAGTGTTAACAAGAATGTGAGGTCCATATTAGAAAAGCTGGTAAAATCACAAAAGTTTGCAGAATTGTAATGAATGATCAATATGAATTACTGGTCTGTGATAGTGTATTAATTTGTAGGGAAAAAAACATGTTGACGAAGGGGGAATCGAACCCACGACCTCTGGCTTGCAGACTGCGCCACTGGGAAAGAGAGCGGGCGACTTGAAAAACAGGGTGATGAGCAGTCAGAATTAGATCGCGGTGAGAGGCGAAAAACGCTGTTTTTTGGAATTACAAAATGTTGTGTAACTCAAAAATTAGGTGGGCTAGAAGCATAATTCTTCTACTGGCTGAATGAGCGGACTTTGGTGTACTTTGACCACGATTTTCATTGATCTTTGTACATCCGTCGCTGAGATATGACAAGGGAAGGAACGGCAGACCTCAGATATGATTGGCATGCTGGGAAGCCGTGCAGGCCCTGATATGTGCATTTGAATGTCTGATACACACAAACATACACAGAGCGTATGTTTGTGTTAAGGTTCAAAATATTGGGGATGGAGACAAGAGAAAAACCACAATAACAACACTGGTCCGGTCGGGTTGAGTCAAACGATGATTTAATGATCACACACGTGGGAGATGGACACTGATGCAGACAGCCTCAAAATCTCAAAATGGTGGAGCATTGCTCAAACTTTTATAGCCTCTGGTGCCTCCACCTTATCATACAAAGCCTAAACATTCACATGCTTTCTCTCACACAGCGCCTAAGCTACGACCTTGGCTCCCTGTTTATCTGCTCCTGCTGAAATGGGGCAGAAAACTCCAGCACACTCTGTTCTCTTCTACTCAGACAAATTAGATTTCTTATAACTCAGCAGTATAATGCATCATAAAACAATATCATTCATTCACAACAAGTCAGCAGTTTAATGTAATGCAAATCAGTTTAACTAATGCAATAGTTATCAGCTTCTTCTAATTCAGGAGAATAATGCAAACTAAAACTACATAATAATTCACAATCTTTAATTAGGGGTATAACATGGCATAAAATAATATCATAATTTTACAGTCCTCACAGAGGATTGGCTGCCTGGGGACCAGGAAGAAATATATAGAAATAGTATGATTAAGCATAAATACTACATTTAGCAGAAATACTATATTAAGCACAAATCCTATAAAAAGCAGAAATAGTATATTAAGAACAAATCCAATAAAAAGCAAAAATACTATATTAAGCAATATAAATATCCTATAAAAATCCTATAAAAGGCAAAAATACTGTACTATGATTTGGTAGACAAACTATAATTAATAAGAAATACTATATTTGGTAGAAATACTAAATTAACACAAATCTTATAAAATAGGAGAAATAGTATGATTTAGCACAATAGTAATAACTTAAAACAGAAAAATTGGAAAAGCAAAATGGACAGCTGAAAAAATGCCAAACATGCTAAGGGTCCCTAAAATATACTTGTTAAATGAAAAAAATCGGCAAAAAAACATATAACAGCCACACAATCACAAATATGGACACATATGCAAACACACATGCACAGAGAGACACACACACAAGATCCAATTCAGTCAACCAGTCTAAATATATTGAATTTAAATCTTACAATGAGATCATCCCATTAAAAGGCTTTCTCTCTCTCTCTCTCTCTGTTACACACACACACACACACACACACACACACACACGGGGAGAGAGAAGCAAGTTTCTAGCTCAGTCAAGCAGCCTGGGAGCTGCTGAATTTGAATCCACCAATCAGAGAGCCTGTGCACTTTTTCCCGCCAAAACAGGTGCACGCAGCACAGAGAGACACAGGATTTTTGCAGTCTATTTCTCATAATGACGACTCCCCTCAAACAAATGACCATAATTTCCTAACCGTAGGGGCTAGAATGGTCATTCTTACACCAGAAGAGATGGGGGAATCTTCAAGTGTTGACAATTTATCATTAAAATATGAATTATTAAAGATATTTGACTTCTAATGCACCACAACTGAGTAGAGCAAAGCAAAAACTGCCTTGACTTGCCCTCAAACAACACTCTCTAACTCTAAATCTATTTGGAGTATCAATATCATTCTTTCACCGTAAGAGACAGCAGGCTTTGGTGAACAATCATGGAAATTTTCAGGTCTCTGTGGAAATACATTAAAAAGATATGACGAGAGAAAAAAAGTGGTTCATTTCCAGAGTTTGAAATCTGAAGAAATCTGAGCGAAGGACGAATTTCCTACCCTCAAACAAGTCTAACTCATTTCAGAACGGTAATAGGTGAGAAAATAATTCTTGAATTGTGAGCGTCAGGAGTGTCTGAAGATATACTGGGACAAGCCTTATGTCTTAACTTTGCTTCGTTAAGGAGATATGACGATTCGAATATGCCTCTCATTACAGAAATCAAGCGGTGATTTTGAACAAGCTCTCCATTGACTTTCTATGGAGAATTTTCCGACTTTGTGTTGGTCTGAGGAGATTTGCCAAAATTCTATAAATCACACAACAATGATAGTGACATTTTCAGAAAGCCAGCAAAAATACCTACGTTTTGATGTATAATTTGTGGAAGTTGAGTGAAAATTGAGCAAGTAGCAAGAAGTTGTTCAGACATGAAGAGAAGACTGCAAAACCTTCAGTGGCACACTGGAAGCCAAGTGCATAGCAACCATAACAACGCATGTATTTTGTGAAAAATCACAATTTTGCAACTGAAAACTTTAAGAGGCATAAAAGTAAAACGGTAAAAGATTTGAAAAAGCTGATTTATACCTGAATAGCCCAATAATTTGAGAACATTTTAAAGTTTGAATGGTTGTTCTACGTGAAAATATGAGGAAGTAGTTAAGTTTCAAAAACAAGAAAATTTTAGCAGAATTGCAGAATTTTCCCATTCATTTCAATGGGACAAATTAAGCTTAATATTTTAAAAAGTATAATAGTGAAAAATACCAAAAGACATAGCACACATTAGCAGAAATAGCAATTTGAACGATGAAAATCGGCTGAAAATTGTGGAAGTAGTTAAGTGCCAAAAAGTGCACGGAAGTCCCAAGAGGAACTCAATAGTGTGGATGCTTAAAGCATCCACACAATAAAGAGAAACAGGAACTCAATAGTGTGAATGTCTACAGCATTCACACAATAATAAAGATAAAGAATAAAGAGAAACAGGATCTCAAAAGAGAAACAGGAACTCAGCCATGTTGGCTGTTGGTCAGTGTCAGAGTGAGTGACGAGTGACAGTCGCTTTGATTGGATGACTGATGCCTCACTTTTTCAGACTTAAATGTAGAAACACTGTCCCTACATTATAAAGAGAAACAGGAACTCAATAGTGTGGATGCTTAAAGCATCCACACAATTACTATTACTTTATTGTGGATTGAGTCCAGTGCATTCACAATAAGGGAAGCAGAGGATAAGGAGACTGGGTGGATCAAGTGAAGTGTGAGAGTGAAGGGTCCTTAAACAAGGAAAAGAAATGCATGTTCTGGACCATATCAAAGCCTTTCGGTTTGTGTGTCTGTCTTTCCCTCTTATATTTCACTCATTGTACTTTAGTATAATATTCTGTGACTTTTACCTCACCTCTTCCACCCAGACAGTTAGGTAATGCAGTATAATATATCTAACAACGAAATGTGTCCCTATTCAGAGAACATCTTACCAAATCCATCTATTAAAAGTGTCTTGACTTTGTAATATTGGAGCTGGAGAATCCAGAGAGTCAAACAATTTAGGGAGGACAGCAAATATACAATATACCATGAGGAAAAACAGCATTTAATCTAAAAAAAAAAAAAGGTTGAGGATGTGTGTAAAATAGGGACAGTGTTTCTACATTTAAGCCTGAAAAAGTGAGGCATCAGTCACCCAATCAAAGTGACTGTCACTCGTCACTCACTCTGACACTGACCAACAGCCAACATGGCTGAGGCTGCCCCCTCAATTAAAAAAAAGAAAAGAAATAAAATGCCTGGAAGTGAAAGCCAGTAGCTGATTTCAACATAGTTAAGAGCTTTGCAATCAATGAGGAAGGGATGGTTTTTAAAGCTTAAGCCAAAGTACAGCCTCTTCTCACCTGATTCATTTTATCTTTGGCTTCCTAACAGTAATTCTGTATTAATCCTTGAATCTTATGAATCCTTAATAGAGTTCAATCTCTATTTTTAATCCTATGTTTACAATGTGTAAGAAGTGAGAGCTGACTTCTAATTCAACAACATTAAATGAAAGGTTAACACTTCTATGCTTGCCTTTTAATCAGTAGGAACGTGTCAACATTCACAGTTTAAGGTGTGAAACAGGAACTGATGTGTCTTTACACCTTACAGCTTAGACCAGATGTCATCAGATTCTCTTATCAGTATAAGAGGAGCACCAAAACAGGGTGTGCGCACTTTAGACCGTATTACTCAAAGTATGCTTTCACCAGCATCAACATCCATCTTCATATATATTTTTTTGTACTCTCAGTAATGACCCTAAATCGCAGATGTCAAGTACCAGGAAAATATAGTAAAAGCATCAAAAAGTTGGATGATGTGGCCCAAAAGGCATGCCAGCTGACTCCAGGTATGCAATGTGCATCTCAAGCATGCAGGGTTACTTCTCTGTAAAAAAACAAAAAAAAAAAACAAAAACAAAAAAACATAAATAAAAAATAAAGGGGGACACAAAGTTTTGGCATGGTTTTAAAGACCATGTCACATTTGAATTCACCTTTTAACCTGCCTCTGTTCTTTCCTTGTGCATCTCTGGACTGTCTTCTACCTTTTAGAAAGCTCACTACATCCCACTCAAGCCATTTGAGCTTATAGAAGAGAGAGACTTTTTCTCCAGTGCTGGTAAATTCCTGTGTTATAGCAGCCAAAACAGCAAGAGAAAAACACCAAATGACAAAAATAAAATAATAATAGTAAGTAATAATAAGTTAAATAGAATAGCTAAATAAAATAGAATGACAAAAGAAAAGGTAAAATGACTAGCAAGAACTTAACTGGTAACTTAACAAGTAAAAAATCGAAATGCTATGTAAAACATTGAAAATGACACATAAAACAACCGCAGCAAATATCAAATGACACTGAAGTGGTTCACTATAACCAGTTTAACGTGAAGTGAACAGTGCAATGAAGTGATTAGCGTCTCATCTTCTCTAGTGTGTCAGAGGAGATATAGCTCGTGCCAACTCTTTCAAATAGATATTTATTTTAGAGGAAGAGGACAATGTCACAGAGGAGGCAAGTACAGCAGGAAGTGGTAAGTGAAGATTGTGCTTGTGTGTTAAAAAAATAAAATAAAATTCCTGTTTCACTGTGTGGGCGCACAGCAGCATGCTGGCACAAGCCACAGTCTCCCTAAGACACTTTACAACGTTACAGTGACATCCTGACTCTCATGAGTGTCACAAAAAAAGACAAGCGTTCTCCTGGTTGCACTTTTCACCTGCTGCTTGGACACGTTGCCACTGAAAACTGCCATTTGGTTTGGTTGTTGTTGCAGTTGGGGGCATGGGTTATTTGGAAAATATGAGTGAAGAGTGATGAAAACCCCTTTATAGCTTTGTGAAAGAAATGGGTTATGTAAAGCAACATAATGCAACTCCAGTTCCCAAACAGGCACTACAATATGTAAAATGCAAAGAAATAAAAAAAAACAGAGTCCAATGGGTTGTAAGTCTCATAAACACATTTTATTCACAGTAGAAAAGAAAGCAATCACATGGTTAACTGGAGAAAATGTATAATTATTTAAAAAAATATTCACTGATTTTGAATTTGGTGGCAGCAACATATCTCAAAAAAGCTGTGACAGGGCCATGTTTACCAGTGCGAAGCCTCCCCAAATCATTTAACAGCCCGTTCCTCTTTAGTCCAGGAGATGCAACATCCATTTTTAAAAGGTTTTACCCCGAGGAACGTCATTTCAAAATCGTTCCACAATTTTTTTCAGATTTTGATGAACCTCTGCCTATCTTTACTTTTGAGAAACTCCACCGCTCTGAGATGCTCTTTTTATATCCAATCACCTTGCTTACCTGCTGCAAATCAACCTAATTAGATGCAAATGTTCCCATAGCCTTTTCTGTTTAGCATCGCTTTCTTTTCCAGACTTTTTTTTTCTCCACCTAAACTTTTTTGAGATGTGCTGCTGGTACCAAATTCAAAATGACCTTATTGTTTTTGCTTACAGTGATAAAAAACAACAATTTTCTCACTTTAAGTATTTAATATGTTTTCTGGGTTCTTTTATAGATAAAAGTGTGTTTATGACATTTGCAAATCATTGCATTCTGTTTTTACTCAATACAACATGTTTAAAAATGATCACTGTACTGATATAAACTACACTTTATCCTTTATTCTATTGCAACACATTTTACTTTAAAATGCTATGTATTTTAAAAGGTTTCTATGCTGCCTATCCTTACTTTCAAGATACTTCAGTGTGCCCACAGTACCTGGCATCTGCTATATTTCACAAGTCCTGAATCAGTGACTTAATCTGATAGGCTTATAGCACTGTGCAATGTCACATAGATTGTCTCTTCAAATACGTATGCACCAAAGAAGAATGCTAATATTAAAAGTAAAAAAGGAGAAATTTCTTCAAAGTTGACATGGACAAAGGACTGGTTAGAGGCATAATAAACTCTTGAGTATAAGAGAAGCGAAGGACACTTAGCTGAAAAGGGTTCAAGAACTAACGTGAACAGCAACCCTATCAGAGAGGAAGTACAGAGAGAAACAGATCTGAAAGAAGCGGATCAACAACCCTCCCTGCTGCAGAGATCATTAAGACTTATTCTGCTGCATGCAGTTTGCCCAGTACTTCATTGAGAGGGACAGTTAGATCATGCCCTTGTAGAATTGCAGCACAGAGTGCACTTGGGACTGCAGTGCAACAGCAAGCTCCTGTCACATTAAGTCTTTTCACATGACGCTTCCAGGGACTGCAAAAGCAAAATACAACTGCACATTACATAGTCTCAGCAGATGCTGGAAGTTGGCAATGTAAAAGAGACTTCACCCACAATACACAAGAGGCTCAAAGTCAAGATATATAAACATAGTATATTTAGGATCCACCCTGTCAACAGGAATGTTCATTGTATAAAATGATTTGCTTTGGCAAATCTATTTTAAACAACATGTCTGTTAGATAGTGTTGCAGACTTCTGCTGAACTACACTGAGATGCTTAGTGAAGACAAATGAAGACCCAAAAAAATTGTGTCACTATGCATATATATATATATATATATATATATATATATATATATATATATATATATATATATATATATATATATATATATATATATATATATATATATATATATATATATAGACTCACAGCCTTGGCCAGCCGCTTGAGGAGGTACACCAGAGAGATAGAAGGCAGGAGAATAAACCAGCTGTTCTCCACAGAACCAGCAAAGGTGTACTCTCAGTGGCAAGGGAACAATAAGAGAACAGCACCACCAAGGCTGGAGACGGAGCAATACTGGAAGGGCATATGGGAGAAGGACGCAACCCATAATGGCAATGCTCAGTGGCTAGTGGATCTGAGGGCAAACCACAGCGACCTCCCTGAACAGGGTCCAGTAACCATCACAGTGGCAGATATCCAAGAAAGAGTCTCCAGTATGAAGAGTTGGACAGCACCAGGGCCCGACATGGTTCACGCCTACTGGCTAAAGAAGCTGACTGCACTCCACGAGCGTCTGGCAGCACAAATGAACCAGCTGCTAGTTAACGAGAGACACCCGGAATGGCTAACCGAAGGTCGGACGGTCCTGATCCCCAAGGACCCCAAGAAGGGACCGGTCCCCTCCAACTACCGACCAATAACCTGCCTCAGTACTACATGGAAGCTCCTGTCAGGCATCATATCAGCTAAGATGAACAGGCACATGGGTCAATACATGAGTGGGACACAGAAAGGAATTGGCAAGAGTACCAGAGGCGCAAAACACCAGCTACTGGTAGACAGAACAGTCAGCCGAGACTGCAAGACCAGACTGACCAACCTGTGCACTGCCTGGATTGATTACAAGAAGGCCTATGACTCAATGCCCCACAGCTGGATACTGGAATGCCTAGAATTGTACAAGATCAATGGGACCCTAAGAGCCTTCATCAGGAACTCAATGGGGATGTGGCGTACAACACTAGAGGCCAACTCCAAGCCCATAGCACAAGTCACCATCAAGTGCGGGATCTACCAAGGAGATGCTCTGTCCCCACTGCTGTTCTGCATAGGCCTGAACCCCCTCAGTGAGATCATTAACAAGGCTGGCTACGGATACCGACTACGGAACGGAGCAGTTGTCAGCCACCTCCTGTACATGGATGACATCAAGCTGTATGCCAAGAGTGAACGAGACATCGATTCACTGATCCACACTACCAGGCTATACAGCAATGACATTGGAATGTCGTTCGGACTGGAGAAGTGTAGTCGGATGGTAACAAAGAGAGGGAAGGTAGTCAGAACTGAGGGGATTGAACTACCAGAAGGCAACATTGCAGACATAGAGGACAGTTACAAGTACCTGGGGATCCCGCAGGCGAATGGGAACCATGAAGAGACCGCTAGAAAAGCTGCAACCACCAAGTACCTGCAGAGGGTCAGGCAAGTCCTGAGGAGTCAGCTGAATGGTAAGAACAAGATCCGGGCCATCAACACATACGCCCTGCCCGTGATCAGGTACCCTGCTGGGGTAATAGGCTGGCCAAAGGAGGAGATAGAAGCCACTGACATAAAGACAAGAAAGCTCCTTACCATGCATGGAGGGTTTCACCCCAAGTCCAGCACCCTGAGGCTGTACGCTAAGCGGAAGGAAGGGGGCCGGGGACTGGTGAGTGTCAGCACCACAGTCCAGGATGAGACAACGAACATCCAAGAATACATTGGGAAGATGGCCCCAACTGACCGAGTGCTCAGTGAATACCTCAGGCAGCAGAAACCCAAGAAAGAGGAGGGAGACGAGGAACCATCATGGAAGGACAGGCCCCTGCACGGTATGTACCACCGGCAGATAGAGGAGGTGGCTGATATCCAGAAATCCTACCAGTGGCTGGACAAAGCTGGACTGAAAGACAGCACAGAGGCACTAATCATGGCAGCACAAGAACAAGCTCTGAGTACAAGATCCATAGAGGCTGGGGTCTATCACACCAGGCAAGACCCCAGGTGCAGGCTGTGTAAAGATGCCCCAGAGACAATCCAGCACATAACAGCAGGGTGCAAGATGCTAGCAGGCAAGGCATACATGGAACGCCATAACCAAGTGGCCGGCATAGTGTACAGGAACATCTGTGCCGAGTATAACCTGGAAGTCCCGAGGTCAAAATGGGAGATGCCCCCAAGGGTGGTGGAGAATGACCGAGCTAAGATCCTGTGGGACTTCCAGATACAGACGGACAAAATGGTGGTGGCTAACCAACCGGACATAGTGGTGGTAGACAAACAGAAGAAGACGGCCGTAGTGATCGATGTAGCGGTTCCAAATGACAGCAATATCAGGAAGAAGGAACACGAGAAGCTGGAGAAATACCAAGGGCTCAGAGAAGAGCTCGAGAGGATGTGGAGGGTGAAGGTAACGGTGGTCCCCGTGGTAATCGGAGCACTAGGTGCGGTGACTCCCAAGCTAGGCGAGTGGCTCCAGCAGATCCCGGGAACAACATCGGAGATCTCTGTCCAGAAGAGCGCAGTCCTGGGAACAGCTAAGATACTGCGCAGGACCCTCAAGCTCCCAGGCCTCTGGTAGAGGACCCGAGCTTGAAGGATAAACCGCCCGCAGGGGCGTGCTGGGTGTTTTTTTTTTTTTAATATAGTAATAATCCACTCTTCTTTAATATGCCAGTGTGCAAATAAAATAATTATGAATATTGGGTTGTTTTGTTTTTACAGAAATCACATTTATGTAAGCATTTTAGTTATTGCTGCACAAACTAGTGTCAGAGTGTCCATCTTCCATTAAAATAGAGTCTCTGTACCAAATTTGGTTTGCATAGGTGTGAGATAAGGGCTCAGTCACATTACAGTGAAAATAGGATGGCAACCTCCCCAAGGTGATTGCATAGAACTTTTTTTTTTTACCTTCCATGACACATTGCAAGTAGCTGCAGCAACTGCAGGTGTTGCAATGTCAGCCAGAGCAAAGATCACCCGGTGAGAGGCAGGAGCAATCACTCTTATACAGAATGGTGAAGGTATGGAAATATCTGCATATTATTTAAAAATCCAGACATACTGCGAACATGTTGCAATCAATCTTAGTCAGCTGATGAGTGCAACGTGTCTGTAACGCATCCCTTTGCAATAGAGGACTAGACTCAACTGGTTAAAAGCTGGTTGTATTCCAGTTATATTCTGAAAAAGAAAGGTTGCTGACCACTTATGGTATTTTCCTATTTACCTTCAAAGGCAAAGCTACCAAACACCAACAAAACTCTATCATTAGTCACAGATGAATTTTAGAATTTTAGTTCTGGCTGGACTCTGTCAGTAGTTAATGTGAATTTTTGTCTGTAGTTCATTACAAGCAGGTTGCATGTAACTACCCATTCAGTTGCAAACAGATAACATGACTGTCTCCATTGTATTGCTTTCTTATTGCTGTGCTGAGTCCCCAAACGGCACGTTGAGGGTGCCAGTTGACTGCAAGTGGTTATTTTAAGCAACCATTTCGGAGGCAATGAAGTCATTAGTTCATTGCACACAGTCGCAGTAATTTTGGTCATGCCACAGTTTTCCCTAGTTGTGACTGTAGTGTCACCTAACTTCACTTTAGGCAGCTTTGTGCTATTTTTAATTGCTTGTGACAAATAAACACTTTTAAAATCCATCTGATTTTATTATGCTTGATCAGAAGATCATCTTTACCAACTTTGATAAAAATATGTAGAAAAAAAAAATAATGTGGCCTGCGACAATTATTTGAATGTTTTCATAAAATGCGGTATGATAGGAAACTTGGATTTAGGCCCAGACTTTGTGAATCAAGTTCATCAAGTTTAAAAGTACATAACAAAATTTAATGGGCTTCGTCTTTGCCTGTGCTTCACTTCAACCTTCATGAAAATTGGCATGATAGGCAATGACATCACAACCTCCTTGGCAGAGGAAACCAATCATTTATACAGTGGTGTAAATATCAGAGGAGACACAGGGGACATGTCCCACTCAGGACGTAGAACATGGGCATTTATCCCCATCTCATCAAATAAAAACATGAAAGTAGCAAAGGAATTATTTAGGGGGGGGGGGGGGGGGGGGGGATCATTTTACTTAGCAATGGGTCTTTTCTACTCCCAGAATATGAATATGAATTATGAGTTCATTTAACCACTGAAGCTTTTGTAGCAAACATAATTATGCTCACCATGCACAAACACACTCAGTCACCAGCAGCAGCAGAGCCTCTCCTCTGGTGCTGTGCTCAAGCAAGCAGGTTGATAAACGTGGAAGAGTCAGAAGGAAAAGAAGTTGAATATTTTATTTTATTCTTTGTTTTTTTCTCAAACTGTGTCAAAACTAAGTAACCTGCTTCACAGACACACATTTGTGACACGTTCTGTGTTCAGAAAGTTTGGAACATGAGCTGAAATCTCAATGAATCACATACCAGATATTAAAATTAAAATAATTTATCATTGAACTGAACAGGTGACACATACATATTTAAGCAGGTTACTTCCCCAAACAAAAGACACAAAGCCATTTTGATATCAGACAGAACTGCCAACTCATTACACTCATGACTCTCATGTCTGGAATCAGAAAACCAGAGTAAAATCAGTAAGTGACAGTGGCGGCTGCTGGTAAATTATTAATTTTTTCCGATCACGCACCACTTAGCGTTGACATCAAGCTCATAGCCCAGTCCTCTTTTTCCTCACCCTGGAGATTTAACTCTTTGTTGCTTTCGGATGAGGGGTTTGTTACCTTTATCAAATCCGCAATTGATGAATTTATGGTGTTTAACGACAGCAATACTGTTACGAGGTCATTGCTTTGGGAATCTCTTAAGGCATATGTGCGTGGGCAAATAATTTCTTTCTCTGCCCATTCCACTAAAAGCCACAAAGCCAAACTTCAAACTTTGACTACACAAATTTGTGACATAGATAGACAGGTTGTTGACAGTCCCACTCCCGATTTGCATAAAAGACGACTTGACTTGCAGACTGAATTTGATTTACTTTCTACGGCAGATGCTGAACGTCTTTTACTTCGTGCGCGTGCGACTTATTATGAATATGGTGATAAGCCCAGAAGGCTTTTGGCCCATCAGTTAAAACGTCAGGCCTCGTCTCGATTAATTTCCCAGATTAAAGATGCGGCAGGCAACTCGGTCTCTGATTCAAAGGAAGTAAACGAGGTGTTTAAGACGTACTATTCCTCCCTATATGAATCTGAATCTGCTGCTGACGCCTCAGAGATGGATTCTTTTTTTAACGGTCTTACAATGCCCACTGTCGATCCTGTTATAGCTGAACAATTAGATGCCCCTCTTAGGCTGGATGAAATTGTGCATGCAATCAAGACCATGCACAATGGTAAGGCACCAGGACCTGACGGGTTTTCAGTTGAATTTTTAAAAACTTTTATAGACAAGTTAGCCCCACTACTTCTTTCAGTGTATAATGAATCTTTTGAACGTGGTCTATTGCCCCCTACATTGTCTCAAGCACTAATTACTGTTCTCTTAAAGAAGGGTAAGGATCCTACGTCTTGCACCTCGTATAGGCCTATTTCACTGCTGAATGTTGATGTTAAAGTCTTGGCTAAAATTTTAGCAATTCGCCTTGAAGAGGTTCTTCCTACTATTATTTCAGATGAACAGAATGGCTTTATTAAAGGCCGCCAGCTGTTCTTTAATGTCCGCACGCTTTTGAATGTCATTCTTTCCCAACACTCAACCACTAATCCAGAAGTAGTTATCTCACTTGATGCTGAGAAAGCTTTCGATCGTGTAGAGTGGAGCTTTCTCTTTGCGGTCTTGCAAAGATTTGGTTTCAAGGACAGATTCATTTCATGGATTCGACTGTTGTACAGGGCACCCCAAGCCAGTGTCTATACAAATGGTGTTTCCTCTGGCTACTTCTCATTGTCACGCGGGACGAGACAGGGTTGCCCCCTGTCCCCCCTACTTTTTGCTATTGTAATTGAACCCCTATCTGTAGCTTTGAAGGCCCTTCCTCATTTTCGTGGTATTTCCCGGTCAGGCCTTGACGTAAAATTGTCTTTATATGCAGATGACCTGCTTCTATATGTTTCTGATCCCTTATCTAGCATACCATCGATTGTGTCTCTACTAAACAAGTTCGGCTCTCTGTCAGGTTACAAAATAAATCTTCTTAAAAGTGAATGTTTCCCCATAAATTCTTTAAGTCTTACACTTAAACAATCTGACATTCCTTTTAGACTTAGCCCTGCTGGCTTTAAATATTTGGGAGTTAACATGACTCGTACTTTGTCTTCTCTATACTCTTCCAATTTCTCCCCTTTAATGACTCAAATTCAATCAGATTTTCAGAGATGGAAATCGCTACCTTTGTCCCTAATTGGTCGGATCAATGCTGTAAAGATGAACATTTTGCCTCGATTGTTATTTCTGTTTCAGAGTATTCCTATATTTTTACCTAAAGCTTTTTTCAAAAAGTTAGACCAGCTAGTTACATCGTTTTTGTGGGGAGGGAAACACCCCAGGGTGAGGAAATCATTATTACAGAGACTGACATTTGATGGTGGTCTTGCCTTGCCTAACTTTTTATTTTACTATTGGTCCTCTCATGTTCACAAATTGACCCATTGGCTTGAATCTCAAGACCTGCTGTGGTGCAAACTGGAACGCCTGTCGTGCACTTCCTCATCCTTAGAAGCTTTATTATTCTCTCCACTACCACTTAAGCCTTCTCATTTCACCCAAAATCCCGTGGTACAGTCTAGTCTAAGGGTCTGGTCACAATTCAGGAGTCATTTTAAGTACATCTCTGCGTCAGTACACATGCCCATCACGCAGAACCATCTGTTTACTCCTGGCCTCATTGATGGTACCTATGTACAGTGGAAGCGTCATGGTATTAATACATTTAAGGATCTCTATAAAGATGGCACTTTCTTAACTTTTTTAGACCTGTGTTCAGAAACAAATCTTCCGGCTACCAATCTATTCCGTTATTTTCAGGCACGGCATTGCACTTCTGCTCTCTTCCCCTCCTACCCTCTTCTCCCAAATGTCCAACCATGGGAGGAATTCTTATCCCTTAAACCCAATAAGAAGTCAATTATATCTTTAATATATAAACAACTTATGGATTTAAATGTCCATTCCGTTGCTAAAATTAGGGGGGCTTGGGAGCAGGAGTTAGGAATAATTTTTTCGGATCAGCAATGGGAGAAAGCAGTATCCAATGTCCGTTATAGTACGTCCTGTGCCAGGTTACAACTCATCCAGTTCAAGGTGTTGTACAGGGTTTACTATTCAAAGTCTCGTCTGTCTGAGATTTACCCACAAGTGATGGATCAGTGTGAGAGATGTCATGCCACCCCATGTGACCTAGGCCATATGTTCTTTCTGTGCCCAAGACTCCATGGCTTCTGGAGTCAGTATTCAGTTATTCTTTCCAAAGCTCTTGGGACCCAAATCTGCATGGACCCTTTTCTAGCTGTTTTTGGGCTTCCAGTCAACACTGGTCTAACCGACCCTACACACTTCAAAATATTAGCCTTTACATCACTTTTGGCTAGACGTTGCATCTTACTCCTTTGGAAATCTTCAAAGCCACCTTCAGTTTCTTTTTGGTTTAGAGATGTGATGTCATCTCTTAAATTGCAAAAGATAGGCCTTGTGGCGAAGGGCAAATACAGAGAATTTTATTCTATCTGGGGCCCCTTCGTGGACTATTGCAAGTCATTAAACGCTCTACCAGCTGATTAATATCATGTCTCTTCCCCCCCCTTTTTTTTTTTTTTTTTTTTTTCCCCCCCTTTTGGGGTTTGTGTTTGTTTTGGGTTTCTTATTAGGTTTTGTTTTGTTTGTTTACTTAAGCGTGTGTGTAGGTGTGCCTGTGTGTGTGTTATTGTGTCTGTTCATGTAAGAAAAACTAAAAAATATGTGAGGGGAACAGATTGTGTTGTCATTGTAAACTACTGTACACTTGTCTCTCAATAAAAATATTAAAAAAAAAAAAAAATTATTAATTTTAATTTTAATTTTTTTGGTCGTCCGATGGGTCAAACAATCTAAAGCATCTTACAGGCAGGCCAAGAAAAAAACAAACAAATCTAAAATCTACGCAAACACTTTATCTTTTAAACCTTTGCAATTAAAAAAATACCCCTTTAAAAACAAAAGTATCTACATAAATCTTGAATAAACATGAACCCTTCATAACAAGACCAACTGGGGCAGGTAGCCTCTACTTGAACATGAATTTTCTCTCCAAACCACAGAAAATCCCTGGATTATCAGAATCTGCATTTTTATCATGGCCAAGCAAGGCCAACTCAAAGGCTTCACAAAATTTAACACAGTCTGTGATTCTAGACAGAAGGTGGTGATTTTTCATCACCTCTTCGTTGTGCTGTCTTCTGCCAATTTGATTGCTCTCATTCAGTTGTTCTACTTTGCTAAAAAAGTGTAGCTTCATGATACTGTCCAAGCGGTCACTGCGACTCTTGAGCCTTTTGCACTTTTCAGTTAAGTGCTTCAAGTCCCGTACACCTGTGGAGCCATGGAAAACAAAATCATTGCTCACACATCCAGTTAGCCAACTCAGCTTGTCGTATAGCGTACTGGAGAAGGTCCATGTATATGCTTTTCCACAATCGATGGACTGCTGCTGACTAAAAGCAGGGTCGGGTCCACCAACTACCTTAAAATGAAGTAGACATCTTCAGTTAAGAGCTAGCTAACAACAAGTGTCTGTTCTTGTTCAAGACAGGAGTGTCTGTGCTGTGTGAATGTTGCTGAATTGTCTGATCAAATTCTTAAACAAGGTAGGTCATTCATGCCAGTTGGTCATGCCCGTGAGGGGCAAATTTCAAGCTAAAACTGAAACTCAGCCTTTAATTTTTGTCATTAATTGTTTGTGATGGATTTGTTTCCTTGCAACATTTTTACGGATGCGGCACCTCAGCAGCCCTCTATTGATGAGCCACCACTGGTAAGTGATGCCTATTTCTGTGACTGGTTAGCAGGGGTAACATTAAATGACAAAGTATAACAATTATTTGAGAGAAACACAGAGTGCCTGAGTGTTACACCCCAGCTCTGCTAGGTGACAGGGGAGGTAGCATAAATGAGCCCAAGGACAGGAGAATCAGTTTAAAAAAAAGGTTTACTACAAACTTTGAACAGAAAACCGGCAACCAATTAACACATAAGGCATTAACATGGGTGAGACTAAAAGCTAAAATTTAACTAAGGCAAGCTAGCATCAAAAAACTCTAAACAAACTAAGCTCAACAATATACTGGGGTTAACATGCAAAGTTCAACACTATGAACGGAGTTGAGCGAGCACAGTTCAAAGAGGAAGGCAAGAAGGGCAAACTGCATGTTCACTCCTAAGCAGCAGCCCACTGAGTGAAGGATCTCCAGCCTTTTGTAGCTGCAGGTGAGCACGATCAGCCACTGATTGCTTCATGGAGCGCCACAGGATTCCCAGGAAGCCAACAGTCTATGTGGGTTGACACATGCAATCAGCATACACGAGGGCTGGCATGAGCCTCCAGCTAGCCAATCATCAGTGAGTCCTGGCACTCTTGGATTTGCTTTAAGAGAAAGGTGGTCTCACTCCCTCCGAGGCCCAGGGCCGTAACACTGAGATTTTGACATTATATTCCACTGCATGTCAAACTGCTTCATATTTCGTGAGCCTACACTCCAGTGCTCAAACAAAAACTACAAACATGCATTTTATTTCAAAGTTAGATCCTTTACATCTCATACGTGTAACTTCTCTCAGGGGATTAAAGCATCATTATCATTAGAGGTAGCAGTGTTTCATGTTTTGCTCCACATTAAAAAAAATATTGAGACAGTATTCTGGTACAAACACTTTAGGTTTGACTAAAGTGATCATTGCTCTTCTTTTTCTTGGTTGGGACAGTTGCGAGGAATGGCTCACCATGGGTATTTTTTTATGAATTTTACTTATTTTTCCTCTTTAAGCTCACTGTCCATATGTTCCATTGGTATAGAGTCCTCAGTTCAAATAGAGCAGCCATCTAACCAGCTGGTAGTCAGAATGCACGGCCCATGACCATGCTCTTTCTCAGCGAGTGGATACTGAAACTGCTGTTACTGCTGTGCTTTACAAGCTGGCTTTACGAACTGGCTGTTTGCCTGAACAAGAACAGTGGTAGTTGCACAAGCAGGCCTGATGTGGATTGAGGAGTAAAACAGAGATTAGGCTTTGTAATACTGAGATGTCTAATGTTTAACCGTCTTTGACATCCCATTTGCTCCCTTTGGCAGCCCTTTGAAGATGACGAGAGCACTGCTATTTAACTTGGTGTTTTGTGATATTTTATAGGTCTATATCCAGACGGTTATGTAATTGACTAATTGACATGTCTTCTGTTGTTTTTATGTTTATTGCTGCTCCCTGTAATATCGTATTGTTTAGAATCACCAGTTAACCTAACAAGTAGTATTTGAACTGTAGGTACCCAGAGAGGACCCACGCAGCCACAGGGAGAACATGCAAGCTCCACATATAACGTGAACCCACAGCAGGCAGGTTGACACCTGGAACTTGTTGTGAGGTAACAGTGATCTGCACCGCTGTGCCAGCCCAATAAAATGTGATAAAACAACAAAAAATAGAAGAGATTTGGCTTACTAAATGTGTAAAGCTATAATAACCACAGCAAACATCATATGACATTAAAGTGGCTCAGTTATTAATGGTGCAAAATGCAGTGGACAGTGAAATAAAGCAAATTGTAACTGTGGTGACCCCTGCATAACCTGCTGGCATGCAAATATAGCAGTTAGACTACTGTGTTTTCCTATTTGCCCTTGAAGGTACCGGGCAAACATAGTCGCTACATCCAGAGAGCAGGATTTGAACACCTGGGCGAAGCTTAGAGGAGAAAAGTACAACCAGATATTTTCTCTCTCTTTCTCCTCCTCCTCGCTCTGCCCCACTCCTTTAGTTTCATTTTTGTCTTCTTTTCACAACGCCCATTAGTGCCCCATTATTTCACACTCTCACATCTACATCACTGATGTTACTGACTGACACACCCCATATTTGGAGCACTGAAATAAATATCTTAATTTGCAGCTATCAACTGTGTCCCTTTCCATTTATTGTGGCCTATAAGCCGAGTTAAGACAAAATGGGGTTTCGTGCAGCAAATACCTAATTTTTCCACACCCTTACCATTTTCTACTCCACCTAAAAGGACCTCACTGATATTTTGATAAATGTCATTACTTTGATAATGTCACTGGAGCCGTCTTAGCCCTGATGAAAGTAGGGTGCTCTGTCAGGTGTTTTATTGTGCTCTTTATCTACAGATGGAAGGGCTCTGTCAATTCTTCACCCCTTTACTTAACTAGCTTTGAGAAAGGTCAGCAAATCCAGATTTTAATAAATAGGAAGTGATTCAAATCTAGTTTTTCTAGTCAGACTGTAACAAAAGTTACTCTTCTCCTTTACTACTGTTTTTCTTTCTCCATGACAATTATTCTTGGCATTAAAACAGACATCTTGATAATTAATATCAAACCTCATGTAATCATTGATCAGAAGAATACTGTAATTGCTGCCATTTAAGCCGTTAATATTGAGTTTGGTTACAAGGAACGATATAAATTATGTAATGTACATGGTAGTTCTCTCAGTCAGAGGCGGCTGAAGTGGAGACAATCATGACGACTAATAGGAGGGTGTTGTTGATGAAGTGGAAGTGAAATTATCCACAAGGATAATGAGTCATGTCTCAATGTGACTCCGTCACACCATGCCAGCACTGCAGCACCTTATGCCACTCTAAATACTGCTGCTATCTGGCAACTCTTTGCTCACTCCTGAAACTCGTTAATTGACCGCAGAAACCTTATAGTGCTTTGTCTGCAGTTTTTCATGAACCAAGGAAAAATGATTTACCATTTATTAATTCTCAATTTATTGTGCAATTATTATGCCTATTTGATTTAAAATGTATTAAAATAACCAGGGAGAATTTTGAATTTTGCCAGTTAGACCAGTTTGCTATGTTCAGTGTTGTAAAATCAAATGCTAGTTCTCTTGCTTCTTTTGTTGTTTTTGTTTTTCAGAAGGTAAAAATGCCTTCTTGTTTTTAAAACTCTTACCATTAGCTGGTAAACTTTACTTTCCATACAGTTGACATTGGTACACAGAATTTAGACAGTTGGTACAAGAAAATCTAGACGTTTCTCGGCACTTTATGGTGAATTGCAGTAAGTTAGTCATCCATGGTGGCATGCAATTAGAAGTGCCTGTGGCTATGTGCTACTTGAATTACTTCCCAAACACTATTTTCCCACAACACTGGATCTACTTCACTCACAAACAGATTCTTGAAAGGGAAACGGTCAGTCAGTAATTGGTGCATCACTTCAACTCGCATTTCAGCTTCTCTCGTCAGCTGACAATGAGTGCAGCACACGTTGCCATGTGGCTAAATGAACGCTCGACTCACAAAATCTGAGAAGATTTAGAGGTCTCTGGCTGAATTTATCCAAGTATTAACTTTTAGGAGGCTGTTCTACTGCATAAACATTACTTGACTTCTTGCTTTTACAACAATCTGAATTAAAAATTGTCACACAAGTCTATATAGTCATAAGAAAAGGCTTTCACATGTTACGCAGTCCTTTGAAAACCTAAGTACACCACATCATTTAACAGCTTGTACAACCACCTTTATCAGAAATAAGATGAAGTAGTTGTTTTCTTTCTCGCTTTGGTCTCTTACACTGATATGGAGGAATTTTCTTTTTTACAATATTACTTCAGGTCTTTCAGAGCTGATAAGGTCCCACCACAGAATCTCAATCAGGCCATTGCAACACCTTAATTCTTTTCTTTTCAAGCCTTTCAGTTTAAGATTTGCTGCTGCATTGTCGTGGTTCACCAGTTTTTAAAAAGCTTTAGCTGTTAGACAGACAGTCTCATATTTTATACTTTGTTATATAGAGTAGTTCATGGTCAGCTCAATCACTGCAAGGTGTCCAAGTCCTGTAGCTCCAAAACAAGCCCAAATCATAAACTTTCTATCATCGTGCTTACAGCTGATATGAGGTGTTTGTGGTGATATGCTGCATTTAGCTTTCTCCATACATGGCTCTGTGTATTATGGCCAAACTTCTCCACTTTGGTCTCATCTGTCCAAAGGACGTTGTTCCAGAAGTCTTTGTTCAGATGTAACTTTGCAAACCTAGGCCATGCTCCTATGTTCTTTAAAAAAAAAAAAGACGAATCTTTCTTTCTTTCTCTGTTCCAAACGAGCCAAACTCGTTTAGTCTCTTTCTTATTGTACTGTCATTAACTTTAACCGTAAACACTCTAACTGAGGCTAACTGTAGAGTGTGAGATGAAGTAGCTCTTGGGCTTTTGCAGTTTTGTTGACCATTGCGTGATCTATTTTTGGGATGATCTGAGGGGACAGCCACTACAAGAAAGATTGTGGCATTGTGCGAATACATGTCTGAATTTTCCAGACCAGCAAACTGAGGTGATTACACTTAATTAATGGATTACATCATCCATTAATTAATTGCATTTGATTAGCAGAAATTGGCTGCTATTTACCCTTTTACTCAGAAAGCAGTTTAACTATGTTTTTTGTACACACTGCATAGAGTCCTGTGGATACTTTCTTTTCCACATGACTGTAAAATAAACATGGTAGAATGTCTATAAGGGTTTTGAAGACTTTTGAAGCCATTTTCTCTAGAAGTAGAATGTTTTCCTCCTCGTAGCATGACATTTTTCACACTGGATGGGGACCTTTGGTGGAATCAATGTGATCAAAAGTAATCACAAAAAGCAACACTGTTTTTTGTGTTCCACAGTCCTTGCACCACAATGTTTGTGTGTGCTCATCTGTACATTTGAAGGTACATAGAAATGTCTTGAAAGAAAAATACCATCATGAAACTGCTTTCTCAGAAATGGAAACATTTTTCAAAGGTATTATTACAGAAGAGTTTGTAAAGAATATTTTGTTGCTGCTGTTTTGTTCTGGGTGAAAAAAAGATTGCTCTCTGCTTCTCAGTTATTACAGTTCTTTGTATATCACACACGTGTGCTCGTGCTACTGAATACCAAGTAAGGAACATTAACAGACAAAGTATGCTAAATGGAGCAGGAGCTGAAATTGTTGTTAAAGAATTGCTAATATGATCTCATTTCAATTAAGGAAAAATGCATTTTTAAGCTATTTAAGATTTAATTCCTTTGTTACCATACCTTTCTCTACTAATCTTGATTCACAATGTGCATTCTCAAATCCTTCGACAGTTTGTTAACATTGTAAACATTCTCAAATATCATAATGAATAATTACAAACAAAAGATCTGACCTTATAACAGTCAGGCAAGAATTTTCTGTTCGTTGCCATGCATATATCCAAATGAATTAAGATTTTGGATGATTTAGTGTTATTAGTTTCTATGACTTTAACTTATGAGGAAACCACATCAGTCACTGTCAATCAGAAATGTATTATATGTTGCTTTGCAGAAATCATAATACCTGTAGATATATGGCACAAACGGGTTATAACTATTATATGTAATTATAATAACAAGTTTATGTGCCTATGAATATTTTATTTTAGTGCAGCTGGTTGAGAGCATGGGGCAACACAAATCCAGCTTGAGAGAGTCAAAAGCTAGTGTACTCCTAGTCATAGATCCCAAGTCTCAAGATATTAGAGAATAGAGACGGTAGTACGTTAGGTGATTGAATATAATTAGTTGCATTGACCAACTGTTCGCCCAGGGGTTGAACGTGCAACATCTGGGTAACATCTGAGGTTGTGGCTGGAGTCTGAATGTAAGTAGTTAATGAGAATTTCCTTTTAATGTGAATTTCTGTTTATGTAGATGCAACAGATTTGCAATTTTCACCAATTTATCTCATTTAGCTATATAACTACAGATTACATGGATTTGACAATTTGATGCTATTAAATTTTTTTTTATTTTATTTAACCTTTATTTAACCAGGAATGTCCCGTTGAGATCAAAGACCTCTTTTTCAAGGGAGTCCTGGCCAAGAGGCAGCACATTTCAAGACAAATACATACGAACAAACAAACAAACAAATTAAAAAACCTGATAGTAGACTACATCTTATTGGCACTTTATTTCTATCTTGACAGACCAAACTCAGTGTGAAGACGGCAACCAATTGCAAGCAATCACACACTTGTTCCCCGTCTTCAAAGCAACCATTTCAAGGTAAAAAGAGCTCACAACGAATAATTTTAGTCGTGCCATGATTGCCAACCACTTTTTTTCCAAGTGTAACTCTGGTACACGAGTAAAAACTGTTAGTAAAACAGTAACTTACAAACTTGGCAGTTAGTACCTTTAAGTCGTTGCTAACTTCCAATTTTTTTTAAATATATACTTGACTGAAAAAGACAGTTTAGATAAAACTCCATAAGGGAGGTGAAAACCACTAATGTGTTATGACAGTAATATTTCTTTCCGTTTTTTTTTTTTTTTTTTTTTAAACAGCTGCCTGCTGCTGTTGGAGATAAGGTTCTTGATAGCTGTGAAATTAAACCATACATCAAATTTGTCAAGAAAACTGAAACAATCAGAGCTAAAGCCAACTATAAAGGTAGGGTTGCAGAAGGTCTTTGAAACAGCTTCGTGTCCATTTTATTGTGCAGTACGGTAGCTATTTCACAACTTGGAAGAAAAGCTGCCTGGTTTAAAAGCAATTGCATTCTGCTGCAGCTCCAAGTAAGCATCAGGACTTATACAGGTGTAAGAAAAATAATTTATGTGACTAATAAATTTCCATTAGGCACATATAACCTTAATCAACAGAAAATATTATAGAAAGAGACAGAAGCAGACTGCTGAAGGAAAAGACAGTAAAGTACAAGTTGGAGTAAGAGGCCAAATATGGGATTGCGCTAACAGTTGCTGCCTGAGGCTCTCATATGTTGAGTTACTTTCTCTTCAGTGCACTAAATCAGATTCCCAGGAGACCTGCATTCAGACAAGAAGCCCTGAGACATTAGAGGAAGGGTTCTGTATAACAGAGAAAAATGAACAAAGTCAAATAGGATACTTTAAGGCACTTTAGCATCACAATGAGAACATGGCTCATTATGTGCCAGAGTGTTGTCGAACTATAAGAATTATAATAATAACTAAACAAAACTACAACTCAACAAAATCTCTTTGTGCTGTCAAAGTGATGAGTTTAAATGCGAGAGGCATTAAAGCGAAAAGCATATCTCAACCATATAAAGGGAATTAAGATAAACAAGAGAATTTAATACATTTCACATGGAAGAAATCCCACTTGATGCTCTTTGTTTTAGTAGCTTGATAAGCTAAGAAAATTGTTTCAGATTTACCACAAATAAACTCCTCTACACCACTAGAGGAAAGTGGCTAGATGCCATTTCTTTTGTTGTGCAGGGATAGCAATGGGAAAAAAATATATCACGCTTTGGAAATTCTAGCTTTCTGTCACTTCCACTTTTATTCATCCTCTACGCTTTGTTTGATAGAGATATTTTATTCATATCCAGGGGATAATTGGGGATTATCAACTCTCAGCTGGCATTTTGATGGCTTTTAAAGAACACTGATTTGCTTTGAGAGAACCAACAGTGCGTGACTAAGTTTAGCTTTATTATGAGCTTTCCAGTATACGGAAAAGAGGGTGCGACTATGAAAACATTAAAGTGTTTCACAAGGAAAGGAAGTGAACTCAAACTAAAACAAAGTTGTCCACCCAATTAAATCAATCTCTTTTTGTTATGTAAAATATTTATGCGGTCTTGAGTTTAAAGAAGCTGCAAGTGTTGCTGGATTTTGTAAAAGTCCTGAGTGGGCTCGCATAATCACATTAGATTGGAGATACCGTTTGCGGTTTTTGGTTGTATAATGAGATTTGCTATTCTGCTTCTTTGTCATTCTTGATGGCACTGAATAAAAATGTATATTGTAATTCTTCTGCTCCTACTTGGTTTGGTCTGTATGTAGAACATCTCTCCATAAGACATAATCTTCTTCTGTTGATCTGAAGTTTCTCTGATGTTTTTTTTTTCACCATTATGTTTTCAGGGTGTCGTCTGTACATTGCAAATGCAAGGCTCTCCTATTCTTCTCTGCATTACATCTCAGAATGTAATTTTTTTTCAAATTAAAAAAGATTTTCCTTTGAGCTTATGTACAAACTGATTAGAATTTAGTGGGAAATGGTCAAGTTGCGGCAGCACAGTGGCACGGTGGTTAGCACTGTTGCCGCACAGCAAGAAGGTCCTGAGTTCAATTCCAACATCAGGCCGGGGTCTTACTTTCTGTGTGGAGTTTGCATGTTCTCCCCGTGTTTGCGTGGGTTCCCTCCGGGTACTCCAGCTTCCTCCCACCGTCCAAAGACATGCAGCTTGAGGGGATAGGTTAATTGGAAAATCCAAATTGCCATGGTGTGAATGTGCGAGTGAATGTGAGTGCGAATGGTTGTCTGTCCCTGTGTGTTGGCCCTGCGACAGACTGGCGACCTGTCCAGGGTGTACCCCGCCTCTCGCGGGGCCAGCGCCCCCCGCGACCCTGAAAAGGATAAGCGGAAGCGAATGGATGGATGGATGGATGGTCAAGTTGCCACAACCAGTCATCTACCTGACATAACCCTCCCTATGATAGCCATACACTCACTGGCCACTGAAATAGAGCTGCACAATTATTATCGTAATTAGTTTGAACAAGCCCCAAAAGTTGATTCTGTTCATTTGGACGTAGCGTTTTCAGTGGGAGAACCATTTCATCACTCATCCAAGTGACTCCCTCAGTCTCAGCTGACTGCAGGTCAGTTCCTTGATCATTAATATGCAAATTCTCATGACCATAGTTTAATCAATAGTGAGGTCGCAATCATTTCTCATGATTGTTCTTTGATTTTTGTGACACTTTCATGTAAACATAACACTGCTTACTTTGTGCAACGTTTTTGCTAATATATGCATATATGCATTTTGGTATCACTCATGCTAGTCAGTCAGTATTGGTTAATCATTTTCCGTGAATTGTGGGAGGTCAAAATCATGATGAGGACTAAAATGTGATTAATTCTGCAGCCATATATTTAAGCATCTAGACATGGTCAAGACAGCCTGCTGAAGTTCAAACTAAGCACCAGAAGGAGGAAGAAAGTTTTAAACTCTTTACAGAGAAACTTTCTGGTGAACTCAAGGAGAAGATTTCATGCCATAGGTCAGAGGAGAATGGTCAGACTGCTTGAGCTGATAGGAAGGCAACAGTAACTCAAATAATGAGTCTTTACAACCAAGGTATGCAGAAGAGCATTGCTGACTGCACAACATGTTCAACCTTGAAGCTGGTAAGACAGCAGAAGACTACACCAGGTAGCCCTCCTGTTAGCTAAGAACAGGAAGCACACCAAATTCAGACAACAGAAAATTTAAAAAAAAATAACATGGTGATGAGTAATGATGTGGGGATACTGGCTTGGCACACTTCCGGCCATGAGCAATTTTCCAGCACTTTGTTGAATTTATCAGAAGAACTAAGGCAGTTCTGAAGGCAGAACTGAGCTCAGGACTAGTGTACTAGCTGGTGAGTGTGTAATTGCTTATTTTGGGGGCACAAAAGCATAAATAACACCCTCACAACCAACCCACTGATCATTTCTGAAAACAGTTTTTCCTTTCTCCCACACTGATTTCAGTGTCTTCCTCACTTGACTGCTTCAAATGATTAAAAGCATCAAAAGGTCCTATCTTTCAGGTATACTGCACACATAACTAGTCTGGTTCATTTGTGATTGACCAGAATAGGTGATCACAAATGAAGAAATTGGTACAGCTAACGAACTTACTGAATAACTAACCTAATAATTTATTCATATCTTTCAAGATTGGATATTAGAAGAAATGCAGCCACTAGTGAGGGAATTTTCATAATATGTCAGTGGTTGTGATTAGTTCAGCTGTTAAAATGACAGTTGCTGGTGGTGCTTCTCATTTTTATGAGGTGTGTGAGTGAATGAGTAATGAATAAATTGTTGCATTTCTATTTTTTTTTAAATATCCCACATTACAATCCCATATACTGTTCAGCATTGTAAGACATTCATTCTGCAGCCCATTGTCAGCGGTCTTGACAAGTTATAAAACAACGTTTTATCAAGCACAATGCCTTACTCAATTTGTCCCTTCCTCTTCATTCAAACTCCCACTCATGACGGTCTCCAAAATGTCATACTTTCACAAAGTTTAATGTTGTTCAGAGTTTGATGTTTGCAGTGCTTGTTATTTGTGTCTCTCCATTTATCCTTCAAAAGAAACAGTGAACTTTTTTTCCCAAAAATATTGGGCAGAGAGTTGAAAATATTAGACACACATAAAAGAAACACCTGAGCAACAGTCAAAGAGGTGAAAGCAATCATTGTAAATGCGTCATTTTCTGAATGGGTCAGTGCCCTCCCTACAAATAAGGGGAGTAATAAAAGAATCCCAGATTTTGTGTCTTAATCCAGCCGTCTGATTTCAGTCTGCCCTTCACCACATGCCAAAGTTGAACAAAATAGTTTCCCACCACCCGAAATTTATTTTGAGTGTCTTCATAGTTTTATTTTTGAAATATACCAATTTTTATATACTGCAGGAAAAACGAAAAATAAATAAATATTATAAATAAATAAATAAATATTATAACGGAAATTTGCAAATAAAAACAGCATATACATCAAAATAAACTATTTCCAGCAGTGCAAACGACACAGAAAGTCATAAAGTCAAACATAACTTTTAAAAACACCAGTATAGGCTCATAAGGCCCTGATGGTAAAAAACTACATTTCCGCAAAATGACGTCACTTCCGGTTTTGGGCAGGACATGGAGGACATGCGATAGTTCGCGCTGATGGACGTAGGAAGTGTTACAAATAGCTGATCGGATCGACAAAGCGTGTTTCTGGAATATTATGTTTTTGTTGCTGCAAGCGCTTTTTATGCAGTTTTTGCAAAGCTATATGTGGAAGGAAACTGTGACCTAGGACAAGCTGATGGCATAAGATGTAAGTACAACTCCTCTGGTTTCATATGCAAAAAAAATTATTGCGCTAGCTTATGTGGTTGCAGTGCTACCGGGATTTAAAAATAGTTACGCAAAACGGAGCGTGCCTGCTCTGACCGGCTTTAAAGGGTTAAATGATGATTTTATTTGTCAAGGGGGAAAAAGGTATCTAAAACCTAAGTAATCCTGTGTGAAAAGGTAATTGCCACCCCATTAATTAACTGTGTATAATCACAGGAAAGCTGAGTTCAATATCACTAGTCTGTCTGTGAAAGTTCTCAGTCATCCAGGTCATCAAAGTCTAAGAAGCTTGGAAAGAAAACTTTCTGGACTTCTTTAAGTTTCCTTGAAGACGTTTCACCTCTCATCTGAGAAGCTTCTTCAATTCTAAGAGAAATTGGTGAAGAGTCCCAGATTTAAGCCCTAAGGGAATGTCCCCAAGAGAGTCATGGACTCCTCCACCTAATCACACAAGCCAAGGTGTGAAAATGGGTGTGGTTCACAATCAGCCATGAACCCATTGTGAAACCTAGCCTCACCCTATCATGTGATTTACTGAGGTCAAATGGCCCAGGGTGTGAGTAGGCGTTAAGGCGCCTGGGAAGGGATCTCAAAACTGGATAAAAATCTGGGACTCTCCACCAATTGCTTATAGAACTAAAGAAGCTTCTCGGATAAGAGATGGAACTAGGGCTGGGCGATATGACCCAAAATTCATATCTCGATATTTTTTAGCTGGATGGCGATATAAGATATATCTCGATATATTTTTTTAAAGCCATAAAGTAAGAACAAGAAGAGAGTTCTTAGTCAAAGCTGTGTCCCAGATGTCACACAGGCACTTTTATTAACATAGAGCAGATGTACATAAAATTTACTCAAAAATAAATTATGAGCATTTATTAAATAATAATGCTCCATAAATAAAAGAAAACAATGTTGTTTTTGTGCATAACAAAAAGCTCACAATTGTGCAGTCAAAATGTAAACTAAAAGACGCTGAGCATAGTAACAAAGGCTACGTTCACACTGCAGGTCTTAATGCTCAATTCCGATTTTTTGATCAAATCCGATTTTTTTGTCTGCTCGTTCACACTACAAATAAAATGCGACAGCAAACGCGCTCTAGTGTGAACGCTCAAAGCGGCCCGCATGCGCAAAAGAAGCTGTCACACACAACGAGCTCTGTTTAGACCCAGAGCAACAGTATTGTTTGACTGATGGCCCTTAATATGCAGACTTCGGACTTCGTTTCCCAATTTTTGCTTTAAGTTATTTTGTTATTTACATAATAATGTAAATAACCTAATAATGATCCTTATTGCTGTTTAAGAGAGGAGCGGTGCTTCAAATGATAGCTGCAGATTTCTGTCAGAATCTGCAGATTACAGTACAAATAAAATGTTCACATTGTCTTCCCAACAGTTTCACTAACATCTACACTGGATGGCCAGGAAGCGTTCGCGATGTCTTCTCGGGCGCTTCTCTGGCGCTGATAATTGGCTTCAGTCTTGTGTCGGTGACGTAAAAGGCGGATTTAATGCGACTTGACCGTTCAAACAGCAGTCGCTTTCTAAAACATCGGATATGTATCGGATTCAGTACCACATACGAAAGTGACCCAGATCGGATTTGAAAATATCGGATTTGCGCCGTTCACACTGTCATAGCATGATCGGATATGGGTCGCATAGGGTCAAAAAAATCGGATTTGATGCGCTTTCGCCTGCAGTGTGAACGTAGCCAAAGACAGATTTCACAGCTGCTCTGTTCCCTACTTGTACTGCGTGACTGACAGCCTGGAGTTTGAAATCCGCTTCGCAACCACGTCTCTTAACAGGTGCCATTTATGGTCCTTATACACAGTAGGGTAATATTACGTTGAAGCACAGTACGTATCACTCCGCGAGGCTCAGCCGTAATGCTCCGACAATCCATCAAGCGGTGCAGCTCCGTAGCTTACCAAAGTCGTACTAAAACATTTTTTGACAGATTGCTGAGCGCCGTGTTCCACATAAAATCGGTTCGCGGCCATCAAGCACAACCAGAATTCATACATAAGGCGCGCTGTCAACTTTTGAGAAAATGAAAGGATTTTAGTCCGTGCAGCACCTCTGGGCTGCATGGCGTTAGCGTGGTTAGCTCGTTAGCGTGGTTAGCTAGCTAACACATTGACGCCGTCCAGCCCCACGCACGGGGCGATGCGCAGTAACTCGTTAACGGAGATTTGCCGTGTCCATCTTGTCGCTTCCTGCAGGTGAAGCGATGGGGGAGGAGGGGGAGTTGTGTTCAGTGAAAGAGAGGCGAGGCCGAGTAACGTTGCGTAGAGACGGAAGTGGACGAAAGAGAGGCAAACTTGCGGCTCCACAAGTATAATTATAACGTAACATAGACTATATCGATATAAAGGATATTGTCAGATCTTATATCTCGTATAAAAATATATCGATTTTTTTTAAAAACTCGATATATCGCCCAGCTCTAGATGGAACGTCTTCAAGGAAACTTAAAGAAGTCCAGGCACTTTTCTATCCAAGCTCCTTAGAATATCACTATTCACACCCAGGCCTGAGTAGTGCCAGACCTGGTGAATCAAGAAATCGCTTAAATAGAACCTTTCTGAAAAAGTAAAGTAGACTATAAGATCTCAAAAAGCAACACATCATGTCAAGAAACTAAAGACACATTAAAATGTCAAATCCATTGACATCTATCAGTCTAGAAAGAGTTACAAAACCATTTAAGGCTTTAGGACTCCTGCAAACCACAGTGAGAGGCATCATCCCAAAATAGGGAAAACAGTGGTGAACCTTCAACTCATCTAGGAGTTCAGAAAAGAAAACAGAGCAACATCTAAAGAACTGTATGCCTCACTTGCCTCAGTTAAGGTCAGAGTTCATGATTCAACAATAAAAAAGAGGCTGGACAAAAATGGCACCAATTGGAGAGTTCCAAGGCAAAACCCCCTGCTTACCAAAAAGAACACAAAGGCTGGTCTCACATTTGCAAAACAACTTGAAGAGCCAAAAGTCAACATTTTTGGAAGGTTTGTGTCCCATTACATCTGGTATAAAACTAACACAGCATTTCCTAAAACACATCATCCCAATAGCCTAATATGGTATTGGTAGAGTGATGGTCTGGGGCTGCTTTGCTGCTTCAGGACGTGACTATTTGTAGGATTTTCAGCTCTCTAACTCCACCAGTTAAAAAAATGAAAGTTTTGGAGTGCGTAGTTAAAGTTTGGACTTCAATCTGATTGAGATTCTTTGGCATGCCCTCATGTTGGAAAACCCACTAATGTGGCTCAATCAAAACAATTCTGCAAAGAAGAGTGGGCCTAAATTCTTCCACAGTGATGTAAAAGATTCATTGGCAGTTATCATAAATGCTTGATTGCAGTTCTTGTGGCCAAGGGTGGCACAGCCAGTTATTACATTTAGGGGAAAATTCCTTTTTCACATACAGCCAAGGTTTTGTTTTTTTTTGCCTAATAAATGAAATCATCATTTTAAAACTGCATTTTGCATTTACTCAAGTTATAATTGTCTAATATTAAAGTTTCTTTGATGATTAAAGTGTGACTAACATGCAAAAAACTAACAAATCAGAAAGGCTTTGGGTTTGTTTTTTTACAGCACTCTATCGCAGTTGAAGATAAAGCGCAATAATCAATACTGAGGAAGTTTCACAAAAGGTCAAAAACGTGTTAATTAGTTTGTACCAGAAGAACACAATATGAAAGCAGCAAAACTTACACTTAGATTTAGATACAGTACAAATAAAATGTCTCTCAGGGCTCCGACTGGCTTGTAGTCAATCTCCACTACATGTTCGAATTTTAATAATGCATTGCCTTTAAAAACCACACTTGTTCTCGGAGATAACACTGTGCTCAAAGCAAAAACCAAGCGTTGAATGTGTCCAAGTGAGCAATGCAGCATGTGTGAATGTGTAACAGCATAGGTGTCACATATCCCCTTGAGGTCAGTGCATAAAAATTCACCCCACATACACGGACACATACACGCACACGCGCACACAAGGTTTACAATTAGTGTTCTGGTGCAATAGGCTGCAAAAAGTGCAATTCCCCTGTATCTAGGAAGCCCAGAGATTTTCTGAGCAGACATGACCTCTGACTGGGACTATGAGTAATAGTGTGTGCAAGAGGGGCAGGGTGCAACAGCAGGTTAGAGCACTTTCATTCCTTCTCAGCACATCAAAGAAGGCAGAAACAGCATACTAAAACAAGTGACAGAGGTTTTCTTCATTCATTCTTTTAATTGTAAGTTAATAGAAGGAGTGAGAGAATGATTCATTTTCACCTAATTCTTATTTTATGACAGGAACAGTGGTTAGTGATTTGAAATTACGCTGATTCTAATTAGTGGAATACTTATCATTCTTTTGTCACATTTTTCTTGGACTACTTAATGAAGTAATCACAGGGATCATGTGATTGGCAGAAATTTTTGAGATTTCTGTGAGTCACAGTGGAAGTGATGCTGCTATTATCAAATAACTAAATTAATAATATAATAAATAGATTTTTTTTAAAAAGCAACTTGGATCATACTGGCATCAGTTAAATTATAAGAGAGACACACTGTGAAACATATGAGCCAGTCACAGTATAGCATATGCACAGGTATGGTTCACAGCAGTTTCTTCTAATTTAGAGAGTTTTAGTTCAAAATAAATATTCAAAATTAATTAAAAGACTTCCAGCACTATGTGAAGAAGTAAATATGTGGGAAAGCAGTAGGTATTGTGGGGTACTAAAACAGCATTAGGGGGGCCTAATATCAATAACAAGTGCTTTCTCTCTGCTTCCACAGATTTGACATTGAAAAAAGCTGCAGTCTCTAAAACGTTGCAACTTATTCATCAAATAAGATTACCAACAGTTTTCTTAATCTTAAATCCCTGAAGAGTAATTTTCCGAAAATATTTTTCGGAATTATCGGCTTTCACTTGGCCTGCAGCCCTCATTAGTTACACACATGTATCCTTGCAGCCTTTGGTTAGAAGATTTAAACAAATTTTCCAGTTTATTCTTATGATCTGTGCTAATTGGATATAGCTATTTGAAGCTATCATTCACAAAGCCGCATGCAAATGATTCAATTTTCTTTGAAGAATTAATTTATGCATTACGATTTGAGTATTGTGACACAACGTCTTACAGGAACAATGTTTCTCGTCTCTAATGAATGGGATAAACAAATTATTTACTGGAGTAATAAAATCATATTTGCTGAAAATTGCCCATTATTTCTGTAATACTTTTTGTTTTTTTATCTCTTGATCCCAAAGCAAGTGTGACGAGCTTTATAATTACTTCTGCTTGGAGACGTTAACCGCCAACCAAACAGATAATATAAGGCAATCAATTTAGCCAACTGCTATAATATGTCGATGCACATTTTGTCTTCTGAGGCCTACATCTAACAGCCCGCACTGAAAAGTAAATAAATTAAATTAGGAAAGATATTTTTATTTGCTCGTGTCTGTTGAGATGTGTGACGGGCATGCATAGATAGATTCTTTTGATTGCAGCGATGTATTTTTATTCATTTAACAATCTAGTTTTATTTGTGTTTTTCACAATGGTCATACTAATTATACATTGTGACTGTGTTTTATTTTCAGGCGACTTTATTGTGTTGTGTGACAAACGAGTTTTCTGTGTGACTATTATTTTTTCACACTATTCATCTATATACTATATATATATAATGTTCTTCCTCTACCCCCCCCCCCCCCCCCCTTTTTGCACATGTCGAGGAGCGTGTCAGGTTACATTTCACTGTGTGTTATACTTGTATAGAGATTTCTAATTATTAAACTATCAATATTGAACAAAAAACTATGTATTGTTAGTATATATGGTCCAAATGTTGATGAACCCTCATTCTTCCACGGTTTTTTTAGTGCACTCTCTGAACACCTTGATTGCACACTCATTCTTGGCGGTGACCTCAACCTTGGACTAAATGAAGAAATGGATAGGCTCAACACAACAGGAACTCAGCGTAATTGGCAGTCCACAAATATAATCAAACAGTATATGAACGACTTTGGTCTTTGCGATGCATGGCGCTCTCTTCACCCCACCAGTAAGGAATATACTTTTTTCTCGCATGTTCATCACTCTTACTCTCGTCTGGATTATTTTTTGGTCAGCAGCTCACTGCTGTGTGACATTTCAGACACTGAGATTCATCCTATAGCTGTCAGCGATCATGCTCCTGTATCTTTAACACTAATGCACAAGAATAATACTACGCCAAGTAAAAACTGGAGATTTAATATATCACTACTTAAAGATGAAGACTTTATTAAATACTTTAAAAAGGAATGGACTTCATATTTAGACTTTAATGACACTCCCGGAATATCTGCTTCTGTTCTATGGGAAGCAGGGAAAGCTGTGATGAGAGGTAAAATAATTTCTTTCTCATCACACAAAAAGAAAGAAGAAAACAAAAATATTCAGGAATTAGAAAAAAACATCAAATCACTAGAAGAAGCCTACGCGTCCCACCAAGATCAGGAAACATTGAACAAAATATGCAAAACAAAACTAGAATTAAATGAAACTATTAATAAAAAAACACAATTCCTTATACAAAGACTTCGCTTGCAGAATTTTGAACACAGTAACAAATCAGGTCGATTTCTAGCTAACCAGCTAAAAATAAATAAAGAAAAAATAACTATATGTGCTGCTAAAGATTTATCGGGGAACACAATATATGATCCTGGAAGAATAAACAACATTTTTAGGGATTTCTATGAAACTTTATACTCACCACAAATAAACCCATCTAAAAATGAAATTGATCTGTTTCTTGACAACGTAACTCTTCCAAAATTACTAGACAGTCAAGCAATGGAACTGGATTCGCCACTGACGCCAAGTGAACTCCAGGAAGCCCTGATAAGTATGCCCAATAATAAGGCTCCAGGTCCAGACGGCTTCCCTGCAGAATTCTACAAAGAATTCTGGACAATTTTGGCACCAGTATTCCACAGCATGTTGCAGGAAATCGAGGAAAAGGGCAGACTACCACCAAATATGAATTCTGCCAACATTAGTCTCCTGCTAAAACCAGGCAAAGACCCTTTATTTCCCTCAAGCTATCGTCCAATTTCTCTTTTAAATGTAGACCTTAAAATAATCTGCAAAGCTCTCTCAAAGAGATTAGAGAAAATGACCCCCCTCTTAATTCATCCTGACCAAACTGGTTTCATAAAAGGTCGGCACTCCTCAACAAACACTCGTAGATTACTTAATTTAATAGACTACTCATACGATAAAAACATCGAAACCATAATATTATCTCTAGATGCAGAAAAAGCATTTGACAGAGTTAATTGGAAATTTTTATTCGCAACTTTACACAAATTTGGTTTTGGAAACTCTTTCATAAACTGGATAAGAATATTATACAATTCCCCAACGGCTCGTATCAGAACAAATGACCAGACATCCTCCAGCTTCTGTCTCCTGAGGGGCACCAGACAGGGATGCCCACTCTCCCCTTCACTTTTTGCAATTTTTATCGAACCTCTAGCAGCAGCATTTAGACAGGCTACAACAATTAAGGGCATAAAATGTAAGAACATAGAACATAAAATCAGTCTCTATGCGGATGATGTGTTGCTTTTTCTGCAAAACACACAAACCAACCTCTCTGAGGTAACTACTTTAATAAACTGGTTTTCAAGAGTTTCAGATTATTCAATTAACTGGCCAAAATCTACAGTTCTCCCCATTAACTGCTCCTTCCATAATTCTTCCTCTGCCCCACTGCAATCCGGAAATATTAAATATTTAGGTATTAATGTCTCTCCTAAGCTTTCAGACTTAACTAAACTAAACCACATCCCACTTCTAAAGAAAGTAGAAGGCGATCTGACTAGATGGAAATCTTTACCCATATCACTCATGGGAAGGGTCGCCACTATAAAAATGATGATCTTGCCAAAAATAAATTACTTATTTTTGATGATCCCTAACAAACCATCACAAGATTGGTTCAGATCTCTGGATTCATATATTTCCAAATTCCTTTGGAAAGATAAACCCCCGCGTATTAGCTTAAAAACGCTACAAAGAACCAAGGATAGAGGAGGATTAGATCTGCCTAATTTTCACCAATACTTCTTAGCCAACAGGCTTCAGTTCATCTCAGAATGGTTAAAACATACCTTCTTAGTTGAGCCCTGGCTAGATGTTGAACAGGCACTATGCAAGGATCTAGAGATTTCAGACCTACCATTTATTAGCTCAAACATCAAAAGACATGAATGCTTTAAAAGTATCAACATCAGCTTTTCTCTAACAGCATGGTGGGAGTTTCTAAAAATAACGGAGTCTTCATTAATCCCATGCAAACGTACACCTATCTGGAATAACCCTGACATATTACAAAACAATAATATGATTAATTTCCCAGAATGGAGTTGTAAAGGAATTAAATACTTAGAACATATATTAGAGGGAACAGAATTTATTCCATTTGACAGACTAGTTGAACAATATGGGATCAACAAGACAAGGTTTTTAGAATATCAACAAATTAAATCCATAGTAAAAAAGAAATTTAACCTCAGTCAAGTTGAATTACAAACACCACTAAGTGCGGCACATTTTCTTACTCTTAAATCCCCCAAATTATTATCTAAAATATACAGAACACTTTCTAAATTAGATGAATCAATATCCCTTCCTACTGCAAAGTGGGAAGCAGATTTATCAGTCAACCTAGACCAAAACTTCTGGTCTCAGATTTGCTTAAAAACTTTTAAATTAATTAAAAATCCCAGTCTGCAATTAATACAATACAAAATACTTCATAGAGTGCACTATACAGGTCATCGGATGTTCAAGATGGGCTTTACATCTTCCAACAACTGCTCACACTGTCAAGGCAATACACCAGACAATTACATCCACGCTCTTTGGTTCTGTCCACCAGTGCAAAAGTTTTGGCGCGAGATATGTGAAGACTTATCAAAGTGTCTGAAATGTAACATTCCAACTTCCCCCTTAGTGTGTCTACTGGGCAGCTTAGATAATGTCACTTCAGAAAAGAATATAGCCCATATGATCTTCACTGCCCTATGCATAGCCAAGAAAACAGTCCTCATGAACTGGAAAAATAAAAATAATCTTAATTCTAACCAATATAGAAATTATCTATTAGATTACATTAGTCTTGACACAGCCTCTGCCACCACATTAGATCAATTGCTCTGGGCCCCTTTTATCAGCTCCATCACCTAGTGGGGGTGGGGGGTCATAGTTTGGTCCCGCCTTCACTGTTGTGATTGGTGAGGGGGTAGGGACAGGCTTAGGGCGTCGGGGGGTTCCCCGGAGGCATCTTCCTTGGGGGGCTCAACCCGGGGTAGCGGTCACGTCCGGTTGGGGGCTCTGTTGGCTCTCCGGTGACTGTTTCCTCGCGGCTGCGTGCAGCGGGGCTAGGGGAGGGTCTGTGCTGACGGACGTGGGTTACTGACCTGGCAACCTGGCTGCCCCTGGGTGGGTCCGGGATGGGCGTGAGGTTCTGGGGGCGCTCCGTCTCTGGGCTGGGGCCCGGGCCGGGCCTCGGGGGCTTGGGTCCTGGTTGGTGTGTTGCCGGGGTTGTGGGCGGGTGGGTGCATGGGGGCCCGGCCCTGGAGCAGGGTGCCGCCGGTGCGTCGAGCCGCCTGGGGGGCTCTTCAACTGGTGGGGGGGATGGTCACATCTTGCAGGAGCTTTCTTCTCTTCAGGAACTCTCTGCAGGAGGGGGAGATACAGGAGAGGTGGAGGAAGATCTCAGCCTGGGCGTTTACCGTCTTATGTAGTCTGGAAGATGTGTGGATGGTGGGGTGGGTGCAGTTTTCTCTGTGGTGGGGTTGGGTGGACTGTCCAGGGCTCTGTGGAGCCGGAGGGCGCTACTGCACTGGGCCCCGGTCTGATGGGCCTGGGCCCCCCTTCCCTGGCGGGTCGCGGAGGGTGGGAGTGCCTACTGGGGTCAGCGGGGGAGCTGGCCCCAGGGAGGGGTTACCTGCCCCTCCCTTCCTTCCCTCCCCATCTCCAGCTGCCTCCCTCTTCCCGCTCCTCCACAACCACCCACACATGCAGGGCCTTGGAGTGGGGGTATGTCACCAGGGTGCAGAGGAGGCTACCCCCCCGTCCCCTTCTGGCTGCCTCTGCCTCAATTTTATCCCACAACTTAGACATTCACATTATTCACACTCCCATTACACATACATATAGGATCTTGGGGGTGGGCACAATCACGGAGTCCAAATTACCATCAGGGTGTATACCTCACCCCTGACGTCGTTGCCCACCTCTCAATTTTAAATACACTTAGTCATTGAGGGCTAGCAGGAGGGACTATGCGCTTACCTGCTGCTCCTTGGCAGGTAGCTCCATGCCCTCCTGGGTTTTAATTGCACCTTAGAACACATATGCATCAACACTACAATGAGCGGGTGGAGGGAGGTTTGGAGTCTTCTCCCACCCCCATTCTCTGCGGCCTGCTGGAGCGGGAGGGCTAGTAGGAGGAGTTGGCCGTCCGACTGCGGTCTGGGGTGTGGGGCCTCCCTGCTGCTGCGGAGTCGGGGTGGTCTGCCTCTCCCCACCGCAGGGAAAAGGGTAACACCACCTGGGTCTGGGTGCAATTCCCCCCTCCAGGGGCAAGGGTACCTAGACCCGGTTTGTAGAGTACGCTTGGGGAGTGTGATTGTGTGTACAGCGTCTCTTTATGTCTGTCTCCACGTTGGTTGAGTGTGGAGTGAGTGCATATGAGAGCATGAGGGTGGGAATGGATGTTTGTGTCTGTGTGTGCCTGTATGTCTGTGTCTATATGTCAGGTTGGGTATCAGACGCCACCTCTCTGGGGACACCTCAGGCCCTCCAAGGTTTGGAGGCCTATCTCCACCCACCACCACTTCCCCTGCCGGTGGCGGACTCCCTCAGGTGTCGGTGTGTTGGTGGTTCTTTGTGTCTGGGGGTGGGCGTCCGGGTACACACCGGCTCACTCCTTGGCGGCCGCTTGTCGGGGCCTGGGGCCTGGGGCTCGCTCGGGCCCCTTTGGAGGTGGGGTGCCCCCGGCCTCTCGGCCTGGGGCTCGGTCACTCAGGCACAGCTGGGGGCCGGCGGAGCTCACGGGCGCGTCACTGCAACTCCCCCTGACTTCTGCTCCGCGGCTGCTGGGCGAGCCCTCATCTGGGACTCTCCTCAGCTCTTACTGGAACAGTGGCGCGGCTGCCCCTCTGTTGGTCTTCCATGGTCTCTTGTGTTCTGGGGGCCTCTGGATGTCTGGAGTTTTGATCTCCTCCATACCCGCTTCACACCCTGGAGGACGGGGCTGTGGCCCCCCCACACTCCCTAGCAGATCATTACATGGAGAAACCTTTGGAATGCAAGCATGCTGATCCACACAGGTATGCACACATGGGTATTCACAGACGCGGACTAAAGCTTTCTTGGCTGCTACCTCAAAGCACACTGTGCGCTGTCTATCTTGCGTGCTGCACAATATCGTTTATTATTTAGTAAATATTGATATCTATGACTAGCTAGTTTATTGTGATGGTGCTTTGTTTTCTCTATTATTATGTTGCTCTTTGTTGTTTGCTGTCTCCTCTGTTTGTTTTTTTTGTTTGTTTTTTTTTTTTTTTCTTCTCCATACAGGTGACCCAGGAGTTCTTTTTTTTTTTTCGCTCTCTCTTCCCCCCCCCTTCTCACCGTCTCTTCTCCCCTTTGGTTTTCTTTCTTTCTCTCCCCCTCTTTCTCTCATTCATTCCCCCTGTCCTATTTATTAAAAAAAAAAAAAAAAAAAAAAAAGGAACAATGTTTCTCGTCTCTAATGAATGGGATAAACAAATTATTTACTGGAGTAATAAAATCATATTTGCTGAAAATTGCCCATTATTTCTGTAATACTTTTTGTTTTTTTATCTCTTGATCCCAAAGCAAGTGTGACGAGCTTTATAATTACTTCTGCTTGGAGACGTTAACCGCCAACCAAACAGATAATATAAGGCAATCAATTTAGCCAACTGCTATAATATGTCGATGCACATTTTGTCTTCTGAGGCCTACATCTAACAGCCCGCACTGAAAAGTAAATAAATTAAATTAGGAAAGATATTTTTATTTGCTCGTGTCTGTTGAGATGTGTGACGGGCATGCATAGATAGATTCTTTTGATTGCAGCGATGTATTTTTATTCATTTAACAATCTAGTTTTATTTGTGTTTTTCACAATGGTCATACTAATTATACATTGTGACTGTGTTTTATTTTCAGGCGACTTTATTGTGTTGTGTGACAAACGAGTTTTCTGTGTGACTATTATTTTTTCACACTATTCATCTATATACTATATATATATAATGTTCTTCCTCTACCACCCCCCCCCCCCCCCCCCCTTTTTGCACATGTCGAGGAGCGTGTCAGGTTACATTTCACTGTGTGTTATACTTGTATAACTATGCATGTGACAAATAAAGAACCTTGAACCTAACATAGAGAAATATTTGCAAATTTCTTCTTTACTTCAAGTCATTATGGTTTGTAGACGTTTGTTTATTCACGCTCTCTTAAGATCCCACTGAAGCATTTCAATGTGGTTCCTGTCTGGACTTTGACTGGGCCACTGCAATACACTGAATCACTGTCCTGTTGCTTGACATTGTGTGTTGGACAGTCGGACTCAAATTTGACTATAGAATACCTGAGTTTACAGAGGAGTTTACAGTTGACTCAATCACTGCAAGGTGAACTGTGGCTGCAAAACAAGCCCAAATCATCTCCCCTCCACCACAGTGGTTGACAGCTGGTGTGAGGTGTTTGAACTAATATGTTGTGTTATGTTTTCGCTACACGACTCTTGCTGGCGTTATGGCCAGACATCTCCAATTTGTCCTTGTGTGTCAAAAGGACATTGTTCCAAAAGTCTTGTGGTTTGTTTAGGTGCTACCTTGTGCTGCCATGTTTGTTTTTGAGAAAAGAGGTTTTCTCCTAACAGCCCTCATACTTTTTGAGCTCTTTTCTAATTGTCTGCAATGTTGCTCTTATGTTTTTTTGTTTGTAGCGTTGCATGCTACTTACCCTCCTAAATCCTGTGGAAGACTGAACCGCTGTACTTCATTTTGATTTTGTTTTTGTTATATTAAATAATATCACAACATATTATGTCACATGTCGTTGTTCATCTGTGGTGTATTAAGGATATACTAAAGATGAGGTCTGAGTGGACTGATGTATCAACCAAACACTACACATTAAGAAGTTGGTTTTAATTTAAATCATTTTTAATTTTTTTCTTGTTTGGGTTTGTGTGTCCCCTTGGTATCATTCTTGTTAAAATGATATGAGTCTGACTCTTGTTAGTTAGTCCTGACAAAAGGAGAAGTGACTGAAGCACATGCTACTGCGAATGTATGCTTTGCACCAGGTTCTTTTTACCACAAAGCTTCAATAATACACGAATGAGTCACTGTCTCTATGCGACTTCCTGTAAAGATAGGCCATCCTGTCTCGCAGTTTCTGCCCCATTTTTTAACCTCAGTTGACATTCTACTCTTTCTGCCTTTCCTGAGTGCCTCAATCAGGCTCGATGGATACAGTCTGATTTGTCGTAATGAGTTTGGGGACCTCAAAAATGGCTGGAAATGCAGTGGGAATAGTTTTCTGTCTTCTACTTCTTGCTTCTACTATTCAAGGTAATTCTGGATATCCACATGTTTTTGGGGGGTTATGATATACTGGCAAAGATTAATGTTTATCATTAGTTTTGAAATATGTTTTGGCTTCTGGTGTGACAAGCTGTGTTACTATAATCCTAAGCCTGCACCCCAGCAGACTGCAGTCTATTTTATCACCTTCAAAGTATAAGTGATTTTGTGTCCTGACTTTTGTCACTTCTAACACTATCTGATGTGTCTGACAGGGATCCAGGGTGTTGAGTTGTTCTATTATGAAAAGATGGAAGCTGTAGTGGGCCAGAATGTTTCCTTACCCTGCACTTTAAAAAGTGCTACTGATAACAAGATTGTCAGCATTGAATGGAGTAAGGAAACAAATAAAACTACAAAGCTGGGTTTGCACAGCCAATTTTATGGATTCCATCTATTCTGGCAAAATATTACCATCCAGATTGAGAAGAACGGTAGAGATGTCCTGGGTTCCCATCTAATACTTTCTGATGTGAAGAAATCGGATGAAGGCATCTATGTTTGTGACATGGCCACCTTTCCTGATGGATCCAAAAAGGTTAAAACACAGCTAATAATCAAAGGTAAGAGAACCTAGTACACACAAAGCCATATCTAAGTACCTAAACCAGACTTTGTAGACCACCCTGGATTTAATATTTAAATAGAAATACACAACATCTTTCTATCTAATGCTGTATTGCATATATTTCACATTACTTGAGGTTGCATCAGAGCACTCAGTCTCTGCCAATCTCAGCAGCTATTTACCGCTCAGCAAATCCAAGTAAGAACGAAAAGAACACATCTAGGAGCTTTGCTAAAAGACAGTTTTCTTTTTCATATTACTTGTCTCATAACACACGACACAACACACTCTTTTGTTCAGTTGAAGGGATGTTGTGATCACAACACTGGCAGAAGACATATTACAAAATGTGCTTTTCACATCACTCAGTCGGTTGATTTTTTTTTTTTTACGTTTTTTGTGTGATCAACAAATCTAATTAATCTCATGCTTTCCTCAATAGATGACATTAAAATAACGTGTGATGTGAATGGCACTGTTGAAGTCCAAAATGGAGAAAATGTGACAATTCGCTGCACATCATTTCCAAACGCAAAGTACAGATGGACCAAGGTAAAGGAAACTTGGAATTTAAAACTGAATTTAACTCTGACTTCTTTTCAAAATAAAAGGTTTTTATGTGCTACATAATCATGCTTTGCCCCAGAATGATGAAGTGTTGTCAGAGACTGAATCTCTGGAGCTCTGGTGGGTGACTGATGCTAATGCAGGGGTTTATACACTGACTGTCAACACAGGAAGCAAAGAGTTTGTGGTCACAGTGCTAACGACAACCACAAGTTTGAAGACAGGTGAGCGTCTTCAGTTCATTGCTGCTGTTTGCCTCTTTGTGTCATATTCAATTTCATCATTTCCCGAGGGCTGGATTAGCAATCTAGTAGAGGGCCCAAGAGACTGAATGACTTAATAAACTGCACTGGACCAGAAAGCTGATACTTGAACTTTTGTTATTATACTGTAGCTCACTCAATTTTAATTTTTAATTAGCTGAAGGGAAGGTGAGAGATTCAAAGGATTGTGATGCTGCCAGCCATGTTATGAGAATGTGGAAGGAACTAGGAATAAATTGGGAACTACTAAAACTAAAAAGAAAAAGAAACTCAATTATTTGCTTTAAATCAGTTGTCCATTGGGATTTGAAGGAATACTGAAATACACCCAGCTAAAACATAATTCAAAAGTTTAAATTTCAATACAACCAAGCAGCATGTGGTCTGCCTGCCGCCACTGGTTAAATAGTTTGATGGAGTGCTGTGAGCCGGCTGTGCTCAGTTAGGAAAATAATCCCCAGTTGTCTACTTTTTCATCCTTTGTAGACGCTTCTCATGAGAATTTGAATACGTGACAAAAAAATACAAACAGTAGCCACACAGACGTCACAACTTACTTCCCGTTCTTTCATTCTATGTTTCAAACCACAAGCACAAACACACAAACACAACGCACTGCACACTATAACAGTAGCTCAACACCAGCTATGAATCGTGATATGGGGTAAGAGCACAGTCTGTTGGTCAGATTGGAGTAGTACAGCAAATGTAGAACTGAAAACATCGAAATAGGTCACAATTTCCCGTAGCTCTCATCTAAATTTAATAGAAATGTACATTATCAAACTATGGCATCTCAGTTGTGTCTCATTGGACATCAAACCTCTCTGGGTGTATATATCAGGGTAGGCACGGTAGCATTAAAATTGACACTCAGAAGAGAAACTGTCCTAATTAAAAAGAAACACCTGTACATTGTACTATTGATATTGCAAATTCATGCCAACACCGTTACCTCATAAATCTGTGCCCAAGGCTCCAAACTCTAGATACTTGAAATATTTTAGTTGTATTGATTATGCATATTCTCCCGAATGCCAACATGAGCCGTGTTTTAATGTTGTATTACTCTTCATTGGGTAATTTAAAGTTTTCGTCAACTATAATTATAATCCCTACTCTTTATGCAGGTTCAATGAATAGCTTTACATTTGGGAAATACATTGAACACACAGCTCTATATCTCATATTAAATACGAGGCTCTGACCGTAAAGTTTGAGTGTTGGCGAGCAAGCAATTAAGTTTATTTCCCAATAGATTGAAGTATGTTGTAAACAGTAATGCAAGCTAGCATGATTCTAATGTGATGGATAGACTACAGATTTCTACAATATGAAGACACAACCAATCTGCACAGTACATTCTGATAACAGGATTATTTCTTCTTTCACTGTCTTGACAGTGTCACCACAGGGTTTGACTGAATCAGCAGGCATCAGCCTTACAACATCACCAACCCCCGAGCTTTCAACCCACACAGATCGGACCACCTTCATTGCTACAAATGCTCCAAACACCACAAATGTTACAATCACAGCTGATGAGCACATAACCTCTTTTACAAATTCTACACACATCTCTGTCACAGCATCCCCTACCACACACTCTCACACCCAAGATTTGTTCAATACGACTGTCCAGAGGACAACAGAATCAGGCTATCCTAGCACAATGTTGACCTCAACGCAAGAATCGGCCAGTGATGAGATGAGGAATGAGACTGAGGTACATACAGAGCAACCAGAGGGCATTTCCTCAGCAACGCCAGAAGAATACAGCACCACAGGAAACATTTTTAAAAGTCCTGAAAGACCTTCATCTGGAGATAAATATGGAGAAAATGAAAATAAGGGTAAAGTTTTAAAACCGCAGTATTTTACTTTATTTACATCTAAACATGTATCGGTACGATGTGAGAATTTTTTTATACATTGCCAGTCTGCCTCTAGCTCGTTAGTGATGCTATTAGACCATTTGGTGCATTTTCTTTGGGGACTACCAACAAAGTGAGCACTTCGGTTTGTGAATATCAAGGCAAGGTCACAGTGTTGGGGAAAAAAATTGCTTGTAAACAGGCAAACAGCAGATATAAATGCTCAAAAGCCAGAGATTCTTTGCTTTCACCATCTGCATCTTCATCATATATTGCTCAGCCTCCGGCTAGAGGCCTTTCCCAGGTAGAAAACTCATTAAGAGGAGCATCTACTTCTAGGGATGCTGCATGACAAACTGAGGGGGAGGATTGTAAGACACACTTCTCTGCCTCGAGGCAGAAAGTTTCTGCGTTGTAGCTTTACATTTATTATCAGTATTTGTTGAAGTTTTGCTCGGTTTCACCAGAGCAAGACAATCAATATGTTAGAAACTGCAGCTGTTGCTGTACAAATAATCACATTTTCCCTTCTCACAATCTGCTTCTTAGATACGGCACCGATTCATCTGTTGTTGGTGGTAATCATTGTTCCGGTGCTGGTATTGATCGCCGTGGCTGGCTTTCTTTTTAGAAGACAAGTTATAAAAACCAGGTAAAACCCTTACTATCTATGCATTCAACCGTCCTCCACACCTGCACAGGGTCGTGCACTGGGTGACCCTCAATGACCTCAAAAATATTGATATCTGTCAAATTTTCCAGTAGACACACATGACCTACAATACATACCTCCACATTCAATTCAATTCAATTTTATTTATATAGCGCCAAATCACAACAAAAGTTGCCTCAATGCTTTCTGGTTTCAACTAACTGTCTAACAATGCCACAAGTCAATATTTGCACTCTGACTCTGTCTTTGTAGGCTGGATTCGCCGCCTTCGTTCAAACCCCCTCCACCTCCAGTGAAGTATACAGCAATAAGACACAGCGAGACTCTGACAGACTCTTTTCCCATTTCAAGGTGCAACTCTTTAACAGAGACTCAAATATGAATGACTCAAATTTTTGTCCTCTCTTGGTCATGTTGAGAGTTACAGAATGAAGTTATTTTTACTCATTACAAACCAGTCACAGGAAATTTTCCAAATGTGGCTCTGTGTATATACTTTGTGAGGTTTTTTTGGGGGGGGTTGTTTGTTTGTTTTTGTATAAAATGCACCCAAATATATCAATAGCTGAAAATGAACGCATATTAAAGTTCATTAAACTGACTTTTAAACCGTGTTTGTGTTATTTACTTTTCTCTTGTGACATTGTTTCAAATATTGTACTGCTTACTCCATATACTACCAATTCATACACAGTGACAGAACTTTTTAAGGTGTACTTTCTATAGTTTCTTTATCTTTCAAAGGAATGCTGCTTCTGCTGTAATACTTCATTCATTAGTCTGACGAGGCATTTCCTGCCCAGAAACCCAAGGATTTTCTCTAATTTAGCTCAGTATGTTTAGTTGATGCAACAATGTTACAAATGTCTTAATATCAAAGACCCCTGTTGTCCACAGGTACCGCAGAGCGACAATCATGATCACAAAGCAGGGCTAAAACCACAAACCACATGGGCTTAATGGCTAAAAGAAACATAGCAACCACTTGATGAAAGAAAATATGAATCAGTATGGGTTTCATAAACATTAACAAGTGAAGTTCTCTGATGTTTTTTTAAATATATTTTTTAATCCTTTGAGTTAATGAATTGCTAAGTTTTAATGAGCAATTTAAATGGATACTGCTTATATTTATTTAGCCATCGACATTTGTGTTTATCTGCCCTGCAGACACTCACGTATGTAGATGTTCTGGGAAACTTTTCACAACTGCATTTTTTTTCTTATTTTCCAACCACAACAGCTAAACCACAAAGCGCTACGTCTATGCAAGATTTAAATTCTTGATATATACATAGCATACGTAACAATGGCCCTTGCATACAGCTGACAGAACACTATAAATGTGAGCTTATCGTTCAAGACCACATTGTGGTTTTCACCATTTTTCGACTCTTTATTTCTTTTTTAACTCTAACGTTGAGAGCAGACCAGTCTGTGTGAAATTCTCTGCTTTCTTATTGTAGATAGTTTTTTACTGTATTTGTTTATAACTGTGACAAACAATATTAAAGTTGCTATCGTTTCTAAACAGTTGTCATGTTTATATTATAATACAGCGATCTATATGAAATTATTCTGTATCCCACTGTAGTGTTGAGACTGCGTGCCTCAGAATGAGGTTACCTCGCTTCCTGTTTGTAACTGAAGAACATTCAGTTTTCAAAGTACCGTGATACCAGCGAGGTAACAGAGGGAGGGTAAAAATAGACTACAGTGTTGCACATCTCACTGATTAAACAACGTGATGCCCTGTAACCTGAGAGCAGTCGTATCAGACAGAGAACACGTTTTCTTCAAGACGGCTGGAATATGGGTAGGATATGAAGACCTTTTAGAAATTTTAAAGTTATACATATCTGTTATATCTATATATATATCTATATATATATATATATATGATATGTATATTTCACAACATTATTCATATCTCACATACGTCGTATATCGCTAAGTATAATTCTGTATAATTTGCTATTTTCCAAAATACTAGAAAAATATTTTTCTAGTTATGTTATGATTATGGCAGGACAAAAGATAAAAGTCAAAACTCCAGGCTGACTGAGTTAGTAATCATGTCTGTGTATATATGTATGTAATCGTATGGTTCTTTGTCTACAGTAGTTAAGCATGTTGTGCTTGTGGGAACATGGCAAAAGCATTTTATGTAAATTTGTCAATAATTTCTAGTTGTGAACAAAACTGAGAGGGAAAGATTACTTTTGAAAAGCAAACCTACGACGCTTCGCTTGTAGAAACACTCGAAGCTGTATACGTTAATAACTTTAAAGTAGCCATATCAGGCTTTAAAGTATGCAAGGTCGTAGTTTTCTTAAAAATTCTCCTCTTCACCATCAGTGATTGGATTTGTCCAACAATGTTAAAGCATCTAATTGTTTTTAGAAAACATGCTAGAATCATTTCTTTTTCTCTTTGATACTGTGATGCATAGAAAGGGGGTTGTAATATTAATGACAGCGCAAGCAAATAAATAGGTTTGAAATATGAACACTGAGTTCTAAAATGTGTCATTTTTCAATATTAGTGGTCATTTTGTTTTTGTCTCTTAGTAGATATTCTAACTGTAGCCGTGGCGCTGCTATCTGTGGCCCTGTCGATCTCTTTATGCCTCAATGTGATCTTTTGCATCAAGCGAAGAACTATTTTGTGCAGAGGTAAGGTGATATGTAATCTAAATGTATTCACAGTTATTTCTAACGCACTCTTTACTTTCTGTAAATTTGCAACATATTTTATTCACACAGAAAAAAATGGATCCTGCTGCCCCCACACTTCTGAAGAAGAAACGTATGTTTTTTAATATATATTTGTTTATTTATTTATTTTGTTGGCAATGTATTATTTAGTCCAATAGACAACACTTGATTGTAAGTAACAGTAATAGATACTGGAGTATTTTCATTTTATTTTTTGATAAAATTACAATATGCAAATAGCATCACATTGTTTAAACAAACTGTCCAAATGTTCTTTCATATTTTGAAGCCTGTCACACAATGAAGGGCATTATTTTCATGACCTTAATCATCAAGAGCAGAGGGAAAATCCCCACAATCATCATGAGCAACAGGAAAATCCAATCTATGGCAACATCAGCACAGAGAGAAGAAGTGAGTGTGTCTGCTTTCTGACTCGTTTCGAAAAAAACAAGACAAAATCAGTGCGTTAGCATTAAGAAACACTTGTATACCTTAATGTATAACTGTGTATGGTTTGCTGATATATACAAAAACATTTTTGGCAAAAACAAACATGGAAAACATGTTTTAATATGGACTAAAACTTAATGGATTAACATGTGCAAATTTGCCTTAATTGTACATCCCCCCAATTGTTGACTTATAATTTAGTTGTCTTGTTATTAGCATTCCGTCCGAATGTTTAACCCTGTAAGACCCAACCCATCAAAAAATAGCCAGAAAATTCTGATTTTTTTGGAACTGAGATGTTTATTAGCCCTTAAAACAAAATCCACAATTTTTCTTCGCTATATCATGTTGTGTATGATCATGTTGACGAGGTCTCAGAAACTCATGTATCAAATATGATACAAAGGGCATTGTTGTTAATAAAAGAAAACATTATTTGTGTTTTACTTCAGGTTCTGCAGAGGGTTGCTATGAGATGATGACCATGCAACGCACAAGAGAAAGTAAGAAGGTAAGTGCTGTTCATAAGTTTATTCAAATCTATCTGCAAGTGTATTTTAGTGGATTAACATATTCCTATTACATGATCCAGTAAAGACTTTGAAATACCCTAATAAGACTCTCATAAATTAATAAAAAGCTCATTTAACTCCATCTTTATTTACAGAATTTCTATTAACTGCATAACTCACAGGTTCTTTGAAGTTCCTTTGAGTTGTTACATACAGTATTCTGCACACTAATGTATGTGAATGGCACTTGTAACTTGTGTATATAGTTCTTCTGTCATTCTTACACTTCTTTCATTGATTACTTTACTTGCTGATGATGTGACTTGTGAAATATATGTTAGTCATGTAAAATTAGCGCGTCGATTGATAGCGTTTAAAAATGTGAAAGGATGACACATTATGCTTCTGTGTCGGCGCTACTCAATTAAAGAAGAAATATCAAAATAATTACTGTTTGACACAGTTAGTCGCTTACTTTTAAAACGCTCATTTGTTGAGCGCTTGTGATTGTTGAATTTGAACAAAGACTATTCATCATCTTGGCTAAATCTGTTACTGCCTGATGCTTTTAAGAGTGTACTGCTCTGGAGTAAAGAGACGCGCCAAAATTATTACAAAAGACAAGAACAAAATTGCGAAATGGAATGCAGCGCAATAAACATTTTACCTTATTTCCATAACTGAAGATACAATTGTAACCAAAAATAACTGATTAGTTGCCGTGCCCTCCTTCTACTTTCTATTTTTTGTGATGGTAGGAATTCATTTTACTTGTTTTTCACTTTGTCCTACTGCACACGGTTTGCAGTTATGATTTTGACCAAACTCGACACTAAGTTCAGTTACATCGTTTCTTTTACAACCATTTTATAACCATTAAGGAGACTAAGATAGATATTATGACATAAAATGGACTTCAACTGTCAGTATTTCACACAGTATAATAATGTTCTGCACTGACTATCTGACTATACTCAAGAAGTCAGCTCAATCTAAAACTAAATACTTACATTTTGTGCAAAAATACAACAGTCAAATCAGTTGAACTGATGCTTACAGAAGTGCTTTCAAAACGGAAGGCAACTGACACCAGAGACTCTTTGTGGTCAATAAAGCTGTGAACCAATGAACACAATTAAGCCTGAAGCCTTCTAAAAATAAACTCGACAAACTCAAATACATGAGAACATACACAGGAGCCACTAAATAGGATGCAGAAACCGGTGCAGAGTAAAGCAAAACCTGAAATCAATTTTACAATCAATCTATTTTTGTCTGTGTTGTCTGAAACCAGCCTTTCCAGAATGACCTGAATTATGCCTCACTGGACCTGAAGACTGCAAAGAAACGAAAGAAGAAGCATCGCCATCAGCATAGCCAGTCACAGGGACGAAATCATTTCCCCGAACAGCTGTCAGTCCACCACACACCTCCTCCGAATACATTCTTGGAGGTGGATGCAGACATGGATGCTCATCTTCCGTCCAGAGACACCAGCACCATGGTTTCACACAGCAGCATCTACCTCAACAGTCAACAAATAGCTCAACAGACAGAGGAAATGGAAAGAGAAAAGAATCTGACGCTGGAGAGGAATGTTGGTTGGAATAGTATGCGAAGGCGCGAGGATGGAGGAAATCAAGAGAGTGAAGAAATGAAAGATGAACAAGAGTGTAACAATGGGAGTTTATGTGAACAGCTTTCAGAAGTAGAAACCTTTCAGAGCTGCACAGATCCTTTCATTGGTAGCTTTAGCCAGGATGGTCACCAGCACGGTTAAACAAACATATCAAGTTTTACTGTTTCAAACTGTTTTGAACTGAAATCTATATCACCTGAAAAAGACTTTTTGGTTTTTATTTTATTTTATGTGCAAAAAACAAACTACTGTCTATTACTACAGCTGTAAAATGAAACTACGTCACCTAAAATATTCAAACTGCTTGCAGGGTTGAGCAATTTCCTCTCCGAGATAGACAAGATGAGGTCTCCTCATTGAGCAACAGAGGAAGAAAAGTGTACCTTTCATGCAGAGGGTGTAATAAATGTAAATAAAGCTAAAAGGAAACTCTTTGCGTGACATTTAGATGTCAAGGCCCGTGTGGAAATTTTTCAGTTTATTGCAAAAGATGAGGAAAACACCAAATCATCACAGGCCATGGAAGAACTCTCACTGTTTTGATGTCTCATCATCATATATTACCAGATGTCTCATAGAAAGGTGTGAAGAAATTATTTCTTACATTTGTTTTCCACGATGTGGGCGCTGGCTATGTGCTGAGAGGGAATGTTTCACTGAAAAACTCGACATGCTCAGCATATGTGAAACCGCCTCTCGGTAATGCTAAGGGTGAAGATAACATTAACGTGACGATAACGTTTAAAAAACAGAGAAGTAAAAACAAAAAAGGGGGGGAAGCTTTAAGTGGGACATAAGTGATGACATTTTGTTTTCCCTGTGGGCACCTTACTTTGTTGTAAATGTCATGTAGGATTTCACACGTCATGGTTATGACAATGGTTGTTACTTTAGTAATCTATTGCACATATGAGCTAATTTGCCATCTGCTTAAATGATTATTTCCCTCACTGTAATCCCTTGGCAGGATAATTTACTGCCCGGCTATCTGCCGAGGGAATTGAGCTATGGAGTGAACTCAGCAGTCAGAAGCCTGCAGCCCACTCTTTGTTGACAGTTTTTCAATAGCTGACCATGGCCTACTTCCCCTCTATGGATTAAATTTTGCCCTTGGGCATTTTGGATGCAACTCTTGCAGACATATGGGAATGTCACAAAAGAAACTTTTCACGGATAACAGGCACCGTTAGTAACTGTCATGTATGAGGACATAAAGGCAGTCATTTATACAGGATGTTTTCAAAATTATAAAGTCACGCTTCTATAAAGAATCAGTTGTAATTAGGAGCAGTTTATCATTTAAATATGGGTATTAATCTTATACTGTAGCCTATTAAGTTGATTTGCAGTGGGCATTTCCTAAGTTACTCTTTAAATAAGTATGAATTGACAACTTAGCTTTTAGATCTATCTTAATCGTGTAATTGAAAAAAGAGATAACGCTTTTAATGTGTTCTGTAATCTAATATGACATGATGAGAAGCAAAAGGCAACACACTTATCTTTACATAGACAAAGGAAAATGTACTGTTTTATACTATGCTCTTAGAGTAAACATACAACCAAGTACCAAAGTTTATGACTGGGTTACAGTAAAGTATTAAAGGGACATTGACAATGCAGGAAATCATTCAACTACGTAACGTCTTCATAATAATGATTTGAGTAATTAAATGATTATGCAGTCCACAAGAATGGCTCAGCCAAGCTGACGCCCATTTTGGGGACCCTGCAGAGAATCGTGCTTCACTGCTGACTTAACTTTGATCAAGCGGTAAGAAAATGAGGTACATTTTCAAAGGTATTTATCTGCCTTTCAGCAAGGCTCAGCAAAAATCTGCAAATTGCATGATGTGGCTGTGAGGAGACAGAAAATACAAAAGAAGATTAATTTTTTAGTTAAAAAAATAAAATGAAAAAAAAAGTAAAGTAAAAAAAAAAAAAAATTAGTAGTAATTAAGATATGACATTGGCTTTCAAACTCACAGTACAAATTTGTGGTTGCATAATCACAACCCCTTAACGCCTAGTGTATCGTATTTGATACATACAGTTTTTTTGTGACTTTTTAAACTGAAATGCCAGATGTAGCAAATACAATACAAATTAAACACCATATATGGAAATTAAAACGTATAATAATTTATAAACAAATTTGTCAGATGGCTCAATAAACTCTCTGTTTTCAAGAATTTGAATTTTCTGCCGATTGTTTCACAGCTCAGGCTTTAAAGGGTTAATTTCAGCCATGAAAAAGCAATGCAACAATTCTCTTTCAGCTTGTAGTCGGGCATGTGGTTTCTTTGTAAGATTGCTATCATTGTACAGTTTGCTTATGATGCCACATGTGACCTGCAGTAATTGGAACAGGTGTTATTTTTAAGTTGCTTATTTGTTTCATGTATGTGTGCGAAGAGAGCGAGAGGAGGGGGGATGAGATGAAACAAAGATTACATGACAGATATGAAATATAAAGTGGGTTACACTGCAGCTTGTGAATTGTGCATTAAATTTCTATAGTGCGTTTCGAACAACTGTTAAAGTAAGTGTGACATTCAATAGAATAGTTCAGTAGAGACAAACAGCTCACGATCCAAAGCACACCACTGAAGGTGACTGCGGGAAAGGTTAATGCTGGACATCTTAATACAGAAAAGGCAGCATTTGGTGATGTCCATGGGTTCTGGACGTCAGGTAAATGTTGACATCCATCCAAGTATTAAAAACTAGTCATAATTTTTTAAATTATGTTAGCTTGTTCAATTACAAAATACTTTTGAGCCTCTGAAAATGGGGGATTATGTATAAAAATGCATGCAATTTTAAAACAACTAACACAATACTTTTGTTAAAGCACTTACATTAAAGCTAAAAGTTCGCACCTCAATGTAATCACATCTTGATTGTTTGATTTAAAACCCACTGTGGTGATGGACAGAGGCAATATTAGCAAAAAAAAAGTACTTTGTTCAAAAACCTATGGACTTAACTGTAAGTGGGTTTTCTAATCTGTTCCACCTCCTTGTAAAACTGCTATTAGTCATCTAAATTTATTTGGCAATGGTTACAACGGACAAAGGTTGCAATCAAGGATAATCAATATTATTATGAACGCGTTATTTTTTTTTAATCTTTAATAATAATTTTGCTACTCAGACAGTTACAGGTTGAGGCCAAGTATACTGTTTTCAAAGAACATAACCTTATTTTGTATTATAAACAACAGAACTCAGATTGTAGTATTTCAACCTCATAATACACAAATGATGCTAAAATTCTAACATTTGTAACTACTGCCATAACAATCTAGGATATTATTTTCAGTACATAAAGTACTTACCAGCAGATACAGTTGCACAAAGGAGTAGCAACCAGAGACCTTAAAAGAAAGAAACAAATTGAAGGGTCAGTATTTTTATGTAATAAGTGCCGCTGGAGATTTATTTTGATTTGTTCTTTTTAAAGGATGTTAAGTTATACTGTATTTTTAAGTATTTTTTAAGTAGTGATTACTCACAAGTACTAATTTAAGTAATGAGTGCCAACCATAGTTCTTTAGAGAGAAAAACTAAATTGTAGCAAAGTGGTTTGTTCTGAGGCAGTGAAGGGTCATATTATCCACTTGCGGCCTACCTGTAGAGACTGGCTAGCTTCTCGGCTGTTTTTCTCAAACTATGATAGGAAGCTCGCTACGGTACAACAACTCATTTCTGTTATTAAGTTTAAATAGCATGGTTTGGTTACGACCTTGGTTACCTGCACGAACCTGAATAAACCATAAATTTAGGTCTTCCACCTTTCAGATGGCAACCCAATGCTACTATGCTAGTAAAATACAGTAGCAAACAGGCAGAGAGATGATGGTAGATAATTTACACGAAATATAAGAATGTATAACAAAAATGTAAAAAAATAAAATAAAAACATCATGTTATCTTTCACTTTTTTTCTAACCAGCCGGAAATGGAAACTTTTTTTTTCACAGACTACGTAGTGAAGCCTCTGATGGGCGGAGACGATCTTCGTAACCAACATGGCAGCGTGCATGTGAATGTCATGCAGTTGTTGCGAATTATTCAGGTGCGCTTATTTCAAATGCGAATATTCCGTTGTTAAAGCCTATATGTGACTTATATCTTGTCGATTTGTACCGTCACCCAACCCAGACAATCTAAAAGTGGGATCATTTGTTCAGTACCGCAGCTGATCACCGCTCATGCTAACATATTAGCTTAGAAGTAGACAAATTTCCATGATGGATCCTGACCAACAGCTGAGAAACGTAAGTCACTTTAAGTCACTGCTTTATAACCCAATCAGCAACACGGCTGGATGATGAGTGTGAGTGTATGTTTTTCAGCTGCGGGATTTTCTTCTGGTTTACAACCGAATGACTGAAATCTGCTTCCAGCGATGCAGCAGCAACTTCAACTACAGAAACCTCACAATGGACGAGGTAGGAAAAGCGAAGATCACAGTTACTGTGTCGGCTACGTGGTGGTATTGTTTGATTGCCGTGTTCTGCGTCTCAACACGATTTCTTTCAAGTGTTTTTTCTGTCGGCTGTTCCATTTAGGGGTCTGCCTTCATCTCACTTTACCCCTAGCATCGTCCTCTGTCACATCAACCTTTCCCCTCCTCCACTATATCCATGAATTTTCTCTGTGGTCAATGGATTTTCCTCTTTTCTTCCTGCCTACTGTCTCAACCGTCAACAAACTTTGTCCAATATATCACCTATCTCTCCTATGCACGTCCAAACCTTCTCTACCTTACCTCTCTAACTTCGTCTCCAAATTGCCAAATCTAAGCTCTTTAATATACTCATCTCTAAATCTGTCCATCCTGGTCATGCTGCTTTATTGTATTTACAAACACATTTGATGTTGTGTAACATCTTTGACAGAGAGGACTTTGCCTGTGACCCTACTCTGTGAAAGAGAAACTTTGTAGCATTCATAGGCCCTTACTGAATTTAACCTGCAATAAAGAAGCCAGTTTTATGTTGCAGCTTGAATATTTTCAGTCCAGTCAAACCACTAAAAATAGTCCCAGCCAAGATGTGGATAACACATTTGCCTACTAATGCATATATACTGTGTGATCACAATATACTGTAGTTTTCTGCTTTCTACCTCTGACTGCTGTTTGCCTTCCAGGAGCGCTGTGTGGACAACTGTGCAGGGAAGCTCATTCGATCTAACCATCGTTTAATGGGCACCTATGTGCAGCTGATGCCTCGGATGGTCCAGCGGCGGATGGAGGAGCTGGAGAGCAAAGCTGCAGAGAATGCCAAGGAAGAGGCAGCATCTGGAGCTGCTGGGACTGAAATTTCAGCAACACATCATGCTCCCAACACCTCATCTCCACTTCCAGCTGAGCTGGATGCGTCTGTGTCCTCAGAACTCAAATTATCAGCTGCCACACCGCTCACTCCCACAAATGAAACGCTAAATGCTCCAGTGCTTGATAAAGCTGGCATTGGACCTTCATATACAGGAGGATTTTCTCAGCCTTCAGTAGCTGGTGGCCAGATTGATTCTGCCAGCTCTCCGGCACTGTTTACGTCATCTAACTCTTCATACTTATCAGAAGATGCATCTAAATCAGAGAGCCTATCAGGACAAAAAGAGTCTAATAAATAGGGTATAGTTGATATCTTGTGACCAAATGAAACCAAATGTCAGCATTTTTTTTCCTTTTCCTTAGTCAGCAATAGATGAATCTAAAGTCAATTAATGACCATGAAAGGCATTACATGTTACAGGTTTGACACAGTTATCGATCAAGAGCGTTATATGAATCATTTTGATCAAAAGGCATGAGGAGGAGGAATGTCATTCATGATAGGAATTTCAATTGTGCAGTAATTTTATGGTGACTTCTTACACAGTAGGGAAAAAATTGTAAAAGGTTAACATTAAAAGGCTACCCATAAAAGGTGATGTTGTTTGCTAATGAGAGTTGTTTGACAGCATGTGTGTGTTTGTGTGCATCTGTACCTACAATTCAATTTTATTTATATAGTGCCAATTCATAACAAGAGTCTCCTCAAAGCTCTTTATATTGTAAGGTAAGTACCCGAAACTATTAGAAAGAACCACCAACTATCACGTGATCTCCTAAAAACAAGCGCTGGGTGACAGTTGGAAGGGAAAACACTCTTTTAAAAGGAAGAAACCTCCAGCAGGATTATGCTCAGGGAGTAGCAGCTATCTGCCACGACCAATTTGGGATGAGGGGAAAGAGAAGAGAACAAAGAGAGATGGGACAAAGGACACACTACAGGAGAAAGAGTCAGAGTTTGGTTGTTACTCATGATTAAATGCAGTTGTGTGTGTATATACACACAGGGAGTGAAAAGGACTGAGTAAAAAAAAAAAAAAAAGCCGGGGATTTCAACAATAAATGCATGATTCTAAATCAAAGCACAATCGTACACCTGGTATAAAGACCAATCTGGTGTTTACCCAGATGTGCTTAGCCAAGACAGATGTTTTTTGGAATTGCACAGTTTAACAGTACAGCGTGTAGTATATAGTGTAAGTTATAAAATGGTAGGATGACCCTCTCTGAAAAATGACAGCTTTTAAAATATAACAGTGACGGAACGTTACTTTTATGGTTTGAAAACATTAAAGGCCATCCCGCCTTCATCCTGTTCAGGTGTCTGAACACAGTCGGGGGAACGCCACGTGCTCTGGCTTGTGTAGCTCTGAAGGCAGTTCACGACCTTTGTCACATATCATCATCTTCCCCTCCTCCCCATCATTTCCTGTGTTTGCACAATCTGTGTTGCACACCCTCTAAATCCAGAAGGAGAGCCGCAATAAACAGCCAGCAACTGTGCGTTCTTATGGCTGTGAATGAAGACGTTTGGTTCCAGTTATTGATGTTGTTTGGAGAAAATGTTTTTTGCCACAATATTTCACCGCCCTGCTGCTGCAGAGAGGGAGCCAATGAGATTTACATTCCTTGTCAATAACAAGCTAGTTAAAACAGATGAGGGGATTTCACGTTGCCATAGGGAGTTATTTGTCCTAAAAACACTAAGTAACTGAAGAACATAAATCTTGCTGTTTTGTTATTTTTCAAGTTATAAATTGGCAAAAAAAAAAAAAAAAAATCTATGTAAGAACAACCAAGTTTATGAAACTATGACACTTAATAGTTTTAATTTGTATACATATATAATCCTGTTGTGATGCATTAAAATGCTATGAAAATTCATAATTAGCCAACATTAATTACTGGGTTATTCTTTAATAATAATGGATTGGATTTATATAGCGCTTTTCAAGGCACCCAAAGCGCTTTACAATACCACTATTCATTCACTCTCACATTCACACACTGGTGGAGGCAAACTACGGTTGTAGCCACAGCTGCCCTGGGGCAGACTGACAGAAGCGAGGCTGCCATATCGCGCCATCGGCCCCTCTGGCCAACACCAGTAGGGTAAAGTGTCTTGCCCAAGGACACAACGACCAAAACAGACAGAGCTGGGGATCGAACCGGCAACCTGCTGGTTACAAGATGAGCTTCAGCAGACCTCAGAACATCTAAATACCTATGGCGTTATTTTTGTGCCACTATTCTGAGCGCACGTAAAAAAGGTTTGCAGGTGCAAGTGTTGCATTTTGAGGAGAAATTTATTTTGAGCGAAGAAAAGCTGAATTTGAGTGAACAAAATTCATTGCTGCATGCAAAAAATGTATATCCGTGTTTGCTATTATCCATATACACACGCACAATAGCAGCCCCTCTCGCTCAGTTTTTGTATTTGCGCTCGCAATGTGTCGCTCACGCTCTCAACATTTCTGCCCGTGCACGCTCAACTCTTTCTGTACACCGTTATATTTGTGCCACAAAACCAGCCAATCACAGACTTGGATGCAAAAAAATCTGATTGGCTGTTTTTGTCTCCAATCAGCTCGAAAGGACGAAATGCAATATCCCAGAATCCATTTCGTCCAAAGCTCAAACGAGACAGTGGCGGAGGAACACAGAGTGGCGGAGTTTGAAATATTACTCTTTCTGGGACACAAAATAAACTTTTAAGATATTTTCATGTTAGAATGTAGCTGTGTGAACTTCAAATATCTGCTCGATTTATCAAGACATCACATATTTGCATAAGTGCTCCAACGTTTTCGGAGATGCCTGTTACCCACCAGCTGACCGGGTGGGAACTCGGGTTAAACATAATATATAAGGCTGAACTGACAAAAAAATCACCGACTACACCACCAGGTATTATTGGAAAAACCATAAAGCCTTTGAACGAAAACAAACGCTGTTGTGACAGTGATGTACACTGTTTTGTTGGTATATATGTATGATTTGTATCACCTTCATGTTTCCAGCTTTACAGCTGTGGCTCCAGCAAACATCAGCTGATACTAGAAATTAATTTTAAATAAATTCTAACAACAGCTGATCAATTTTGAACGTGCTGCTGTTGTTGTTTAGCGCAACATCCGCTGGTTTCCTGTTTCTGGCGCAAAGTGGGAGATAAACAAACAAGAGAGACGATCAGCTGATCATTGATCAGTTTCATGATTGAAGTAGCAACAGGAGAGGGAGGGAGAATGAGGAGAGAAGAGGCAGCTAAGACACAGAATAACTCCAGCTTTGTGTCTTTTTTATTCTCGCTGAAGTCTTTTCCCCTCAATACGGATGTATTGTAATTGGTCCAGCCCAGAGTTGATTATTACCAGCTGGCTAATCCACCACCTTTCATTGTTTATACCATTACAAAAACAAACAAACTAACATAAAAATGAAAAATCACCATTGGCCCACCGGGCAAATGCCGGGTAAATGCCCAATGGCCAGTCCAGGTATTCGGTCAGCTGGTGGGTAACAGGCATCTCCAAAAACGTTAGAGCACTTATGCAAATATGTGATGTCTTGATAAATCGAGCAGATATTAGAAGTTTACACAGCACCATTCTCGCATGAAAATATCTTAAAAGTTTATTTTGTGACCCACAAAGAGTAATATTTCAAACTCCGCCACTCTGTGTTCCTCCGCCACTGCCTCGTTTGAGTTTTGGACGAAATGGATTCTGGGATATTGCATTTCGTCATTTCGAGCTGGTTGGAGACGAAAACAGCCAATCAGATTTTTTTTGCATCCAAGTCTGTGATTGGCTGGTTTTGTGGCACAAATATAACGGTGTACAGAACGAGTTGAGCGCGCACGGGCTGAAATGTTGAGAGCGCGAGCGACACATTGCGAGCGAGCGCAAGTGCAAAAACTGAGCGAGAGGGGCTGCTATTGTGTGTGTGGATAATAGCAAACACTGAAATACATTTTTTGCACGCAGCAATGAATTTTGTTCACTCAAATTCAGCTTTTCTTCGCTCAAAATAAATTTCTCCTCAAAATGCAACACTTGCACCTGCAAATTTTTTTTACGTGCGCTCAGAATAGTGGCACAAAAATAACGCCATAAATACCCTGCTTGCTTTTGCATGGTTGCGTTGCCTCCAGCAGGGAGCGCTGGTGCTTCGGTGTCCCGGGATATGGTTGCCAGTAGCGGACACCTCCTCGAACTTCTCTCCAGCTGTAGCCCACATCAGCTCTGAGGAGCGGGGCGTGGACTCGGAGCGACCATTCCCTGCTCTTAAATTTGAGGAGACGGCAGACTTTCGCGGGGGAAAAAGAAACCAACAAGAAATCGATCGCTCACCAGCTGGTAAAAGGTTTGAAAACTTTTTTTCTATACAGTTCATACTTTTCCTAAACATACAACAAACCCGAGAAGCTTCGTTGTTGACTGAACTTGAACATTTTTTTACAGTAGTTTCCAAAGTGATCCAATAGGCCAGCCCAACGGAGGCAGATGAAGCCAAGAGGAAACGTGGGGGCTTTATATTCTGCTGGCTTCTGGATATTTTTGCAGCAAAAATAGTGAATTTAACATTTTGATCATTTTTAAGGCGCCCACGGACCTTAAAACTAGTCAGCCATCAGAATAGCGCTGATAGCAATCTAGATTCAAAAGTGAGTGATGTCTGATAATGTGCTGGAAGGTGTGCAAAGCTTTTAAGTGTGAGGGGGTGAAAACCTATTAATAAAACCTCTTACAGGCTCTGTGATCCTGAGTTTAAACCAGGCGGAACCTGCAGCATACCCATGGATGACATCTTCACACAGTGCAGAGAGGGCAACTCTGTGGCTGTTCGTCTGTGGCTGGACAACACGGAGAATGACCTCAACCTGGGGTAAGCAGATAACTGTGCACACTCATTCAAACAGACAAGGCTTTGAAGAGGACTGCTGCTGGACTTTCTGCTGAATCCAGCTGTGATGTTGAAGCCTGTGCAACGAGACCTGGACTTTTAAAGAATTTGTATTAAAAGCAAATGATTCTTTGGTGTTTTTGTGTGCTGGTGTGCATTAGAAAAAGGTGATCTTTGGCGCATTGGAGCTGGTCACATAGTTTCCATATTGTTCTCGCTCTGCAACTCCACGTACTGCTGAGCATCACTAAGCTACAGTCTGTACTTTTCCCCCCCCCTTCTTCTTATGAGGTCATTTCCAAAAACTGCTTATGGGTAATTCAGAGGAGGTTTCACAGTAACTTACGTGACTCAGAGAGCTTAAGATTTGCCCCTCTAGAAGTGTGTTGTGTTTAAAAAACAGCTACTTTTAAAGAAGCCACACTTTGGGATTAAAAGTGAAATCCAAACTATTACTGCCAGATGATTTTATATTAATCAAAGGGTGCAGCCCCGTCAACATCTGCCCTTTCCAAAAATCTCTTTCCTCGAAAGGAGCAAGAAGACCTCACTGCTAAAGATCTCAGTTATCTCATTCTTTGGTCAGGCCATATATGTGCAGTTTGTTGACGTTGCCTCTGAGGGCTGCAGAGCTTCTAGCCAACCACGCAACAGCCAAGACCATTTCCTCTGTTTCAGCTCCATACAGGGCCAAGCCCTCGCCGACAGAGCTACCCAGACAGCTCTCTGCAGTCCCGCATAAACATTTGAGAGGCCACTCATTATGCTGGAGGCCTCCTTTTTGGCTCTTACTCTGAGGAAGCTCAGCTATGCGGTCAGGCCTGTTTTTACCTTTAGAATATCTAATAATGTGCAATTAAAGCGTCATGTGTCGGCAGGGGAAATGTGCTACATGTTAGTGGAATTCCTTTACCTCTACATCTGGTACAAAAGGAAAGGGAACTTAGAAACAAACATTTTACCAAACAAACAAAAAAGCTGTTTCAGATCAGCCCCCTGGAAACGTGTGACATAAAGAGACATGAGGAGAAAGAGAGAGAGAATGTGTAGCTCAGGATTCCACTGTGTTTTTTCCACCCTGTCATTCCTGAGTTTTTTTCTCTCTCTTCTGTTACTTTTTATAGCCCAAAGGGCTGGTTAGACTGCACTGTCTGTCCACACAGTGCTGGATCAGAACAGACAGAATGTGCCTAACTGGCATTTCACTTAAGTGTTAACCTAGTTCTGGAGCTACTTCCTACGGGCTGTACAAGCTCTCTTAGGGTTTATTGTTAAATAGAGTGAAGAGGTTGTGGCTTTGCAACGAGCTGCGAGAATCCCCAGCAGCTGCCTTGGGGTCAGGTAAAGCAAAACGGGTGAAAGAGGGCCAAGTCACATGGAGGTGATATCCTGGGCTCCTCGCAGGCTGCTAGAGTGCAGTGCTGCAAGTGTTTGCGCCTTTACATATGTTAGTAGCTATTCCAGCTTGCACTGGCATTTTTATCACATGCCAGTCATCAGAGGAGTCACCAGAGGAGTATAGGCTGCAGGAAAAGTGCAGTAGCATATGCTTAAGTCTAAATAAAGATTAGCAGTTGGTGTGTGTGTGTGTCTGTGTGTGAGAACCTGGGTGTCTCCATGTCATAGAGGAAGCCACACATGTACAATTTTGTCAGAGGCCGCCAGCATCCTCCTACATGCAGTTCAGCGAAACAAGAATGTCATCACCTCACAGTGACACACACTTCATCAACTGAAAATATACTTGTCAGACTTTATAAAGTAAGTTTCCAGTAAAAGTATGTCTTCTTTGCTTCCCGTACTGTGCTTGCCCTGTGGCTTAGTGATGACCACGGCTTCAGCCCTCTCCACTGGGCGTGCAGGGAAGGGAAGAACGGCGTTGTCGACATGCTCATCATGCGAGGTGCCCGCATAAATGTGATGAACCGTGGCGACGATACGCCGCTGCATCTCGCCGCAAGTCATGGACACAGAGACATCGTGGCCAAGGTAAACACAGCGCTTTATACAATACACTTTATATATTCACGTAGGCACTTTTTTTCTAGAGCTGAGTGCTTGCTATCTGACATTCACACACATTTACATACCGATCAACTCAGAACGACTGAACTGCCAACCTTCCAGTTAGCAGATGACCTGCTCTCCTGAACCAAAGCAACCCAGATACAGATACAGTGTTGTTAATCAGTGGGTCTGTGTATGTGTTTTATTTTTTTTTAGGTGGGTCAAATCTTATTTATCATTATGCCCTTTTGTTTTTTAATGGCAGCTGATCCAGTGCAAAGCCGACCCCAACACAGTCAATGAGCACGGGAACACCCCGCTCCACTACGCCTGCTTCTGGGGCCAGGATGAAGTGGCCGAGGTGCAGTACTTTACTATATACCCATACACAGATGCTCTCTCTTTACTTTACCATTATCTCTTTGCTCCCTCTTCTGGTCAGAGATGGTCACTGCAGTCTTTTTCTGTGAAGCTCTTCAGTATCTAATCTGTGCACATTACATTGTTTGACCACTTTTTCTTTTAGGACCTGGTGGCCAGTGGTGCCCAGGTGTGTATATGCAATAGGTATGGACAAACACCTTTGGACAAAGGCAAGCCTCACCTAAGACAGCTGCTACAAGGTGCTACAGGGGACTATTTTTGGATATTTTAACAGACAAACAGGGGTTTTTTGAAAAGGAAATAATTATGCATTCTTAATTTTTGTTGTTTTCTTTTTAGAAAAGGCAGAGAAAATGGGCCAGAGTCTGATCAAAGTTCCATACAAGGAAACTTTCTGGAAGGGCACCATGCGGACACGACCCCGTGAGTAGCATTTATTCCACACTCTAGGGGCCAATCATCATATCAAAGCAGAATGTTTGCAATAATAGCGATGTTTTTGACCTTGTAGGTAATGGCACCCTCAACAAGCAGGCTGGTATCGATTATAAGCAACTCTCGCTGCTGGCAAAGATCAATGAAAACCAGTCTGGAGAGGTTAGCTGCACTCTGTTTTTATTGCTGCGTGCCAGTCTTTTTCAGCTCCCCGGCTGTTTAACACCATGCGCTCTGTTTGTAGTTATGGCAGGGTCGGTGGCAAGGGGACGAAATTGTAGTAAAAGTGCTACAAGTGAGAGACTGGACCACCAGGAAGAGCAGAGACTTCAACGAGGAACATCCTAAACTGAGGTGATTCAAATAACCGTACTGTAGGAATGAGAAAGGTTATAGTGGTGGGTCTGGGGCAGCAGTGTTTCTTGTGGTATCCGAACAATGAATCGGTATTCCATTGTATTGACTGTATATGAAAGATGGATCTAGCCATTGTTACAGCACGCACTGGTTTGTGGAGTTACATTTCGACTCTTATGACCTTTGCCATAATTCTTGAGCCAGAACTCACCATATTTGGACAATTGTATTATGAATTTGGGTGGGTAAACGGCACAAGGAGTCATCATATTTATCATAAAGCTAAATATTCCAGGAGGCACTAACACTGCATGTATCATACAGTTCAGTGACTTAGTTTGGTGGTGTTAAATTCACACTGTATCTTGGCCCTAATAATGCATAATTTTAAGCTTTAAGCTTTAAATGAGATAGTTTAAATAAAAAAAAAACATATCCTGGGAATTTATCTTTATAATTTAATTCTTGAATTAAGCTTGTTTCACCTCTGCTTTTCGTGTCATGGATCATGGGCAAACATCACAGGGTCACATGCTGTCAGCCTGCGTGTTTATGTAAACTGAGGCAAATACATTTGGTGCTGCAGTTTCTTATCTTGAGTCGGCTTAGCGTCTGTTTGAGTTACATAGAATCAGTCGACATTTGGCCTGGTGGCCATGCACTGGTAAACACAGTCCTCGTGTAGAGTACAGATGACCGCGATGAACCGCCGGTGAAGTCTGTGGTCAAAGATTAGCTAGGATGTTGTGCAGGATTCTTATGCAATGGAGGAGAGGACCCTTTATTTTTGCTAAGTTGGGTTCTACAGCAAACATGAACCTCTTTTATAAGATGAAACCAGACCCTTCACAATGTGACTCAAGCATTACTTTCTAATCCTGTTTTCTGTTATGAACTTATCGTGCAATAACCGTCGAACCCTGCAGAACGTGTTAAGACGGGCCCAGGCGGGCCCACAGAATGACTTCAGCATTCTGAAGCGTCCTCTGAATAGTATTAAATCACCTGAGCAAAACTGCATTCCCATCTCATCTACTTTTAATAAATTCTGTCATCCTCGGGATAAAATGACCAGAACAGAAGGTGAGAGAATCCTTTGAGCAGGCCAAATCAAAGAAACCTCACCAGGAAGGCTGAGTGCGCAGTAGGAACGTCCTGGCTGTGCTTGATGCAATCATCAAAGCGCTGGTTATGCGTGCGCCGAAGATTAGAGGCAACATAAGCTCTTTCATGTACTGCAAAAATAGGTGACAGTGAAATGCAAAAACACTGCTGCTGGGCTTAACTTTAAAGGTGACACAAATGGTGGGGTGGTTTCTCGTGGATTTGCAAAGCATTCTCGTGATTCAGACCAAGCTTTGAGGCCATTTCTTCTCTGTTAGTCTCTTCTTATCCCAGACAGACCATCTTGAGCTTAGAATAAATAGCTATTTATTAAATAATATTTAGAAACACTTCACAATCTCTCTTTTTTTTCTGTTGTGGCTTGATAGGATTTTTTCTCACCCAAACATCCTACCTGTTCTTGGGGCCTGTCAGTCACCGCCATCCCCTCACCCTATAATCATTACCCACTACATGCCCTACGGATCCCTCTACAACATATTACACCAGGGCACCAGTAAGTCATTTGACAATGTGTGCATGCGTTAAAATGAAAAGGCTCAAATTTGTCTTTTGTCTCAGCCTGAAAGAGCTAAGACTGCGGCAGGTTTGCCACTGTGGATGACGCTGTGTGGCTTCATACATTATGGATAAAGAAACGTATTTGTGCATGCGTCTTTCTCTCACTTATTTCTCTTATTTCTCTCACTCCCCCCCATCTCACTCATTCATGTCAGCTAGTCAGTTAAGTGACATTTAGATGTTGGTATCATGGCACTTAATTAAACCCCATATCCTACTTCTGCCTTCTGTTCCCTCAGCTCTCGTGGTCGACCAGAGCCAGGCAGTGAAGTTTGCACTGGACATTGCCAGTGGCATGGCTTTCCTCCACACCTTAGAACCAATGGTTTCGCGGCTTTACCTCAACAGTAAGCACATCATGGTGAGAGGCCTTTCTGCTGTCTTTTATTTCATTAGATATCCGCATGTTTATTATCAGATGTGATCACAAGATGTAATTCGTCTACAGATTGATGAGGACATGACCGCCAGGATAAGTATGGCGGATGCCAAGTTGTCCTTCCAGTGTCCTGGTCGTATGTACTCTCCAGCGTGGATGGCTCCTGAAGGTATTTATTCCCTTTTGTTTTTCTCCTCGCTCACTCACTGTTCCCTCCTGCTTCCTGCTCACTAAATGCCTCCTTCGACTTTATGAGTCTTTCAGCCAGGAGGAAACTGCGCTGTATAATTTAGTACCAATTAAGAAGCAGTCGTGCTGTTTTACCTGGTAAAGTTACATAATGAAGATCTAAGTTATAGTGCTTATGTTTATGGGGGTTTTTTTCTTTCTTCAGCTTTGCAGAAGAAGCCCGAGGACATTAACAGAAGATCTGCAGACATGTGGAGTTTCGCTGTGTTATTGTGGGAGCTCGTTACCAGAGAAGTCCCCTTTGCTGATCTCTCACACATGGAGATAGGCATGAAAGTAAGTTGACACAGTATTTATCTGCCCATAGGCTTCAACATTACATTACAAACACGTGCAGCTTTTCTACTTAACACCGCCCCAATATAAACAGGTGTCTCTCGAGGGTCTTCGGCCGACTTTTCCCCCGGGGATTTCCCCTCACATCTGTAAGCTGATGAGGCTCTGCATGAATGAAGACCCAGCCAAGAGACCCAAGTTTGATATGATTGTTCCCATCTTGGAGAAAATGCAAGACAAGTGAATGCTTGTGCATCAGTTCACGCACTTCCTTTTTCATGTTTAATCACCAAACCACTCTATAGCATCACTTCCTTTATGTATCTGCCAAGCCACTGTAAATAATTCCAGGAACCACTTCAGCGACCCACAGTTCAGACACTAATATTGTATTGCTTTTCTTGTATAAGTTAAATTTGTAGTTAAATGTTCTTTTTGGCTAAGCAGCTCTTTTGTAATGACTGAGACTTGGTCACTGAAATGCTGGCAAGCTCTTTTTTTGATCCAGTGTGGATTTCATTCAGTGAAATATGTATAGAATCGATTCTTTTATGCACACCACTGACTGCCAATGCAATAAATGTTTTATATTTATGACAAATGCTTGTTCGTTTCATTTGAGACATCATTTTACTTTCATCACAGACTAAACATTGTCACATTTTCACTTCTTAAAAATCGTTTTCGCTACCTGGATGGGGTTTTGTTTATGTCATTGGGATTTTCTGTCAATGATTGCTTCCGCTCTTTTGTCTCCGGTGGAAAATTCTTCAAATATTACACAATTCTTCACTTAAACTCGTGGAGAAAAAAACAGATTTTGGTGGTTAAAGGTCAAGGTAAGTGACTTTACAGCCATTTTTTGGTCTTAAGAATTCACACTCTGATTCTGACACTGACTGATGTCTAAACACTATGATATTAAAGATCAGCTTCTCAAAAACCAAGATTGCAATATTTTAACTAAGACTAGATGTGACGAAAGCATTTTTCCAATTTGGAAAACTAACTAGAATAAAGTAGAAAATAAAAAGGAAATCTTTTTAGTTTTAGTATTTGGCAGTTTATTTGAATGTGTTTGGTGAAACTTCGGATATGAGTCAACTGCTTTCAAAAGTTCCATGTTTTTACTGTAATGCTAAATCTAACCTCTGCCATATCTGCCCTTCATACCGTAATAATTAAGAAGACAAACTAACACTAATACTTTTAAACAATAAAAACGAAACTAAAATGATCAAAACCCAATCTGGAAATTACGTGAAACTAAACCGAATTTAAAAAAATCAGTAGAGTCATATCATACTAATATGATAACGATATTAGAAAAAAAAATGCAATAACTGTCAGAGATATCACGGTGTACTTCAAAAATGTTTGACCTTATTCCATGTTTGGTTGGATTGGGAATCAGTCATCTTGGTTGCTTGCACATTCAAGTTAATAACTATATAGAAATTTGAATATTTTGTTGATTCTTTGCAGTAGTATCCATATTTACATGTGTCATAATAGACCCGCGTTACACTTATAAAATAATAAATTATGAATCAGTAACGCATGCACACACAAAGGAAATAAGCAACTTACAACTGTTTTGACCAAAATTAAGACTTTATTGGTTTTATTTTAAGATAGCGGACATAAAGCAGAATATACTGACGATCAGCACATTGAATTTATAGTCCCAAATTTATAAAAGTTTGCTTAGGCAGCTATTTCTGGACTTCAGTCACTGTGTAATTAAGGAAGAATTTGGTCAAAGGGGAGGTAAAAATATAAACGGTCAGCGCGTGACCTCAGCTTTGATAATCTTTAATTGACGTCATTTGACAGCTGCAGACTGTGGGCCAATCAGAAAACAGGAGGGGGGGGGGAGCGCACGAGTGAACCCGGCCTCACGTGACGTGTCAGCTGACTTTTTCAGAAGTCAGAGGAAGCAGCAGCAGCGGCTGAGGTGACAGTCGGACTTCCACAAAGAAAGAAGGCTGCCGTGCTCATTTCGTTGCACTTTGTGGACGTGGGGGCTGGGCCGCTCTTGACCTTCCCGCTTCTCACTCAGGGAAAACTGCGGCACTTTGTTATATTCAGAGGTATGGTATCAGAAGAGTAGCTAGCTTTGTTAAGTGTGTGTTCTCGCTGCTGCTGTGTTAGTAGCTGACATACAGAGGAATATTGCTTGCGGTTGTTTGTGAGTCACTTATTCTGAAGCTGAAGCTGAAGTGTTAAGTTAAGCACCGCGACAGTAAGTGTTACTTCCTTGACACCCATCCTTGTTTTGTTCTTGTTGTGCCTGTTGTGTTGCTGTCCTGTACAGAGGCTGAGGCAAACGCTCTCTGAGGACACCTGCTGTCTGGACCATGAGGCTCTCCTCTCAGCCGCCCTCCTTTGGGCTGATAACCTGCTCTTTGGTCTTGATATTGCCGCTGTTTGGCTCCTGTCATCCAGCGCAGCTTTCCGGAAACCCCAGCCTGGTGTTCATGGAGCAGCTGAGCCACTCAAGTGTCAGATTCAACTGGAGAAATGTCACCTGCTACGTCTGCAAAGCTGTCTTCACCATTGTTGATGTTGCCCTTCTGGTAATGTGTTAAAAATGTCCTATTAAACCACAAGTTGCACAAGTGCAACAGACCATCCGGTCCTTAGAGCAGCTCAGGAAGTCATTTGTTTTAAAAGTGAAAAACATTTAGGAGACGTTTACTGGAGTATTAAAACTGCATTTAAGTGTAGTTATACATTACTTGTTGTTGTGGACTGCATTTTGACTACATGTATAATTAGAGCTTACGTTTTTACAGTCCGTAGAAAATCTTGATCAAAGTCCAACAAATGTTGGAAGACTGCAGCTGCCTCATAAAATGCTGTGCAGGAAGATTATGTTTTCCATATTAACCTGCATCATGAAATAGTGAGAGGTGCTTCTAGTATATTCAATATTCCCTTTACCATTTACATCAGTGTGTTTTCTAATGTTGAGAAGTAGAAACATTTAAACTGGATGGCTGAAGACTAGATTTGATATCAACATATGCTTCTGGTTTAACTGTTTTTTGTTTTTTTGTTTTTTTGTTTTTTATTTCTTCTTTGTGATTTGTGGTTTGTTCCGTTTATTGCACATTGTCCAACTTCCTAAACTGAACAAGGGACTTCTCTTAAGCTGTGGCAGTTACGCTTTTATTTATTTGTTTATTCAATTCTGGTACAGCCAAATTGGGTTAAAAAGACAATAAATCTGAGCAGTTCGCATTATGTTTCCAAATGTGAATCACCAATTATGTTAGAGAATATTACTGCACTTGCAGAGCATAAAAAGTTTAAAAATGTTCGTGGTGTATGATACAAGTCGTATGACACTCTGCTTCTTCTGTGTTTAGCATAAAAGTCCTTAGACTATGTCATGTGGTCTCTATTGACCACAAATAACATGTTTATCGTTAGCTGTAACTGCTGACCTCAACCACATGTGTTTGCATATTCTCCTGTTTTTTTAAGTGCAAATGCTGCACTTAAATTCTGTGACTTATGTTCGTACTGTGAAATGTTTCTTTGAGCATGTTTAAATTCAGATTGTTCTAAACAAATTTTAGCTTGGCCTGCTTTGCAGGAAGTTCAAATGCAGTGGTTCGTTTTCTTAATTTCCTCCTCTCAGAGCTTGTTTTTTCTCTGTTAACCCCTTCCCCCAGAGTGATGCAAATGAAGAGCGAGTGGCACAAGCAGTAGGTGAGGCGTGTATCCGTCTCCATCTGGCTGATGAGCAAGTCTGTCGGGATATAATTGAGCTGTTCAGGGATGACTTCATAAGGGCCCTGCAGGAGTCATTTCTGTGGCCCACTGAAGCGTGTGCTATACTGGTGGGCCCTTCCTGTGGCAAATTTGATGTGTATGCACCTTGGAACATCACTTTGCCAAATGTTCCTAAGCCCCCCATTAAACCACCCTCTCCTCCCAAACCGGGTTCTCCACAGAGCAGAGTACTGTTTCTCACAGACGTCCACTGGGACAGGGTGAGTGTGTGAAACGAAAAGAGCCAAAATTGAAGTGAAATCCTGGCAAACTTGGCTATTCTTGTCCTAATTTTGTGTATATATGTAGTCCCTCAAAGTGTGTCTGTCAGTAGGTGTGTATATGAAACCTTTTTATATTAAGGTCATACGTTTGTTAAAAACAAGGTTAAAGTTAGTGATTTACAGCGTCTGTATATTTTCGGCTTGACTCAGCATAAAGTGTTATGGCTTTGATCACCTGACTTGTTTTGGTTTAACTCGTGCCTTAAAAAAAATATTACTCTTTGTTCCTCCTGACAGGAATATGACGTCGGCAGTGCTGCAGACTGCAAGGAACCTCTGTGTTGTCGTAACAATTCAGGCTCTCCAAACTTGAGCAGGAGGAAGGCTGGGCACTGGGGAACTTATGGAAAGTGTGACCTGCCTCTTTGGACAGTGGAGAACCTTCTGGAAAATGCTGCCAAAGCTGGGCCATGGGACTGGGTTTACTGGACTGGAGACATACCAGCACACAATGTGTGGTCACAGACCAGGGAGCAGCAGTTGTCAGAGCTTACTGTCATCTCCAGACTCATCCACAAGTAAGTTAGCTTTAAGTTTAACTGACTTTTTTTGATACGTGCTACTTTAGCTCATAAAACAGCAGATCAGAGTAGTTTTAATATTATAAAACTAACAATATATGTTGTGCTGGTTTATGGCTACATTCATTACAAACACACTGTAGTCTGACTCAGACCATGTTAACATTCATAGGGTTGTCCAGTCATAAGTTTGTCATGTGCTATCTTGAACTGGTCCAATCTCATGTTGACTCTTAACTTTTGTCCTCAGACACCTGGGACCTAATGTGATGGTTTACCCTGCTGTAGGAAACCACGAGAGCACACCAGTAAACAGCTTCCCTCCACCCTATATTCATGGCAACAGATCCTCTTCCTGGCTATATGACCAAATGGCAGAGGAATGGGCCCCGTGGTTGCCAGATCAGGCATTGAAGACTTTAAGGTTACTGAATTTTATGATTTTATTATATGTGAATGTCCTTTGCCACAGTACTGCAGTTAAAGCTACCCGTAGGTAACAAAGCATTTACACTGGAACACGAGGAAACTGTGTTTATGATGCAGTTTCACTTTGACTGGTTACCAGTGATGGAAAGTGTTTCTTATAAACTTACTGGCCACTTTTTTTAGGTGTAGCTGTTAAACTGCTCATTAATGCAGATATCTAAACAGCCAATCACATAGCAGCAACTAACCTGATTAACTGCTCATTAATGCAACTATCTCATTAGGCAATCACATGACAGCCACTCAGTGTGTTTAATCACGCAGACATGATGAAGACAGTCTGCTGAAGTTCAAACCGAACATCAGAATGTGGAACATGGTTATTTAATTTAATTTGAATGTGGTATGGTTGGTGGTGTCAGATGGACTGGTGTGATTATGTCCGAAACTGCTGATCTGTTGGGATTTTCCCACTCAACCATTTCTAGGATTTGCAGAGAATGGGCTGAAAAAGAGAAAATGCCCAGTGAACAGCAGTTCTTTGGGTGAAAATTCCTTGTTGATGCCAGAGGTCGGAGAAGAACCTAAAGAACCATTTGTTACAACCATGGTATACAAATGGGCTACAAAAGACCACTTCGGTCCCAGTCCTGTTGTTGTATACACTCACTGGCCTCTGCTGGCCAGTGAGTGTATACAACACTTTGAGCTTCAATAAGTGACCCAGAGCCTGATAATGTCTAGAGTTTCATTTAAATTTGAGTCATTCAGAGGTCCTGTTGTTGTAATTACAGATATGGAGGATTCTACACAGTGCAGATTCAGCCTGGTCTGAGGCTGGTTTCTCTCAATATGAACTTTTGTGCACGAGAAAACTTTTGGCTGATGGTGAACTCCACCGATCCCGGGGATCAGCTGCAGTGGCTCATACACATTCTCCAGGCCAGCGAGGACAAGGGAGAAAAAGTGAGTTTGATCATTTAACACTGTGACATTGGGATTCTCTTATTTTAATTACCTCTGATCTCATTTATTAAGCAAAGGAAAACATTTATTTTTCTTTAAAAATATCTCCTCCTTTATTGTAGGTACATATCATTGGTCACATCCCACCTGGCCTTTGTCTTAGCAGCTGGAGCTGGAACTATTATCACATTGTCAACAGGTAGCTGCAGTAGCCACTGAAGATTTAATATAAAGCTGTTAGAAACTGTTAGAAGATAACTGGAGTACTAAAGTCAGTCTGGCTACCTCTTTGTCACTTGGAGAATGATTTGGGCTCGTATTCATTAAGCAATGGTTTATTGTTTAATTGCAGAGCATTAAATGTTTCCCAATGTGAATTTAGAAAAGGTGCGTGTGTAATGCTGATCAATGCAACTAAATCCCAATAAGCAGTATTCTTGGAATTACAGCAGCGAGATACAGAGCTGGCTTATTACTAGAAACACTTTTCAGCATCTGAAGCATGTGAACAGAGATGAATTGGTTGGTTTCTCTTTGGTAAACTACTCTCGCATCCTTTCTTCAGGTATGAAAGTACAATCACTGGACAGTTTTTTGGCCATACGCACCTGGATGAGTTCCAGATGTTTTATGATGAGGAAACCATGACCCACCCATTGGGGGTAGTGTTTATTGCTCCCAGTGTCACTACCTTTGTTGGCCTTAATCCAGGTGAGTTAATAATTGAGTTAAATCATCTTCCAGCATTTCATAAGCAGCACACTCACACGCAGCAAAAATATATCTTTTCAGGATACCGTGTCTACTATGTTGATGGGAACTACCAAGGAAGCTCTCGGCTGGTACTCGACCATGAAACCTACATCATGAACCTTACAGAGGCAAACCACAGTCCATGGGCACCACATAGTCCACAAAAGGATCCTAAATGGACACTACTGTACCGTGCCACTGAAGCTTATGGTCTGTCTACTCTGTTCCCCTCCGATTTTAATCGGCTGATTGGGACCTTTATCAATGATGATCCTGTCTTCCAGAAGTTCTGGTATTTGAGGTATAAAGGACACGTCTCAAAGCCTTGCAAAGAGGTCTGCAAGACCGGTATACTGTGCTACCTGCGAAGTGGGCGTTATGATGACCTGAAGCAGTGCGACTACCTTAATGGTTTTAAAGGAAGCTTAGCCAGAGCTGCCACAAAAACTCTCTGTTGATCTGATGGAGTTTAGCCTGGAAAAGGCAGGGTGAGGGGGAAAAAGCAATATGACTAAATATGATACTGAGCCAAAAACAAATCATCCTCTGTTGCAGATGGACAATGATTGTTTTTTTGTTTTTTTTTTAATAGGTTTGGTTTCATAAAGTCACTTGACCTATTATTCATGTTCACATGGATGTGGAACTTAGAAACCCAACTTGAGTATTTGCTGTGCCTCATCACTAATAATGTGTTTTAAATCACTTAGATGAATGTGGGACGGTTGACTTTTTTTCTTTAATGTCAGTTGTGAAAAGGGTGGTTAAAATTGTTCTGAAGCGCACACAGTGTTAGGCATTACAAGGATTCTTCAGTTCTCATGATTTAAGCAGTTCTTTTGAAGCCAGTGCCTTTTTCTTTTTTTTTGTTAAACATGAACTTATTGATTCTTGCGATATATCTTTTAAACCTCTGTCCCTCTGAAATTTTAGTCATCCATTAATTTTCTTCTTTTTATATAAATTTGGGGTTGCAAAGTGGCTGGAGCCTTTCCAGCGGTCGTGGGGCAAGAGGTGGAGCACACCCTCTATAGGTTGCAAGCCTGTGGCTAACACAGACAGGCAGCCATTCACACCCACATTGACACAAGAACCGACACATATACAGTAACCTTGCAAACTCCACACAGAAAGACACCTGCTGGCAGACCTTATTCTTGTGCCGCGATGAAGCTAATCTCAGTCCCACAGTGTGACTCAAATGTTCTGGCACTTTAATATCTTTTTTTTTAAGTCCTTCGTCAGCACCATTGTTTGGATTTTAGGCCTGTGCTTTATGTAATCCACCTTATGTGCAACATTTTTTGCCTCAGCAAAAACATCTTTTAGCCAACCAAAGAGCAGTATTTTACATTCCTAATGTTTACTTCTGCCTGCACTTTGTTTTTAGCCACTTTCTTTAGCAGTGAATAAATCTGACATGCTTGTTTAATTCCCCAGATTTGAGGAGCCAATGGTGTAACAGGAAAGTGCTTGTAATATAAGCAGTAATTTAAGCGATTGTACAGAGTGTGAATAAAATTGCTTGCTCGTTACCTATTTGTGGGGCAAATATTGAGTTTAAATTAAAATGATTATTTTTAATTAATCAAACACATGCACAGCTCCAACACTTTATTACAGTTTTTTGTTCTTCAGAAATTTGATACAAAAACTGCCATCAAATCATTATTTGCATTGAAGTGACCCTTAATTCATCAAAATCAATACAGTTTCTACAATAGCTGCTGCTTTGAAAGCTCAAATTCTAAATCATTGTGAGACTAACATCTTTTCTGAGCTCTCGTTAGCAATGTCTTAGCTTCCTCTCTCCCTTTTCCACATTTCCACCAAAGACAACTCTAACCCTAACCAATACCTAGGCTACTTTAGGTTTCAATAAATCCTCAAGTGGGGCTGAATAGGTAACAGCATTGGGAAATAGTTCACAAATAAAGCACTGAGCTATGAAAAGAAAAGCCACATATAGCTTTATAATTTCATGAATGCTAAATGTTGATCATTTTACTACATACAAAAGTACCTGCACATACAGATTAATTTAAATGTGGACATTATTCTTTGTGTATTGGTAATTCTCCATGTCTCACAAATTTAAGTGGCAAAAGCTGAGAGTAGAATTTTAGTCTACATTATTTGTAAAGTGGAGAATTGTAAGCACTTAAGATCACAACATTTAAACATGTAAATGTGCGGTATTCTTCTGGTCAATTTTAAACACCAAAACTGCATTTTTTTAATTAGTGTTCAATTTGCATATTTCTGTTCATTATGCATCATTAAAGCTAGAACAGGTTTTCCCATCTTTCGATCTTTCTTTTATTCAGATTCTAAGAAGAACATAGTGACACCAAAGTCTTCCTTGTACAGGTCCCAGGTCTTTGGTTTGTGTGGGTTGTCCAGCTCTTCCCTGGGTAAAAACAACCTGAGGACAGTTTAAAGAGTGTAAGTCATGATAATACAGTCAAAAGAATACAAAAAAAACGGTCTCTGATCTGCTGAAATAGAAAAAGAAACACACTTGTTATCTTCTATGAAGGATGTATTGAACCAGAAGTAGAATGGAACATCTTCATATCCTTTCGGGAGACCCTAAGGGTGATGAGAACAGATCACATGAATCTAATTCACAAGCTTTCCTTTAATATAGGTGAAAGGTGAAAAAGTAAGCACTCACTGCACTCGATTCAAACATGACCTTCACATCTCCTTCAACCACAGGTCCATTCTGCAGGCTGATGACTGCTGCGTTATTACCCACATCAGGAAATACCTAACAAAACGCATAAACGGGTTAAAACGCTAAAACTCTTCAATCCTGTTGTGTGAATTTGTGAGTGTGTGACAGACTTACCGTGCAGTTCTCCTGCTTGGCACACACACACTCAAACACCAGCTCTTTTCTCACAATTATCTTGACCTTGAAATCGCTACCATTACCTTTACCAACGCCTGAGCAGGAGTAGAGGGAGAAAAAAAAAAAAAAGCTCATATGTGCCACTGTTGGTGGTGCAGCTATAAACGAACATGATTCAGGTTTTCTAGTTTACCTGCTATGGAGTGGATACGGATGCTTTTAATCCTGAGGCTTTTCGGTGGAGGCAATTGTCTGTTGAACTTATTCTTCATGATTTCATAGTACCCTACATACCGGCTCTGCAGGACACAAAAACAACAAAACCTTTTAACATATTGTGGCTGTAGGAGGTAGAGCAAGCCATCTACTAATTGGAAGGTTGGTGGTTTGATCCCTGGCTCTGCCTAGTCTGCATACCAAATATCCTTGGGCAAGATATTAACCCCAAGTAGCTATGTGATGCATCCATCGGAGTATGAATGTGTGTGAATGGTGGTTAGAAAGCATAGAAGATAGTGAATATGTGAATTTGGCATGTTCTATAGAGCGCTTTGAGTACTCTGGGAAAGTAGAAAAGAATAAGAATCAGTCCATTTACCATTAAAAAAAGCAAGCATTTAGTTTTTGTACGTGTATTCCAACAGGCTTAAGAAGATGTTGAGACTCCAGAATCCCTTTTATGCTTCTTGGAATTGATTTCACCGGTGCCTAAAACTCTAATATACTTATTCCAAAAGACATTCCTTTACTATTTGTTTTGATGATGGTTGTGAAGAGCGATGTCTCACAGGTACGCCCAAAATCTCCCACAAATGATTTGTAAGACAGAACCCTTGGCTGTTTCCAAATACTTTCCTAGAAAAGGTTTGGCCAAAACCTGGCAACTTTCTGTGGCGATGTTACAAATTTTGTAAAAAAAAAAAAAAACCAAAACAGTTGCCTCACATGTGAAGAAGGCCGTTGTATTGCTGCCATGCTTTTGTGTTTCTGCCACATGGAGCTGCTCATCATAATGATTAGAGGTCTTCACTACAAAGAGTTTTTGATGACTTGTTGTTACCTGAGAGGGAGTCTCCACCCCCTGAAACTTGGAGCTCTGACTTTTGTCCGTCCTCCGCTCGCCAAAATACTCCAGACTGTCCTTCAGTGCGAAAAGAAACAGATGTAAGGATATAGCTTTGTTTTAAAGCACTTATCTATTTACCCTAGTTTCACAAGTAAGTAAGAGAGATGTACCTGTGCACTCTCAAACTGGTCACTGTCGATAAGCCAGGTGCACACCATAGTACCGGTGCGTCCTGGGAAAGGGAGCAGTAGAATTCACATTTAAAAAGACGCATATTTTCAAATAAGTGATCCAATGATAATGAGTCAAGGAGAGCTCACTAATGTTACCTTTCCCTCCTTTGCAGTGGATCGCAATGATGTTTTGGGGATCAGCAGACATCCACTCTCTCACGCTCGCTGTGTATTTGAGCATGTCCCTGAAACAATCCAGTACAAGAACAAAGAAATAAGGTGTGAAAATACTAATTGGCACTGGAATTGATGCAGTTGTGATGCATCTTTTTCCTGGATCCGAGTCATTTATAGAAATGCTTGAAGTCTCAACATTGGTATAGGTTTACTACAAGAAAAAGATCCAGATTAAAGAAAAGGCCACATATGAAACAGAAACCGTGCTCACTCCAAGGAGGGGACATTGTGGTCATCAATAAACACCCGTTCAACCCTGTAGTGGAAGAACTGGGGGTCGTAGCCTTTCTCACCTGGAAGCAAAAAGAAACTACGCTGTTTTGTAATCCTCAACAAAAGGGCATACAGTGCATGTGAGGAAAGGTGGTGCACACTTACTGCAAAGATTGTAAACTTTATAATGGCCTTCATGTTTAGTGTCTAGAAACCTTGCCACTTCCTGCACAAAGAGAGAAGAGAAGTCAGTTAAAAGCCAATGGTAACTGTGATTGGGATCATCTTGATCTTTGTCTATGTTATTATTATGTTTGTAAAATGAAGCAGGTGGTGCATGGTTCGCATCCAAGGCCACTCACTTACCCTGATTGGATTCCTATAGAAGGCTTGCTTCCCAGAGGAGGGGAAAGACATGGCGATGACGCGGTCTACAGAGCGGGTAAAGATGCAAAATCATTGTTTTTCTTTTCTTTTTTTCAAATCTCAAAATGTATTTTCCTGACATGCATAATTGTTTAACTTCAAACACCTGCCTGTGACATAGGTAAGATCGAGGTCAAATCCATCCTTCTGATAACGCCGCTTGTTTTCAGAAATCTGAAAAATAAGCAATTTTTCCAGTGTTCTTTCTTGATGCCAACCCTAACACTTGTAACTGTCCAGTTTGCGTCTAGAATGACGACCTTACCATCCTCCTGGTGACTTTCTCCAGCTCTTTCTTCTGAGCAGCCAGTCTGAAAACCCTCACGAGGATTATTATTCTCAAGAAGCGGAGAAATGTCACAACCCTGAAAGGAAAATTGCAAAAGTGAATCATTATTCCAGGTGTTCGAAGTCCAGTGCATTCAAAAGGAGATTATAAAATCTGTAATATGGTTTACGATACTCTATGCAACTACTGCATGTAGCTTAAAACCATATGGTTAAGCTAAACAGTCATTAGACAATCAGCCAAGTCAGTCATTCATTCTCAGATTTTCACCACCAAATAAGAAAACAAAAATAACTTCAACATTTTTTTGCTTTTGTTTTTAAAGTACAATATGGCTAATTGCAAATTTACTGAAAACATTGCTCTATTGCTTTCTTTTTGGAGTAGTTTGTACACAGATCTATGAGGTCAGTCAGGAATCATAAGAGAAAACAAGTAGGTGGGCTATTGGTGTAAATTCCCATATGGAAAAGAAATACAAGATTTTTTTTAATTCAAATATTAAATGTGTTATACTATGATATGCTCATTAAAGTGGCCCCTTTTGCATTTTTCTTATCTAACAAAATGTTTATTTACTGATCATACTTAATTATTTAATTGTTCCTTCCAACTGTATGCCTGTTGTGATGGGAATGCAATGAGCAAACATGTACCTGGGGATGAGGCTGGGACCTGACAGGTCAGAGAAGGTGTAGACCATGGTGACCACCAGTGTGACAATCACCACGCAGGCGTCTATGATGTTCAGCTTGGAGCTGAAGTACACTTTGAAACTAAAAGGAGGCCAAGATAAGTGGAAACATGACACAAGACAATTAGTATACAGCTGGAGAAAGACTCCGCACAGATCATGCAATGGACATATTCAGTGATTTCTCTGACACTCTGATGACTGTGCCATTACATTTCCTAATCCCTAACCCAAAACATTTCCTGTCTGACTTCCTTTTCACAACTTCCTGTTTAATGACAAATCAGACTTGGTTTCAGCTGATTCAAAACTCCGGTGGGAATCACTGCTTTAAACATTTCTCTTTCTCACATTAGCACGGAAACAGTTGCGATCGCGATCCACTGCATCAATGTGAGCACTTCTTCTAGCGCAGTGTCAGCAAAAAATTACTTTTGCAAAAGTAAGTTTTGTCTGATTTGTTAGGCAATCCACTGGCTTCCTCAGAACAGAGGCTATTCTTCCTGGAAGGCTGGCTCATGCGCATGACTTCTTACTCACAAACGGGTGTTGATGGTTACAGAGGTGCAGAAAACAACGACTAGACTCCCACAAGCATTTCTCACTCACCCCTCCACATAGACACGCAGGAGGACATCGGCAAGGAAGAAGAAAGAGATGGTGAGGGACACAGCCTCTAACGCATTTCCAGCATCTCTACTCTTGGCTGGCAGCGAGAGATCCACAATCACCAGCACAAAGTCCACTATGATCAGTGTTACTCCAAATAAACTGGAAAGAAAGACATGCAAATGATGATAAAACATCCACTTAATTAAAAAGACAACCAGGTAGGGGTGTACCCTTTTCCAATTTGCAAAAAACACACTCACCGAAAGCCAAAGGACATGACAAACGGGGCTATCCTTTTCCGAAGATTGCTGCAAAACAGGGGACAGGGTTATATGTGCCTGTATGTAGAGCTGAAGGGTTGTGCAAATTGGATCTCTGTAAACTTACTAGTACAGCGTGTCTGGTAGTGCACTCTCCTCCTTTCCATCATCAATCTCTACTTTAGCGTTCTCCATCTTTGTCATGTTTCTGAGAAGACAGATAGAGATTACGGACAAAGACACACAAATATATGTATTTGTTTGATATATATAGAGAGATAAATAAATAAAAACCTCACCCATTTACACTTGAGTCTAACCCTGGGCTAAAGTACACAGAGGACATGATGCTTCTGTTTCCTTTCTCTTTTTGTCCTGAACGTGGAGTTTCTGCATTTGGAGACAAAAGCGTGATAAGATTGAGTGCACCCATTTCGGCGCGATGCTACGTGGTTACAATGTGGAAACAAATGAGACAAGAGTGCATAAACTTTGTGTCATCGTCCTAAAACGCTGCTTTTCTTCAAACCAGTCTCTCACGCATTTCCCGGTGCTACCTGCAGGATGCAGGAGTCCACAGCGCGTCCCTAAACCACTACATTCAGCTGCAGCACGTACAAAGAAACTGCTCAAGAAAGGAATCGCTCATTCCGTTTACCTCTGGGTAAATTTTAACAAAATTTCACCGCCCGGTCCACAGTCTGTGTGATCACCATTCACTGTCCTGTTGCTTTCCTTGCAGCGTTGACGCGTTCACAACAAATCAGACCCTCAAAAAGCCCAACTAAACTAAACTCCCACCGCCTGCTTACCGTCGGGACTGTCATTCGTCAAATTATACGAGACTTCGTCTTGTGACTTCTCCCGGGGACAAAGGAAGACGGTTCAAAGGTTAACCGGGTGGATTTTTTTCTATCCATCCACTATTCCTCATCGTTTTTGCAAACGTAGCGGTTTCGAACTTCCTGGAGCTCAGTAGAAAAAAAAAAGAAAAAACAGGAGGAAAAAATGCCCCCCCTCTTTATTCATATTTCCTCCTCAGCTTACTTTGACTCAAAAACAGAGTCTGACGGTAACCCTTCTGCACAGACGTATTTAAACCGCCGATAGTTACTAAACTAGCCCAACGGGCTGCCTAATTTGGAACATCTGGTTCTAATAGACTGGCCAAAATAACGAAATAGTACATTCCTGCCTTTTGCGTCACTTGTTTGTTTGTTTTTTGTCATGAATTCATGAAATTTGGGTATGATATTCAGAAAAGTAAAAAGTAAAAAAAAAAAATGAAATAAATACATAGAAAACACAAAATACCTCAACTGCTCCCTTTAGGGGTCGCCACAGCGCATGTCTGCCTCCATCTGACCCATTTTCCTTGCATCATCTTTTATTACAACAACCCTCTGCGTGTTTACTTCACATGCAGAGGGTCATTTATCGTCTTCCCACACGCTGACTTCCTACACTACAGTTTGCACCTTTCCCGTGTTTTATACCATTGCATATTAAATATGTGTAAATATTATAACTTTAGTGTCCTGGGTAATGTTCACCCGGATGCTCTGCTGTTCATGAAATTACTAAGAAATCATATATTGCATTACTTTATTGCTCGAATTAGTGTTTGAAGTAGGACATTTATATAAAAAGAATGTAATTTTTTTTAGGAATAATTGTCTCCCCCCAATAGATCACTGTGTTATATTTAAAAGGCAAACCCCACAAGCAGCGCTTCTGGTATGTAAAGAATGGAGCTCTTTCAACATTTTCGGTCAGTGAAGCTATTTGCAGCTCTGAGATCAGCTCTACTTTCAAGACAATGCGATGGTTTATGAAGGAGCAAGCACAAAACTGACCTGAGTTCAGTGTTTGACGAGACCGTTCTAGTCCGAATCCTCTAATGTGAAACATGCAGACGCCCAGCCTATAAATAATGCTGACAAATTTTAGGGGAAGAGAACACTGAACCTGAAGAAAACAAGGGAAGCTTTGTGAAATGAAGGTAAGGCTTGTGGCTTCGAGATTCTTCAGGTGTTTAAAAAAAGCATTTAAAGTTTTGGATAACTTTTTGATTTTTCTTAAAGTTTTAATCTAAATTGTCTTGTTTATTTTAGAAAACGTGGTTTTTCCTAAAAGTCATGCCAGTGTTGCTGTTCTTGACTCTGCTGTGCCCAGTCTTGGTCTCCTCTTCACAGCCGTCTGTATGTATCTACTCTGTAACAAATATTTTCATTTATTTTTGTATTGACTGTGAAAACTGAAAATGTTTGCCTTAAATTGTGTTTTTTCTAGATGTGTAGAAAAAAACTGTGATGCATTACTTGCTTCCTCTGTGTGTTATCAGAATAAAAACAGAGGTATTTTTTTCCTTCCTTATTTTAAGGCAACAGACTCGTGCGGGCCTGAGTTTGCTGTTCTCAAGCGCAGCATAAGGAAACTTGAAAATAGTCTTTTGATCAGAAAATGGCAGGTTGAGCACTTGCAGACGCACAAATACTTCCGTCCGTTTCAGCCTGCTGCGTCTAACAGCAAACCTCAGGCTGATTCAGACCCCGATTCTGGTTTAAACCACAACAAGAGCGCAGCACTAGATGGACTGGATATGACGCTGACTAAACCACTTCCACCGACAGGCAGTTTAATTGTATATGATAAAGGTAAGAAAAGCGCACTATGTTTGGTGCAAATCTACAGTGCATGACGCATTTTTCTATTTCTAGTTCACTGAGTTTTGCACATGCACAGCTATTTTTACTTGACATGCAACACAAAGTCAAAATGTCAATGTAAGAACAATAATCAGCAATCTCTGAAGCATTTAGTCTTTCTTCTAGACTGTTCTGAACTGTTCGACAGACAGAGACCATCAAGCGGTTTCTACCGCATAAGACCCAAATTACATCAGGAGCCCTTTTTAGTTTACTGTGACATGAATGATGGAGGAGGGTGGACAGTGTTTCAAAAACGCCGGCATGGAAGAGTTGACTTTCACAGGTAATTGTGCAGAAGAAGTAGCCCACAGCATGTGGGTGGAAGATCCCACAGCCTGTCTATCTAGTATGATGCTGATAAAGCTTGTGGGGTTTTCTGTTTGAAGTCAACTGCCAGCCTACTTCTCATTTCAGAGACTGGGTGGACTACAGAGATGGCTTTGGCGACTTCAAACTGTGGAATGACGAGTTTTGGTTGGGCAATGAACATATTTACTCTCTGCTCTCAGAAGGTCAGCAGGTCACGTTATGCACTAATGCTTCACATTAGACACCCAGTATGTGTTTTTTCATTCATATGTTGCATTTTAAAAAGTTCTATTTCCTGTCTTATTAGCTTCTCCTTTACCAACTTTACTTTGTGTCTTTTTTGTGCTAAAGGTAAGAACCTTGTGAAGATCGATCTTATGGATTGGGATGGACAGAGAAGCTATGCGTTTTATGACAACTTCAGGATCACCGATGAGGCTGTGAGAAAAACACTTTGTGTAGCTTTTCCTTAGAATCATAAGTATAACGATCCTCCCAGGAAACATTGTTCTAATGCTCATTCCAGGATAAATATCGTCTTCAGTATGGGCAGTACAGTGGGTCAGCGGGAGATGCTCTCAGTGGAAGCAGGGGTGTGGTGGAGCAGTGGTCTTCTTGCCTCAGTGGCATGCATTTCAGCACCAGGGATCAGGTTAGTCGCACATCTGTCAAAACCATTACCACTCCAAGATGGCAAGTTGATGTTTCACAGCACGTCTAATAGACTACTCATGTGCAAATGATGAATGTGAAAACACTGATGCCGGTGGTTGACAGGATAACGACCGGTACCTCCAGGGAAGCTGTGCCCAGGAGAATAAAGCAGGTTGGTGGTACAACAGGTGAGGCTGTCACCCACCCTTTCTGTTTCATGATGAGTCTGCATCACTTCAAATGTGATTATGAAGTTTCTGTCCCTTCACCGGGTTTTGTAATTTGGAAAATTTACCTTTGACATTGTGCCCTTAACTTCTGATCTACAGATGTCATGCAGCCAACTTAAATGGAAAATTCTATCGCAGAGGGAAGTACAAAGTCGAGTATGATGACGGTATTGTTTGGGGGACCTGGAAAGGCCTTTGGTATTCACTTAGACACACCACCATGAAGGTGCGGCCTCTGGTTTTCCTAGACGCCGTGGGCAGTGGAGCGGGCGAAATTTAAAAACCTAAACGCTAAAAAACAAAAGCAAACATTCTTTGCCATATTTTAATTTCTCCCTTTGCTATTTTTCTATCAAATATCAGTAATACCGTATTGTATGCATTTCTTTCTGTAAAGTGTCTATTAACCAAACACTAAAATAAACAGCATTTCATCCATAACACCTCTCTGATGTTCATTTGATTGTCCTCAAGCATAGTTACAATGGATACAACTGTGTAATTTTCATTACATATTTGACACTGCTTAGATCTCACATTAAACAGTGAAGCTGTCAGGATCTGGAGACTCGACTGGAAAGTGCTATCAGGCACCTGAGTTCCTTGGTCTCCACCCCTGGGCGGAGCCATCTCCCGGCTGCAGTCCTGCACACCTGAGACTGATTCGGGGCAATCAGGTTGAGGATTTAAGGTCCCCTCAGACTCTCCTTCACCGCCAGTGCGTCAAAGACCTCACGTTGGTATTGACTCTACGGCTTTTCACGCTCTTGCCACTTTTTCATTGTTAACCTTGGTTTCATGTGCATTTCCTGGACCTTCGTTGTCATCGCCCTCAACCCCAGCTCGCCTTACCTGCCCTCCAGCCTCACTCACCACCTTGGACACAGCGGAACTCAGGTCTGCCAGCCGTTCCACTACTCCCCTGGACTACCACCGCCTCTCCCTGAAAGCGAGATTCACGCCGATCACCAACGCAACCGCTCCGTTCCCGTCTCAACCTGCTAAATCCCCGTTCACCCCCGACCCACGGCTACTTCGTTAGCAACTCCTTGTCACGAATTCACTGGTTGACTAAATAATAAACACTGCAAAACGTTTGAGCCGTCTCTGTTTGTGGTTATCTGCAATCGAGTCCAATTTAGCTATCGGCCCGTGGCCATTGTGACAGAAGCAGTGTAGCTGGTGCGGTTTCAGTATTGTAGAGTACTGTAATTGCAGAAGACTTGGCAGCACTATAAAAGAAACACATACAGTTATGTGGAAATAAAACTAGAGCATTATCTGGGCCTAGGTATTGATTTTAAGAGTGCATTTAGAAAATGTGACAGGTTTATTGTACCAGCTGTTGAAGTACAGAGGAGAAATGTATTTCCAAAGTGTGTTAAAAATCTCAGCAATGGCATACAGTGAATTAAATAAAACTTTCAGTCAGTAATAATATTACAAAATATCAAAACAAACCTTAAAAAATTCCAAACTAAAGTCAAAAATAAGAACTTTAAAAGATAAACATATAGAGATAAATCTAACATTACAATACATAGGTGGGTACAGAGATGTAGGGTGAAGGGTAAAGAATAAATGTGATTTTCAGTGGCAGCTTTTCTCAGCTGTCGTTTGTGATCTACTCCTCCTCCCATACATATGACGAGGACAGATCTAGATCCAGCATCTTTTGTTCTGCCTCGCTCAGCTTGTAGGGAGAGCCATCACTGCTGGTGTACTCCTCAGTCACGGGCAGAGAGTGGCAGCGACCTTTCCTCTGGTCTGAAGATGAAGCAGTAAAGCTGGAGCTGCGCTTGCGCCCCTTGGCTGCAGAGTTGGACTGAGCCTCCTTTAATTTCCGGGCCAGGATGTTCCTCTGAATTGGTGAGGGGCCACGACGATTCCAGTTCTGTTCAGCCCGATCCAAACTCAACTGGTTCACTTCCTGAGAACTAACAAGTGCTGCGGCGGGACCCCCGATCCCTGAAACTTGGTCACTGTTTTTTCTCCTCTCTGCTGTGCTATTAAAGTCAGATTTACCCTGTGTCCCAGATGCTGAAATTGTGTTTGTGTTGGTTCCAGCATGTTTGATTTCATTAATGTGTGAAAGCACTGGTTTCTCTGTCCAGGGGTTCCTCTGGTCACTTTTCTGTAATCTGGATCTAGCCCACTCTGAAGCCCCATGCTCTGGAATTGGATAAGAGCGATATGGCTGTCTCTCCCACCCTCCTTTGCTCCAACAGCTTCCTTCGGGAAGAGTCCGAGATCCCACCTGGAAAGGACATAACGGTTAAACTTGACCATTCGTGGCACTAAAATGTTTTACAGCAATAATAAATAAACAAAATAAAAAATAAATTAAAATCATACTAAAGAGTATATAAGTTACCTGGGTCAGGCTTCTTTCTCTGAACTGTCTGGACTGTGAGAAGGACGGTAGCTGAGGTTTGGCATCATTAAAACTGGAAGTCCGTCGGAAATTTGGATTCTTATGATAAGAGTTTCCCGCTGCTGCATGTCCTTCTTCTCTGAAACCTGTTAGCCCACTCCTCTCTACCATCTCTACCCAGTCAGCAGTGCGGTCATGCCACTTGGAGCTGCTCCTACTTGCGTGAGCAGCAACAGGAGGACCTACGATCAGTTCCACTCTAGGACTCAGTCTGTCCGGTGTGGCCCTAAAAGTTTGTGGTGGTGGTTCAGAAAAGGGAGCTGCAATGTGAAAATTCTTGAGTTTAGAATCACCCTGTAGACCTAAAGGGGAGGCAGAATGAGCAAATCCAATCGGTGTAGGAATGGGAGAGATGGTGGGTGAAGCAGATGTGTCTACAACAGTGTCATGGACAGGGCTGGAAGAGACATGGTACAGCTGTGTAGCCTCCTTTAAGCCCTTCTTCTTCATCTCTTTCAACTGTTGTTGTGCCAATTTGTACCTAGGCAAAAAATAGTTTCCGGTTTATTGTGTGTGTGTTTTTTTTAATAGCTGTGACAAAAAGGGCGACATCTGGGATAGAATATTATAAATTTTAAAACATACCCAAATATTGGTGGAAACACCTTCTGGCCAGTGGGAGATAGTCTTTCTGGGTCCTGTGGGAGTGGTATCACCACGGTCTGTGAGAGAGGTTGACTTCCCAAGAAAGCCCCATCTTTTTGGGCTGCAGCCACACCCACGCCCCCTGAAGGGCTGTGAACATCAGACAGGCTGGGTCTTTGTAGGCTGTGCCCACAGATGGAAGCCTCATCTGAGAGCTTGCGCCCTCCAGGAGAATGCATGGAGCTTCTCCGGACAGAGCTGCACTGAGGGCTCTGGCAAAATTTTCTCCACACCGTCACCACAACAGTAGCCATAATCACAGCCAGACAAAGGGAGATACCAACTACCACAATCATGTTACCGCCCAAGGGTGCAACTCCAACCGGTGCAGGTGAGAGAGATGGAGAAGGAGCTGGTACCACTGGGACAAAAAGAAAAACAAAGTTTGGACACAAAACTGAAGAGAAAAAGCTTTAATCTAAGATACTGAAGTTTAGAAAGAGCAAGTTAAGGGTAAACAAACTCACCGACACAATCCTCTAATGAACACAGGGACTGCTCCTTGATCATGCCAGTGCACTGCATCCCTCGCACACCTGAGGGCAGTAAACACTCACGCACTCGTTCCCTCACCCCTTCTCCACAGCTCACGCTGCACACACTCCACGGCTGCCATGGCCCCCATGACTCTGCAGGATGCAAGGAAAGTGTTAAAACACGATAAAGCAGATTAGTAGTTTAAAACCTTTAACTCTGCATTGCTACATAAATTCCCTCCACTCCAATACACCAAAAACACACGGGCTAAACAATCTCACCTGCACTTTTGTAAGCCACCAGACACGTCTGTGCTGGACTGGGCGAGCGGCTGTAGTTGAAAACAAAGCGAAAGCAGTACTTATGCCTTCCCGGGTAAAACACGGAGCAGTTGAATTCAGTTTCATTCTCTCCCTGAGTCAGCCAGTTAAAGGCCAACGGGGGAGAAGTGGGCTCCTCTGCAGATGAAGCAGCATCACTATACAGTAATACTTTCCCATTGATGTGAGCACAGGGCGGGGTGATCAATTTAACAGTCATAGTGCCCTCACAGCCACTCTTGTAAGCATTGGCATTTTCCACTAGCAGCTTATAGGAGAAGATACGGGACAGGTAGAGCGGTCCAGAGCTCTTCACCTCCTGTGCTGTGTGAGGAGACTGTAGAGCAACTCTTATGAAATCTCTGTCTGTGAATGGGAAGGCACAGGACAGTTCAACACTCTGAGAACGGAGGGGTTTGATTGGGATTCGCGTGAGGGCTCGGACCTTGTTGATGCTCTTATGACCTATTTGGTTGTACTCCATGTAGCTGACTTCTAGTGAGAGAGCAGAATCAATGCCGCTGGAACAAGCCTGAAAGTGTTCATTAGTGGATATCCCAACCTGAAGAGAAACAACAGAAGAGAAGTATGATAATTATTTATGGTCATTGTTTTACAGCAGTATATACTGAAATGTTGTTTTTATTGCCTGAAAGGATCCAGAGTGGTTCCCAGCTCTCTCCACGGCAATATGAAAGGTTGGCCAATGGACTTGTAGTTCTGAACTCCACCACCAGGTAGTGCTCTCTATGCTACTGCCCTCTGTGCTATTAGTAGGGAAAACAGTGGAGATGCTGGTTTGTCTCAGCAGGAACCGGAAAGTTCCTGCGTACGGGAAGCAGGAGCAGTTGAACTCCACCCTGCCAGCCGGTTGATTGTTGTGGAGAGACTTGGTCAGAACAGTGGTGTTGCTTTCCGTGTTGACGAGAGATAGGCTCCTTCTCCGGATGGTGCTGCTGTTGGATTTTATGCTGAAGTCCACAAATACACTGCTGTTGCTTAGGGCAGAATGCAAAGAGGGCCAGATATTGAGCCCTGCAAAAGCTGCAGGAAAGAAAACACACAAGTAGATGTGAGAAAGACAGAGAAAGGAAAAAGAAAATGTTACACATTGTTCTACAAGTGGTGAATACACCTTCTTAATATGTCCACAATGGGTAAAATTAAGTCTGGTTGTAGTTAACCATTAATGCATTTATTTAAAAAAAAATCCAGATTTTCCAAGCATGCAAGCAAAGTTTTACTGTACCTAAAGGTTGTTTCTAGTTCCATTTTGTTAGGTAAATTAATCAGAATGATAAGCTCAAGTGTGAGTTAATATTTGTGGCTGTTTAAAAAAATACTAGGAGTGTATGGGTCTGTTCATTTTTGTTGGTAATTTTACAAATTGTAGAAGGTTTTCTAGTAAAACTTGGCCTCAATTGTGAGTTTATAAAGCGTCAGTTTTGACAACACATTGTAACCATAATTTATAACAACGTGTCCTATGTCCAATTATAATACTTTTATAAACCTCTTATACATTTCCCTTATCCAACATCAGATATATTGCCCAAACAACCACAAAGTATAGTTTTTTGCTCAGAACGACAGAACAAGCTCAGTGGAGTCCACATTAACAGGTTCAAAAGCAGTAAAGTATAGATATCAAACAGACAAAGAGTTAAACATGTTTGAGTATATAAGCCAAGAATCAGGGTGCTATTAGTGGGGGGAAACGCACTAGTAGCATGTTATTTTAAGAGCTATTGTGCTCTGTATTGTGTAAATCCTGTTGTTGGGACCTCACATCCTCACAAAGGAAAGCGGGTGTCTGAAGAGGCCACGCATTAGCCTCGTTCAACAGTCAATTAAAATGCAGTAAGATGATAGATTTGTAGAAACTCACCATATCCAATGAGCACTAGCAGGAAGGACAGCAGTGAGACAGCCTGTGGCATTCCGATACCTGTGCCTCCTTCTTCTCCAACACCACATGATCGTCCTATTCCACCATCACAACGCTGTAAAAAGCTTTAAATGGGGAAATCATAGAACAATAAAACAAAAAAACCAAGAAGATAATCCACAGAGAAGTACTAGATAGCAGTTAAGTGTGTGTACAAGAAGCTGTGCGCTCTTCTGCATGTATGGAAAACAGGAAGGCTAGAGTATGAACAGTGAACATGACTTTTCTGAATTTACACTGGCGTCTTCCTCTTCCTTTCATCTTCACAATGGGTATGGGGAGCTGCCACCATCACACAAGAGAGGTTTCAAAAAAAAGAAGGGGAGGGGGCTTTGTTCATCACAAACATGTAGTAGGCTGAAGCCAAACACTTGTCTGAATTGATCTATATAACAAACAATGTATATATATATATATATATATATATTTTTTTTTTTTTTTTTTCAAAAACCGACTATTTCAGACTTTTGAAGTCAGAGCAGAATCAGAAAATTTACTACTAGTTATTATTTCCATCATAAAGTCAGCCAAACTTCCAAGCAAATACAAAGTTAAGGTGGAGCCTGGTGTTTGCTTGTTTTTAACCCCCTGCTCATACTGTGTAGCTCATTTGGGTGAATATTTTCAGGATATGACTGGTTTTTAATCCGCGAATAAACACAGCGCCCTTTGTATGCGCAATACCTTCTGATTAGTGAATCTAAACCTTGATTTTCAGTCTAGATTAGCATGCATGGTGCTTTACATAGTGACTCTAACCCTTTACTGTTTTGTGTAGTGCAGTCTGATTAAATCAAATTGTACTCACGTGTCTTGAAGACTCAGAAAAGTATGGTTCCTCGACGCTTTCCCCCGCACAGCACCCACAGTAACTGTCCCTCCATATGCTCGTTGCGAATTTCTTTTGCCAGATAAGCTGCTAATAAATTTCACTGACAGTCAGGGGGACAAGTATGACAGCCCCACGAGCGCTCCAGAGGCGCGCGCTGGGGTTCAGAGCGCGTGAAAGAGATCCGCTCAGTAAGGTCAACAAGAGGGCGTATTATGTTTGCGACAAACTCCCTTTTCCTCTCAGAAATTAGACACGCAGTTAAACGGTTTACGACTTAAGTCTTAAATATTATCTGCCTTGAAGCTTCCATTTAAGAAGATATTTAAAAAATAAAGAACGTTTTGCGTCCAAAACGACTCTCGCCCTTTTTATTCCTGCCTGAGATTAATAGCAGGTAAAATGAAGCAGTGAGAAGTGGAACTGGTTCTAACGTGCTTTAGCTCTGGGAAATTTCATGCTAGATGAAAAAAGGCACAAATGAAAGATACATTTCCTGCTCTGGCAGTTAAAGGATCGCATTGCATTAAGTCTATCATTCCAAAGATCGATATCAGTTTTAACAGGCGCCCGGATCATCAAAACATTTAAGATGGCAGTGCCGCAGGAAAAATATGTGAAATTCAACATAGGGATCTGTAGTTCAATACTTTATGTGACAGTGTGAGAAAAAAAATCTAACGTTTTAATCAGTATTGTATAGTAAACTATATATGTCGTTTTTCTATGATTAACCAATTAGAGTTAAAAATAAAATAAAATAAAATAAAAGCACACCAAATCATAAATTATGCAGAAAGCCGTAGTCAATCTCATTGTAAGAGCAACTGGACTCATGTCGTGCGGTAAAATGTTCACCTAACCTAAATATTGTGCATGCATCCCCAATTATGAGAATCAGATCTGCCTCGGCTCGGCTCGGCTCGGCTCTCGAGACTTCCTGAACTAGTTGAATTCATCTATCAATAAGCGGGCCACATGGCAGGGTAATCTAATCAACTCTGCAGACCTTCATTCTTCCTCTGGCGAGAGTCCACACAGAACAGGAAACCTCTCTGGAGATGAAACGTTCATGTTCACAATGGGAACAATGAACTTTTCTATTCTGTTTGTTAAAATACTTTATGGTGACAACAGAAGCACCATTCTAACACTACTTGTTGCCATAGGCTCCTCATTCATATGTAGTTACTTGCTATATGGTAACTGTGGGTGAATATGATAAAGTATTGTTTTGAAAGATTTGTTGTGCCAGTTGATCACGTGCTTAACTTTCAGTTTTGCCTTCAAAACACACACTCTGGTATTTGTCTAGCACAACTTTCCTCTGAACTGGGACTGAGTATTACTCACATGCACTCTGTAAACTGGATTGACAGGAGACGCATTTTAGTCTGTCTTGTCTGGTCTTGAATTTACCCAAAGCGATTACACTCACAGGAGCGTTTGCTGGGAAAGGGACAGGAACTGATGTTGATGGACTAAATTAAATGACCAACAAAAGATGCAATGTGGAGCAGGTCATTTGGATTAATTGAAACCTGGGCATCTATGTCAGCAGGGAACGCTACAGTCCCTAACCACTTATTATATATTTTACTCTGGAAAATGTCATTAGCGATGGTATTTTTCATAACAGAATGCTTTGGTTGCATTGAATAGGTATACCCGACTTTTCCAGAATGAGTACATTGTGAATGAAAACAAAGTATAAAACATAAAGTGCCGTTTTCCAAAAAGCATTTATTACCAAACACACCCGATGGTCACTCTACCAACGAGAGTGGACCTGAAGCTTGAAACATTTTGAAAACAGTCCAGTATCGCTCGTAGTTCTAGATAAAAACATATCTATAGGTGGATTCACAGTGCTCTATTATAATCAGAACACCAAATGGATACATACATTGGATACATACAGCATGTATGAAAAGTACAGCACCTGTAGAGGTCAGCTGATATAGTTTTTTTTTTTAAAGAAATCATCTGTTAATATATTCCACTTTAATTGTAAACAGGTTAAAATAGGTTTGGGTAGAATCTTAAACCCTCAACAGAGTCATCTCTACAAAGGTGGCCCATCTTCTCAGCCAGCAACAACCTGGACATGGGGAGTGAAGAAGGCAAATAAATTACAACATGACAAACTGCAGCAACAAAGAACTATAAAATATGAGACACAGACAAGTATTTCACACTTCTACACCATGACGATAAAGTAAAACTGACTGACATGACTAACTTACCGCTCTTTTGACAGAAGAACAGAGAGACCCAAGAGCTTTGCAAACTCCTCTGCAGTCAAGGAGCCTTTCTCTGACACCTGTCCATGACAGGAAGAGATACAGAATTGGTTATAAATGTATCGGTTTTCTCTTAACCTTCAGAAAACGTGTAGTTGAACGCTTGTTCACACTTGTTGGAGCAGTGTCTGTACTGCACAGATTGTTCTTGGTTAGAAGAAAGCAATTGCTACTTATTCACCTTTTTTTCTGTGTTGAAATAACTCTCTGTTGACCAAAATCAGCTTAGTTTAATGCAACCCATAAATCAGTATCATAGATTAGATTACCTAGTGAAGTCATTTAAAGGAGTAGCCAACTTAGCCATTTAGTATTTTCCTAGCAATAACAAGGTTAGACAACTTGCAGTAATTTCCCTGAAGTTGGTAGGGATATATATAGAATTATACATTTTTGTGCTATAACAAAGAGTTCATGTTAAAGGCTATGCTGTGCTGGGAGAAGATCATTTGCTGACATTAGTGGACTGAGTTTTTAAGCTTACTCTAGCCAGTGTTTTACACTAGCTTGCAGTGTGGCAATAAAGGGAGGAACTGAGTAGAGTCTAACCAATATCAGAGTTTTTAGACCAATACCAATACCGATATTTGATCATTTAAAAATCTGATATACTGTCCAGTTTTTTTAATTATTCTGTCAGACACTCAAAACATAAACAGATTTCCCTAACATTTGTTATCTGTAGTTATTAATTTACTTGTTTGCCCAATTCTGGGCCGATCAGCTGTTTGTTGTGTTTGTGGTTCCAAACATACATCGCAGAACGCTCTCCGGTGAACGAACTGTGCAAGCTCAACACTCATAACATGTTTGAATAGTGTGTCTTTTGTCTCGTCTTTAGTTAAAAATAAATAAATAAATCAATTATCAGCCATTATAAATGCTGACCCTGATAGATCAGCAAATAGCCAATATCACCAATATCGCCACAACAGCTCATCTGGCTCCATCTCAACCTCTCCTCTAATGCCCTTATACAGAACTACAGTTCTTATCTAGGCAGCCCATCATATGCTTTCTCTACAGCCACACACAGTCCTTCTGATTTTCTCTATAATTCTCCATCAGGACTACACAGAACAGTTAAGGGTTAGACCCACTATGTAAAGCACCATGCATGCTAATTTTTGCTTTCTGATTCACCAGCTGTCCTTCATCCATTCTCCCCTCCTTCTGATTTTCTACATTCATCAGCTCCTTCCATCTTAGCACACTCTCTTCGCTTTTTAGCACATTTTCCATCTCTATCCTTACTTACCCTAACCTGCTGCACATCCTTTCCAGCTTGGCCTCTCTGTCTAGCAAATATATACAAGTCCTTTTCCCCTTCCTTTGTGTCCGGCTTCACATAGAACCTACTATAAGTCTTTTCCTTTGCCACCTCTCTCATTGCCATATGCTCCCAATACGCCTGTCTACTTTCTTTATTTCCTTGATTATCCCAGTTTTTTCTTTGCTAACCTCTTCCTTTTCATGACAAAATCATGCCCCGAGTCCTTTAAAAAGATGCCAGCCAACATACTGTTTTGAGCAAATAAAAGGTTGTTACATGTAAATTGCTTTACATTCCTATTCACAGCACCTTTAAATTATTTAGTTCATTTTGATAAGTAGTGGAATGTGATGTTTAGTCACCCTAAAGCATGATAACGTCACAGACTGTATTATGATTGTAACAGTTAAAGCTTACATTGTCCAGTGCTGAAGCTATCATTTCCTCTTCACTGTGAGACTGCAGCTGGACCACCATCACTCCGCTATCAAACACACGCAACCTACACACAAGATGAGATATGAGAAAAAAGGGGTTAAGTGTGCATGGAATGAATAGAGACCAGTTTTAGGGTTTTAGGCTGTTTTATTAAATATTATAGACAGTTAAAATATGGCAACTAGCTTGTAGTGCTGGGATCAACTTTGTACGCAAACAGTAAAACAAGCCAGTTTTTTGTTTTTTTTTCTGAAACTGAGAAGTAACAGGAAATGACAGCTGCGGAGGCCTGGACAGCCCTTCAATCAACAGGAAGCCTGGCAGGAAGAGCCTGGCCTTTGTGAAGTGGGCACCAACCTAGCACTATAGTAACATAGCCTGTCTCTATTCAAATTAATTTAGTGCACACCTAATTTAAAACGGAATACAAAGACAAATGCAACACAAACTCACCTCAACGGGAGCTTCAATGACTCAAACATTTTACACGCATTCACCAAATCTTCTGGAGATAACAGCTGTGGAAAGAGGAAAAAAAATAACCAAAGATGTTTGTGTGTAGTGTGGAAGTACAATGTTGTGTTACAGTTATGTGTGCATTTTCGAAGAATTACCTCCATCCCTCTAGCACGATTGACGAGACAGTACACCTCTGTAAGAGCCATCATACCTCCACGTTCCTGTGAGAGTGGGGAGTGGGAGAAAGAACGTGAGAGAAAGAGGATCATGAAGAGAATAAAATAAAAGCAAGTAAGTAAATATAAAAGGTATCTCTTTTTTTCCTGTTTCACCCCCCACCCCCCCACCCCCCAAAAAATAAAAATCACACCCACCTCCAGAGGGGCCTGCAGCATATCCCCCAGTTGCTTAGCCAGTTGCAGGTGATAATGTGTACCGGATCCATGTGTTTCTCTGGTAACAGGGTTAGCGATACCCATGCTCAAGAGGTATGCCTTAAACCGTATTGTCTATTGAATAAAACACAAGAATAAATAAAAAACAAGCTGCTAAAAAAGTTATTTTAGAGTCACAATTTTCTAAAACGCTAAGGTAACCGTATCATGCAATAAAACATGTGTTGTGTTAAATTTGTGCGATTTGTGTGATTCAATAAGATGTGAGGAGGATTACAGTACAGTGACTTGAAGGTACAGATATTATCCTTCATGTTTCTGTCTCATCACATCAGGAAACTCTTTACCTCATCTTCTGTTATGTCTCCCTGCTTGTCTTTGATCTTGTTGGCTATAGATCTGGAGAGCTCCACCATCTCTTTGGCCTGTTAGGAAGAGAATCATGAAGAAAATCCCACTAAGGAAATGAGTTTTACACAGCTCTGCTATTTATGATTATATAAATTTACACATTTGTCAGTGGATAACTTAAAGCTTCCCTAATTCTGTTATAACTCAGCAACTATAGAAACATGTAAACATGAAATGAGAGCTTCCTTACCTTCACCATCAGCTTACTGAGGTCCTCAAAGGCCTGAAAAGCAGAGACTGAATGAGTAATGGCTTTCAAAATTGTTGACAATTAAATAAACCACAAAACTTCCTGGCTGCAGATATAATTTAAATGTCATTCCACAGCAAACCCCCCACCCCTGTAGCTGGATATAAAACATACTTCCTAACTTTAAACCCCATTTTTGTAAAAGCTATACTTGCCATGTATTTGTATCTGTCATTTGGATTAAATTAGTATTTTTAAATACTGATATATCATATAATGTATTCAATAGAAGTTATATAAACAACTTTCCAGTTGCCTTCCAGAGTGTCACAGTGGCTGTGGTCATCTTGCTTTGCAATAACGTCCAATGTTGACAAGTTTTTACAGAAGAAAAAACTAATAAAAAATGTAAAAAAAAAAAAAAAGTCCAAATCCAAACCATATTTATTTTAAAATATATTTACAGTTAATTTAGTCAAAATGACTTTGGTTAAATACAAGACCTCAGCTAAGGGTTTCAAGGAGATGGCGATGGATTTTATCCATAACTCTGCATCAGAGAGAGTATACCATAATTCCAGTTCTGGCCCATTTCTCACTCTTTATTTTTCCCATTACCTCAGAAATGTTTTTGTCTGTTTCTTTCCTCTTCTCCTCGATCTTCCTCTCAATGCCAACAATCCCAACTGCACGTGTCTTTCCTGCCTACATGACCACAAAGGAAAAGAAAACACACATAATCAAGTTAAACACGGGCAACTTGTCTCAAAGGACAAGGAAGGACAAAAACAAACAAAAGAAATCCAGGAGGGAACTCTTTGTGGTCAGTAGTTGATATAGTACATACGTTAATTTTACTGACCATTATCCTGTTCAACAAAAAATGAAGTAATGTACTTTTTGGAGACACATGACCTAATGCAAGTGGAATGACTTCTTGCACTAATTTCTGTGAAACATTAAATCTAATTTGATGCATATTGATACTTAAAAAAAAACGTTGGAAAAATCTAAATGTCAGGCAGTAATTCTTACTAATTGTTAAAAACTGAAAGGTACAAGAATTAAGTGCCTACGCTGCCATCATGTGGAACATATCTTACACTGACAGTGATTCCAAGCTTCATTTTATCATATACTGAACTGTTACGGTACATGGAAGTTGCGTTTATACGCTGGTGAGTGAAAACAATGTGCCACCTACACCTACAAATCCCCATAAACATAACAGAGCACAAAGGACAGATGGTTATCAGTGAGGAAACATGGTGTGCTCTTTTGTTTCTAACCTGAGATCCAGTTCCTGTGGGAATGGGCTGTGAAACTGGTGTATTCTCCCACCTTTTCTTGGTCATCTCTTCAGTGAGCCTCCTGTAAAACTGCAAGGAAAAACAACAAAACAGAGCCATGTCAGTTCCAAGTCATCAAAAAAAAAGCAGTACAAAAAGTGAAAATGAGGAAGTTGAATCACTACCTCAATCTGCCCATGTTCCTTAAAGGATAGCTTGATGTAAGAGTACTTGCTGTATTGGTATGGACCTGGCTCCTTGTTGGCAGGTACTGGATGCAGGTGGATCACTATTTTTGCACTTAAGAATAAGAAAAACCAGTAGTTAGGAGATACATATTTTCTTGTACTAAATTTAAGTTAGTGTATTTATATGTTCTCTGTGAAGGTTCTCCGTCATCCAGGTCATTGTAGTCTAAGGAGCTTGGAAAGAAAAGCTTCTGGTCTTCTTTAAGTTTCTTGAAGGGAGTCCCCATCAATTGCTCCTTACAGGATTTATTAGTTTACTCTCCCCATACTTTTTTATTCTGTAGCTGTTACCACATCTATTGATGTAAGAGTGATGCTTGCCTCTTTCAAAGTACAACTAGTGAGATCATCATGTTTTGATCTTTGTTTTCACTACATATTTAGTAGCAATGGAGCCTAGTTAGCTCTCCTATCTTGTCCCTTTTGTCTTACTTCTCTCTGTCCCTTTGAAGAAGTGAGGCTCCATAAATATTAAAGAGGTACATATTATTTCTAAGTTGCAGTGAATAGACAGAAAAATAAACTGTAGAAAACTAAACAGCAGAAAGAAGAAGAGAAATAACAATTTTAACATAAAGCAGTGACACACTCTGTAGCCTGATCAACCCTGGCATGGCCTCCTTGGATGAGGGTGTCTAGTGATAATAGCCGAAACGCCTGATGAATCCAAAAGTTTACTACTGACGATGTGTCCCAAATTTTAATATGATAAGATAGATCAGATCTCTAATTTCTAAACCAAACCAATGAAGAAAAAAAAATGGCAGATTAGCTGGTGTAAAAGACCAAAAGTTGAGGCACACTAGATGTGTGCCGCTGGTAAAGTTTCTGGGCTGCCTTTACTAATAACAGCCATCCCTCAAGATTCTCTCCATTTAAAGCAATGCATTATCAGGGATTGTAACATCTAGTCCTTTTACTGAATCAGTAAGGGGCAACACAGATGCTATTTATAATAATTTGGCAGTTGTCTATCCTAAATAATTTAGACCTTTTGCTCTTTATCACACTATTTATGTACAAAATTGACATGATGCAAACAATAGACTATTGAATAAGTAAACATTAGGACTGATATTCACAATGATTTAAGTGCATTCCTGATAATTTTTAACTGTCTTTGTTGACCATTGCAGTGTGCTGAAAAAAAAATGTATTCAGCAGTGTTTACCTCTTTCCTATTCCTGCAGCCTGCTCCTCAAAGAAGATGATCTGTGACAGGGGCATGGCGATGCAGCATTCCTGGAGACAGCAAAGGCAAAAGGAGCCATCATATCAGCAATAGGCACCAGCTGGCACACAAGGTGGGTAGTTAGGGTGTGTTTAATGCTCCCTTACATGATTTTTGATATCCCTCCAGATTAAACGATGGGTGCTCAGCAAGGTAACTCCGAGATCCAGCTTAGCCTGTACAATGACACGAAAGACTTGACGTTACTTACTTGCGCAGCTTTCCGAGCTACAAACACTCCCCACGGTACACATGCAACCACATAAAGCAACAACTCTTCATCAGCATCTGACATATATGGTTTTTGTAACAGTAATATGGTGTAAGTTTTAGCCACCGCGTTGTTGGACCAGGCTGTTAAATCACAAAGCAAAACGATACCTTATCATCACCGTCATACAGTCTGACACCTCGCTGCTGGATCACTAAAGTTTCGTTTATTTCTAGGAGCCCATTTGACCACGAAAACCGGTCCATTTTTAAGAAAAGCAAGAACAATTCAGGTCGCACTTCACTTCTTCTCCGGTAAGACTCATCCTATGTTTTCTTCCTGTATGCTGTTCAAAATTCGCCTGCGACAAAAACCAAAATAGATATTATAATATAAGCTAAAGTCAACTGAACTCACAAATATATTGTTTATACATTAACTCTCTTCATTGGTGATGTTACCCCAGTTAACTGTAGCTTTGATATTTTTTCTCTAACACTTTTGCTACACGCTGTATTTTTTAAACTAGCTACCTCTAAGGGGTCCTTTCAGTGTTGACGTTCACAGCGTCAGCTGTCAGGAGCTAGCAGGACTGCTATCTTCCCGGGTTAATTTGAGATTTTAAAATATATATTTTGACATTTTTTCACTCCTATTTAATAGATCATCAAAAAATGTAACGATGATTGAATGAAAACACCTGCAAATATTTGTTTCCGGGTGTCTAGTCGTTTCTCTAGTTGCGCTGTCCTCCGAGTCGAGTTAGCTGTAGCCCGCTAGCTTGTTGTTAGCTGCGGGCAAATCTGGTACAGACGGGTTCTGCTCTGCAGACTGCTCCTCTTCTTTGGAAGTCATTGTTGTATTGTATGTAACGATCATGCAATTTTTAAGTAGTATGCTACGAATATTTATTGCTTTAAATTTCGACGAATTAATAGTATAAGTGAGTAACTTTGGTCATCAAAATAAAAGTCATCTGAATGAATTTGACATCATTTGACTTAATCTGCTGTATCATAATCAGTCTGTTTATTTAAGTTCAGCTTTTTGGTAGTATTCATTGTTAAAGAGTCTAGCGTTTGTTTAAGTCAACAAACATGGATAAGAAATCATTTGACATTGTATTGGATGAGATAAGAAAGGTAAGAAGCGGCTAATGTCAAAATATCTTATTTATTTTGGAATCGCTTAAGCTTCCAGCTTGCTCTCTCGTCATCCTGTTTCTGTAGTGCGTCTTGACCGATCAGCGCATCAGAGCCATTGAGCAGGTGCATGGCTATTTCTCCAGTAAACAGGTAAATGTTTTACAAGCTTCCTCCATATTTAATAGCCCCAGCTATCCTCATGTGATAAAAGATTAGATTAATTAAGATTAGATTAATCAATCACAAAGCAAAACGATACCTCGAATCATAGATTACTCACTGTATAACCCGTGTTGCATGATCGTTTGTTTACAGTTGTTACAAGATGAATTGCATGATTATTTATTAAAAAAGAGGATGATTGCAAAGAACTCATATTTCAGGATAAAAACACACACACACACACACACACACATATATATACACACATAAACACTTTTTTAATGCTTCTGCTTCTGCACTAATACTGTCCTGAAAAATCCACAGGTGATGGAAATATTGAAGTATTTTTCATGGGCTGAACCACAGATCAAAGCTGTTAAAGCTCTGCAGCATGTAAGTAAACCACTGATTTATTTTTATTTATTTGTTCGATTGGGGCCCCAGTTTTATTTTCTCTATTTATATTGTGTGAGATAATCAACTACAACGTTAAAGAAATTAAGACTACCTGCCTAATATTGTGTAGGTCAACCTTCCACCAGCAAAATGGCTCTGAACCTTAGGGACATGGACACGGGACCTCTGGGGGTTTCCTGTTGTGTACAGGGACAGCGGATTCGTTTGGTCCTGATGGTTTCGGGGTGGGGCCTCTGTGGATCAGGGTTGTTCCTACAAATCTTCCTGATGTTTGTTTGGGATCATGGAAGTTTGAAGGCCAGGTCAATGTCAGCAAATCTTTGTCATGCTCTTTGAGTTGTTCCTGAGCATTTGTTTTTTGGGGTTTAACGGTGCATTGTCCTACTGGGGGAGGCCCCTGTCGTTGGGGAGAGCCATTGCCATAGGGGGGTGTGCTTAGTCTACAGCAACGTGGGTGGTATGTGTCAAAGTAATATTTACATAAATAGCTGGTCACAGAATTGAACTGTAGCAATAGTCAAACTATGGTATTTTTATACACTTTCATAATTGTTTGTAATCTGTATCACAGATGTATCTGTGATTAATATAAACAAGTGCAGCAAATACTATGAACTTAGAAAATGTGTTTGTTTAAGTGAAGTTGAAACCTCTTTGTTCCTCAAATATGCTTTCTAATCTGTTGCCTTTAGAAAATGGTTGCAATCCCCACAACAGAAGTCGCAAATATCTTGAACTGCTTCACGTTCTCAAAAGACAGACTGATTGTCTTGGAACTGATAGCCTTGTGAGTACATTTTACAAATGTGTCCAGTAGGTTAAACAACTCATTTTAAACACTGTAACTCAGATGTTGCGTTTAAATCTTAGTGATTTGTACAATTGTTGACTAACTGTTATCCCTTTAAATATTACTCTTCCCATTCAGAAACATTTCAGATGCTCAGAATTATCGGCCAGTGGAGGATCTCTTTCGTATACACTTGTCTGAGAAGAAGCGTGCCCGCAGGATCCTGGAACAGGCAAGTTTAACTTTTAAAAAAATAAGGAGATGATAAACTGTTGTCTGTTGTTTAGGAAGAAGTAATTAATGTAATAAAAAACTAAGATAAACTTTTAAACTAAGAGTGCTATTGTGTTATTTTCCATTAGTTTGCATATTTTAATGTACACACACACACATACAACCTTTAAAATAATAATATTTCTCTCTTATTAGGTCTGTAAGGTTGGCTGCAAGGCTCCCATAGCAATGATCTCCTCCTGTGGAATAATACCAGGAAATCCATATCCTAAAGGCAAACCCAGCTTGGTCACTGGGTCATTTCCTGTAAGTATGAGGTTTGTTGAAGGATACCCAAGTTCTGAACTAACAGACTTTACATACAACTAACATTGCATTACATTACATTGGAAATAAAAATTGATTTTTTTGATTTAAATTGTAAACAACAAAATGGTGCTCAAAGGAGCTTGCAAAGAAAAGCGTCTGGAATTCTTTAAGTTGCTAGAATCACATGAGCCAATTAGAGGATCATCAAGGGGTCCTTTTGTCCCTCTTTGGGAGGATACTCCCACTGGGTTTAAATCTGGGACTCCCCACCATTTGACCTTAGAACTGAAGAAGCTTCTCGGATGAGAGGTGAAACGTCTTCTAGCAACTTAAAGAAGTCCAGATGCTTTTCTTTGCAAGCTCCTTTGACTACGATGACCTGGATGACTGAGAACCTTCACAGACAACAAAATGGTGCATTTCTGGATGTCCTTATCTGTTTTAAATGGGCCTAGTCATTTGAAATAATATAATTTTGTTTTATGGTAACAGGGAAACCCACCAGTAAAAAAGGAAGGCGAGAAGAAAGAAGACACCTCTAACAATATGGAGGGGAAAGGAATTGCTTCCCGAATTATAGGACCATTCAAACCTGTAAGCATGAACGTCAAACACAGACTATAATGATGGTATAAAAAAATAATTTGCTTCACTTGTTAACCATTGATCATACAAAGGATGTTTTTTCTTATTTTCCTTGATTCTTCCTCACATTCTGACTTTATGTATTCCAGTTATACAGAACTTGCTGATCACCTAAGTGTTTTATATCTTTGTGATCCTTTTTTCAAGTTCCCCTCAACATACAATCCTCATCGACCTGTTCCTTACCCAATACCACCGTGCCGACCCCACGCCACCATTGCACCAAGTAAGAAACACCACAGAAGCAACACACTCCCACCTCTGGTTTCCTTTGCATTTCCCTATACAACCTATCAGTTATTGAAAAGGTGGATACCAAGCTCCGAGACAATTCAATTAATACTGATGCCTAAAGAGGTGCACTTAACCATGTTTTCTTATTGCCATCTGGGATTGGTTTGGGTGCAGTAAGTAGTGGGGTGTGTGATTCTTTTATGTGTATGAATGTGTGGTGGACACGCTTAATATTTACAACTGCTGCTTAGGTGCATACAACAACGCAGGCCTTGTTTCTATGGGAGGGGTTATAACAGCCAACGTACCCCCACCCCCCTACAACTCCACCCACAAAGTAGCAGGTATGATCCAATGACAGCAACCATGTACGTGTGAGTGTGAGAGCAAATAGACACTCGTTGAAGCTTGCTGCCTAACACACTGGCATGCTGCTTACCTGTGCTTCTCCAGTTTAATGGCTTTATCAGGTAAAGATGTCTTTCCCACTTCTCTTGGGAACACTGAGTGACCAGAAATAAAGTCCACTGTGATTTTAATTAAAACCGTCCATTTAGATTAGTCGGAGAACATTTTATTGTCGTTTTTCCCATCCACTTCCAGTATTACAGTATTTCGGATACATTTAACTTGATAATTCTTCTTGTAATAAATGTGGAGGACTAAACTGAAAAAGTACCAAATTACCTTTCAGTGCAAGTGATGCAGTAGCACAGTACAACACTACAAAGCACCCAGCACATGTACCAGACAAATGAGAAGTAGTTTCAGTAAAAACAAATCAGTGATTTTTCTACTGTTTTTTTTTTTTTTTTTTTCTTCTCTTGTAGATATTTTGGTTTTCTGGTCAGTCAGTGTAGATGTATGTTTTTGATCACTTGTGGGGTTGGGATTTGGGTTGACTAGCCTGGGAATAACTTCAAACTAATGTCACTCGTTTTCTTTCTGGATTCATGCTTTGTGCTGGCATTTAACACGCATCGCTTGGGATGACTTGTTTTCCAAATGCAGCGTCTTATCACTTTTCACAATTGAAATACATCTTTTGAAGGCCTTTGGGGAGATTTGTGATCTTAAATGCAAAGATTTATTGTAGCCAGAATGTTCAGATAAAAACAATTTTAGCATGTCCCAGTGTGTTATGTAAACCTTTCCCCAAAGGTAAAAAGAAGACATATTTTGATCTTGAAAATTGTTTTAAATTTCAATTTAATGAGCTGCATGTATGAATGCTCTATATGCAAGTTTATTGGCTCTTTGCTGGGCGTTCCTGCCTACATCCTGGAGTAAAACATGTTTGTAAACAGTATTACTAAAAAAAACCATTTAAAAAATAAATAAAATGCAACATTTTTTCGATTTAAGTCCATGCATGTCAGATAATAGTAGTCATTAGTTCGCACATTTAGCTAACTATAATCTCCTTCTTTACAGGTTACAATAAACCAGGCAATCCACAGAACACCACACCTGGAATTAACAGCGGGCCCCTCCTCATTCCTCATGGGTCCACACCAGTCCCAAACCAGGCCTCTCCTGCTCCTCCCACTACCCCCATCACGCCAGTTTTCCCAGGAATGGTGCCCTCTCACAACCTCAACGCCCCCTCTCCCTCACCTGCTCCATCCCCATCTGTAATCAAAGCAGGACCACAGACTCCCACTGGTCATGCTACACCTACACCCTCATCTGTCATTAAAGCGCACACCCCATCAGGCACACCTTGTGGAACTCCTGTCCCTGGCAGTGGGGGCTTCTCCCCTTCCCCTTTCCACGCAATTTCCCGACCAGGCACCCCTGCTACTTCACGCAGTGCCCCAGAGTCCCTGTCTCAGACGAACTCCAGTCAGCAGAAGGTTTATTCTCAGTCCACAGAACACCAGTCAGGATCACCCTTCCCTGGCATACACCCACAAGCAGGTAACTCTTCTGGGTCAGTGATCCGAAGTTACACCCCATCTGGACCGCAGTCTCTTCCCCCTGGACGCTCCACGCCAGTAATTCCGAGCTGTTCCACCCCAGGTCCCAGTCCTAAACCTTCCCCTGCTCATTCTGCACAGGCTCAGGCAGTTGTGGCTGGAGCCTTGAACAGACACAGTGCGGGTAGTAGCAGTGGCAGTAATAGCCCTGTACCCTCTGCCTTCAAGGGTACCTCTCGCTCTGGCACACCAAGCTCTGCACAGGCTGCTCTAGCACGTCCCTACGGCCTCTCACACCCTTCAGGTTCTCCTCAAGTCTCTCTCCCTAGTCCTGTTGGTCTCACTGGCCTACAAGCGCTGTCTTCCAGCAATGCACCCTCTCATTACCCGGGCCTGTCACCTTTTCCCTCCCTTTCTTCATCTCTGCCTCCTTCAACTGTCCCCTCATCCATGCCAACAATGTCCCCAACTACCAAGATTTCTAACCACCCACCAACAACCATCTACTCTGGCTTGGCTCCAAATGCTCCTCCGAGTGCAGCCTCTCCTTTTGGTCTAGGCCTCACCTCTGCTCCCTCTATATTCCCAGGCCTTCCACCTGGGGCTAGCCCAACTGCCTTCCCTGGACTTGGTGTGGCAGGGGGGCATGGTGCTGGGAGCCCTGTTTTAACTTCATTTATTGGACTACCAGGGGCCACTCCATCTACAGTGGCATCAGTGGCACCACTGCAGGTGGCGGCGGCAGCAGCAGCAGCAGTCGGCGTTCCATCATCTTCACCAGTTTTACCAGGCTTTGCGTCTGCCTTCAGCTCCAATTTCCAGCCTGGGTATGTGTCCTCTTTACTAGCCAGTATACAGAAACTGGGCTGTGTGTGCCATAATCTGCTCTATGTGTGACAATACAGCATTGACTTCCTGATATTAAACTGAGTTTGAACGCCAAACGCTTACCTGTTATAGTATTCATGTATTGTAGTAATGAAAGGGAAAAGTAGACTGCATTAAGAATTTGGACACGATGACACCATGTGACGCAGATTTCCAGTAGCTTATAAAATAGCTGGAAAAAAGGGCATCGTAAATCATAACTACTTTCCACTTTGTTATTGTCTGATAACCGAACAGTTCATTTAGATAGTGCAAGGAGCACATGGAGTGCAAGCATTAGACTTTTTTTTTGTGATGTCTCAAATAGTCCTTCAGCAGCATTGCTCAACTGTTTACTCCGTCATATGTAGTGTGATATGTTTTCCTTGAACAAGTAATGCAAGCAGAAGGTTTCCTTTTGTTGAACTCGAAAGGGACAAACTGTCTTGTAGGAGGAATTAAATGAGCCACCACATTATTTAGTAACAACAAGTATAATAATATGCACATACATGACAAGTGTCATATCATAAGCTGCCTTTATGTTGCTAGTATAATTCTTACATTCTTATGAAAAGTAGTCTTAGAATTGGCTGGATACTAACACCATGCACACAGACTTAAAGGAGAGTCTTCGCTGGTTGCATGGCAACGGCTCAGCTGTACAGCAGTACATGGACTTTTTGTCAGCTGTTTTTAAATGTCAGCTCGTGTACACATTAAAAAAAGGACAGATAACATGCAGGTGGTTTTATTGTTTATTATGTGCCATTTTTAAGACCATGCATGCGCATATTCCAGGTTGAGCGGTGGACTCCAGCCTCCAGGCAGTAGCGGGTTTCCTGGCTTACTGTCGTTCCAAGTGCCAGGCTTCTCTCCCTCTGCCTCCCCCGCTGCACTCAGTGGCCTCCACAACCCAGCTGTGCAGTCTGCCCTGCTGCAGGTAAATGCGCACAAAACCACACACACACAAATGTTCTGACCAAGTTTTAAAAAAACAAAAAGAACTGAATATTATGTTGTTGTAAACACTGATTTTCTTATCTTGTTCCAGCCTCATCCCCCTTCTGCTTTGGAGAACTTCACTACTCAACCTAACAGCTTCACCAACTACCCTGCAGGCCCAGGACACACGTTCCCTATCCAATCGGGGCTGCACCAACCGTTGGGCTGGCCGTGAAACCTACAATAGTTGTGAAACATTGAGTAAAAAAGTAACATTGACTCCTGCCACACCTCTTAGCAGGTGATACAATTTCTATTTGTCCTTGAACCCCAGATGAGCACATGACAGTTAATCACTGTGTATGTTGGAACAGGAGTGAAATGGGTCAAATAGTCTGTGGGGGAAAAGGCATAATTGTAATATCATTCATAGTGAAGCGTTGTAAATATTAATTGTGAAAGTTGTTAGTTTGACAGGTAGACTGTGAGTGATTTCATTATTAGCCTGACTTGCCTGTTTTTAATCAAACTTAGAACATTTATAAATGAATAATGAATTATAGAGTATTAGAAAAGTCCACATAACATTATGTAATAAATTGACCTCAGTCCTGAGCCACAGTAGTATCTCATTTCCAATTACAGAGCAAATGAAATGCTAATGAAATAGATTGACAGGCATAAGATATAGTATTGTAACATGATTTTTTTTTTGATGATGTCCCCGTTATGCTAATTTCTAATCTAAAAATTTACAGCACAGTGGTCTTCTTTAACATGTGAAAATGTTAAGTTTGTCTCAGTTTTTTTTTTCTTCTAAAAACATCAGGTTTTTAGCAGTACACTTTGGGCTGTTTTAAATTGGTAACGAGGGGGTGCTTCACCAATTCTTGTTTGTTCAGTTATGTAACACAAAAATAGGTAAATGAGAACAGTTTTATTTACAGTTAAGCTGCATTAAATTAAAGTTACTGTGAGCACAGCGTGTAGAAAAGGGGCAGACAGATCCGATTCTATAATTTTAGCGATGGAAACAACTTCTTTTTTTTCTGCTGATGCTGGGACATTGCCACCACCTCAGTTGCTGGGAGTGCACGGAGATTCTTGATGCTTTTGTAGCTGAAGTGCAGATCATTGTAAGGACTCTGTCTACATCTCAGTTTCAAATTGAGTGTTTCCAGCACTTCTAAACTTCATTTGGAGAAGGCTTTCGTAAAGAATAAATAGGAAAAACCTCACAAAGCATAGCAGGGGCACATACTAAAGTATGCAAACTACAAATGAATGTGCTGTGTCAGGGGTTAGTTTGTAGTACATACAAAAACTTGCATTTGGCAGCTCTACACAAGTGTGTTTTTTGTTTGGTTTTTTTTTTCATTCTTTTCTTTTCAGTGAACATATTTGTGACTGCAATTTTCTGTGATTCTCATGTTTACAAAGTTTATTTCTCATATGTGACACTGCTGTGACTGCTACTACAACATTTATCCAGAATAAGGGTATGCAGGCATTTTCTTTTTGACATTGTCACTTTTTTTTTATTATATTCTGTAGTTTAACAGATTGAAAGCTGTACTTTTGCCCCTCTTTGCTCCTTAGTAGTTTTCTATTCTACTGGGATTATCTCAATGACAATGACCTTTGTCTTGAGTAATAGATGTTTTGTATGCTACACAGTTTTTATTTTATTTTTTGCCCTTTTTAAAAAAATGTTTCCAGTGAACTGCTGGTTACTGTATCTGTAGTCTATGTGATGCCATTACTGTCGACATCTCTTGAATAAAAATACTGGAGCTGGACAAAATAATGGAAACAAAGTTTATTTTAACCATAAAGCTACACGTATACATCAACTCAATTTTGAAGATTCACTTAACTACAAATCCTAAATGACTGCATCTATTTAATATCCACTTTGGTTCCTAACCTTGATTTGAATGGTTTTACAACCTGCGTACGTTCCACTTACCCCACCATATGCAAAGCTTATCACAAGCGTCGCTATTGCTCAACACACAAAGTCATGTGTCAATTAGTCATGGAAAAAATTTTTCCATTTGAGTTCTTTGATCAGAATATGTTTGCTAATTATATATAAAAAAACTTTTTGTGATTTTTGTTTTGTACAGTTTAGCTTTTTTGTAAAACTATTAAACACTTTTTCAGTCAGTGCAATTAGGATTATCCATCTAAACCTGTATACATGTATTTAATTTTCTAGGGAATTACAGAAGTAAAAAGGGTTATTGCTCCAATGGATCCTCAGCAGTAAAGCTGGCTGGCTGATTTTCCCCTACATAGTAAAAGTACAGCATAAGTAAATTGAATTACATTTTACATCGTACGTACACTGTACTGTTCAGGTCGTGGGCAATGTTATGGAGTGACATTTTTGTGTGTAACGTGAAGTGTACTTTGCAACATTTCACAAAATCTGTTTTCAACATCAGGCTTTAACTGGTTCCTCATTCTAGTAGTAAGGGAAACAAAGGAATGCATTTCTATTTGACAGAAGCATGGTGGGGAAATTATTAAAATGTAATTATAGCTTAATTATATTATTTCCAGCTTACATCTTACTATAAATTACATTTTAATCGTGAACACAAATTGTATCTTATTTGATTTAAATGATTTGTTTCTTTGCTATCTATCCGTCTATCTTAAAATGAAATAAAACCCGAAGATCTTTAGTGTTAAACTTAAAGCATTAAGAAATAAAAAATAATGAAAATACAAAATTATAATACGGTTTTTTTATGTAAACATCACAGCAGAAATAAAAGTTTATAGTAATAAATATATCGATATACTGTACTGTTTCCCATGTGGTTCATACATGTCACGTGGTTTTTGATTTTCTTCTTCTTTTCTTTTTTTGCAAGTGCTATCTAGAATTTTACAGCCTCTAAGATTATCCATTTGCCTGGAAGAATCATGACGATAGTACTCTGTTACTGTGGCGATGATTGACCCTGAATCAGAGCCACGCCTACACCTTGAGCCACATTGTATTGCAGCAGGGCTTCTTTAAAAGGCGCACTTGCTCCAGTTCAGGCACACTTCAACAAACTCTCTCTAAACGCACTTCCTACTAACCACTCTCAGTTTTACCAGCATATGGAAATGGAAGACCAGATGGAAAGCCAGAAGAGGAGAGGAATGAGCAAAGAGGACTTGATATGTAAGCTGACTTTCAATATCATTATTATTATTACTTCGTGTTTTTAGGGTTCGATATCCTGTTACTGGCTGTGCTAAGTAAGCTATTACTATTACTACTACTACTTCATTCGAGAACAGAGTTATATCCTTCTCCAACAAGGCACAGTGTTATTGTTGGCCAACAATTACATGTAAAATATCATCCTTGTTCTGTGAGTCATTTTAGTATCAGTTTTATATCTGTATAGTCGGTGTGGAGATGGAAAGCAGCTAAACAGACTAGGGTTATAGTTTGACTCTATCGTCATAGTGACAGAAATCACATGCCACCAAGACAAACAGTCCCAAAGCATGTGACTTTTTTTATGTGTGTGTGCACTGGTGAAAAGGAAGCGCTGTCATGTTCGCATGTATGGAAATGTCCTTTATGTGGGCGTTGATAAGGGGTTGTTTCCATATCACTTTTTACCCCATTGTTTTTATTATCACCAGCCTGTCGGACAAGATAATGCCAAACGGATAGCTGTGCGGGCAGCATTTCTATTTTTGACGTAGGTAAAATATTACCTGGGTGCAGAGATCGGTTAGTGTACTGAGACAGCTAAGATTTCCTTAAATGTCTTAGCTAAGTTTCTACAACTCAACTAAAAGTATGCAAGTATGCTTATTATTTTTTCTCTAAAATGAAATATACAGATATTAAAAACAGGCACAATGAAAGCTGTGATTGAAATAACATGATCATCTTGTATTATTTTTAAAATATATAACTTCTAAATAATAATGGATTGGATTTATATAGCGCTTTTCAAGGCACCCAAAGCGCTTTACAATGCCACTATTCATTCACTCTCACATTCACACACTGGTGGAGGCAAGCTACAGTTGTAGCCACAGCTGCCCTGGGGCAGACTGACAGAAGCGAGGCTGCCATATCGCGCCATCGCCCCTCTGGCCAAGACCCGTAGGACAGAGAGCCCTGGGATCGAACCGGCGACCTTCCGGTTACAGATGCGATTCCCAACCCCCTGAGCCACGGTCGCCCAATAATAGCCATAGAACATATGAAACATCTGAGGTGGGTTTGCAAGGTGGATTGAAACGCCTGCAGACTTCAGTACAGTGGTCTCAGTCTCACAGCAACACATTCAAACCACAGGAAGCTGTTTCCTGTTGCTGATCGATGTCCTCTTGTTTGAAGGCATAAACAACACCTTTCTTTCTACTTCTTCTTCTTCTTCTTTTTTTTTACCACAGAAAAGATACCACAGAGCATAATAGCAAAATAAAGGTCATCTCTCAACTTTATATTAAAGTATACTTAAGATCATCCTATAGTAGCCCTGTTTAGTGATTCACATTGGAGTCATTTTGTAATGCTTTTATTGTAAACCATATAAAGAGGCTCAAATGCTGTTATTAGAGGTGAAACCTATTACACATAGCACCTCTCCCAAATTAATTTTTTTTAAAGGAGATGATATTGCATGACTAAACATTTGTGTAAACTGTAGGATGGAAAACTGAGTGTGAGTGTAATTGTCTGAAGGAAAATATGAATTACAACTGTGTAAACAGGCCTTCTTATTTACCCGTGCCTGCGCTCTGGTTTCCACCCACGCACTTTTGCATTGTGTGGCGGCCTACTTGGCAGATGAGGGTTAAAAGCCGTCCCTCAGGTGTCCTGTGTGGTAGATACAGAAAGCCAAAAGATCTCACCTCCAGTTCCAAAGGGATCCACAATAAATTTAAGCAGGTTAGTCATCTGGGACATTCTGTACTTATATGTCTCAGATAAGTTTTTTTTTTGCCTTGTTACAATTCCAGGCGCTCATTTTATTTTTATTATTCCCAATGAAAACCAGCTCACGTATAAATTAAGCAGATAAATTAGCCGTGAAGCTGAGACTTACGCTTCAACATTACAACATTTCCCTAATGCTGCTTAATAATCCAACATAAAGTTAAACATCATTGTTTAATGGCCACGTCACAAAACCGCAGAGAAAGACTGTACACCATGAGTCTGGAATACACTGACCCTTCTCTGTTTTTAATGGCTTCTTTTCACAAACAAAGCAGAAATCCCAAGATTGTATTGCGTGAGTAAATATTTCAGTGTGTGCACAGAGCATGGGAGAGTGTTTTCATGTGTACGCTAACAGTTTAGCTCTCTGTGTATCTGTGTTTGCTCTAGGATGGAAATCTGAGGAAATATACACAGATAGGTATCACAATAACAAAGAAAATATTTATTTTAATGGTTGACACGGACCTTTTGTTTATACCCAACATTTAAGATAAGCTGGAAATGTGAGGAGCAGTCCAACAATAAGACCATTATGAACTGTGGGAAAATATTAATTACAATTGTCGGCACGTAATCCACTTTTGAATAGTTTGTTGATCTTTTAGCAGCTGAAGCTTGAGAGCTTGAAGAAGATCTTTGTGTACCTCACCGAATCAGAACCAATTTTCTATGTAAGCGTGATTAAAGCTAATACTTATGACAAGGTAACTTTCCTCTCCATCCACGTATGGGTGTCAAAGTGTGCCAAACACATTTAAACACACGCCGTCTCTGTTTTTCTCTCTCTTTAGCCGAACGCACAGGGTCTTTGGGAGCGTGCGGCTGGATCATAGTTATACTCGCTGGCCTGTTCACAGTTCTGCTCTTCCCCATAACGATCTGGTTTTGTCTGAAGGTGAGCGAGATAACTAAATAAGCACAGTGGGCTGAGGAGCTGAAACCACAGTTTCCTTTGCTGCTGTGAACATGAACTCAGCTTGTGTTTTTGGTCTTGCAGATCGTTCAGGAGTATGAGCGAGCTGTCATCTTCCGACTGGGCCGCATCACAGACAGGAAGCCTAAAGGACCAGGTAGAAACGCTCAGGGTTTGCACATTTGTTGGGTTCTTAGACAAAAGAATTTGTATTTACTTTATTTATTTTGTCCACAGGAATTTTCTTTGTTTTGCCATGCACTGACTCCTTTGTGAAAGTGGATCTGCGAACCATTTCATTTGACATCCCACCACAAGAGGTAGGATTGTAGACGAACAACAAAATGATGTAAAATTGCCCCCTTGCAGCATTATAAAATGACTCATCATGCTGGTATATGTATTTCTTTTATAGATCCTGACCAAAGATTCAGTTACAGTTAGCGTAGATGGCGTGGTCTACTTCCGCGTCAGTGACCCCATCGCATCTGTGGCCAATGTTAGCAATGCTGACTTTTCCACCCGTCTGCTGGCACAAACCACCCTTAGAAATGTCCTGGGAACCAAGAACCTGGCTGAAGTCTTGTCTGACCGCGAGGGCATCGCTCACAGCATGCAGGTATAAAACGTGTGTGATGTGGTTTTTAGAGGTTTTTCAGAAGCCAGAAAATCCCCTTTAGATGAATCTGAATATGAAAAACCCAGTTCCATTTTATTTTTGGCATCATATTTCTAATACCTAAAAAAAGACTCGGATGTGCGTAGTATCTGCTCTGTTTCCCAAACATACTCTGTATTTACACTGTAAGCTGTAGCTGTGATCATCTCTTCTTCTTGACTTTTCCAGTCTAACTTGGATGAAGCCACAGACAACTGGGGGATCAAGGTGGAGCGTGTGGAGATAAAAGACGTGAAGCTGCCGGTTCAGCTGCAGAGGGCCATGGCCGCTGAGGCCGAGGCTGCGCGAGAGGCCAGGGCTAAGGTCTGGAAATGTCGCACATGAAATACTTCCTAGAAGTGCATTATTCATTTCACGCTTTTGACTTTTAAATGACTTATTTTGCATTTCCTGATTACTCACTCTGTTTTGATCCACGCACAGGTGATCGCAGCAGAGGGTGAGATGAATGCATCCCGGGCCCTGAAAGAGGCTTCCCTTGTGATTGCCGAGTCTCCCTCAGCCCTTCAGCTTCGCTACCTCCAGACTCTCAACACCATCGCAGCAGAGAAGAACTCCACCATTATCTTCCCCCTGCCCATGGATGTCATTTCCCACTTCATGAGGAAGTGAGGTCGCCGGCTTGATGACGCCTCAGCTTGTTGCTCATCGTGAAGCTTGAATCAAACGACTGATTTGCATATATGTGCATAAAAAAACAAAAAGCTGTTGCGAATGCCAAACAGTAATCACAGAAAATCTTCATGTTTACTTCAAGGTGTGACTTGAAACCTGTTGTTATTTGTCTAGAACAATATTCTGATAAACTTTTCCAGTAAGTTGTCTGCAATTCATTATACAGTGCATGAATGACTGAATGTTTTCTTATATTTCCGTAAATGAACAAAGCTTTTGCTGCTTTGTAATTATTGTGTTTGTAACATTCTTTATAGTTTATATTCTCATCGCTTAACAGATTATGTTATTTCTCTTTTGAATTTATTTGTTAACTACCAAAAGATTCTTTCATTTCCAAAAATAAAAGTAATATAAAAAGAAGTAACATCTTGTGTAGAGAATTATTTCGTGGCGTCTTAAAAGATGAGAAGATTGTTGTTTGAAGAAAAGACAAGTGATGACAAAAAGTAAGTCAGGGCTTTGAACTATTAAACTAGCTCTGAATATACAGCAGCTAAACACACGTTAGTACTACTAAAATGAACACAAGGATTTCCCTCACTTTTCTTAAACATTTTAATACTCTGATCTCCCCCAAAAAGAACAAATCAAAGGCATCAACATACTGTGCATCACATTACATTGATGAACTATTTCATTCTTCATTTTCTAGGTCTCCTACGCTACAGTTACATTTTTGACAATCACAAATGCTGAGAGGTTAAATAAGAGAAAGGGAGAGCGATAAAACAGCAAAGACAGAAAAGAAAAACAAAACAAAAAACATGCTTCTATTACTCTGTTGGTGCACTAAGACACAGCTCATGTTGTAAATGTATTTACATTCAAACGTACAATCAGTGCCAGAACAAACAATATTCTGTAAACCTTGTTCCTCTACCAGTTCCAAAATGAGTCTTTGTATAGTTTACACACACAAATTCAAATTTAAGAGCTGAAAGTCGACAAACATTTGCTACGACAGCATTTAAATATTAAAATGGGCATTTTGCCCCCTAATAAATGGAATAAATTACTCGTGTATTACGGGGAGGCTCAGCCAAGTGCTACATGTTAAATGGCTGCTACATAGTCGTCAGACAAAAGGTCCTTGTATATTAAACAAAATCACATGAACAAATTGTAAAAAAGGAAAAAAAAACCCCTAAAACGCAGTAGTTAGGTTTTTGACATTCAGCACATAGTAAGATGTCCACAGGACACATTGCAGGGTCACTACAATACCAGTTTATTGTTTAGAAATGAAAGTCCATTCAGTGGTGAAATATTCATTAAATACGACACTGGTAACTTTGCGCTGTCACTTGTAAACAGTAGTTTTGTTGCATCCATGTTGACTGTAGTTTTTTGCAGCTTAAATAACTTTTTAGGAGAAACCTAAAGAATCTTTCAGTGTCGGTGAATTGTGGTCCTAAAAAAACTGAAAACACAGTGACTTTCTGACTGGCATGTTCTTTTTGACATTCTCAAAAACTGTTAGTATAGGTACAAAATCAGTCACAATTGAGATACTTTTTTCCCCCCCCCTTTTCAACGCCAACATTTGCTCGTTTAAGAACAGTTAACCCTGTGTACGTCTCATACAAAAAAAAAGATCCATGAAAAGAATCCCGCTTCTATTTCTTTCTTTCTTTTCAGGACTGTCAAAAGTGCTGGTATAGCAAATACAACTTTAGTTAAAGGTAATGAAAAACTGGTAACTCAGAAACGCCATATATTTTACATGCTGGTAACATTTTCATCTGTAAGTGAACAGAAGATGTAACCAGGGGCGGTTTTAGAAATGTTAAGAATTGGTGCCCCCCGACGCAGCCCTATTCCCCCCTTTCATGCATCTATTAAACTATTAACAATATTTGATCAGCTTCTAAATCTAACTCATGCTCCCATTAGCGCTGCCAACTTCATCTTTTCTCCTGGGCCTGATGTATTTACAGTGACCCCTTTTTAACATATCTGGACTTTTTTAGCTTTGTTGTTGTTGTTGTTGTTGTTGTTGTTTATTTGTGAGTAAATCTGAGATTATACTGTACACAAATTTGATCTTGGCTTGTTCGAAGCTGGACGAGAGATTAAGACCCTGAGGGGAAGTTAATCTGAAGAGTACAGTACAGGAGGCAGGTATAACATACTGTGTGCTATAAAATATTTCTCATTTGTATATATCAGTTGTTGGTTTCTCTGTTGTATTTGATATAAATGAAAAATTATCTTGGGGAATATCTTGGAAATGTATAATGCTGTGTTGAGAAGCTCTCTCTATATTTATATAAAAAAGAAAGGATTTCTAATCTAATTTTAGAAAACAACTCCCTGAACAATATATTCTCGCACACCGGAAATCCAGCGTAGCTCGCAACAACATGATAATCAAAGAATAAAAAGTGTTGTTCAGATAAACAAACCAGAAGAATATCTGAAGAAGTTAACAGACCGAGAAAGGACTACGTTACTGTACTACACCACGAAGAGGTAAACGGAGGGTTCGTTTTTGAAAATTTACATAGCTTATAGATACTATATTTTACCATACGACACCATCAATGTACAGTTTTCTGCAGAAGTTTGTGCATCAGTGGGCAAATTACATTCTTTACAGCATGTTGTCTTATAAAAATCTTTAAGGTCTGTTAAGTTAACAAAGCTTTGATGCTTTAAAAGTTAGCTAGCTATTAAATAGTAAGATAGATTTTGTGCATGCTGCAAAGTTTTAAAGTTAATGAAACAAGAATCTGGGCATTAGGGTCTGAACAAAAGGGTTTCACTTCAAAAACTTTGCAGTCTCCTCAGAGGTGCAAAACTTTTGCAAAAAACTGCATGTGTGAAGACAACCAGTCACATAATATGCAGTATATCCGCTTTCTCCTCAGGTACATCACGTTCGACTTGTGACCTGTAGGTGATATTTTATAAGTAACTAACGCCATTTATCTTCTTCACACCTCGAGCTTAATAAATAGACAAATCACAGCAATAATAAGTTCCATGTTAAAACTGGAAGACTTTCACAGTACATGCTTGCTAAGTAGCAAAACACATGTAATAAATTAGATAGAAACGTTTCTTTATAAAGAAATCCACAACATTTAAAACAGTGATTCCTGTGCTAGGTTTTCCCCCCTTAGCTTTGAGCTCCGCGGTAGCTGTGTGATTTTTGTTGACGTTGCCGTTGAGCTAGAGACACAACAGACGGCACATTCCCACTGAGGTAAATCCAAAATGGCAGACATAGTTTTTGCAAGTTGACCTGAGGGATCCCAGAAGTGAAGAGTAGCTCATGTGTAGGAAGACCTGGCAAGGTTTTAAAAGACATAAGTTCTTTGTGTTTTGCTGATAAAAATGGCTGGGGTTCCAAGTAAATCTGTCAGCTAAAATTAAGTAATTACAAAATTTTAAATACAGTTTGAGGAAGGTAAGAAACATGACTTTTAGGTGTTTTTTTTAATATACAAACCAATTCTTTATCCAAAGTCCTTTATAAATAAAACATTGGTCGTTCTCTGCTGGTGAGGTTGCAGGACCCAGTTTAAGGCGCTTTGTTAGGGATTTTTTTAGAGATACAATCCAAAAAAGGAGAAACATTAATTCATGATTTCATGAAAGCATGGGAAACTAATCCCAATTAGAAATTATAGCTTATTTTACATAGTTGATATATTTGTGTTCGTACCACCCCAGAGTATGTGCTGTGGTGCCAGCAGTGTGCTACTTTCCATCTGTAAATGTGCACTGTTGTACTATGTACTGTGCAGGACTCACAACTACCCATGCAGGGGAAGTTTACAGCACCGTTTGTGCCGCTATCATACATTATCTACAACCTACAAGTCAAGACTATTTCAGTAAAAGTGTGGGCTGGGAAAAAGGAGCTTGCTGTCATTATCACAGTATGTATCCACATTGTATTTCTGTGTATGATGATACTTTCATATGATGGACACCAACAGCTGTAGAGCCTGATAAAAGTACAGGACTGTGTAACCTCATTGCTTTAGCACTGAGTGTACAGTCTGTCCAGTTTATGCTGTGATGACTGGAAACCACAGGCTTGCAAAAAACAACAAACTGAAGGTTGGGAAAGAGAAAATAAAATAAAGGTCAAATGAGTCAGAAGAGAAAATTGAGAAGGGAAAGAACTTATCTCTGCAAAGAGCTGAGAGAAGTATTTGAATTACAGCGACTGCGTGATGCCCTGTGCGTGGGTGTGACATGGGTGGGTGAGTAATTCTGATTAGTTACTGCCCTGTGTGTGGGTGTGGCTGGTCCCGGTGAGAGATTCTGATTGGTAGCAGCAGCTCTGTGGGAGGGAGAGGAGTACTGGGCCTGCTGAGGACAGCCATGGCAGTGAGTGGGGGAGTCACACCCTGCTACAGGTGAAGAGGAAAATAATGGGGATGAGGGAAGTGGTGAGGTAGAGAAGGAGCGGTGGAGTGGGGAGGACGCTGGAGACACGAGAGGGCTGGTCTGGAGACGCCACAGCAACTCCTCGTTGTTCCGACTCAGGCGCTTCTTCTCAGTGCTCTCCTTCTCAACGGACTCGTGGAGGTTTGCGTTCTCCTCAGACAGTTGTCTGCAGGGAAAAAGACAAAAAGGGAGGTAAAGTTAACTTTCACCTCAAAGGTTGACTCTGGATGTACCTACAGGAGAGGTAGGCATGAAGTAGTGAATGCTGAGCATTAATGTTAATGATGATGCCTCTTACCTGGACAGGGCTAGGTTCTTTTCAATGCGAGCTTTAAGATCTTCATTCTGCTGTTGCAGAACCTGCACTTTTTCCTCGAGGAACACGTTCTTTTGGGCCTGCTCAAAAGCAGAAAACAACCATACCGCAATCTATCATTATACAGACCACACTGACCTTTCTGTCTATTCAAAATAGTGCGAATTTGTGGAAAAGGCAGTGTAGAAGATGCTGGTTACGGTGGCTTATTTGAGCCTACCACTTTCTCCAGGTCAGAGATCTTCTTCTCCTGCTGGTGTATCTGCTGGTTCTTCATTTCCACGACCTCCTTCAAACTCTTGAGGTCTTGCTCGATGTGTTGATATGGCGCTAAAGCATCCTGCCAAAAAATAAGCGCATTTAAAAATAAATGAATGAAAGGGAGTGTTTGAATAAAAGGCACCCAGCGTCTCAGAAGTATGCCAAGTTTCTGTTTGTGCTCTTTGTATATATATGCAGGGTATTTACTCACCACTATCTGTTCATCTGTGCTCCTCCTCAAAGCCTCCTCAAAGCGTTTGGCCTTGTCCCTCAGACTCTGGTTTTGAAAGGTGAGCGTATCCACTTGATCCTGAGAAAATGCACACACAAAAATACAAGATTACACACTGTACCAGTACAGACGTCTATGTTTAAACCTAAAAAAAAGATCTTCTTTTCAGTATCATACCTGTAGAGAAAGTCTAAGCTTCTCAAAGTCCTCCTCTAGAAGGATCTTCTGTTGCTCGTGAGCTTTCCTTAAGTCTATGTGCAGATTTAGAAGGATGATAAAAGAAGAGAGCTGGTGTGACTCCCTGCAGTGCTTGCATCATATTGTGTTTTTTTTTTTATTAAACAAACCCCACATTCATACCTCTCATAGTACGGGCATGCTCTTCATGGAGTGTTGCCATGGTGATGTTGTGCATGTCTCTGAGTTCCTGAATGGCTGCCTGATGGCTGACTGTCATCTCTTCGATCTAACGCACAGCCACACACGTGTACACGTGCACGTTAAAGCCAGCTAATAACAGAAACAAACCAGTCACCTCCCACCGATGCCTTTCTCCTACCTGCTCCTGCTGTTGAGTCCTACACTCCTCCATCTCTGACCGATGCTCCGCCTTCAGGTGCTCCGCCTCTGCTGAGTGACACTTCCTGAGTCCTTCCTCCACAGCAGCCAGCTCTGCCTCCTGTTGCAGCTGCAGCTCCTGCAGCTCTCGCTCAAACGCCACCTCCAGCGCTGCCTTCTCTCTCTGGAGTCTCTCCCAGCGCACTGAGTTTGAGGCTGTGCATGAAGTACATCTAGTCATCTAGTTATGCGATGAGGACACTAGCAGCTATAGAAAGCTTAAAACCAACATTTCTATTTGGAAATCATTAATGCAAGTCGTTTTATGTTGAAATATAAAATGTAAAAATAAAAATATCTGCCTTTTACACTGATTACACCTTTACAATTCACTGTATGAACAGCCCAGGTGTGAATAATAGGTAGTTATAATGGTCTAGTGATTCTAACTAGAATACATTAACTGTGCTTTAGTTAATGTAACAGCCGTACATTACTTTAAGTGATTTGATTTTTACCCATTTCCTCTCTGATCTTTTGCATTTCCAAAGACAACTTCCTTTGATTTTCTTCTGCGGTTTCATTCTGAAAAACAAAAATGAACGTCATTGTTGACACAGTGCACAGCCCAAGTACAAATCAACTGGAATTCTTAAACTCAAATGACCTCAGACTGGCCTTGAATTTGGCCAAAGAGAATAATAAAAGTTTAAATAATGAACAGAAGGCCAATAGTCTATCTTTGAAATGATTTAATTATGGATTTACTGGCCTTTTAACTACAAAAAACTTGTTGACACTGGGTTTGTTTGGCATTTTAGCTGCAGTACTGACTGCTTTAGTGACATTTAAAAGATTTGACAGAAAAATAAACATTGTAAGAACCTGTTAAATAATCTGAATTTAGTAAAGTAGAAAAAAGTCTAGCTCATGCCCTAAATTGAGTATTACTGCTTTGTACAATTCACTTACTAGGATGTTATTTGTGAGGCTACAGGTAAGGTTGATGGGTATATTAACAGATGCGTTTTTCATTCATTAACCAACGTAGTGGACAGCATGCTTTGATTTGAAATGTACCCAAAAATCCACACTGCCACAAACAGCTCTTAATCTTTACCTTAAATAGCAGTAAGGGATTTTTTTTTACTGCCAGAAAAAAAATTCTGTTGCTAATCAGAAGCTTTCCAGATGTTATTGCACTGATTAAAGCCTCAAACCATATCAGAGCCCTGACTGTGGTTCACAGATGGCTGTAGACATTCACTTTACTTCTCTCATACATGATGACGATGATTCAAACCAAAAGTTTCAAATTTGCATTTTCTTGTTGGTGCAAAAATACTCTTTTATGTCAGATTATGTTGTCTTTAGTAATTTTGGTAGGCTCTGCTTGAGAAAAGGGAAACATATGTGCGTTTGTGACACATAACAAAGTGCCCAAAGACGCAATTTCAAATAGTTTTTTTGCTAAGTTGTGTATTATGTTTAGACACCACACTAGTTTAGGTGTTTTTTTGTGTGTGAATGATTCATAGGTTAATGTTAAGTGTCTTAAACAAAAGGCCATTCATCAGAAAATGGTCGGGTTCACGTACAGGACTGAAAATGAGTGAAAAAGCAGCCAATGATGCCAAAGACCTTCAGAAACCCTACCTACCGCTTAACACCACTTTAAAAAAGTACAAGAAAGTCTGGCTTATACAGAACTGTTTACACAGTATTATATACAATGCTCTAGCTGTAGTTTTTGACTGATGCCAGCAGAGGGAGCTCAAATCCACTCAAAAGTCACACTTGTACTTTCCCTGTCTTGAATATCTGCAGTGTGGACCTGTGATTGCAGCACTCAGACAATGACCATAAAGAAGTCAGACAGTCCCCCGACAGTCTGGCACTGGTATTACTACCACAGCACCTCAGAGGTGAAATCATCCCATTAGACAGAGAACTGGATGAAACCAGATCAGTGACACACTGAACTCTGGTAGACCCTTTCCACAGTCACACTGTTCAAACTGTTTGTCATCCAGCATGTCATTGACCATGCTGTGAACACTTCATGCTGTTAAATACTGCATGTGCCCTTAAATTCACGCGTGTGCACTGTGTGCACGTGTGTCATACATATTAGGCTTGGTGTAAACACTAAGACTGCGGTATTATGTTGTAAATCTGCATGGGATGGCAGGTGAACCTTTAAGCCTTAATATGGTGATTACAGTAATACTGTGCACAGTATCATTCCAGTTCGCTACCTTGAGGCAATAATGCTGAGTGGTGACTATGAAAGCTTCTAGACCCAGCGAAGTCTTCTTCAGTTCATCTCTAAGAGCTTTCAGCTGCCTCTCCTGCTGTTCGCAGCGTCCCTGCAGCCTCTGAACCTGAAAAGCGACACAGAATAATACCAGAATGAACAGCCCAAACGGTGCTGCAGAGTTTCTCAGTTACCCACCTCTTCTCTTTGCTTTTCTTTTTCTCTCTCCTCCGCTTGCCTCTGTTTCTCTTTCTGTTGAGCCTCCTCTTTCTCTCTCTGCAGGTTCTCCTGCTGTTCTTGCTGTAGCCTCAGGGGGGCCACGCGGCGAGGGGAACCAGAGGGAGCTGAGCCCCGGACTGCTGCTGCACGCAACAAAGACAATCAAATAAGGTTAGAATGAGCGTGTGTGTGTGTGTATGTGTGTGTGTGTGTGTGTGTGTGTTTTAAGGAAACTAACAAGACATTAGGGACTCACAAATGTATCAACTGAACATCAGCCAATTAAACATATATACCGAAGTTTATCTGTTCTGTCACATCAGTTTTAGTGTTGAATGACAGTGACAAAAAGGAGAGGCACTTTTAAAACAGTTCAGTAGTTTCCCAGCATAAAGAGGTAACAAACAGGAAGTAAATACATGAAACCAAAAAAATATCCTTAATGGAATCTGGCAATTTTAAACATCAAAATTCAACTGGTGAATCAGTGATCGCATTTTCAGGATAAATGGTAGTAATTTAATTAAATCTATTTTTTAATACAGTCTTCAGGTAGTTTCTCATAATGAACCATTTAAACTCATGATAAATGTGTAAACTTCTCTCATATAACGATTTAACACCACGATTATGCTAACGTGGGTGTTTTATTTACAACATGCATATGTAAAGAAACATTTGGGCACATCAAAGTAACGGTGTCTGAAGGGGCACAATCATTAAATCATAGCTGACACACAAGCAAGGCGATTAACCCTTGCGCCACCTTGTTACAGTGCGAGTGTGTGTATACCATAAAATTTACTCTATATTAGCAACAGACTCACAAACCAGCCTGTAGGTGGAAATGTGCTTGCACACAAAATAAAATCACAGCAGAACACCAAATCACCTGCCTCAACGTTATAATTCAGGCCTGCTGGAGCATGGGGAGTGGTCTCCATGGCAACACGAGGCTGGGCTTGGGGAGCAGGGTCCCAGGTAATGAGTGCAAAATTGTTTGGAGGGAGGTGGGGGTGCGGAGGGTAAAATACAAAAAAAAAGAAAGAAAAAAAGAGCAACGAACGGATAGAGCGGAATAGCTGCAGATGAACTGAATAACTGTCTTGGTGATTGATGTCTATAACCCGTTTAACCAAATATAACCAAAGGGCTTTGGGTAGAAATGTAACACATTAGTAGGAGTAGCTCTCTGAAAAAATGACAGAAATAAAGACCAAAAGGTAAAAAACTGCAGAGATGTTTTGATGTCATCTGTTAAAAAAATGCAAGCGTCAGCAATTGTTCCAGAGCTCCATCTATCTCAATGTCCTTTCTTTGCCTTGAAGCCTTATTAGGAATCCCTTTCCCTTATTTTCAGCAAATGCTCTCTGCCTCTTTTTCAGGCACATGTGCACAAGCATGCATGTGCACACACCTAGACATGTGCAGGTTCTAGTTGAAAGGTTAGAGAGAGGATACTGAATACTAAATGAGCCTATATGGATGAGTGTGAAGGCAGCATGCAGATGAGAGCGGAGAGGTGGATGGATGAGAAATAACGATGCAAGAAACAATGAGAAAAGGTAATGGCAAATCTTGCGGAGAGCTTAGATGGAAGTGTTTGTCTGTGTGTTTTTAGGGTGTTCTTAAAGATATCAAGGCCGAGATATTCACGAGGTGAATATCAGTTTCACTTTCTCTCGCTAGCATCTTGCTGGGATCGTGTCCAGAGCAACTTCAAGGTGGAACAACAGTGTGCAAATTTCAGTAAACAAGAGCAAAATCAATGATGCTGGGAATTTGAAAGAAGAAAAATGCTTTCATTTTGGGACCGTGTAGGAGTAGACGAGGTCCGAGAAAGTAGCAGTAAAGACAAAGGTGAACAGCAGCACCAAAGTGAGAAAATAAGTGGCCTGAGGAGATGTGTTTGACTCTGCTAGGAAACATCTGGATTCTCTCCGCAATCCCAAAAGAAAATTACTCTGCTCTTTCCAGACCACATGGATGAAACCACAACATAGAAGAAATTGTTAAATATCACAAATTTCCACCTCAAACTGTTTAGAACCACATCTGGGTATTAGAAATATTTGGGGGGCGGGACACCCCAGAGCAGAGTGAGGTGGAGCTATACAATACGTGTCTTATTGATCAGGATGAATAGTGTACAATTAGTCAGCCACCGGGATTCTGGCACAGGCTTTTTTAATTACATACAATTTGACTTGCCATCGTAGGACAAGCACAGGTGTCTATATTACCATCAATAGTTTTCTGCCCCTGTGTGCGAGTCAAACTGTTCGATTTCTAGCACCTCTGTTTTGTATTGTAGACAAAGAAAACCACTATTCCATATATCTACACTTTGCATAATAACAAAGAGGAAAAACTTACCTGGAGACTGAGGTTTGGGAGGAACCACAGCCAGCCTTTTTGGAGAGGACGGGAGAGAACGTGTGACTTCTGAACTCCGCTGAAACTCCTTCCTGCTCACTGTCACAACACAAGGTGTTGATTAGGCTCCGAATATCACACAGTGACATTTGGCTAGTACAGCATGTCAGATATACACACATGAGTGTCAAATCGACTTTGCCTGCCTGCCTCAATCTTTTTTTATTGTACTTTTTTCCATTTCTTGGCTGATTTTCCTCCTCTCCTAACTTTTTTCCAATCTTTCCAGTTACCCCTTCTGCTTTCATCTCCAGCTACATCCCCCCTGCTGTGTAGTATAACTATGTCCCACAGGATTGCGGGTCAAAAAGAAGCTGAGCAGATGTGCTAAAAATCCTCCTTCGTCTATGTGACACTATTGCACTTTGTAGTCAAGACAGGAAACAATTAGGAACTCCCAATGATTTATTAATATTATTTCAACCCTCAAAAACATTCTCCTGCGTTTCACATTGAATCTTTTGCAGAATAGTGAATGTAAGAACAAGTGGCTGGATTTGAAACAAGTACACGGGAGCTCGAAATGTAGAAAATTGGGGCGAAAAATTCTAAGTGGAGGAGAAAAAAGAGGTGACGCAAATAAAGAAGTAGGAAGGAAGGAAGTTTCAAGAGGTTAGCAGGGAGACTGGTGTGAAGAAGGCAGGAGAGTGGGAGCGAGACCTTGAAAAGAAACTAATTAGACCTGTTACGGGAAAGAAGCCTCTGATCCTGAACAAATCCCCATATAACCCTGGAGGTTTCTTTTGCTCTGCAGCAACACTGTGTGTGCGGTGTTCAGTGTGCATGTTTTGGTAAAATCATGCAAATGTGGCTCTCAGAGGGAATCTTTATTGCCACACACTGTCACATCACATCACCGTACTGACTCGAACACACAGTGAGGCTTTGTAGAATCTGAATTTAAATCTGGATGGGCTACTTGAAAATAAAAGGTCAGCAGATGCTTGTGATGTGAAGCTGTTTAGGATAGCACAGCTACATTTCCCATTGCCTACACGGAACACCATGCTTGTATGAGCACCTTTTCCAAACAAGTAGAACATGTTCAGATGACGATACAGATATTTTTTACATGAAATAACTGTTGTTATTTTTTACAGGCTGAAGCAGAAATACACGTGCTCATGACATGTTACTTCAGTTTTTTTGCTGCTAAAAGTGTTTCTACAAGTTACTTAATCATGGGGGTGTATTTAGTTTTTCCACATACAGTTTCTGCATTTCTGTCAGGGTCCTGGGTCTGAGCGACCCAGGATCCCTGGGCAGTCATGGACTTGTGATATTATATGTATTTTCGGTGTTGCTGCCCCTCTTCTCCATGTTTGTAGATATGAGTGTGTGTGTGGGTGTGTGTATGGGTGCAGGTGTGTCTGAACACTTGTTTACAGGCGCCTTCAGGCCTGGTGGGTGTGGCCCTGCTAGGGGACTGGCCACACCCAAGCCACACACCTGCTGCTGATCACGGCTCGTCGGGGGAGCTACTTAGGAGAGTCTTGGAGCTCCCACCGATGTGGGATCATTGAGTTAGACTCCCAAGTCAGTGTTACTCCAGGAAGTACTGATCGTGTTTGCCCGCGGGGGTCAGTGTCTAACGGCTGCTTCCATTGTTTTCCCTGCAGGAGGAGCATGGAGAGGAAGGACAGCACGCACAGGGTGTGCACAGTCACGACAGCGGGGCGCACGAACACGGACGCCACTGGAAGACACACGCGGGAGTCTTGGGGAGCACGGGGATTAATTGTGCATCAGTATTTACCGCACTGTAAATAAACACACAGTCTACACACAGAGCTCCGCGCTTGGGTCCTCACTCCCTACATCCCCACGGTCTGCCAGCCAGACCGTGACAATTTCGGCTTGATTTTTGGTAAATAAATAATAAATAATGAAACACTGCATGTGTTGGTGCTCATCTGAGGTTCTATTTACCTCATTGTGGGACCTGATGCATAAAACCTTAGAATTCAAAGATGGTGTACCTTCTGTTTTATTGCCATGACTGTACATATGAGTCTGTACAACCCTATAGAGAGCCAAAAAAAGCCTTAATGCAACGCTAATATAAAAAAAGGGTATGAGTCAGGTTGCCAGGAACTTTCTACATCAATAATTCATAACACACTCTGTATCAGCTCAGGGCACACAGGGTGAAGGATATTTTCTCATCCCCACAACACCGTCTGCATCCCTGATAAGAACCTGTTGGCAACAATAGCGATGTCTGCATTGTTTTGTCTCAAATGTATTTCGCTTATGTCACAGAAGAGAACATGTAGCTCTGTGTCATCTATTCAAGCAGAAGCAGGACATTTTTATAACATCATATAAATGTGGCAGAGTGAAGTGCGATACTATGGAGCGCCTGGTGTTACTTCATGTATGATAATACAAATGCATTTGAAAAAGAATATTGCTGCTGTCAATTCCATCCTCTTATTCCTGGTGGCACTCGATTGGATATGCTGCATAGTGTGCCTCCTCTAATGTGGATTTCTCATGATATTTTTAATTATTTTAACATATGTGCACAATACGTGCCTGTAAACCACATATGTGACGACAGCGTGAGACAATAGGACACAATCTGTTACTGGAAACATGCATCTCTCTCTTTTGCACACATCCATAGAGAACAAATGTGCATGTAAAATATATATTTCCTACATTTACTACACAGAGCTTATGGGTTTCGACTGATGTGTGGTAGTGCAGAAATGTTAGCTGTGCCAAATCACAGAAAAAACAAAAAAATGCTTTCAGTTTTATCAAACCAAGACTCTGTGCGCTGTTCCAGGAAAACTACTGACCTCCAGGGGAGCTTCTTGACTGGGGTGGCAGGTAGCGTCGGGGCAGTGCCGGAGTGGAGGGGGGCTGGAGGCTGTTGCTGCGACATTGTGCCCCTCTCTGGTGATCTGTTGACGCAGTGCCAGTTGTCACTCTATGAAGAGGAGGCTCCTCACTCACACTCAGACCTAGAATACAAAAAAAACAAAAACCAACTCATTACCTTCAGAGTTTTCTGCCCTATTTTCTGTATTTCACATCTCTTGCGATCACATATTATTCCTATAACTGGACAGGGTTATATTCTGACTGAATTTAGGGTCACTGGACCGGGAAATGGTTTCTAACCTCAGGGTCTCACTGCTGCTGCCCCCAATTTCTTGTCCGTTAACCTGGGACATACACTTGTCTTTCATATACCCACACAATCTCAAACACACACACATACAGGGATTTGTTTACACAGGGAAACATCGACAGGCATACAATACTTGGAACATGTATACTTGCAGTGATTACTGCTCTTCCTGACTCTTAATGGAGCTCTAATCTATTGAAAAACTGACAGATAGTTTACACACTCTCTCTCGCACGGCATAAATCCTGCTCATCTCCCCGTTCCTGATCAATAGTGACACAAGAGATTACCGGCATTTCTCAAGCTTCAAAATTTTTCCATCAAACAGGGATTAAGAATTGGTTTTAAAACTGATCGAAAGAAGCTATGAAATTATCATTAAGCCATTTAGCACAACTTGTACCTCACTGTAACGCAAGTTGGTTGCTTAACAACACAGGAAAAAAATCCTGTTTGAATGTATCTATCAATACTTTCCTTTGACCAGCCGCAAGCCCATAGTGACTGCAAACTTACTTTGCTCTTTGATGCATGAATATTGTGCAAATATAAAAACAGCAATATTATATGTAATATTCCAGAAGCAGGAAACAACCTGGACAGGTCACCAGTCCATCACTGCAAACTCTCACATCCACCCCTACAGCCAATTTAGAGTCACCAGTTAACCTTACTAGCATGTCTTATTGTTCACTGATTTGTCAGCACACAGTTGACATATGTTGCATTCCCCAAGCTTCCATATTATCCCAGAGCTCCTCTGGGAGTTCATTACTAAGGCTGCTGACAGTCTGACAGCATTTCTTTCTCATTAACCAGCTGAAGATATGGTCAGTTTATCTCATTCAAATCTAATCTTGGAGAGAGGAGTGGACTACGTTCACAGAGCTCTGTGGCTCAACCTGTCAGCATCCTTTATATTAGAGGTTTAAAAGATGAAAACCTAGCCTAGAACATTTAAACTGAATTGACATAGATCAGTTGGCTGGCTGATATAAACAGAGATGAGCTCATTCGTCAGAGGTCAAATATGGACAAATGAACTCCCGGAGCACAGAGAGGAAGAGAAAACGATGATGTGGGGAATACAAAACTGGGGAATGCTGTGAAAGAGAAGATGGCGACTATTTTGAGGGCTTAGAGAAGGAGAAAAGGGGGGATGCATTTCATTATCAAGCTGATATGCATCACTTATTGGCTAATTGCCAGCTGATGATGGATAACAGAGAAAGAAAGAGGGAAAAGGCTGGATGCATGGAATTAGGAGGAAGGCAACAAAAGGATATAAAAAGACCTACAAGGAGCAATAATTGGTGCTGCAATGGAGCCGGCAGCAAGCTTAGTATTTTACAGAGACGGATGAAAAATAGCAAAGAAATGAAAAAGGGACCATGAATAAGAGGAAACAGCTGGGAACAAAAGACAGCAGGCTTTTGTTCTCAGCGGGAGGCCATTTTATTGGATGGGTTTGTTCCTCATAGCTAAACCAAGACCAGCAGAACTGACCTGGCTTTTTGGTTTTCACTGGTATTCACTGGCAAAAACGACATTTTAATTTGAAAGTGAAATAGTCAAATGCTTCGTTCTCACTGCGACATGAACTCTTTTGGTGTTTTTCACATTCACATTTATAGCACGGAACTGATCAAGCCCATTCACGTTGAAAGTAACCCAGGGGGAATGCATCCAGGTGCAAACATGCATACGCAGGCGCTGATGTAGGAGCTTGCAGTGCAGCTTGCAGTGCTGACATGGCAAATCAATAGCCCCCCTTTTTTTCCTGAAAAACACCTACCACCCAACAAAAAGGCGAATGATGTATTATGTATTATATGAAAAGAAGAACCATGCGGTAACAGATTCTTTGAGATATTTGTAAGATAACTAATGAAGCAGGTAAAGGGGTTACATTGGTCCTGTTTTAAGTCAGGGCAGCACGGTGGTGGTTAGCACTGTTGCCTCACACCAAGAACATCGTGACTTTGATTTCACCATATTTCCTTCATGTCCTTTCCTTCACCAGCTCTCTCCCAAAGACAAATAACCTAGTTGGGTTAGGTTAACTGCTGATTCTAAATTGTCATAGGTGTGAATGTGAGAGCATATTGTTGTCTGTCTCTCTGCGTTAGCCCTGCAACAGACTGGCGACCTGTCCAGGGTGTACTCTGCCGTTCATCACATGTTAACTGGGATAGGCTCCTGCGACCCTGATAAGAACAAGTGGAAGAGTATAGATGTTTTAAGTTGTGGTTTGTGAGCATTTCTCGTTAATACCTACTGATCACTACACTCAAACTTGTACTTGAAGAACAAAAGAAGTACAAAAAGTATTCATGTTGACACAATGAACAGATATCATCGTTTCCCTGTTAATATTATTATGTTTAACTTTAAGTTAATGTTAATTAATGCGCTTTCTTTGCGTTTTAATCAATAAATCCATTCCTTTATTTTATCTCACTTTTTTTTGTTTAACAACAAAAGTACAAATACCTTAAGACAGAGATTACACCTTGCGCCTTAAAATGACTGAGTTTAAGTCATTAAAAGAAATAATAATTAAATAATATTTTTATTTTATTTTTAATAATAATTAGAAGAAATAATCAGAAAAACAAACAGCAAGAAATTAATTCACAAAGTTAAAAGTAACAGATCCAGGTTTGCTTGCACGCTGCTTTTGTAGTGTGATTTAAAACAAACTATAAGTGATGAGTAATGTAAGTCAGTGTGTAAACCTACTGAAAATTTTTTCCATTTATACACCAACTTTTAAGCCTAACCCTAATATTAACTTTTTAAACTTTTTTTTAATTAGACCACATGTTCTCACAGACAGATGTCAGTTTCCTTTAACACTGTTCAGTGCGAAAGACAGCGTGTGTAATGAAGCTTGAAACTCATATTCATCAGAGGCCATAATTTGTTCTGCTTATTAATGGCTTCCTGCTGATTCCTTCCTTCAGCTGGTTTTAAAGGTGGAATAAATGAAATTCAGAACAACTGTCAAAAGAAAAAAAAAATCTAGCCACATAAGGAAGGGAATTTGACTCCATCGACTCTATCCAGTATTTGTAGATGAACCAGTAAAAGAATATTTGGAAGAAAAGCTATCTAAATAAAATCACATTAATAATATTAAATATTAAAAACTGGTCAACAAACAGATTAACTTGAATACTGGGTTTCCAAAGCATGCTAACAGAGTAAGATGAATAAAACATAGAATAAGATACAGATTTGATATTCAATATTCAGGTTACATTAATCGTTTTAATTGAAAGTGCAACCTGGAATTGACAAAGGAGGTTGATTGGTTCAAAATTAGAAAGTGTGGCTTTAAATATGCTCCAAACTGAAATTTATCTCAAGCTACATTAACTTAAAACTTTAAGTTAAGATTGTCACCAAATGTCTTCTCATGGTAACTAAAAAACAGTTTGCAAACGCACGGAATTGTACATCCCACAATTCTCAGTTTTATATCAGGGAATAAAACGCTACAATCATGTGTGATGTTCTTGAAAGTCATGGTAAGGTTATATCTGAATATATAAATATCAAATTAATAACCCCACAGAGCAAAGGCATGGGTTGTAGACAGTCGAATTAAATGATAACACAGGAGCTGACGGCAGCAGCCTCGGGCCTCCTTTCCTCTCTTAGGACACAGATGCCAAGAGATTAAAAGTTCATTCCAGCTAAAAGGACAGCGTTTCTCCTCTCATGGTCAACAAGAGAGAGATGCTCCTCTATGATAAGGAGCACTGACTGAAAGCAGTCAAATGGTAATTTAAAGTTCAGTCTTAAGAAATGATCTCAGAGTTAGACTGGAGGAAAAGCATTTTCTCTTGATTAACCTCCTAAGACCCGAACTCTTCCAGAGGATGCATTTTTAATTTCTCTTTGACATTTGGGCATATTGGGGCCCGATGAATGTAAAAACAAAGAATTATCAAATGTTTGTTTTTTTTTACCTGCTTTTTGTTTCTAAGAAAAATGAGAGCCACAAATGAAGATATTTGTTAGAATTTTGATAGAACAGTGGCAGTATAATGTCCTCGTAAGTGGATATCAGGCCCTTGTAGAGCATAAGTGAGTATTTTGGTCTAAATAAAATGTGATGTCCACATATGTGGACGCAGGGTCCTAGAAGGTTAAATATAACACTGCTGTTAGGCTCTTGATCAGTCTTGAAGAAAGTAGATTTCTGAACATTCAAAGCAGGAGAGAATAAGCGAAAGATTTAGGATGGAGAGAGGAGGCAGTAGAAGGAGACCATCTGTTAACCACAGTCTGGGTCCAAAGTGACAGCCAGAATCATCCCTGCTGAAGTGTTCTTAAGCCGAGCCATTTGCTCTGCATTTCTTTCAGCTTCTGGTCACAAGCTTGGACAAAAACAGTCATTTCACTCACTGAGGCAACATCACGAGAAGTGAGCACAGGCAGTCAGCACTATTTCAGCAGTATTCAGACTCTGTCTCCAGGCACTAAGCCTTTTACAGAATAAGTTAATGAAAATGCATTTACCACCATGGTGCTGCTACACCCGCCTGTTAGTTATTGACACTTTTTGGGATAATATCAAGCTCCCTGTTTAGGTTTCTGAAAGAACAAAGCAAAAAAATAAATATTCATTTATTAATTTTACAAGCTTACATTTTTCAGCCATGAAATTACATATAACAAGTGTGACGACATTATTTATGTGTCTATAAAAGAGGTTGCCTTTGAGGCTGTGAAATAAAAAATATAATAAAAAGGCAAAAACTAGTAAATAAAAAACAGGAAAAGAAACGATACTGGCTGACAACATGAAACTTTCTAATAAAACTCAAACAAAACTTAACTTGTGTTAGCAGCTATTTTGTTATTCCAAAATCTTTTCAAAAATGTTTGACTTCCTGCAATTATCTCATTAAAAAAGATATTTCCTGGAGTTATTTGCTTCTTCTAAGAGATGCATCAGTGAAAAACTAAAATAGCAATAAGAGCTCCTCAGCGGGGAGAGAACGAAGGACAGGGGTGCTGCCTCTTGACTAATATGCATGCATCTTTGTCAGTCTAAAGCATCTTTTAAGCTCATAAAGCTCGATTAACACAGAGCTGGTTGAAATAGAGTGGGAGTTTAGCAGTTAATAAACAGCCCCGTCGAGCCCATCCTCACCGCTAGAGCACTGCCGCTTCAATAAGCCTCTGCCATGTTAGTTTTTTCTCTCCTCTACCACAGAATGCCAGCCATATCTAATTGGCCCATCTAATGTTCTCCTCCACCAGCGTGTGTGTGTGTGTATGCTTATAAGTGTGTGCGCACATGCACCACAGAAACCATCTGTTCACAGTGAGCGAGCATGAGTCAGAGACTAGATCTGAGCCATGGCATCTGGGGTACGGCATTCACTCTCCTCTCTATGCAGCTCTCCGCATGCCTCGCTTTCCGCTCCTTTTTCCCCCGTCTTCCTTCCTCTCTCCCCTTAGCTCATTTTGACTCATTGAATTTGCTTTCACCGCTGCATCTCCCTTCAGCTCTTCTTCTCCCCTCAGCTCCCTGCTCGCTCCAGCCCGCCCTTCGTTTGATTTCTTACAATATTTTATTATCGCAAGACAAGACAAATAGAGCTGATAATACACAGTTTGTTTTGGCGATTGAGTTTCTGTCATGGAGTCGGTGTTGCTCAAAGGCACAGGCTTAATCAACTGTCTTCTGCTGGAATCTTCTCTCAGCTATGAAACAGAGTCTGTCAATCACAGAGGAATTAACAGCACACACCCCTCTTTCATGTGCGGATGCAAGAGGGGTGTCTTCAGTGCAAAAGCACGCAGACATCCACACACACACACATGAAACATCTTGGGAGATGTCAGCCACTGGGCTAAAGCATGGATTGAATTAATGGCTAATCAATGCCATGTAGAGTAAGCTATGTGCCTCTAGATACTCTACTCTAGCCTCTAGACTAACTCATACATATTTCCATGTATACTTATATACAAACTGCTGATAAGAATCAATTATGGTCAAAGCAGTTTAGCCTAGTATTAGCTTAGTGTGTGAATGTTATGTGTTCCTATGCAGAAAAATGCCCTAATTCCAATTAGCTCTAATAGTATCAAATAATTGCAAATAATTTTCATTAATTTCCCCAGTTTCCTGATGCTGTATGACTCTTTTTTTCATCCCACTGTAATAATAAAGTTGAATGGCTTATAGTTGAACAAGCCATCAGCTATTTTTACTGAAGCTACTATCTACGCTAGTCCTGCACCGTACACACACACACACACACACACACACACACACACACACACACACACACACACACACACACAACCCACTGAGCTGGAGGATGAACTACAACAGTGGGAAGTATAAACTCCAGGGACATTCCTCTAACCCACTTTACTAGTGCCCTGCAATCTTTTCCCAAACGCGTTACTCCTTAATGATTTCTTCTATCAGTACCATCCAGAGCACTAATGGAGTCCGTTTTGCTCGTTGATCAATGGGGAATGCTTCTCTCTGCACAAGTAGGTACTAGGTTGCTGGAGCTCCTCTGACATCCTTGACAGAAGGATGTGAGAATGCATCTGTCAGTCTTTCTGTTCTTTGATCGAAGCTGGAGCGTGGTGAGATGGGGCAAAGATCCCAGAGCAGAGGAGGAAAATCAGGTATTGCAAATCTCTCTCTACAAATGAGTTTGTGCAGAAACACGGACCAGTCTCTCAGAAAGTGCCGTGAGCTATATAAAGATTTCTAAAGGCGTTTTTTGGGGGGTAAAACTGACAATATTTAAAATTCAAATTGAGGAAAGGCTTCGGTTTAAATGAAACGTCAGTCTTCCTGTATTTTGACAGAAGAAGTGCTTAGGATGTTTGGGAGCAACCCAGAAACTGACAAGGCTGAAGTCTGCAATGAACTGGGAAATGCTGCAACACCTACATTCCTTTACACAGTAAAGCAAGTTTTACATTGCCATGGACAACTGAACCCAACTGAAGTTTGTAGCTGCCCACATAAACAAACCAAATGCTGGAGAACGGTTTTATGGCCAGAGGAGACAAAGATTAAGCTATTTATTTACAAGAACTAGAAGGTATGTTTGAAGGACAAAAGTGAGGCATTCAAATCTAAGAACTGTCATGTGGATTAGAGAAACTCCTAAATACATTTATTGTTGTGGTTTTAAACTCATTATACATATAAATGTATGGCAACTCACCCTAATCTCTTTTTTTTTTTTCTTTTTTTTTCTTCTTCTTATCCCACAACTTAGACATTCACATTATTCACACTCTCATTACACATACATATAGGATCTTGGGGGTGGGCACAATCACGGAGTCCAAATTACCATCAGGGTGTACACCTCACCCCTGGCGTCGTTGCCCACCTCTCAATTTTAAATACACTTAGACATTGAGGGCTATCAGGAGGGACTATGCACTTACCTGCTGCTCCTTGGCAGGTAGCTCCATGCCCTCCTGGGTTTTAATTGCACCTTAGAACACACATGCATCAACACTACAATGAGCGGGTGGAGGGAGGTTTGGAGTCTTCTCCCACCCCCATTCTCTGCGGCCTGCTGGAGCGGGAGGGCTAGGTGGAGTTGGCCGTCCGACTGCGGTCTGGAGTGTGGGGCCTCCCTGCTGCTACGGAGTCGGGGTGGTCTGCCTCTCCCCACCGCAGGGAAAAGGGTAACACCACCTGGGTCTGGGTGCAGTTCCCCCCTCCAGGAGCAAGGGTACCTAGACCCGGTTTGTAGAGTACGCTTGGGGAGTGTGATCGTGTGTACAGCGTCTCTTTATGTCTGTCTCCACGTTGGTTGAGTGTGGAGTGAGTGCATATGAGAGCATGAGGGTGGGAATGGATGTTTGTGTCTGTGTGTGCCTGTATTTCTGTGTCTATATGTCAGGTTGGGTATCAGACGCCACCTCTCTGGGGACACCTCAGGCCCTCCAAGGTTTGGAGGCCTATCTCCACCTACCACCACTTCCCCTGCCGGTGGCGGACTCCCTCAGGTGTCGGTGCGTTGGTGGTTCTTTGTGTCTGGGGGTGGGCGTCCAGGTACACACCGGCTCACTCCTTGGCGGCCGCTTATCGGGGCCTGGAGCCTGGGGCTCGCTCGGGCCCCTTCGGGGGTGGGGTGCCCCCGGCCTCTCGGCCTGGGGCTCGGTCACTCAGGCACAGCTGGCGGCCGGCGGAGCTCACGGGCGCGTCACTGCAACTCCCCCTGGCTTCTGCTCCGCGGCTGCTGAGTGAACCCTCATCTGGGACTCTCCTCAGCTCTTACTGGAACAGTGGCGCGGCTGCCCCTCTGTTGGTCTTCCATGGTTTCTTGTGTTCTGGGGGCCTCTGGATGTCTGGAGTTTTGATCTCCTCCATACCTGCTTCACACCCTGGAGGACGGGGCTGTGGCCCCCCCACACTCCCTAGCAGATCGTTACATGGAGAAACCTTTGGAATACAAGCGCGCTGATCCACACAGGTATGCACACGGGTGTTCACTGCTCGTAGACCCAAATTACACCTTTCTTGGCTGCTACTTCGAAGCACATCTGTCCTGCGTGCTGCACAACAACATTGAATATTTAGTATTTACTGCTGTTTACACTTAGCTAGATTAATGCGATGGTGTTGTGTTTAGTATGTTGCTTTGTTTTTTGTTTTTTTTGTCTTTTTTTGCTTGTTTTCTATTCTTCTCTCAACAGGTGATCCAGGAGATTTTTTTTTTTTTCTCCCCCCCTTTCTCACTGTCCCTCTCCCCTTCTGTTTTTCCTTTCCTTCCTCTTTCTTTCTCCCTTTCCTATCTCTCACTCATGTCTGTCCCGTCTGTAACATCTGAAAATAAAATATAATAAATAATAAAAACAAAGATCGACCAAATGGACCAATACGGCAATGCCACGATGATCCATTTGGCAAAGTAAATCCATTGGGTATCCTTGTTGGTCTTCAGACAACAATTCTGATGGCTAAAGAACCAAATGGGACAGGCGAAAAAAAACAAAAAAAAAAAACAAAAAAAAACTCACCCTAATCTCGCAAAGAGAAGAGCTAGTATGACTGTTAAACTTATCCCCCCAAGAAAGTAAAGTAAAGTAAGACAAAAAGACATCAGACAACCTTGTGCTTGAAGCTCATCAAGTGCTCACACAGCAGGAAAGAAAAAGGAGGATCTGCAGTCGGGGGTTCAAAAAGGGCCCAGAGTTCAAATACTTCACTGATAAAGGCCACAAGCACCACGCAGAGTCAAAAGTGGAAATAAATGTTTCTGCTCTCCCCTTCTGTCTCCCGCACTGCATGCCACGTACAAACACACCAACAGACACACACATAAAACTTAACATCAAAGGACCTTAATCTTCCTCCTCTCACGTCTATCATCCTCTATTCCATTTTAGCTTCACCTTACACTGCAGCCGTTCAACAGCAGGAAGAGGAATATTCTGCTGCAGGCACTACTTTTAACAATTTCTAGTCTTCTCTGTTGTCCTGGCAGGTGCTGCTACACTTTCTGAGTATATTTGATGTATAAAGGTTTAACTGCCTAAGGAGTTTTGACCGACAGGTGATTGGCTACTGCACATTAATACCGAGAGCTTTTTAAATAGACAATGTGCCAGCAAGAAAGATCATGTCACATTGTGTTTGTTCTTCTCTGATTTAGTAGTACAAGTGTGTCATTACAGTATGTGAAGAGCTGCAGTGTGTCCTGATGTAATTAATGAATGTTTGCTCAGCAGAAATATCTTAAATCAAATTTCACTTATGTGTGACATTATTTGAAATATTTTATTTTAAGAAAAAAACTGTAGAAATGAAGGTTTTATATAAAATGAAGAATGTAAATTGATTACTTTTGGTCATTATCCTATTAGAGCACTTAATTATGAACAAATTTTACCATCTAGGTGTTGATTTGAGGTGAAGGATTTGGAGGTAGTCCTAATTCACTGTTCCATCCACTTTGTGCAATGCACCAGTGCCACGGCGAGAAAACAACCCATTATTTGTTCACTGTGGAAAGTGATGCTGATGAATCAGCAGTTTCCATGGTTGTTACTGAACATCCTAACCAGTTTTCTCCCATCTACGGGTGACAGTTTGGGTGTTCTCCCAGACCTTTGCCAAGTGGTGACATATCCACATAAGTTGTACTTGCAGTTGTTTAAATTGAGGATGCTGAGATGTATAGTTGCTTAGAAATAGCTCCAAAAGACAATAAATATTCATGAATAAAGGATTCTTAAAATCACTGATTTCAGCTTGACACACATACACGTGCCCCCACTCTTAGTCAGTAATAGTGCTATTTCCTTCATCAATACGTACAAAGTTTAAAACAATAAAAACATTTTTTTTCTCCTGAAGCACATAGGCTTTTCAAAAAGTAAAACCTCCCTATTTATGCAGCTTTGTTTAAAAAAAAAGAAGAAAAAGATAAACACATTCTGCTTTGGAAACCCAGAGGGATTCCTCTTTTCCCTGTTGCACTGCAGAGAGCCGTTCCCTCAGTACTGCACAGTTTGTGTTCACTTTTTAACCAATGGCAAAGAAAAGACAAGGATAAAAAAAAAGGATGAGCACAAGGGGGGAAATGAGGGAAAGGAGCGATGACATAACAGGGGGCCTGATGTGCGTGAGAGCGAGGCGCTTACGTCAACTGTAACTGGGAGAGGAAGAGCAAGCATTTCCTATGTAGGTCACATTAAATACACATGCAGCCATCACAAAATTCAGCCAATTATCTAACCAGTCTGCCAAGCAGCACTGGGATCACAACTGTAAATTCTTCCAGGCCCCTGCTACTGTGAAAATGAAAACTATTCACACAAGCATTGCTGTTATCTCTGCTAATGCTGACAGAATCTGCAGCACAGACCCAGTTACAGTAAGAGCCTGTAAAATTACTGGTAAGTCTGGGTAACGATGATGTGTGCTGTGTCGTTTTGACAAACCTCTAAGCGTAAGAATGGAAAGACCAACGTGGCCTGTGCACAAACCTATTGATGATAAAACACTAATGCGAATTGACAGCTACACACTGCACTGCTAGTGACTATAATCTGATTTTTCTTTGGTGTCCTCGTGTGTTATGGAAGATGTGCTTCTTGAATCTGTGTCTCTGCACACGATAATTACGTTGATATTGTGTGTGAAAATTCAGAGTGAAGGATAAATTGCAGGAGGGGTGGAACTCAAAGAGAAAGCAAACCCTAACATAATGCATGTGGGTGGGGGCTGTTTATGCAAACTATATTCATCAGGGAAAACACAGTGGAAGGCAACAAAAGCGCTTAAGTGCTTATCACTCTTAATGTATCATAATGTGGTGATAAAGTCGGCATTAAAGTTAACAGGCAGGCATTCGCGTGACGTGAACGTGGCATCATAGAAAAGCAGACGCGTGCATGGAAGGGCCTCTATCTGACGCGTGGTAATGGTGGTGTCAACAGATTTGAGCTGACTCACGGTGAGCTGTTCTGCAGGGGTCACTCTGTGTGCTGTCAGCAGAATGGGCCGAGGAGACAGAGGACACGCTGGAGCTCCGGACGAAGCCAAATGCCGCCAGGCGGCCCGCGGGCAGGCGGCTGGAGCTGAAACCTGGGGGGCGAAGACCCGACTGACTTGCTTTGGGAAGCAGAGACCTGCAGGCCGCTGCAGCCTGGGGCTGGGCTGCTGCTGTCGTAGTAGCGGGTGGGGTGGCAGCCTGGTCATCTGAGAATCAAGCATAAATCATGTTATCTCATGTGTATTACTGAGAATTCTAAAAAACGAATCAAGACATGCGCAATGAACTGAGAAAAAAAGAACTACTTCACTGCATTTCATCATATCTGGCTCTACTGCATTTATGCTCCTTTTATCTAAGTTGCAACAAATGAATCCTGATATACAGGGAAAGTGATTTTGTGTACAGATGTCTGTGTGTGTGCATGTATGTGTGTGTGTTAGTACTTATTGACTAAACTCATTAGGCAAAATATATACAAGAAGCTCAACAGTTGTGATGTTTATCCCCCTGTGAACCATTCATTATCCTGTGTTGACTAAGCTCTCAGTGGGCACCAGGAAGTTCATCATTCTATGACTATGACTGCTGCGCCAAGTAAATATAATAAGTATACACACAACAACCTGTGAACAGCTGTGTTTGGCTCTGCTGGTGATTGCAGACTGGGCTACTGGCCAGCGGTTTCTCAAATGTCAGCGCTATCATGGTATTCAATGTGACACTCACAGATTAGGTCATTGTTAATATATCTATCTAACCCATAACCTTACTGCCTTATTATCAGTAACCCTTCAAAGTTATCTCGAAGACTAAAAGCAGTCGTTTCCAAACTTGAAAGGTATGGAAGGTAAATTTTAAAAAAGAGAAACTATTGTTATTGAAGGACAAAAGGAAAATGTTTGGAATCAAGGAGAGAAATTGAGGTTAAAAAGGTAATCACAGCCTCATATAGGAAGCTATTGTCAGGGAACGATTGTGAGAAATCCTCTCTTTGCTGTAATCTATGGTTTCCAATGGCAATACAGATGAAATGTGAAGGCATGAACAACAAAGGCTACACACAAATATACACACAATGGGCAGTGGGCAAATCCCCAGGCCATGGATAAAAGCTCCATCTTGGCTGCACTAGCCTGCAGAACAAGGTCTAGATCCTGGGTGGAAGAGGAGCTTTATCCCCTGCTGGCTACAGAGATAAGGTAGGCAGCCCTCATTTCCTCTCCATTTGGCACAGCTGCATGTGCCAGTGCATGCTATGGGGGCAACCACATCGTGAGGACAAGAGAAAGAAAGAAAAACTTTGTGAAGGAGAAATAAAACTCTGTTGGAACAGAGAGGGGAAAACCTGGGAGAAAAATTAAAAAAGCTTCCAGTCTAGCTCCCTTCCAGCATCATCAATGCTGCTGCTCACACTTGTCATGTCCTCCCTCGATCCTTAGCGCCCGTCTGTGTGCCATGCGGTCTGTTCATTAGGTTGGAGCTTGCTCCTCTAGAGTGAGAAGGTCAGGATCATTCAAGATAAATGGTCTCATTTCTATTCTATCCTCCCAACCCCCACTCCTCTGTACTCATTCACTCTGAGAGACAACGGAGAGAAGTGAGCTTGGCAATCATCAACTATAGCCTAAATACCACAGCCGCAGACTGCTTGTGAATATAGAAAGCAGTAACCGGTGTCTTTATTCCACACATCTCAAAGTTCTCTGTGATAAAGTCACCATCAAAAAGCTTATATATAAAGGTCCTTTAGGCTATAATTGTTTTCCCTTAGAAAACCCTAAGAGTTTTGCCAATGCTAAAGACGTGAGCAAAACCATATTTCCGTCCACTGCCTTTGAATGAAAGCAAGGACATTAAGTAATTTAGGCCAGAAAAATTCAATGGGATAGGCAGCTGGGAAAGGTGCAACAATCGCCAGTCTTTTAGAGTCAGGTCAAGGTGAGACACAAAAACCTGCACCGATTACCTCCACTGAGTCTGAAATTCCATGTAAATGTAACACCTGAGTTTATTACAACCTCTGCAGCAGAACATGCACAAAGCATCAGGATCACTGCTTTTAGAGTAGATGAGAGTGTCAGCACGAAGAAGCTGTGGTTGCTACAACACATATGAGAAGAAGGTCCTTATTATAAAAACAATACAGTATTTAGACGTATCTATATAGTAATTAAGTAAGTAGTTTGAGTAGCTTGACAGCTACACAATAACTTTATAGCATAACTACTATAATCTGTGTGACACAGAGAGATTTCCTCTTCTCTCACATGTTGTTATTCACAGCGATGAATGAAATAAAGGGGTGGGGGGTAGGGTGGGGGGTTCTAGTTAGTGTTTTCCCAGGAGACTGATGAGAAAAAATGAAAAACTCAAATAATTTCAGCATTTCAGGTGCCGTTTATCCAACCATGCAAAGGGCATGGAGGATTCCAGAAGGAAGATAGTGACATCACTTAAGTGTTAATTGCTTTGTACTTCAAAGGCTTTAGTTCCCAGAGGGCCAAGCGGCATGTAGTTGCTATGCATATGTATTAATAAGGATTATGATAAGGAAGCCCAGCACATCATGAAACTATGCTGATCAACTGTGCATGTTCAGTTTTGGGTATGTATGTATGTATTTTGTGTATATATGTATATATTAAAGTACACATGTAGATGTACAAAATCTCTCCGGATGTTATCAGTTTGTGTCTGCGTTGGCACCCTCAGCTACACAGCAAATCAAACATGCATGGGAGTGATAAATGACACAGCCTGCCAGCAGTGTGCAGGATGATGAGAAAATTTTAGACTCCAATATTGCATTATCAGTTGAGCTGTGACTTAAATCTGAGTTCGGCAGCCAGAGATGCTATCTGAACCCTCAGAATTGGAAATTTTTTGTGCGCGAAGAGGAAAATGTGAGCAAGTAGTTATTTATTTATTTGATTTTGGTGATGGCAGCGTACTGGTGTGGAACGAGTCCCCTCAGAGTGTCTCTAAAAGATTCCCAATCAGATCAAAATTAATCTCAGAGAACGCATTTTAATGAGCTGCCTTCATCTCGGGCCAAGTTGATAAGGGGAGGAAAGGGTCTCAAAACTGCTTGGTGCGGCAGAGGAGAAGAAAGGTAACGCAGCATAAATTTTGGGTTGCTGAAATAGAATCTGACATGAGCTCAGATGACTCAAAAGAGGTCATTTACAGTTGCTATCCTTGCTGCTTTCTGTGTGGAAAATTCAGATCTGGTCAAATGTTTAATTTACCTGTATTATCCGGGTCTTTCTGATTAGTTGCTGGGGTGACAGGTTGGACCGGCTGGCTGAAGACTTGTGTTGACCTCTGACCTTGACTAGGTCCTCTGCCCTTGGCCGCGATCGTAGCCGTTCTGGTGACAGCTCCCAGTCCCAGACGCAGACCTCTGCCAGACCGCAGGAGACTGCCACTCCCTCCTGCCTGAGCAGCCGTCCTGCTCTGCAGAGCGTCCTCAGCGGAGCAGCCTTTCAAGCTGACGGATCTTCCAACCTAGAAATCAAAATCACCAAATGGAGTCAAATGCCATCAAAATAACTGACATGCTGTGTTTTCTGAAGCCATTTCTGTGCAGTTAAATCACATAAGAGCTTTCCATTTTTCATTGCAGCATTTCAAGTATGGGCCACACTTAAATTCATGACTAAGATAATAACAGCGTTTTCTTTTGTTTTTTTAACATTTGTGTGTGTTTGCTTTAAAACCCCCTTCAGACTTTCACCCACGTTTGTTAGCAACAATGTCTGGATACTGTAGCAGCTTTAATTTTGTGCAAAAATGCAACGCACCCTGTAATCTAATAGCAGCATGATGCTGATTATTGAAAAAAAAAGTATTTCTATCCTCAGTTTGGAACTCTGCTGCATGCTTCTTTTTCTTATATTGTGAGTAGAAGCAATTAAATCTGATGAAAAATGGAACCCAGCAAATCAGATGTTATTAACTCTAAATGAAAATGTAACAGAGTCCTGCAGGGAAACTGGAAGCTGCGGAATAAATTTGAAATGTTGACACTCTCAACAGTGTTACTGTGTTCTAGGCAAAATGCTAACACACATACATTGTCATGTGAAGCACTGAAAACTAACTCGTCCCCCGCGGACTTTGCACTTCAACAAGCATTAAATATTTATTTCCCCATGTTCGTGTTTGACTGCGTATATAAGTATGAATGCAAAATGAATTTATTGAATCAGTATCAATAAGAAATAGGTTTAGAAGCAATAATGAAGGTCCTCTGAGAGTGATCATAAAATGCAAAAGGCCTGTTATCAATTATACATGGTTTACTAGGCCTATCAGCATGATGGAAGCATTAACATGCTTAGTCAATAAACTGTGCGTAAGACTCATAATCAAAGAAAGACTTAAAATCACATCTCTACAGTAAACAGGACTCACCTCTGATGGTGTCCCATAGAAGTTGTCTGCCTTGCTGCCCAGTTTTGGAGGTGCTGTGTGGCTATGGGCGTGTACGGGTGGAACAGTGTTTGTGTGTCCAGGAGCCCTTATACTCCTATTCAGTATTCCTGATGGAAAAATGTTTGTCTGCATCTCCTGGCGGTACTTATCATAAAGCAGATTGGAGGCACAAAGAACTGGGGCTCCTCGGGTTTCCGGATCAGGCCTTGGGGGCTCTTTAGGTGTGTCTTTAAAAGATGTGGGTGTTTGGCTGTGGGTGCATGCGGACAGCCTGGATGGTAGCGAGGATACCTGATACGGTCCATCAGAAGCCTGAGGCTTAAACTGAGGATTCTTTCGGACGTAGGTAATGATTTTGGGGCGAACTCCTTTAGGTTTCAGTTTAGGTGATGGCGAGCTGTCTTTGGGGGAGTTGTTGTTGTTAGAGCTGGGGGAGCTTTGCTGGTTGTTAAGAGGCGCTTTGGGGATTCCACTTGTGCTTATATTAGTTTTGACTGGTGCTCTCAAGCAACTGTTGCCATAGCCCTGAGCTGATGTTGATACAGCAGGGATATGTCTAACCACTCCAGAGACATTCCTAGAAACGAGGTACATGGAGGGTTGCCTGCATGGTGAGCCCTGGGGTGTCCTGAGAGGGGAGTGTGGAGGGGTTGATGACCTGGATTCAACCCCAGTTCTGTTGGGACTAGAGCAATTCCTTCTGTATGTAAGCTGAGTCTGGGGTCTCTTCTCTAAGGTGGAAGGGTTTGAGGGATTGGAACTGTGGCGTGCACTTGTAGCTGGCTGTTTTTCCGCTGGTGGAGTCTCCCTTTGGGATGTCTGGCTGGGTTGCCTCAGCTGGGAGACTACAGATGTGTTGTACAGGTGGGAGAAATCAGATGGTTCACGTAAAGATGTTTTTGTAAACTTTCTGTTTGACCCATTACTGTGTGGATCTGCAGAGAGGTTAAGAGGAGACGGTTGCCCTGTCTCAGTTTGCCGAGTGTTGGAGTCTGCACTCCTCGCTCTTCCCATCTCCGTCTGACAGAGGGGCCTCACAAGCTGTTGGCGCCGTGGTGGCAGCACCCTCTCCTCAAATCCAGCCTTTCTCCTTTGGCCTAGCCCTCCATCAGAGGACAAGCCATTTCTATGACTTCTCTCATCTTTTCTCTGATCCTGGTATGAGAATGCTGGGTTAAGGGTCTCCTGAGGATGCATCGGTGGGGAGTTCTGATTGGCATCTACAGGGGCTGCCCTTCTTCTGTTCTGGGCTGAGGTAGTGTTTTGGGCATTGTGATAAGGGTTGGTCTTCGACAGAGAGGCGAGAGAAGTTTCTCCATCACCATCCAGAGCACTAGACAGGCTTCCACTGAGGGAAACAGCTGACAGGCTGGAGACAAACACATTCGTCTCAGACTTAGACTCCTTCAGACCTCCCTTCCATCTTTCTCTGCCTGACCTGGTGTCCTGTTTCTCTGCTGTCACACATGCGTCTAGCTCCTCAGTGCTATGACAGGCGATCCTTTTCTGAACCTCTTTGCCTCTCTGAATTTTACTCTCCACTCTGTTGCTGTCATTGTCATTTCTCCTCACGCCGGTAGAAGCAGAGCTGGCTGTTGAACTCGATGATATTGACATGGCACCTTCATCTTTTCCATCTTTCATGCTTCCACAATCGTCCTCCTCCTCATTCTCCTCCTGCTTCCTGCTTCCCAGGTAAGTATGTATCTCCTGACGTGCCAAAAGTTCATAGTCAGACTCCACGCATTGCTGCTCTGATCCCCAAAACTCTAACTTTTCTGGGGAGTCGCTCTGAGAGACCAAGGGAGGAATAGAGCTTGTGCCGTATCCCGTGTCCTCATACAAACCTCTTCTTTCTTGATCACTGATTGAGGATAACTGATTGGCGTTGTCATCTCCAGACTGAGTGAACTGGATCTGGGTTTTATTTCCAATCTTTTCTCCTCTGTCAACACTGACCCTCAGGCCTTGGATACTAGTTGGATTGCTCATGTTGAATTGATTTTTGTCACACTCAAAGACACCTGCAGGGTACTGAGGCCATTTATGGAGCTACAAAAGTTACTTCCCTCACTGCCTTTTCTCTTCAGGGTCTGATGACGGCTCTTTTGAATAAGCCAGGGACAAAATGTCATCTCATGAAACCTTTCTCACTTCACCTTTCTTATTTTGCATTTACGGCGAGTTAAAAAGTGGTCTCTGATGGTTTTTCACCACGATGAAGGTCTTTCAATCTGAAATAAAAGACAACAAAGGGAACTGTCAGAAAAAAAAGCATCAAGTAAACTTAATAAGCAGCCATTCTGCAGTTCCCCCACAGAGTCACTTAATTTTTTTTAATATTCAGCCTGCTCTGGGTAGCAGCAATTATGAAATCAGCTGTGTACGGCGAACCATTTTCTGCTCTTAATGTATGACTCATATCAGTGGATAGCCATTTGAAAAAAAAACTGGTTGCCTATGAGAGAAGAATCACTGGAAGTATAACAAGAAAATTACAGTTTTAATACTACCTTGTTTCTATTTCAGAGGCATCAGAGACTTTACAAGTAGAGGAGAACTCTTGACTCCCACTTAGAGATTTCTTGTGTTATAGTGGGTGGTTGCAAGGCAGTTTAGCATAAATGGGGCCTATGGAGCTGGTGCCATGTACAGTGGGGCAAAAAAGTATTTAGTCAGCCACCGATTGTGCAAGTTCCCCCACTTAAAATGATGACAGAGGTCAGTAATTTGCACCAGAGGTACACTTCAACTGTGAGAGACAGAATGTGAAAAAAAAATCCATGAATCCACATGGTAGGATTTGTAAAGAATTTATTCGTAAATTAGGGTGGAAAATAAGTATTTGGTCACCTCAAACAAGGAAAATCTCTTGCCCTCACAGACCTGTAACGTCTTCTGTAAGAAGCTTTTCTGTCCCCCACTCGTTACCTGTATGAATGGCACCTGTTTGAACTCATCATCTGTATAAAAGACACCTGTCCACAGCCTCAAACAGTCAGACTCCAAACTCCGCCATGGCCAAGACCAAAGAGCTTTCGAAGGACACCAGGAAAAGTATTGTAGACCTGCACCAGACTGGGAAGAGTGAATCTACAATAGGCAAGCAGCTTGGTGTGAAAAAATCAACTGTGGGAGCAATCATCAGAAAATGGAAGACATACAAGACCACTGATAATCTCCCTCGATCTGGGGCTCCACGCAAGATCTCATCCCGTGGGGTCAAAATGATCATGAGAACGGTGAGCAAAGATCCCAGAACCACACGGGGGGACCTGGTGAATGACCTGCAGAGAGCTGGGACCAAAGTAACAAAGGTCACCATCAGTAACACACTACAACGGCAGGGAATCAAATCCCGCAGTGCCAGACGTGTTCCGCTGCTGAAGCCAGTGCATGTCCAGGCCCGTCTGAAGTTTGCCAGAGAGCACATGGATGATACAGCAGAGGATTGGGAGAATGTCATGTGGTCAGATGAAACCAAAGTAGAACTTTTTGGTATAAACTCAACTCGTCGTGTTTGGAGGAAGAAGAATACTGAGTTGCATCCCAAGAACACCATACCTACTGTGAAGCATGGGGGTGGAAACATCATGCTACGGGGCTGTTTTTCTGCCAAGGGGACAGGACGACTGATCCGTGTTAAGGACAGAATGAATGGGGCCATGTATCGTGAGATTTTGAGCCAAAACCTCCTTCCATCAGTGAGAACTTTGAAGATGAAACGAGGCTGGGTCTTCCAACATGACAATGATCCAAAACACACCGCCCGGGCAACAAAGGAGTGGCTCCGTAAGAAGCATTTGAAAGTCCTGGAGTGGCCTAGCCAGTCTCCAGACCTCAACCCCATAGAAAATCTGTGGCGGGAGTTGAAAGTCCGTGTTGCTCGGCGACAGCCCCAAAACATCACTGCTCTCGAGAAGATCTGCATGGAGGAATGGGCCAAAATACCTGCTACTGTGTGTGCAAACCTGGTAAAGACCTATAGTAAACGTTTGACCTCTGTTATTGCCAACAAAGGTTATGTTACAAAGTATGGAGTTGTATTTTTGTTATTGACCAAATACTTATTTTCCACCCTGATTTACGAATAAATTCTTTACAAATCCTACCATGTGGATTCATGGATTTTTTTTTCACATTCTGTGTCTCACAGTTGAAGTGTACCTCTGGTGCAAATTACTGACCTCTGTCATCATTTTAGGTGGGGGAACTTGCACAATCGGTGGCTGACTAAATACTTTTTTGCCCCACTGTAACATGCACACAATTACAGCAGTTTGCAAGTTTTATTGTGTGTTCAAAAAGAACTTGGAGGTTTTAACTTATCATTTTTATGAGAATTAGATATTAGTTCTCTAAGTAATAATGTTCATTTTAATTTCAGGCATCATCAAAGTCATTCTAGACACAAGTCTGGCCACTTGGCAGCCATCTTGAAATGCCTCCAGATACTTATTTTAAAACATTATCCAAATTATCTTTAAGTTCAATGGTTTCAATGGACATTTTGTCCCAGTAGCTAAACTTCTACCAGCAAATTCACCCTTGAATTTCTGGGAGTGCCATGTCTCCTCCTTATAAGCGAATCACTTGGAAACTGGTGCACTTGATATTGGCAAAATTAGGTTCTTTGTAAGTAAAGCGCGACATACTGGCAGCTCCAGTTTATTGGAGTCGGTTTTTAAAATAGGCAATAAATGAAAATGTAAAAAGTAAAGAAGACGCAGGAGAAACACCGTTCAACCATGTTATTGTGCTGACATTGCACGGTTTGTTCTCCACAGGGCACCCTGCAACTCCCCTGTTGCAGCAATTTGGAACCTACAAACAGCCAAGTGATCTAAGTCACGTTAAAGGCCAGTCCGTGAAAATATTGTCGGACATAAACCGGTCCGTGGCCCAAAAAAGGTTGGGGGCGGCTGCCCTACAAGAGAGAGAGAGCAGAGACATGTCCAGAGGTGGTGAAACTAAGTAAGTACTTCACCTAAGAACAGTGTTACGTTCATTTGTCTAGGGCTGCTACGCCAGTATCTTTTGGATGCAAGTGTTGCATTTTGTACTCTATTTTCTAATATGCTGAAATAATTATATTTCAGCTCAACAATGAGCTAACAGATAACACTACCCAGCTATGTATAATTAGTTAAAATCAATATCCACCTGCGACACTGAAGCGACAGATGCATTTTGAATCGGTAATTTACATAAAATTTAAATAATTCTGTATAATGGGTCTTTTACATTATGCATTTTATGTGTATTTTGAGGCTAAACATTGCCTGTTTCACTGAATTGAGCACCAAAATCTTTGTTTCACTATTTTGAAAACCAGTTATTTTATGCAAAACAGCATCCATAAAGCGCATCACTGAGGTAATAGCAATGTTCTTACTGTGATCAGCACGAGTACAGGGACAGTTACTGTAGATGTTCACTTTAGTCGTGAGAGATATGTGAAGAGAGAAGTACAGCGTGTTTGCATGTAAGTGAAGGAGTCACCCTGGGGATGGTTGATGAAGGCAAGTAAGAGGAAGGCGGAAAGGGTGAGAAGTGATTTGTAATGAGCTTTTTTTTCCTCAAGAGACAATGTGAAATAGAAAGCAAGATGAGAACTGGGTGAAAAGACTTGTAATAAAAGCTTTTCCGATCATTAAGTTTTTATAGAACATATAACACAAGCAAGCAGTGTCTCCAATATGTTCAAAGGCAGGCATCATCCTAACATGAAAAAGATGAAAATTAGGTGCAGGGGTCGTTAATGGCGAGGACCAGAAAGAGCAGTTCAGAAGGGATAAATCCATGCGGTATGTCTGATCACTACAGGAGGGTTTCCACTCTCCTCTCAGCATGTTTTCTGTAGCGGGTGGATGTAGTTAATGGCATGATTGGACTGTACACAACAACGGCATGTCCTGCTGCATTTAAAATCTGCAGTCTCTAAAACTGTGTTTTAAATACTTGCGTTAGCCTTTAATGCACAAATGAGGCCGTAGAGCTGAAACATATTACTACATATCATATTACGAGATGAGTTAAACATGCGGTATAAAACACGCACACTCAAACGCTCTCGAAATAAACACTTCCGGCTGTCTCCTTAAATTTCTCCATAATTATACGAGAGCTCTACGAGGAATTCTCTTTCTGCCTTGAACCAGAAGCATTAAAACCATTGAATATTAATGGTTTCAGCTCCTTTGCCCTTCAGGGAGAGCATCTTTTGCTCACTTGTTCTGTAGGCCTGTTTCCTGCATCATAGAGAAAATTCATACAAAACAAGCGTCAGATTTCAATCAATTGCCGTCAAAACTGTCTGGATCAATTCATCTGTCTGTGCAGTCAAAGAATGAAGTAAAATATGTCTTAAACCATCACACTGAATGTTTGAGTAGCAAAGTATGAATAGCTCTCCCACCTTCTAATTATATGTGCAGCAGGGGTGTCTGTTCTCATTAGCGAGTGGCTTTTCCACGTGCCCCGTGACAGCTCTCACTGCCTGTGGCACGTTTGATATTCCACAAAACCTAGAGAGCTAAATTCTCTCTAAATGTAAAGGACAGGGGAAAGATTCACATGGAAGTTCAATTTCCTACAGGTTTTCTTAGAAGTAATTTGGAGATACCATCAAAGTTAACCTAATATTCTATTTTTTTTTAAAGCATAAATAAATAAAAGCAATAAAAGTTGGCTTTAGCAAACTAAAATGAGGTCATTTTTTAAAAGAATTTCAGTTATAAAATCTAAAAACCCAAGTCTTTTATTGAGATTGTGGTAAAGTAAACATCCCCCCCACACACACACACACACACAATGGGAACACATGGAAATTCACTGTGCCTGACAAACAGAACATGGAGGATAATCCACACAATGTCTGCTCCCCTCTGCCTGTGTGTACCCTGCTCATATTTACCCTTGATTGGCGCAAACAATCAAATAATTAGCTAATTGCTCACACAGAGGCGGGGACAGAGACCGATAGGAGGGAAGGAAAGTGGCAGAGAGCTGTGCTACAGGGTGAGAGAATTCCCTGAGAAGACATGTGTGGCAGATCAATTTTGGCACTGATGTAGTGCTGCAGCTTGTGCTGATGACAGCACTCTCGGGAGGCTGGATGCTGAGCTCGGTCACAGTGGCTGAACCAGAATAAGCTGCATTTCACCTAACTGAGAAAATCCAAAACAGAAAACAATCCAGCAAAACTCTAATCATAACATGAAAAATAATAGAATCAAAAAGAATAGTAGAAACTGGTGGATGATAGTAAAACAAAAAGAAAAAAATCTGAAACATGAAAAGAAAAAAAACCCTCAGCTGCCTTTCCTCGTTATTAGGCTATTTTGATTTCACACACGCTCAGATCCTCTAAGTAAAGAAGATCACATGCGAGGGAGTGTTGGTTGAAGGCGTGTCGGTTGGCAGGAATATGAATTATGCAATTACAAAATCTAACAAATATGAAAAATCTCTTTGATCACCCAGCTCGGAGCAAAGGAAAAACTGCAAATATGAAAAACTAAGTGGACAGGGTACTATGCATTATATAAGAGTAGTTATGAGTTATAAACGCACAGTTGCCACAAGCACTCCTGGCACAGCCAAACCCTTATTTACATTATACAAGCCAAGCCTGTCTGCACTTGCTCGCCACACGTATATATAAAAACACATACATGCATGTTCATTTATAATGTTATTCCCTTTATCTTCATATACAGTGAAATGGCAAAAATTGCTGTTCAGAAAGACCAAACAAATGAATACAAACATATATTCATTCTGCCTATTTGAAGCTACATACTCATTGTAGAAGACAAAGTAATTCATTACAAGCGCTATTAATGTCAGTGTTTGATGAACACCTATTTTTACATTTGTAAAAGCGACACTGCAGTAAACGTTATTTAGAAAAATGTATTTACAAAAATATTGTACAGGTAACGTATGTAAAGGCGACAACTTACATGTAACGTACACGTTAGATTGCCATTGATAAGCTCTACACATAATATAAATTTCATTTGTAATGATTTGAGTGACCCAAATTGAATCACAAACTTATGATACCTGGATATATCATAAGTATATATATATATATATATATATATATATATATATATATATATATATATATATATATATATATATATAGTCAATCCAGGTATCATAAAAGGTTTATATAGTAAGTTTCCAGATTGTTAGGGAGTTAGGGAACAAATATATGCTATAGTATTTTTTAACATTTATTTTCCTTTTATCCAAATTGAATAAATAGCATAAGCTGCTTGAGGATAATATTGTAATCTGTGCCACATCATTCAGATTTAGGTGTTAAGAAGAAAGGCAGGCTTTGTTTCACCTAACTGTACATGTACATGTTGAGTTAAGTATTCAGACTGAGCTCATCTGGGAAATAATAGATGTAGGCATAACCCAACAAAGCTGTTATCGGATGCAGATAATACATTTCCTCATGCTCGAATTTACCACAAGTGAAAAAGGTCAGTCATACAATAAAGATCTGAAGGTCACTTTTATGCTTTTACATTCCTATGCATTCTACTGTGCATCAATTTCACATGTAAACTCACACCTACACGCAACTGTTGTTAGAGGCGCACTCAGCCACAAGCACGCACAGCGCGTACAAAATACACACAGTACTAAACATAAATGAGCGAAGGAGCAATCATATCCCTGCAAAAAGGTGGAAAGGTGCATAGCTTAAGTGATGGGAGCGTGGGCTGTGATATGGGGATATCTTGGCAGTGCTTAAATTTGGAGAATGACACTTGTATTTGTGATATTTTTCACTGGGCTCCTATCCCACGAAGTGCTGCGTTTAAGACGGAAAGCTCTTTTTAGAAGGTGAAAGATGAGAGGTTGGTAACAATACATGACAGGGGTCTCAAGGAAACTCGAAAGTGGTGTTGAGTTAAGAAAAGACGGAGGCTTTCCTTAACCTTCCGTTTTTGTCTCCAAGCAGGAATGAGTCTGTGTGGGTGAGAAACTGAGACACAGACCTGAGGTGAGAGAAATGAGACATGCAAATAGATACAGAAAAGAGAGTTGTTGCTGGAGCACACGAGTGTTCTAATTAGTGCTCATTTGGCCCTCTATAGGATGCACTACAGAGCCCCTTTTCTGAAGCGACTTACTGATAAAAGCCCAAGAGAGCAAATCAGTTAACAAAAATCTGTTACAAGATTTAATACTAATTGGTACTGGTCATGTCGCTGAAACTGAGAGTTGTTGTTTTTTTCGTTTTTAATCTCTCGACTGTGGGTACACATAAATAAATCTCCTGACAAAAGTAAAGCCAGGCTGTAGGAGCCTGTGTGTCTAGTTGTTGTTTTGCTTGCTTTGCTTCTATTCTTCTCTTCTACATTGGTGTCTGCTCAACCTTGATCGTTTACACCTGCATCTACACTCCAATCAGTTTGTCTAAGCTGTGACTCAAATAGTCTGCATTCACACAAGTGTGTTCACTAGAAATGCACCAACTGCAATTTTCTTCAGTTTTTTTTCTAAGTGTGACCCACTGATGCCTATTTTGTTTGTCAGTTTTCTTCCTAAGCATTAAAACTGACAGTATGAATAAAACGTTTCTTTAATGTAAAATCTGATTTTCATAATGAAAGAAATTAAAACGTACAATTTTCCTTCGACTCCAATACGTTATGGGGTTCCTGTACAATAATCTTTAGCTGACGTATTACGAAAAAAAAGTCGATGAAACAGATATCTGTAATAAAATAAATGTTATTTCTTTTATTATGCCATTTATTCTAGCATGTTTACATACACTCAATACAAAAAGAACATCAACCTTTTTCTCTTTTTCACTAGTCTCCATAGTTTTTCTTGTAACCGCTTTGATCTTTTGCTCATACCGAGGCTGCTGTCTTGTGGTTGGCTCTGACATCTGCATAGCTCTACCTTTAGCCACATCACTAAAATGGCCATTTTTAGTCAGGGTGAGGATTAAATATTTTACTCTGTGACTTCACTCACAGTGAAGAACTTCCACGTTAATGACGTGTTAGCGTGCATGGCCGTTTGCCTGTGAAACCTGCGCTTGTGTTGTGCAGGCATGAAACAGACCAGCTTGTAATTACACATGAGTGAGGCTGACCGGGCAGTCACCAGTCTGGGACGAGAACGCTGGAATTTGTCCAGTTCCACTTCCTGACTGGTCGATCGGTGCATCTCTGCTGTTCACTCAATCAAGGATTGTTACATGAAGTGAGCGCACTGACGATGTACTCATAAACGTCACAAAGTTAACTCTTGGCTACGCAATGGAAAGACAGGGTTCCAAACAATGTCAGCCAATAATAGCATCAATGATGATGTCAGCGATAGCTAAATGAGATTTTTTTCAGCCATCTAAAGCACGTCATGTTGGTGTAATGGTGTTTAATGTTGCGTGTATGTCAATTTTAATCTTGACTGTAGAAAAATGTTATTTTATGTGTGCTCAGAGGCACAGAAAGATGTAGAAGTTCAGACGTGCAACAGCTGGCCAAATTAACCTGTTGAAATTCACATACTCCACAACTAAGTATGCAGTAGATCGTGTACTACATGAAACAATGGAAGTACTTGACTTGACACACTAATAGCTATTTCCTGGCCACATTAGCAACTCTTTATTTTAGTTTTGCCTACCTACCAGCTTTTTTTTTTTTTATCTCCACTCCAACAGTAGAGCTCAAATTAAAGTAACCATCTAACTGTGTTCTAACCTCTCACTTACAATTACAAATTGAATTGTTCAATATGTTGCTATAAGGCATTTCTAATGAATATTTGACTTATAGAGAGAATGCTGTGTTTTGTTTTTTAACTGGATGAAGAAAACTGTGTCTCTAAAGACACTAATGTCTTGCAATAGTAAGAGTGGTGAAGATTCAGCCTCCTCTCTTCAGTCCTCTACTTCCTCTCAGGTCAAAATATGAGCCAAAATATGTGAGAGGTTTTTACAGATTTCAAGAAGGGTAGGGGCTGCCAGTCTTGGATTCATTCAGGGGATCAAAGTTGAGTGCCGCAAAGAATTTTTTCCAGATAAAAAAAACATGAAATTTCAAAGGAATATGCCCCGGCATCTTATATATTCTTCTTTGAAAGCAAGTAAGGAAATTTGATGGGCATATCTTTTTGTTCTTCTGTTGCTGAGTTGGTTTACATTTTCTGTATCGCATGAACGCATGTGACAGTACAAAGGCAGTCACCTGTGTAGACACATCAACACGAGCCTTCCCCCTCAGTGTCTTTGTTGCTGGTCCAGCAGCACATGTGGCTATTACAGAAGCCATTTGTCTTTGGCACTTTGCTTTATTTCTCTCCTCCCCCACTGGAGAGCAGACAGGTTTTACAGCTCTGTGGTCCCAAGGGGAAACCCAGGAACACACACATATATTCATTGCCCCATGCCCTATCGCTCTTTCATCCACACATACCTCTGCTGAGATGTAAATTCCATCACATTGCAATATTAGCAAAAGGGGAAAAAACTCAAATGGACAAAGCGACGACATAATTTATGACTCCTGATTGTTCCCGCATTTGAAAATTGGATTGTGCAAGATTTGCATTAAAATGCAGTGGAGCGGTTATCCTTAAAATCTTTTTTTCTCTCTCTCTCTAATTCAGTCCATGCTGTGTCTTTGCATACATACAATTAATCACCAATGAAATTACCCTTGTGTGTCCTTGTACAATGAACATGTTGGAGAGTGTGAACTTGTGAAAAGCCGTGTTCTAGAGCCGTGGATAGATGTAAGACATAAAAACTATCATATTTGTGCTAATTTGGTGGGGGTGGAGGATGTTGTCTTTATATTGCATTCCTTAACGTAATCATCCAGCAGGATAAAGCTTAGCGAAAAAACCTATTCACAAATTAGCTAAGAATTAGTCATCCATTCCTTCCTTTTCAACCCCACTACCGCCACCTCATCGCTGTCTGCGAACCACACAGACAGAAATAGGAGTGAAATAAGCTAAACGCTCCATTTTCACAAGACACAATAGATAGCCTGCAGACAGAATTTCACAAGTGATGATTCACTGAAGTATGCTCGACTGTTTATACGTGTGAACCGAGCAATAACCCAGTATGCACACAGCAAAGGGATTACCATCACACAGAAACAGCGAGGCAAACAGGAGCGCAAAAATAACCAGAAATAGTCTTCTCCAGCTCCTTGATTGTTGTTTTGCACCGATTTTCTTTATAGCTGTGCTTACAGACATGCTCCTCATCAACCAGCATCGCCTCGCTGACACAATTTAGCTCACAACACTGAGCTCAGCGATGTCCCTTCAGTTCTTTGGTGTTATGCCTTTCTCAACAACTCTGTCTCTTTTGCTCCCCTCTTCTCTTTCATCCCAATAATACAGAGTTAATAAGGGCAGGGTGAGGTAATCAATCTCATTTTCATCCTTATAGATGGCACATCAGCAGGCTACATCTGCCCAAATGATTTCCTCTCAGCTCATCCCCCCACTCTACTCCTACAGTTGGACACCTTTTTGTACCCCGGGGGAGGGGAATAAGTCTATATCGCAGGGGAATCGGTAACAGGATTTCTGCAGGATCTTGAGTCATAGTGGGTGGTCATATATGAGTGAATAAGGGAGAATGAGAATATCAGATGATCTCCAATAAAAGCTGATTTATTCCCTTATTTCGGGCAGGCAGGCGGCGTTTGGCGCCTGCTATGAAATCAGCAGCAGATCACAATATGCCAGAAATTAGATTTATTAGGTGAAACCAAATGAAAAACGGTCAAACGCTGGCATGGGTTCACGTGCACATCCATCCATCAAAACGTGTTCGCACGCTAGGTTTGTCCCATTGTTGCCAACACGGGAGGCAGAACAAAAACAAAAGGACTTCTGATCCGAAAAACCCCATAAAGCACCAAGGTGATCACCAAGTGCATGCGAAATGAAAGATCATCAAACACGAGAATCACCTTCACACACAACAGCTCACGCTCAGGCAGTGACTATCGCTGCAGCAGGGGCAGACAAAGAAACAGCTCCTAACTGGGGGGGGGAATGAGGCTTAAAAAAACAAAAACAAAACAAAAGGTCTGCATGCATGCACACATCTATTTATGGGATTTACCATCTCCTTATTTATTTATTTATTTTAGCCTTGCTTTTTATGCAAAAACACGGGATGAATCTCTACTAAATTGGACACGGTCCCGCTTCGCTGTCTATTTCACCAGGCTATGCAGTCGGTAATGCCGGACTGGGATAAAGTGAGGGCAGACAATAATAATAAACTTTATGGTGCAACGTGATCTACATGGTTAAACTACAATTTTACATTTTACATTTTTTTAAACGTAAGAATGGGGCACATAAAAAGCAAGACCAATGCAACAAAAGCCGACCTAAGATGAAATGAAAGAAAAAGGCAGGAAATATGAGGGAAAAAATAAATAAATAAAAACGACAACAAAGCTGAGTCCTTTCTGGATATTCAACCTGAACCATCAGGTTAAAAGCAGCAACTACGTGCCATTAAAACACGTGTTTGCAAAGGTCCAGACAAGGGTTTATTGAGGTAAGGGGAGCAGAAAAGAGGGTGTTTGTCCATGCTGGCTGCTGGGAGCAGCACCACCGCATTGTTATTAGTAAAGCCCCTCCACCCACTAGCCTCACTCCTGTCGCAGAAAAAAAAATGTTAACTCTTCCATAGCTGGCTGTGCGAAACTGTATGAGGCGGGACAAAGAGGAGGTAATTTCAAATGCAAAGCGGTGCAATGATAGTGCAATTCTCCGTGGGACTGTGAGGATGCCACAAGCTCACCAAGACTCGCAGACATACACAGTCAGACATAAAGCAGGAGAGGCGAGACGGACCAGACAAAGAGAAGCTGAGAGCAACTTAGACGAGCTGAGTCACTTGTGTTTATTTCGAGAGAATATAGAAACAGAAAATGATGCTGCGGAGTGCCAAGGGGGTGCAAAGGAGCGGGGATGTGACGGATTCTGGTTAGTATTGTAATGTGCAAGCGTATGTGCAATGAGCAAGTGGTAAACCCCTGGGGTATGGGGGAGGGAGAGCTGCCCAAGGATCAGTGAGAGGTGAGCAAAGAATAGGGCAAGATGAGGGGTTTTTGGGAGGGGCAATGATATGCAAAAAGTGCGTGTGTGGGGGGGGCTTTTTTTAAGAGTTTTCATACATTCAATAATGGAAAGCTAGAAAGTACAACACAGGAGAAGAATCCCCTTGTGCTGCTGTTCTGGGAGTGGATTTTATTTGGTGGGAGTAAGTCTAAAAAAAGAACATAGATGTACACTGTTGAGAAGTTTCATAAAACATTAATGAGGTAGACCTAACCAAGGATAACTACAGCGGTTCTTTCTATCACACACGTGCTTTTAAGTTCACTGACACAATTCTATAAAGTTTCTTAATAACATCTGTAGCTTAATCAAATAATATGAGACAAATATACAAATAAGATACATTTAAAATAAAAAAAGCAAAATCAGGTGAGCGCTTAAACTGTCTGACACAAGTGAATAAAGGTCTTTCATGTCTGTTCCTGGTGGGACACGGAAAACTGTATGTGTGTGTGTTTGTGTGTCATGAAGGGAGGCGTGCCTCTCTTTTCACCCTGTAATGTCTTGCCTGCGACTGCAGGGGAGGAGCTACAATAAGCTCAATGCCACCTTCCAGACAAAAGCAGCGTGAATTCGAGAATGCGTGTGCTGATGCTCGGTTCACACATAAGGCACATGCGTGTGTACGTGCACTTGCAAGTGCAGAGCGTCTTGCGTCCAAAGTGTGGAGGATTCTTACAATTGTGTTATTAAAATAACTGCAACCTTTTCTATCATTTTCTTACATTAAACCTATTTCACCACTATCGGGAAACCGCTGTTATATTTATTAGTAGACTGCAATCATCCAAGCAAAAATGTTAAAAAAAAAAAAGACAAAAATGTTTCAAAATAATTAAAACCTTGCACTTGTGACATGTTATTCAAAGGCACACTGACCAACTTTAGTGTCCTTCTCAGCTTCAGTTCACTTCCCATCTCAATTTCTCCCTCTCTCCCTTCCTTCCTCCTCCTTCTCCTCCGTTCTGTCCTATTAAATAACCTTGAAGGTCATACTGGTGTGCTACATTCATAGGCTTTTCTGTACCTACAGAAACAAATACATACACACACACACACGGTATAGGAACCTCACGCTTAGACAAAACACACAAAGTCAGACACGCACACACACACAGCCGGCAGTGGTATTTCTGGCAGAGATCTGATAAATTGATCGCTCTTCAGACCTAGCAGAGGTCAGATGTAATGAATCAATCACACATGCATCAGCATCGAGAGCAGCAACTAGAGCAGTCAGTGTACAGCCAAGGCCGTAAGATCTGCTTTCCTGCTTTGATGCAGTGTCAACCTCCACGTTAACATGATCGGGAGGGATTGGTGAGATTTAGCAAAACGGACTTGAAGATCCATAAATGTGGGAAGTCTCTGATACTGAGATCAATAGTGGCAGCAGACAATTCCAATAAATGCTGAAAACATCACTTATTTTTACACGGAAACTGTCAGATTAGAGGCACATTGTTTACATACTTCAGTAGTACAGGCAAATTCTGAACTTTAACGGTTGCAAACTAGAACGGATTTGAAAAAAGTACAAGAACTTCGGCCAAGCAGCTGAAAAAGGGGGATTCACCCCAACAAAGACACCCCCATCCAACTGCCTTAAGGACAATCCAATCATCCGACACCGGTCAATTGAAACAACAGCGTGAAATCCCTCAGTCACTTTTAATTGTTCCATCCGTTGTTTTCTTTTGTCAGGTCTCAAGTCTCCAACAATGAGACTGAGAAAATGGGAAGTGTTGCAAATGGAATTGAAGTATCAATACAACCTCTGTGCCGTGAATTCCTTGAAAGCAGTCAAGATACTGAAGAATTAGTGTTTGCATGAGTGTGCAGCAGTGTCACTCGTGGACTTAGAAATGAAAAGTTATTAATCATACTATCAGACTTCAAACCTTGGTATTATAAATGTACATTTGTCCACTTTCACTGGTAAAAAGCTTAAGCCTGAGCGGGCAAACACGACAAGAAATTTAAAATATTGCAGCTTTTCCGCTATCAGTTAACAAGAATTATATGTTATGTATTAGAAAGCTGTGAGAGTCTTTGCTTTTGAAGTCTATACACTCACAAAAAATAGCTCATCAATAAATGACATTTGGCGAGAAATGAAAACAAAATCCTTCAAAATCAAGTCCATATCATCTCTCAGTGCAGTGGATCTGGTTTAAATCCTAAAATCTATACTGGATCATTAGCAACACTCACAGAGACTTGACCTGCTCCATCCATCTCCATCGCACCGTCTCTTCCTTCTGACCTCACTTTCTCTCCAACACTGTGGCTCAACTTCGAGGTTACAGCTATTTATATGTAGAGTCGAGCTAAATTCCTTCGCGCATTGCCGTGATGCGGGCCTAGTCAAAAACAAACTGTATTTATGGTGCTGGTCGAACCGAGTCCGGCAGCAAGACCCGAAATCCTACGAGCAAAATAAGTGCGACACTTTTTCGGGAAATCAATGCTAGCCCTCCGAGCAAAATAAGCACGGGGTGTTTACAGTCGTGCGACTTACCTGCAGCTTTCTCTGTTGCTGATTCATTGAAGAATGTCGGTGAAAACCCAGGAGTTGCCAGCGCGTCTCTCCACTTCCTCCCCACTCTCCCTGGCTGCCAGAAACGACGCACAGAGAGAGAGAGAGATAGAGATAGAGAGAGGTACTGCGGACAGCAGGAGGAGGAGGGAACTGGAGGAGGAGCGGTGCTGATGCTGCAGCCGACACCTGGCTGAGCATCCTTCTGCTCAGACGGCCGGGCTTTTTTAACACATGTGCGCCCTCTGCTGGAACATGTGGGAAGCAGCTCTTCCCACGTGGTGGGATTCCAATATGACCGCGACTGGATTTTGAAAAGCTGAATTACAAGTCCTACCGTGCTATAAATTCAAAAATCATTTAAGCATTACAGACATATGGAGTCTACATACTGACACTGGTACCAAAATAGCAGGATATGTGTAGGATTTGTGTGTGTGTGTGTGTGTGTGTGTGTGTGTGTGTGTGTGTGTGTGTGTGTGTGTGTGTGTGTGTGAGAAGATGTATATACAATTAGGTTCATAGGTTTTTGGAAAATGACAAATTTTCCAAGATTTTAAATCAATCAAGTGGGCCTAACATTGATGTCCTAAAATATCTCAGTTGTGAATAAAAGATTCTGTTTTTTATTTATAGTTTACACAGTTACACGCATTTCCTGTATTTCAGTATTTTATGTTCATCTCTTTCATACTGTTGTAGGTCCATACATAGTGATTTGGCACAACATGTAGATTCCTTTGAGTTAAATTCCTTTTATAAAATTATGGGAAGTGCTTTGGCTATAAAACTGTAATTGAAGAACTACAAATGCAGTGAAACTATGATATGTGTGAAAAGTTAAAGATCTGCCATCTACAGTTAAAGAAATCAATTGTATCCACACCCCTAATTATAGCTTCCCTGCGGCTGGCCCTGGGCTCATTAGATTCAGTGAAGGAATATCTTAATGCTTCAGGTTATCAAGACATTTTAGACAAGTCTCTGCTTCCGTCATGGGAACAGTTTAGGGTTTAGGGAACACAGTATTTAGATCCCACTTCCGCTTTGCACAAAGCGAGATTCATATAGTTGGATGTGTTTATTGTGAAAGAACTTGACTGGCGAACACAGAGCCTTGTCCTCAGTCTCATTAAACACTTTTGGGATGAACTAGCAGAAAAACTTCAAATGTCCAACATCACTGCTTCACTGCTTCTTTCATTCAAAATGCAAGCATCATTTTGATAGTGAAAACCATGTTTAAAGAAATAAAACATGAAGCCAGTCATTTTGATCATACAATCAAAATTTTATTAAGTTCAGTTTGTGTGTTACATATTTTAATGACAGTGGTGTAAAACTCAGCCAAACAGTATCCAATTACATTTGTAAAAATTCAGCATGGGTATTAAAACACATCAATAAACAGGAGAAAACATGTAAAATGAATGGCGGACATATAACTTCCTCAAAAGAGACATTTCATTTGATTAGAAAAAACAAACAAGTGGTAAAAATTTGGCCTCTCTTATTTTGCATTAGAAAATACATGCTACAAACCACAAATGCAAAGATACAGCAGCCAGCACTGTGAAAATCCACTGTCACTTAAAGTTGGAGGACATGAACTGAAAATCTGAAACTGTCATTGCTTTCATCCTAAACATGTACAAAGATTCAGAAGTTAGATTTACTGCCATTACCAATGGGAGAGCTAACACAACGCACAAGTTAAACAACTTGCAATAGTGTTGTCTACACTCCTGGAACATTAGTTTGTGTATTACATTCTGCGTTGCAGATCTTTGCTTTACAATGTTTCATGATTGCTGCTTAAGAAAACAAAGATATAAACAAACATACCACTGCATTAAAACTGTACTGTTAAACCACAACTGAACATGAGGACCAAGTTTTGGACCTCAAAAGGCATCAATGAAAAATTTTCACATGTAGAAACGGTAAAGCACAGCGAACTGCAGCTGCTTTTATACATCCAGACAATGACCTGACCACAGATTTCTGTTAGTGAAGAATTATGTCACAGATAAGCCAAGTGTAATGTGAGAGCTTGTAATGGAGCAATGTTAGAACAGTATACTTTCTATTGTTACATAAGAACTGGGAGATTTTAGAGAACTTAGGTATTCATACCAACCTGTATTTTATACTTACATGTGTTATCTGATGATAAGACTGCTGCACATACACTCAGGTCCATAAGTATATGGACAATGACACACTTTATTTGTGTTTGTTTTTTTTGTAATTTAGCCTTTGTGGACCACCACACAACGATGGATTTTAAATCAAAAATAAACCAAAATAAACAGCTGCCAAATCAATAATCTGTTACAAGAAGGGACACAGGGGGGCAGCTGAGCAACACCAGAAAGCGTAGGAAACTACAGGAGAAACTAAAGTGGATGATCGCAGAATTCTTTTCAGAATCAGAATCAGAATCAGAATACTTTATTAATCCCGAAGGAAATTAGGGTAACAGCAGGCAGCACGCTAATGGCGCATGCGCACTTACAAAGGAACCTTCTGACCAACTTTACACAAACATCACTTTGGGGAGACATGTCAGAAAGGTAGGCTGATAGGAAAAAAACAACAAAAATACATAACATGAGGTAAGAGGAGGAGAAAAAAAACTCCACTCAGACTGAGCTCCTAGTGGGAGAACAGTTTGATAACAGAAAAAACACCTCAGCACAAAAAGCACATGACTATCAGTACACCATAGAAACACAAGAAAGGGTAAGAGAGAGCCGGTGTAGACAGCGCATCTGGTCCTGCAGCGTGTCTGCGCTGGTCCAGTCGACTGCCATCTTCCCCGGTAGGGCACAAGCATCGAAGGCGTTTGGAAAGGGAGGGGGGATCAGTGTGTGCATATCAGTGTATGTGTGTGTGTGTCCAGAGTTCAGCTGAGACAGTGTCCTTCGCCCCGCCAGGCTAAGTAAACAGTCTTCCAGCCAACCCAGGCCAACCCAGGTGGTCTTGCATGGAATGGGGGGGACGGTCTAAACACAGTCGTTATCAGAGTGTTCTTGACTTTCTTGGTTAAGAAAGTCAAGAACACTCTTTAGGAGGTAGTTAGTTGCCTTCATGAATGGAAATCGAGTCATTTTAAAAGAGGATTCAATCTGCTGGTTAAACTCAACAAGAGACAGGCCAGATTAGACTTTGCCAGAAATATATCTAAAAGAACCTGCACGGATGAAGCCAATAATAATGGGAAAAGGATAGTGAAGCAGGAAAAAAACAACTCATGATCCAAAGCATAACACATCATCTGTCAAACACGGTGGAGTCAGTGCTATGGCATGAGTATGTATGGCTGCCAGTGGAACCAGTTTACTAGAGTTTATTGATGACGATTCAGCTGCTGATATAAGTAGCAGGATGAACTGTGAAGCATGCAGGGCTGTACTCTATGTTCCAATTCAACCCGGTTGTACAATGGACACTTCGCAGTGCAAACTGGATAATGACCAAACACATTCTGCAAAAGCAACTTTCTCAAGGCAAAGAAAGGCTATGTTCTTTAATGGCCATATCAGTTACATCAAGCCAACAGAGTTACACTTTCAGAAGAAAAAACTGAACTAATTTCTGGATGTCAGACCATCACTGACTGTAAAAGATTTTTGCCCAGTTATTAAAAGCAACCCTTGTTAATTTCTCCAGGGTTTTTTTGATTTGCAAATTCCTACAAATCTCCATCATTCTCTTCCCTTACATCAATGCCATTGGACAGAAAGGCTTCCTTTTCTGGTGATGCTGACTTGTGGTTAAGCCCTAAGCCCATCATCTCTGTGTCCGGAGTCGAATGAGCTGCAGCTGACAGGGTGCTGTGACGGATACCATAGCTGAAGTAGATCGCGAAACCTGGAAAGGCAAAAAGAACCGGTGTTATGGAATCCTAGCTTTTCAATGCAAATACACCTGCTGAACTTTTCAGTCTAAAAACATGTACCTTTTTAATAACATTGACATTTTCGCAACCAACTGACAAAGTATGTTTACTCGTGTTTTGTAAATGTTTCAGATCGGTCTGCGAACACATTGCAATGTCAAGTCAAAGCAGCTAGCCCATTTCAAGCAGCTAAAGCAAGTAAAATAGTCAGCTGGGTGTGTGAGACTTTTCAGCATCATCCTAGGTAAGTGTAGCGAGCAGAATTCTTGCAGTTAAAAAAAGAACGATGGAGTGTAACTACCTATGGCCATCCAGATTGAGAATTTAACCCAAGTGCGTTCTTCAAGCTGCATCATCAGGTAGATATTGACAAACATGCTGATCACTGGAATGAAGGGCAGCATGGGCACCTGGGAGACAAATACCACAAAAGGAGAAAGCGTAACAGTATCCATTAAAACTTAGCGAGCGTGAACTCTCAGGGGGCAGAGGTAGTGCTGAAAGGGCTTAAATCAAACCTTGAAGGAGAGTTTAGTGTGGTTCTGGGGCTGTCTCCAGATGATGAAGACCACGAAAAGACACATCATGAAGATGACGCTGAGGGCTACCAAGTTCCACGAAGCAAGATCTCCATAAGATGCCAGAACACTGAATGCCAGCATCAGCATTCCTTTAAAATGAAAGAAATGTTATTATCTTATGTGTAATACTTCACAAGTGCAATGTGATTTTTAACAGTGAAGATACTGGAAATAAATCCATCACCTACATTCAAGGCGAGCACACTTGTTGGGTTGTTTACCAAAGATCTAACACCTTCATTTTATTGAGTAAGCAAATAAATGTTATTTCTACAGCACATTTAAAACTAAAGTGCTTTACAAGGTCTTTATACTTGATTTTCTTACATTATTTGTATGATTTTATTGCCATTTTAAGGCAGTCCTGGTTTAATAACATACCGAGGAGAAAGACACAGACGTTGACAGTGAAGCCTGACAGTTTGGATGGTGTGGGGTTGTCTGGGAACAGCAAGGTTTTGAAGCTGAGCCTCTCTTCCATACCGGGCAGGATGTTGCCCTCATTCAACTCCATCTCCTCGTGGCTACTGACAATCTGGTAACCCATGCTGGGCCGGTACCTGAAACAACAAGAACAAACACCCATAATGAAGTGTTCAGACATAGCAGTTGTACTCTGTGTTCCTGCCACTTAAAATAGTTGCTAGCACCGGTGACAAAGCTGGTAATGCACACTGCAACATTAGCACACAATGAACCTGCTTATAAGCAATGTCAATGCTGCGTATGTTTGAAATAGCTTCCAATAGTTTTGTTGGCTAGCATAAACAACTATAAACATGTTCAGACCGTGTCCAAGCTGATATATTCTCACCAACCTGAGCACCAGGATACAGGCAGCCACTAATGTGTAGGCTAGCAGCGTCCCTATCGACATCAGGTCCACCAGGTCCTTCAGCTCGAACATTAACACCATGACAACTTCACAGTACAAGGAGACAAAAAATAAAAATTTAAAGTGAGAATGCTTGTTTGATCCCATCAATTATTTTCCATACTTGTCTTAGAAGAATAAATTAAGATGTGTCTAACATTCAGCATGCTTATACAGTTACTGTGAGCATAGAAGTATGCTGATCATAAGCTCAAATGATGCCATTGAGTACAGCCTCATAAAGATGCTAGCTCGAATGTACATATTCTTTTCACAATAGTGATTCCCAAAGTGTGGGTCATGACCCTCTGGTGTTCCAGTGGTTTACCACACACACAAGAAATCTTTGCTACAAAAAAATGTATAATATATAATTATATGAGTTCAAAATTTACTTGAAATTTCACAACTACAATCTTCTTAGGGTGCTGTATTAGGATATAGGGTAAAAATAGCATTATGGAGCGAAACCAGCAACCACCTGGCGGCAAAGTCATTCCATTTCATTTATATGACACTCTTATTTTTCCGCTCTATTTTTTAAATGGGGCAAAATCTCATATCACGTCACTGGTGGGGAAAGATAAAAAATGAAGCAGTGGCTAAGAAAGGAAAGAAGTTAATAGTAAATCAATCTCAACAAAACAAATCAAGAAAAGATTAAAAACCTGTTGATTAAAGTTTTGATTAAAGGTTTGCATGTTTTCAGTTTTAAAAAGGGCCCCAGTTGGGAATGGATAAAGTATAGGCTGGAGGTGGCAAAAAGAGCTGCCTCTATTAAAAAAAAAAGTTATAAAAAGTTTTTAAACTTAATCTTTCAAAAACCAAAAAGTCTCTGCTTTGTTCTTTTTCTCTTCAATTCAAACCTGACCTTCTATCACTGCCTCTCTCAAGTCCCTCTACTCAAATACAGGAATTTGCGTTTTTATTTAACGCCCCCCTTTATCTTACCAGCTATAGCCCCGGCAGCAACAGTAGATGTTACGGGAGATTTTCTCTCGCTGATGTTGGCCAAGAAGGAGAAGAGCAGGCCATCCTGCGCCATGGCAAGGATGATACGAGGTAGGGGGAACATGGAACCCAACAGACTGGGGTAAAGGTGGGGGGAGGGCATCATATTGTGATGGCAGCGGTTTGGTGTAACGTGAGGGACAAGGGGGAAAGAAGAATTAGGAAAGGTCAGCGAGTACCAAGGGAAGATTCAGAGAAAGTAGACGTATGTGGGTGGAAAGATCTGGGGGTTAAAGAACATGCTGCAGCGTGCCAGACTGGCAACACTGTTGAAGAACAACATGCTGGGACAAGGATACTCTGATGTCAGCATGTAAAATTTGGCCCCCAGTATGACTGCATGTTTTGCACATGCTGTTACTGTCAGTTTTAGTCCACGTACCATGCGGTTTAGTTTGGATTAGTGCTGGTGCACATCTCCTTCTCAAGATGCAAGTTAGAAAATATGTCTCAAGTTTCCCAACAGAAAAAACAATGGAAGACTTATAGTATAGACACAATAACCTTGACTCCCTCAGCCAACTAAACAGAGACCTGGCTATGTAAAACACTTAATAATTAGTTTTTAATGCTAACACATGTTAGTATCTCACCTGCCAGAGAGGAAGTGACAAAAGTTGCATTTAGTGGGGTTTTGGTGCAGGAGTTGACCCTGGCCAAGGACTTTGATAACAGCCCATCATCAGCCATAGCCATGATCACACGAGGAACAGGGTACAGACAACCCAGCAAGCTAACATGGGGGGAAGGGCGTACCAAAATATAAAGTATCCACAGGAGCAACCATGTGAAACATGCATAAGCAAAGACAACAGCACACATATGCAAGGAGCATTACATTCAACATAGATACAGCAGATTAAGACAAAAGAAAAAAACACAGAACACAGGATACTTAAATATGTTGTGCATACATTTTAAGTTAGGAACACATGTGCAACACTTTGTAATGTAACTTTGTAATATGTAAATAACAATTTAATGCAATTTTTTTGCAGATCTTATGCACCCATATTTTATTCAAAATAAAACGTGACAAAAATCAATGTTTAAACTGAGAAAATGTACCATTAAAACAAAGATACTAGCTCATTTTTATATTTAATATTAGCTGAATTTAATATGTCTTAGTATAGATGGGACAGGGCCATGCTGTTTGCCACTGTGTGGCATCCTCTCTTCTTTTAACAACAGTCTCGAAACATTCGAGAACTGAGGAGATCAGCTGCTGAACCTTTGAAAGAGGAATGTTATCTCACTCTTATCTGATTTGAGCTGTTCAACAGCCCTGGGTCTTGTTTATCGTATTTTTCACTACACGTTTATTTTCAATTCATTTTATTTTTATAGCACCAATTCATAAAAACAGCGCCTCAAGACTCTTTATACTGAAAGATATGGACCTTACAATAATACCAAGTGCTTGCTCAAATACCTTTCAGCAAGCACTTGGTGACACTGGGAAGGAAAAGCTCCCTTTTAACAGTAAGAAACCCTCTGGCAGAACCAGGCTCAGGGAGCGACAGCCATCCACCACGACCTTTTTGTGATGATAGGAGAAAAAATATTTCATGTAAATCTTTTCAGCTGGTGAAAGGTCTGGACTCCAAGTAGGCCCTTTGAGCACCCTCTGCTACTATGAAACCATGCAGTTCTAAGTGTTTCAAGAAGTGGTTTAACACAGTCTTGCTGAGATATGCAGCATATGTCACTATAAAACCTTTAATGTACTAATGCACTAATGCATCCCCTTAAAATCAGAGATGCATACTTTTGGACACAGCGATGACAACATGCATAGTCTCTCTCCTTACTAGTCCAGAGGACACGGTGTCCAAGTTTACCTAAGGGAATTTCAAATTGCATTTCACTGGACCACAGCTTTGGCCCAGAGAAGACAGCATTTCTAGATCATGTTCATAAATAGTTTCTTCTCTGCATGATAGAGCTTTAACCTTTGTGAATCATGCCTGGTTTTAATGCAGTGTTGCCCGAGGGGCCGAAGCACATGAGCTTCCAATATTGATTTCTGGCTATTGCCTTTAGTGCAGCGATGAACCATTTAAGATAATATCAAAATGTTCTTTTTCAGCTGTTTGTTGCACCCATGCCCAGTCTGGTGCCATCAAATTCTAAATTATCATTGTATCGTAATTTTTATCATGAAATAGTAAAATACTCAGTTTAAACATTTGATGTGTTTTCTATGTTCTATCATGAATAAAATATTGGTTGATTGTTGCTATTATTAATTGCTAAATATAACATATATGGACCATCATTTAAAGTGATTAGAAACTAATTGTTAGTAAAAAAAAAAAAGTCAGCTATATTCTCAGCAGCATGTTTTATTTTTAGTTAAGGCATCAAATGCTTTCCGAAGTTAAATATACACTCTCGCTCAGAAACACAAACATAAATATATGTAAATGGTAAATGGTAAATGGCCTGTATTTATATAGCGCTTTACTAGTCCCTAAGGACCCCAAAGCGCTTTACATATCCAGTCATCCACCCATTCACGCACACATTCACACACTGGTGATGGCAAGCTACATTGTAGCCACAGCCACCCTGGGGCGCACTGACAGAGGCGCCCCAGGGTGCCTCTGTGTGTGTGTGTAGTTATCTGAGACAGAACCGTGTACACAACTGCGCATTTAAAATGAATGATAGTCTTTGGTTACGCTCCAGAAAGCAGATGTAGTGAAGATTCTGAGTTTGCTAATCCTGAAATAGGGGAAATTCTGGATCTTCTGTTCCAAAAAACAGGAGCTTAAACTCTGAGTTAGTTACTGACTCCTGCCCTCCTGCTGCAGCTGTAGCAGCTGAGTGACAGTGTTTCATTTCCCCATTCAAACATCTATATTTTGATAGGATTCCAGTTTGATTTTTTTAAAGGAAAATTGCAGTTGTCTAATGATGACTGAGTGGACAATGCTGAATAAATGTCATAGTCCACAAGGAACAAATTTATATTCCTCAGCCTAATAGAATATCTACTGGTATTCACAGTTGCTTATCTTAGTGGTAATCAGTTCAAAGTTTACTCAGAACAAGATCTAGTACATGTGCATTGTGCTTCTAAGTTCAAATCTCTTACCTTGTAGACAGAGCGCAAAGAGAGCCTACAGCTACGGCATATTTCGCGCCCCCCCAGCCCACATAATTAAAAGCTGTAGGCAGAGGGCTGTTGCTGTCCAGCAGGTAGTATGGCATCATGAGGGTGAGAGCACCAGAAACGCTGAAGTAGATCACAAAGCAGATGAGCAATGAGGATACGATACCAAAAGGAATGGCTCGCTGGGGGTTCTTCACCTCTTCACCTAGGACATATATAATATATAGACACAGTTAAGAGCCAAGATATGCAAATCTGCTTCTGTATGACTTCAACGGGTGCAGAAATATCTTCAGGTAATGTGCCATTTTTTGCTTATATTTATATTTGAAAAACATCGTCAGAAGACAGAAATTCTTACTTTCAGCGTTTGAACATGAGGCAGAAAAGTGAATATGTGAAAATTCAGTGGAACGAAAACACAGAACACAGTACAAACTCTAGTGTTGGATGGATGATGGATGGATATTCAGATTTTGGAGGAGTTTTATGCTTTCATCTGAGAATTGTCCATTTGAATGCAGGGTGCAGGCACTGTATTCAGAAAGGTAACATAATTTACAGAAGTGCTGCAGTTGAATCGAGAAGTGCATGCAAAGTTTTGTGGAAATTAACTGAATGCTAAGTGGTTGACTGAACCTGTAAATAGTAGTGAAATTACTTTACCTTCTTAGTTATTTCCTAAATCGCCCCATCGTCTGCTATACAGCTATGTCTTTGTTACTAGCCACTCCCAATTCATTGCAAGGTTTGAAGATATTAGCTTATTTTTTGGGGGGAGCCACCATGCTGAGGGGCCTAACTGCTCAGCTGCAGGTGATTATGTAGGAAGGCCTTGCTGTGTAATAAAACCACATTACGGTGATGGAGCGAGTGCATAAGACGCACAGTTACGTGTCAAAGCAGGCCCAAAGTACTGTAAAATAAAAGAGCTCTGAAACGTGACGGAGACAACTGCTGTGTGGATGATATGTGTGTGTGTGTTTGTGTGTGTCTGTGTGTGTGTGTCAGGGGGAAATGGAGTATGGCTTCATGCCAACTTAACTCTTACTGCCATACACACACACACATGCAAAAAGATCATTGTGAGTTTGTGTTATGTCTGACAATCGTAATTTAAGGCTAACTGGTCAGCTTGCCAGCCAGTTAAAATTCAGGAAACCTATGGGTGGGAAAAACCTTGTAACATGTATAAAGAAACAAGGCTGTTCACAAACTCTGCAAAACTCAGGGAAAAACCTCTGGAATGCCCTCTTCCAAAACCCTGTTTGTTCCCCCCCTAACCTGAGTAGCAGTCTTTTGGCCTTCAGCCAATAGCAGAAATAAGTCAAACGCAGTAAAGTGCATCTTTAATTTCTCTCTTGCCCCCCTGTTATGTAATACTTCTGGATGTTTAGGAAAGCTCGGGGCTGAAACGGTTCCAAAAAGATTGAGTTACATTCCCCCCTCTCTCCCTGAAAATGGAAACACACCCATGAGGCCGTCAAAGGGAGATGTATGTGAAACTGCGAGACGTGAAGCAGAGGGAGTCAAAAACAGAAGGTCGACAGAGTTTTCAGGTCAGATCAGCACTAACCTGTGGTAGCAATGCAGTCAAATCCTACAAACCCATAGAAACAGGTAGCGGCTCCTGACAGGACACCGGTGAATCCAAATGGCATGAAGCCGCCGATTCCTAAACTCTCTGCGCTTGGCAGGACGTCTGTCACACTAAACCAGAGGAATATAAATAATATGAAATATAGTTCTAAAAGAATGTCATCCAGATAAAAACAAAATAGAGTAACAGAGACAGTTAAAGGGAAAGATTCAGCATTGAATATGTCCTTACTTGGTGCTGTTTGTTGTATAACTTGCATGTAGGATCTCTTCAGGGTCTAGCTGCCAGTTTTTAATATTGCCTTTGACGAATCCAGAGATCACCATGAACACCAAGACTAGGACATTGATACAAGTGAAGACCTTGTTCACCATTGCTGATTCTTTGACCCCAAATGCCAGCAGACCTTAGAATTGCAAAGGACAAAGAAATGGAAAATGAAAAATGTCTTGGGAAAATGTGTTAAGTGTAATATTAAATGTTTTCTATGTCTTCTTACTTGTAAGAATGATTATGATGAAAGCACCAAATATGTCAGGATACTCTGCCAGTGCTCCTGGTACATTCAGGGCCATGTACTGTCTGCAGAACTGCCCTATGGGGTTCCCTATCAACTCATCAAAGGTGGCGCTCCATGCACGAGCCACGCTGGAGGCACCTGAGACGAAGAAAAAAACATTCTTGAAGACAAATTTCCTCCTACACATGACCTTAAACTAGGCAAAACAGAAACAATAAAGCAGTGGTGCTTTATGCTTACCAATGACGTAGGAAAGAATGAGATTCCATCCAGTGATGAAGGCCCACAGCTCCCCTACAGTCACATAGCAGTACAGATAAGCCGAGCCTGTTTTGGGAACACGGGCTCCAAACTCAGCGTAGCAAAGCCCGGCTAACACTGAGGCTATAGCTGCTATTAGGAATGACAGCACAATAGCAGGACCTGTGGAAGGTGGTGGGAATCATATGATTAAAAACTTTCAGGTTTTTCCTCAATACGCATGTTTTCACTATCAAAAGTAATGTCACTTGCCTGAATTCTCTCTTGCAACAGCACCAGCGAGCACATAAACACCAGCACCCAATGTACTGCCCACACCGAGGGCTACCAGGTCAAAGGTGTTGAGACATCGGCACAGACGGGAGTCCTCGGAGTTAGAGTTTACCACTTTCACCCTCATCAGCTGCTTCCTGAAAGTGGAAGCAGCGTGCAGAAGGCTCTTTATAGCCATGGATCACACTCTGGTCTCAGCAAAAGTCAGGGTTTAGGGGTTCAGAGGTCACAACCTAAAGATGAAAGACAGTAAGTTTAAAAAACACGCTTAGTTTTTCATCTCCCCTGTTTAAACAAAGGACTCCGAATCATTTCTGACAATAGCTAAGGAAGCTCATTATAGTGCGTTACTCATTGCAGAAAATAAACTAAAAGTATCTGCCAGGATTGTTACTGTTTAGCCCATGTTTGGATCATACAGCTAAGTCATTTGCACAAGATAAACACAAGTAACAGGGAGTAGCAGCCTGACAAGTATCCAGACACCTTGTCAGATTACAGTGACCTAAGGATATGAACACGAGAGGTCATGCGGACAGTGCAACAGTTTTGCCGCAGCTCACGGAAACTTCCACCCAAGGACAAGCTGATGTGAGAACACTGTCGTCGCACTTACCTCTGAGAATAATCAGGCTCACATTCAATTTTCCAGCCTAGCACATCACACGTTAATTATGAATTACACTGTATAAAGATGTCTAATAAATGAGCTTGTATCCAAACCAAGCAAAATTACACACATATATCTAAAGCCGACTTAGACGACGCTGTAAAATATAGCATATGTAAATACAAATATAATATCACATGCAACCAGCCACATTTTAGGGAATAAATGAAAATAACTGCTCAGGACAAAAAACACTGTACAGATATTTTCATGTCACTGAACTAAAAAACAAAACAAAGAAAAAACAAACAAACATAGAATCTTTGAAAAAAGGCAAGAAAATACAATAACTCATATTTACATTAAACAAATGGGGAAATTTTAGTAATGTGCTGGCACAATGAAATGATTCTATTCCTTGTTGCATCAAGCTGTCCACCATTATCAAACTGAAACTGCTACAGAAGTCACACCTGCAGCAGTGTAGAGGTCACTATAGTTTGCATGTTGTCAGTGATTATAAATGATGATACACGTTCAACGGTAAGCTCGATGGCCATTCATTAGATTTTCACAGGTGACTGCCTCTTTTATTTTCCACTATTAAGGGCCTAGATAATGAACATATGCCTTTTGATTAGATGCACACCAATTGGTCCTTTATTAGTTAAATGAGAAAATCAAATGTTAATATTTTCCTGGTAGATTCTGACATTTACAGACCAAACAGTTGATAGAGAATATAATCAAAAGCGAAGATAAGTGTTAGTTCCAGCCTTCAATTACAGAATTGATATATCTGATTCATATACTGCATGACATAAAAAACTAGCATTTTTTCAAAGTAAAATGTGACTTCAGGTTGCCATTTCTCCTTAATGCATGCCATGTATTAACCCTATATTATTTCACTCATTCAGCAAATGAAAGTGAATGGTTAACGTGTATAGACATGCAGAAAAGTAACAATGCGCAAGTAAAAGTTGAGAAATGATATGCTTTATTCATCTTAAGAATAACCATTGTACAAATAATCTATTAAATCTGGACTAAACCAGAAGCACTAATACTGCATACTGCTTTGATTATCACAGCATTACACATGCTGCATCTGTCTATGATCTCAGAAGCTCATAAATACAAATTTGTAATAAAAATCCAATTTAGTGTAAAGATTTTAAAAAATGTTCTGGTGCAGTCATAAAATCCTTGCAGAAAAAAACAAAAAAACAAACCAATGAAAGTGACCTATATATATCACACAACCCCTGACTGACTTGAGTATACGGGTCAGTCTGGGGTCACAACTTTCTGTCGAAAAATCTACATTTTGTCAGATTTTGTTCAAATTGAATGAAATCTGATCATTCAAAACAAACTAAAATACGCCTTCTGAACCTTATGTCAAAGTAACCTGTTCGTTGTGAAGGCAGAAAAAGACAGAACAGAGTACTTACTCAAACACACCTACAGGTACACTTCAGCGCTCGACCTAACAACTCCTGATGAAATGATAAGCGACGACAGAAGGATTAAACTGTGCATTTGTTAACTTTTCTTTAAGCTGCTGTGAAGACTGTGGGGCTTTGGACAGTAGGCGATCTGAAATAGAATCTAGAAGAATCACATGGCTTGGCTATTCCAAGCAGTGGGCACACATGCACACATGTGCAGACTTAATTCCTGCAGACTTCGGATGACTTAATAAATGCATTTCTACCAGAAGAACTCTTGTACATAGACTAATATAACAGCAGCATTGTACTTGCATATTACATTTACAACAGTATGCAATATAAAGCATGGTCCCTTGTAAGACACATTAAAAAGTATTTGGCAGGGTACTTTGGATAATATGTTAAAGAAGTGGAAGGGAGGAACTGAACAGAAAAGGGGTGTAAGCCCTTTCAACCAATGAAGTTAGACCATAAATATGACACTTCTGGACATTTGGAAAATGGCTGGCTTAAAGAAGACTTAATAGTCATTCCATAAATAGCCTTAGTTGTTATTGTAGAGTCTTTACCTTACAATATAAAGTTCCTTGAGGTGACTGAGTTTGGAAAGAAACACGTCTGGGCTTCTTTACGTTTTTTGAAGCTGTTTCACTTCTCATCCGAGGAGCTTTTTCAGCTCTAAGAGCAATTGGTGGAGAGTCCCAGATTTTTAGCCCCTATTGGGAGTGTCCCTAAGAGGGTCCTGGACACTTAAAAATCTGTCAAATTTGATATCTCGGGTGTGGGGTTAAAATTACTTAACTGAAGCTTTAAAAGAGCTTAATGTGATTGGTAGGCCTGAAAATTGCCTTTAATGAAATAATACATAAATGAATACATAAAAAATAAAGTATTCAGGAACACCACAAACAAAATGGGCAAGTGGGGTGCGTTAACCTTAATAGACAGAGCATGAGAAAACAGTGAGCAAAAGTATCCAAGGCAGTAATCAAATATAAAAGCACAAACACTGAGCAGACACCTCTGTCGATCATTGAAAACAATCAAAACGGCCCCTGGGAATGCTAATTGAGCTTTCTCAGTAGCAGATGAATGATTCTATGTCCAAAAACAGCTGGAAGAATACCAGAAGCGAAGAACTGTTTATAAGTAAAAGAGTCAACTGGTATCTGTTTAACCCGCCCCCCCCCCCAAAAAAAACAACCTTGCTGACATGATGTCTATGAATGATTAATGGTTTGAAACTGGCAGTGTTTTTAGTTGGCAGTGAGTGAGGATTACTATGTTTTCAGATAATCTCTGATTACAATTCAATTCCAAAAACATTAAGTGATCAAGATAAGAGGGATAGTGTTTTTAGGCTGAAAATTGCCCAATAAAGGGTTAAGTAATCTAGATAATTAGTCGTGCAGGGAAGAGAGTGAGTTTTAACATTGCATTTCAGTTCAGCTACATGACAATGATTATTGAAAGAGGTTGGGAGTTCACTGGGATTCGGCAGGGCTGTTGTAAGAGGAAAAGACTTACTGACAAGAGCATCACTGAATTTATTTGCAGTAAAGTCAGTGGTAGAGACAAAGATGGGCTGAAGTTTAATAAAAAGCTTTGTGGTCTGATGGAAATGTATCCTCTACATCTAAGTTCTCTAGACTTTGATCAGGTCAGGACAACACGGACAACACGTGTGAATGTTTAAACAGCTAGAATGAGTACCCTGACACCCATTGACAGAGTAACAGAGAAAAGTGCAGAAAATGATGTGCTGTGTTTTTTGGTTTTGTTTCGGCAAATCGATATATTAAAAAGCACGACAAGCTAAAGAGTCCAAAAGCAGAGAAACTGCCAAGAGAAACAAAGGACACTTAACACACTTTTTATAAAAATCAACACCTCTCTCACAACTTTGAGGAAGACTGGTGGCTGAATTTAGTCATACTGGCTTTACCATAAAGAAGTCCAAGTAAACTGAGATAATTAAATCACAAGTCACCTTTAAACAAAGTAACAAAAACAGACAGAAAAAAACTGTATCAGTGACACACTTTGTCAGGTCAATAATAATAATAATAATAATAATGATGATGATGATGATGATGATGATGATAATAATAATACAGGATTTAACTAAATAGGTTTATTTTTGACAATGACAGCTTCTATTCATCTGTACAGTACAGTGAATGGCTGAGCACAGGTGCTGAATCCATTCAGTCCAGTGTGAAGGGCATTAGCATGGAAGAGGATGGATTATTGATTTAGTCATCTGTTTTCCTGTTTTCTTCATTTCATTGGAGGAAGAAATGTAAGTGTAGATATGGGACCAGACATTCCAGACTAGATTTAAATATTACAAAGGTCGAAATCGGACACTTTGTGCTATTCTGTTTTAAAACTACTAGCTAACTATAAGTGTGGGTAAGAATTAACAACAGGCCTAATGTTTCCTGTGCTGGCTTCTGTTAATGAATTTGAAACTTTTATCTGATAAAATAAAGACATTTCTGTCTGAACGTAGCATGTCACTGTGGAAATAGCTAACGCTAGCAATGCTGGATAAAGTTAATGCTGTCAGCTTGATGAGGGCTAACACAGAGGTGGTAGAGGAAAAAAAGCGTAGCATTAACTATGGGACTGTGTTGGTATTAAATTTAGTAGCATTAGCTTTGCAAAGGTTAGACTGCAGCAGGTCTGCTGTTGTTTTCCATAGCCGTTAGCGATAACATCTTAAGCGCACAGGCTGCTAACTACATGTATAAAACTAGCTACAACTAGTTGTTTGACTGTATTTTAACCATGCAAATGTTTGCATGAAACAATATCAGCCTTCATTTATTGACATGTATGCTAATTGTGCACAGTTGCGCCAATGAAGAAGCTTTATTTCGCACAAACGTAGACAGGGGCGGCGCATGGAGCTGCGTAAAAGACAGGGTCCCTCTTCTGAAATCTCGGCTTCCTGCACGCCTTTCTCCATCAGCTGAATCTGCTAAAGCGGCAGGTTTGATTAGAACTAGAAAGGCAGCTCTGGAAGAAGTGTTTGGGAGGACTGGAGACAAACAAGGTAAATTTTCTAAACTGACATCTGTAGCTTCAGTAAGTTTTTGAGAGCAAATTTAAGAACCTACTTTTTTCCATACCACTGGAGTTATCAACTAGCTGTTGCAAACTCCATGACAAGTGTGTATGTTTCAGTGTACTGAAGAGGATCAAATAATTTACTCTAAATTTACTCTACAGTAAAGGCAATGGCTGAGCTGCCAACTGAGCGGGGTTTCCCTGGACCACCACCTGCCAACAACGGGCAACAACCTTCTTCAAGAAGGTAAGCGTGCCATCTCTCTCCCTCCCTCCTCTGTTTGTCTCCTCCGTTAAAAAAGCATCTCACGGGCAGTTCCTTCAGCTTCCCTGATGCTCGCCTCTCTTCTCTATTGACATTTTAATAGTTCATTGTTAACACGATGTCTGACCCGGTATGTTGCCGCATCGGCATTCCGTTTGCTGCAATCGCAAAAATGCGCACATGGCTGGAGGAAGTTTTTCGTGATAGCTGTTAATAGAATCATTTATATACAAGGAGGAGGAAAAGTTTGTTTAAAAAAAATACTATTTCACTATTTAAACCTGAAGTCAGTGTCTACCAGCTGGCCTGTATGTGTGGAAAGACAGAAAAAATTATTTAACGTCACATCTCGAGTTATCCGCAGTTCAATTAAGACAGGGGTTTTAGGCCATGTGCGTAAATGCGCACCAGGCTGTGTGAGGCTGTGGGCAGTATTAACGTCAGGTTTTTGGATGTTATATTCGGACATTAATCTAGCACCATTACAAAGTAACATTAACGAGTGCATTTTAGACAAACATTTCGATAATTATATATAATAGGGCTGATCGAGGGAAGTAACTTGAAAATGTCTCTGTGTGCGCGCACAGCGGGGAAAATATAGCTTTTCCAGGTGTCAAAATTTCTGTAGACATTCTGTCTATTCTGTCTAAAAGTCTGATAACCAATCAGCTCGCTGAACAAGTGGATTTGGCTGCATGTAAAACAGGCTGCGTGAAGAACCACGATCGGGGTTGTCTCTCCCTCCTGCTGAAGCTCCAGATTTTAAGTTCGGCTCCATCATCAAAATCCTAGTATTACTAAAGAATAGAAATATGTGGCTCCCTTAAACAATAATGGTGAATAAATGAACATTCTTAGTGGTACCTGATGCGCTTTTTTGTCACAAGCACATCAGGTACAAAAAAGACAGGTTTTTTAAATATTTTTTTTTAATGTTTAAGTTTGTTAAATGTAGTGCAAGGTGGTGAAGGTTTTTTTTTTTTTTTAAATCCTTTTTTGATGATTCAATGCAAAAAAGAAAGGTTTGAGATCACTTTGTACAAGTACAGGGTACCTTTGTATGTGTGTACACATGGACAGTGCTATGACAAAGTATTGGCCCTTTTCTGATTTCTCAGACCATCAAACAAATTTTATTATTATATGACAAAAAACCCCCCAAAATAAATGCAAATTGCAGTTTTTAAAAGATTATTTAATTTATTAAGAGCCAAAAATATCCAGAATTTGCTTCCTGTAAAACAGTAATTGTAAAAAACTAACTGGTTGCTCCACACTTGGCAACAGGAATTGCAATCAACTATCAACTGCTCTAACGTGAAATAATAATAACTTCACTGTCGAGGAATTTCGGCCACTCGTCTTTGCAGAATTGATTTTGAGTTAGCTATGATGGAGGCTTTTCCTGTATAAACAGCCTGTTTAAGGTCTCACCATAGCATCTCATTGTGATGTAAGAATTTGACTAGACCACTCCAAAACCTTCCTTTTGTTTATGAGTGTGTGTGTGTTTTTTTTTTAAATCATTCAGAAGTGAACTTGTTGATGCATATCTCAGATACCCAGGAAAATACTCAGTACTGTTTTACCAGTATCCCACAGGGAAAATATTTAACCTGTCCTGCAACAACAGAAGTAATGTCAAAGAAATCCTTTCTTGAAAAAATGTAACCTGTTAACTTTCAGTTAGATTTAACAAAATAAGTACCTATTTAAGATTGAGTTAATTTAAGAGGTTTTATTCATTTTACAAGTTATTTCGGTACAGATCGTGAAGGTAAAATATATTTGAGAACCTCCTAACAAACAGAGGGTACAACAAACAACACAATACCTAACACGTGGAAATAATTAAATTATTGTAGGAGAAGAAATTAAGATAAAAGCTACAAATGAAAGTTGGATGTGGTATTAGTAACAGATACAGCCACTTCAAATGCCCGCCTCATTCCTGACAGGACCATGACCTGTCCCAAGCAGCATTTATGAAAACCAGTGGTAATGTCTTGTACATCCACCAGGGGGCACTAATGGAAGTTGATTCACTTCCAGCTTTCTACACATGTATCAATGCAAAATATAAATGCAAACTGATTACTGGTTGGTCCTGTCAGAGAAGAGCGTATTTTAGATGTGGTACAATAATAATTACATATATTAGCTAGTTATGTAGTCTTATAATATATGGATTGCTGTAGCTCAGGTGGCAGAGCAGGTCAGCCACTAATCAGAAGGTCGGTGGTTCGATCCCAGGCTGCATCCTGGCTGCATGTCAAATATCCTTGGGCAAGATACTAACCCCATGTTTGCCTACTGGTGGTGGTCAGAGGGCCTGGTAGCGGCAGTGTCCGGCAGCCTCGCCTCTGTCAGTGCGCCCCAGGGCAGCTGTGGCTACAATGTAGCTTGCCAGTGTGTGAATGTGTGTGTGAATGGGTGAATGACTGAATGTAGTGTAAAGCGCTTTGGGGTCCTATGGACTAGAAAAGCGCTATACAAATGCAGGCCATTGCATCATTTTTAAATGCAGTAAATTGCTCGCTGTTAACCACCTGTTTTTCTTTTAATTCTCCTTCCACACTCTGCACATTTCTGATAAATCACTGCGGTAATTTTAACAACTTTTACAGACAGGTAGGCAGAGGGCAGACCGACATTAGCATCACAGCAGATTCCTTTGTCACACATTAGGTGATTCATCAAACAGCTCTCTGAACCCCCACAGAAGGGCAGCAACTTCCAAACCCCACGCAAATATCCTGTCAGTGCTGGTTGTGATTTTAAAACTTGTAAACGGTGTTCCAGGAATCATTGATAGAAAGTATTTATAGAACACTGTTATAAAAACAGTCACCTTCTTTGTATTTTCCCGAACTATAGGGAGGGATTTTTGCTTTTCTCATTTTAGTGCTTGTTGTTAAGCTGCCGTGCTTCATTTGCATATCGTCACCACTTAATGATGTGAAACAGACAAGCAGCACCCCACCCTCCCCCCAGCTCTGCCTGTCTGTGAAGCCTTCTTATTCAATGCCAATTATGTGTTTTGTCCTTCAATAAAATTAATCAAAAACGATTTTTAGATTACTTACATTACTGTAAAAATCCCATTTTAAAAGTATGCAGTCCAGAGTTCGTTACTGTTGTTAATACATTTGCAAACTTTGTAACATCATGGTAGATTTATACCAGAGTGTAACCCAAAACGATGCAGAAGTCATTTCAACTTGCAATGATCTGACAAACCAGAACATGCCTGTTTAGTGTATTAAGGTCAGAGAAGGTCAGTCACAGAAACAGTTTTCAGCGCAGCGTTCATGAAACCCCCGACATCAGAAAGTCAGGTTTTTTTTACTCTTGTGGTAACTGTGAGAGCATGTGCTGCTCTCCTTGAAACAAATTGAAGGTTTCAACAGAAAGAACAAAAGCTCACTATCAAGTGGGAAAATCTTAAATATATGGAATTCACATAGTAGTATAGACTCCATTTTTTGCCAGTCTTCTAATGCCCCGCTTTCAGGAAGGCACCATGAGGTTGCTTTGTTTGTTTGCTCACATTTTCAAAGACCCAGCCCAGCCCTCATAAACAGCCTAAACAGCTGATAAGAGTTACACACCTACACACACCTATCAAGTTAACACAGGTGGAATACACTTGGATTTGGATGGTTGCAAGGTTAAAACAGAACTTGAAGAAACATTCCACCCTAAGGTACAAAACAATTATAAGGCAAAGACCTTTATAAAAATAATACTGAGAAAATCATCGGACTGAAAGCAGCAATATTGAGTGGCTGTATCTGTATACTAAGCTAAACTAGTTATACTAAAATAAAGACAATATAAAAAAACAGACGGCTAACTGTGAACGATTGAACTGGTCACTGTCCGCATTTTAAAACGGACCTCACAGCTGGCTACAACAACATAAGAACCTCAGTTTAAAAATAAAGTCAAAGTAGGAAAGTTAAAGTTAAAGTCATCTTTTCCACATCTAATTTTATTAAAAACAATATAGTTTTTGTTTTTATAGTCTCTCTAGATAGCACAAGAAACTTTAGAGTGAAGACTTGGTTAGCTGTGTGCGTGTGAGAGAGGGAATAAAGCAAAAAGAGAAAGCTCTCATTTAAATTAGAGCAAATTCCAATGAAAATCTGCCTTGAAACATTTGATAATGTTATGGTGTGCACTGTACCGTTTGAAGTACAGGGTTCACTCAGCCATCAGAGCTATAATCTGTTCAAATAAACACCCAACATAATCACTAAATGCAGAATTCTACAGATACATTTTATGCATACACAGAAAAGCACTAAGTGATGCCTGTCCAGCAGAATTAGGAAGACACCCACTGATAATTAGACTGAATTAAATAAAGTAAAACATTTTTGATCACCATAAGTCCAGCTCCTAAGACACACTTCATTCTAAAGCCCTCTAAACCCAAAGAATGAGCCTGACTGATCTCACAAAAACACTGCTTTCCAAACACCAGCCAGCTAATTATAACAAAATGCAAATAAATGTATGTAAGAAAAACAGTCAGAAATAGAAAGTAGAGACAGCTCTTAACGCAAGGACACAGAACATGCGATCAGTGTTTGACTGGTCAGTTTGAAACAAAGACACATTTCCTCCTAGATTGGAAGTCATTCAATGAAGTAAGGAACACTTACTTAAACCACTTCACTTCTGTAATTCCAAATTTCCACGAGCTAAGCAACATTTCAAAATAAAAGTATATTCCCAGGAGAAGGACACAGGGCATGACTGGCTGCCTGATATATGTCAACATGCCACCACCTAAGGGACAGTGAATGACCTACACACCCACACAGACACACAAACTCAAACATGCACATGCGCACACAGGCATATAATAAATGTATGTATTTATTTATTTATATATGTGTGTGTGTGTTCTGTTTTGCCATTATTGTGATACGTCATTATCGGTATCACCATCGCCCGCCTCTGGTGGTACTCGATATCTTAATAACCATTTATACACATATTTACTAAAGCTGGACTTGCTTATATTTTTCACACTGCTTTGATAAGTCAAAGTCAAAATCCAGTTGCAACTTGCTTCATCTTAACTGTGATGGTATAAACAGAAGCTACACATTGTTTAGGGAAAATGTGAGCTCATGCTGGTCTGAGCTGAAGCTATCTAGATAATGAACATATGCCCTTTTCTAGAGGAAACAAGTGTAAATATAAAACGAACTCACTGCAGTAATAGCAAACAGTACTGTGCATGTGAGAGATTGGATTTCCTTGTTGACATGACAGCCTTAAAGTTTCAGAAAGTTTTCATATTGACTTAAATGGGATGGGATTTAACACCTTAGGATGAGGTATTTTTCTCATTCTCATTGCAGTGCCTTTGCTTTCACCACCACCTGTGGTTTTACAGTACAAAACAGTACTTCAAGTCTTACAGCCACCCTTTTTCCTACATACATTACAGGCCATTGTTGGATAAGTTCAATTGCAGCTCCGATAGATTCAGATCTAGCAGTTTCCAGGATTTATTATTCATTTTTAATAGTTTTGGCTACTGACCATGTGCTTTAAGTAGCTCATTATTGTAGTGTTGCATTAAAACAAACTTCTTTCAGTAGGATACAAGTGCAGGAAAAAGGAAATTCTAAATGGTTGTAGAGAGACCACTGGGTGCTCCTAATTTTATGTAGGAAAACACATTTCTCCCCCAGAAAATCATTCCAAGCTGGGGTACAGTACTACTAAGTTATCAGTTCGGTAGTACTTGATCACTTTCCTGCATTTGTGACACAGAAATGATAACATTACAACAGTAGTATTTTACCTTAATGCAGCAGCTGGGCAAAATGTATCTAAGGTATTGGATGCTTCCCTGCAAAGCCTAATAAGATGAAGCTGTAGAACCCCACAACGCAGTCTCCCACAATGGTGAAAGTTTGATCTTTGGATGCAGTGAGGAGTTTCGGGGTTACTCTATTTAACGCATGGAGATGGAGGAGGAGATAGAGGTGCAAACACGCAGCCCCGCCTGCTCATTACTATCAGCCATTACTATGATGCTATAACCTTCTGGCTTAAACTACACTAGATGATTAAGTCACACACCTGAGAACTGTTGAAATCAATAACCAGAAATTCACGTGTCTGGAAATTGGTAGTCTGCAATTTTGGAGGGCACAACTGCTCCAGTTAACTTCCAAGTCAAAAAGATAAGAAACATACATTTTAAAAAAACATATAACGAGTAAATTATAGCCATTTTATGGATGATTTGCTGTTTCCAGAGGATCAAAGGTAATTGACTGATTAGTGGTTGGCTGTGTGAGGCTTATTCTCTCGATATTTCATTGCAATAATAAGGAAATAGTTGGACTTGTATTTGGCAGCTGTTCACTGGAATTTCTGATATGCTAAAAGTTGAAAGACCTGTGTGGGCAAGGGAGAAGGTCATAATTAGACATTAGCCTAAAGATGGGCAAGTTAGACTTTGCTAGAAAACATGTAAAAGAGGCCACACATTCATCTATCCATCTCCTTCATCCATCCTCTTCTGGTTGTCTGCTTATTATGGAAGCAATGCTATGGCATGTGCATTTACGGCTGCCAGCTGCAAGTGTGTATTAATGATGTGACTGCCAATAGAAGCAGCAGGATGAATTGTGATGTGCACAGGGCTGAAGCATCCTGCTAAAAAAAACCAAGAGACTTGGTTTATTAAGCCAAAGATATTATTCAAAGTTCTTCTATTTGTGCTGCCCACAGGCTGCAGATAGTAAAGCTAGTAGCTAAATCTGGTACAACCTTTTCTCTTAGGAGATTAAAGTTTTTCTTTTGTTTGTACATGGCCCCTGACAAATAAAGTGGAAATGAAATGAAACAAACATGAAAAAGGTTAGTCAGGTCAATAAACGATGCTGATCATTCATGTCTGTGTCAATAACACAAACATGAATGTCTATGCATTATTAGGCTGTGCATTTGAAATATTGTCAGCATGTGGTATAACAGAGGCGTCGTTTTGAGGTGAATGAACAGCAAAGTAAAAACACAAAACCTCATGTCAGTATGGATGGATTTACAACAATATTATTTTAACTTTAAATCTAATGCTTTAAAAGCGCACAAAAAGCGTTCTCAGTAACAACTGAATGATTTTTCAGTTTACTACCAGCTGCAAAAAATACCAAGTAGCAAACCAACTGTTAATAAGTAAAAGAAATAAATGAGCAACAGCAGATAGTATCTCTTTAAAAACTGGGTTGACATATCTATAGCACAAGCAAAACTTAAGCTGAGAAACTATTCTGACCGCAGGATAATGATTAACGTTTTGTACCCAGTGTTATATTTCCTTAAAGTAGAAATATATCGGTGCAAGTCCCTGCACCAGTCATTTTCTGGTTTAAACTTCTTCCTTGGAGAACAAATGACATGATATAAAAGAATTATACTTATTTATCTTGCAGCTTTAACTGCTTTTTGGTAGTTTATTTTATAAATTCATATAAAGTAGAGAAGGCTGTCTCATTTTTAATTAGTGTTCATTTGCCTTTCAACTTTCTCCATTCCTGAACTAAATGAACTAATTAGCAGGAGTTGGTGTTATGCTTTCTCCATTTCAGTTTAGCGACACACAATGATTACTGAGGGAGGTTAAAAGGTGAGGGTGAAATTTTAAAAGTGTGAACAAAAGAGATCCATTAAAAACATCGAGCTTGTGGTTTGATATAAATTTGTCCTCTACATCTAGGGCCTCTGGGCTGAGATGAGGGCAAGAATGTAACCTTAGGGATGAGCAGGTACTACAACAGACTATAGTTGTGATTCAAGTTGTAGTTATGCATACATCACACATGAATGTTTTAAGAGCTAGAATAAGTACCCGGCCACACTGTGACAAAGCAACTCAGAGAAGTTCTGAAAATTATGTGTTGATTTTATTTTACCTGTGTTATCTGATTACTTATATTTGCAGCAATATCTTGGTATCATCTTCAGTTCCACACGGTAACATGTTGTGTTTCTTATTGGCTAACCAAGATAGAGGTGGTATGCCCCACAGGGTCACCTTGAACCCGTAAACCTTGTCAGTTGTAACTGAACAATGTGTATTGATAGGTGGCACCACCTCTATGGACAAACAAAGAACAAGATGAGTAATACAGTATCAGTAACAGTTAGCCACTGTGTCAGATCCAAATGTTTCATAAAGACATAAAATGTTTCCACAACACTTGTCAGCATTACCAAAAATCTAGGCCTCTTATTTGAGTCAAATCAAATTTCTAGTATATTAGTTTTTCAGATCAATTTAAGCCAAAAGCAACAGAATGTTATGTAAGTAAGTCAAACTTGAAGTTAATCTAAACACTTGTAAAAAAAAAAAGAAAGAAAAAGAAAAGAAGATGAAAAATAGCCAGCATGGATTTTACCATGTGAGAGGGCGGACCCAAATGCAGGACTCAGGAAACAGGAATGACTCAAACAAAAAAATCTGCTTTAATGTAAAAAGTAAAAGGTATAAAAATGTTGTTACTATAGACATTATCAGGCTGGTGAAGTAAACAAAACAGAAGACACAGAGAACAACAGAAAATAAAACAGAAAGACACAACTGAATGGAAGCAAAGGTTAACTTGGCATAAGGGTGGAGAGAAAGACAAGACAGAGGAACGCATAAAGATGCAGGGCAATGCAGATCAGTACACCAAGGAACACAACAGGGTACTAACCCAGTGTAAACAGTAACTACAACTAAGACGAACCAAAGACTCAGAGGAATACAATAAGTCTTAAGAAGATAATCGAAAAGAGCCACAGAAAATAGACAAAGCTTTTAAACTTGTAAACACAGGGAATTAAATGAAAGCAGCCATTCAACAAATAGTACACTATATATTAACTATAAAGGGACCAATACTTAGTTGAAAATGATGAACTAAATATATCTAAGGCCACAAGGGAAGCAATATTACAAAAGAAACAAAACTTTTCTTTTGAAATATTTTGTCCTTTTAAAAATACAAAGGAAACATTACCTCACAATGTCAAACGTGGGGTCCAAAATGCAGGGATCATGACAGTTCCCCCATTTTCTTAACAGTCCTACTCCCCATACTTTCCTAACAGAGGGCACATACAATATCAAAGTAAGTACTCATAATGCAGAGACGAGTAGGTCTCTGCATTATGATAAACTCTAAAGTTCTTATCCTGCATTAAAAATTCAGAATGTTATTGCTATTATAAGTAATAGAAATTGACAAAGCAACATCAGAGATATTAAGTGAATTGAAATGACTTACTCCTGGAAAATTAGGGTGTGGGAATTGTGGTTTTTCAGTAGCAGCTGAATGATTTTATGTTCAAACAAGTTGGAAAAATATCAGAAGCAAGTCAACTGTTAATAAGTAAAAGAAGGAAATGGGCAGCACCTGGGCATCAGGTAGTAACTCCTTAAACAGGTTGTTTTGGTGGACATATTGTTTTAAAGTCAAACTAAAGTGAAACTATACTTGCGAGAAAGAAAAAAAGAGGCTGGCAACATGCCAGGCTGGCTGGTAATAACTAATAATACTTCTACTCTTTCTCCTCTTTCCTGACGCAGTTAAAAAATACTAATGTTTTTTAGGTCAGGTCAGGAATAGTTCATGCTGTTTTTGCACAAAATTAAAAGGAAATAAAAAGAAGGCTGTATTTATTGACATCTCTGGAATCACTTTTATGACTGGTGGTGGTCAATAAAAAGCTACAGAACTCTGAAAGTGATACTGTTTCAGTGTAAAGCGTGACTTATTTCATTGTGATTGGCTAGTCAACTTATAGTTGCAGAGTTTTTGTTGCCAAAGATGAAAAAAAAACCCAGAAAAGCACGACTGCACTTTTGACCTAATAAGCAAAAATGTAACTTTATATTTCAAAGTACTATATTTGTGTATACTTGTGATATATATTGATTTTTATATATAAACCTGGCCAAGAGCGCAGCAGAGACTGTGACAAATATAAATATATGCCAAGAAAGAAATACACTTGACACAATGTAAAGTGAGTGAACTCACCACCAAGATCATATGCAGTAACATATCGTCGAGAACTTCAAGAGCATATGTTTAACTGTTAGGTTATGTTACATTGACCAAAAGATTTCTTTCATCAACATTTTACAATGAACTTAATTCCACTCATAGCAGATTATTACTCTGTAGATTACTCCAGGAAAAAGTGGAACTCTAAAATATTCAGAGTTAAAGCATAAAAAGTATTCTGGTTATTACGAAGAACGAAAAGTTACAGGTTTCATAAATCCCTACCCACTCAATACAAACCTTCTACCTGGAATCTTATTCTTAGCATTCCTATTTCAGCAACAAATCAATTCCAAAAGCAGGAACACACAATGTCTGAGTGTGTTACTCATAACTGTGATGGGTATAAATAGAAGCCACAAATCAGGTAGAGACACAGTAATGAGGAAATATGAATAAGCCCTTCATGGTGCGGAAGCCTCCATAATCTCAGTGATCCTGGAAAGCTTACACACACACACACACACACACACACACACACACATACAAACAAACACACAGACACACACACTTATTTAAGTGTGTAGGGGTTGCAGATAGACTAACACAGTCAGCAACTTCACCACTAGTGACCCACATTCAGGGGTGCTAAAGTTAGACTGACTCGAGCTGGTCTGAGCTGCAATGGTCTAGATCTGAAAGGTCAGATTACTCTTTCTTTAAATGCCTTTATAACATGAACTCTTGTCGATTATATGTTACTGTATAATGAGCCTCTCTATTTTTCTCAAGAATATAAGCATAAATACAAAAAACTCATTGTGGTAATAGCAAAACAATAGATATTCCACTTTATTTGAGTTTTGTTTTGTTTTTTGCAGAAAAAAGAATAAAATGTCGACTTGACAAGTCAGTATCCAATTAGGAGACAAGTATTTAACTCTTAACACTTTCATACTAACCAAAGCAGGATCTGAATCAGTTTGAAGATGTGTTATGTTTTCCATTACGGTACTTACTGCACAACACCTTTACTTTACTCCTACTTATGGTTTGCAGTCAGATGTTAGTGGCCACTTTCTGCTTTCACTCTAATTTAGATTGCCGAAACTCCACCAAGGCCACACGACACATTCGGGTTCAAGACCTTCTCAATCCTGGGTTTAGGCTACTTTTAAATAGCAAAATGACCCTGGCTCAGATCCAACCTAGAGATATCATAGGCTCTGTAGTGGATCTGCAAACCAGGTCCAGATCACAGTCCACCTGCACATCAGGATGGACGCAGAACAGATAAGGATCAAATAATCAGCCCCATCTGGACCGGATCTATTTTGGATTCGTTAGTAGTGACTCATCTTATCAATATTAAAATCTGTCATCCTTCCAGAATTAAACAGAAATTTCTAAAAATGTATCTGACCAAAGTGTAGATAGCTCTATAAATGGTAAATGGACTGTTTCTTATATAAGCTTAACTGCGTTCTACCTAAAACGCTTTGGCGTGCAGACTGGAGCAGCCAAGAATCGGACCACCAATATTCCCATTAGAGGATGAACTGCTTCTCCTGAGCGGCAGCCACCCCAATAAAAGTTAGATATTCCTTATAGCATGTTTGCTTTTACTGATGAAACTTTGCATTCATTAAATACCTAGGTTCAGTGTGGTCACTGTTCCCCAGCTACTTCAGGCCCTCCCAGCTAATGTTTGACTTACAAGTTGGTTTGCTAGCTTGGTCACTGAAAAAAGAGAGGATCTCATCCTGCAGTTGAGCAGCGTCTAACGCCACCGTTTTGGACTGTTGCTAGATGTACTTTATTGATTAATCTAGTTTGGCTTCCCGTGTCTAACAAAGACAAGGTCTGACCATAAAGTATCATTGAGTCCACTAATAAAATGTATTTTCTTTATGTGAAGCAGCAGTAGAATAACAACAAGAACAGCAGCTCACCTTCTTGAACGTCCTCTGTCTACTTTCAGGTTGAAGGTTTTAAGATGTCATGACATATGGCGGCAAGGGAAACATGACTCTCACTGCATCTATAATCACACAAGCAGCAACTTTAACAAACCTCCATTTAAAATATCATAGTGTTAGTTACAGTGTAACCAGTAGGCTTTAATCTTAAAGTCTGCCTAAATGATATACTAAGTACACTTTAGCATACTTGAATGTTCCAGATTTTAAAAACAAAATTTAATTGTTTTTAACATTTTATGATATAAGAACAAACTTCTCTCCCTCCCATTTTCTGTCTGGCTTCTTAGCACTAAGCCACAGACCAACTCTGGAAGTAGCAACATCCCATTGCAATTTCTCCAAAAGATGCATTGTCTACTGCTCCTATGGGCTTGTGTTTTAAGTGTTAGCAAGTTTCTTGGTTGTTCTTGTGAATCTAATAAGGTAATAAATCTAATAGGGCAATCAAGGAAATGTTGGTCAGCTAAAGTTGCTAAGGCCTTTACAACTTTGGATTATGGCTTGTGCAAAACATTCAATCAATGGAAAAAAAATAAGTGGATTAATCTATAATAAAAATAATCATTAGTGGCAGTCCTAATAAATATTCAAATAAGTTTATTGTCAACAAAGAATGACTTGAGGACTGCAGTTCGACACCCCTGACCTAGTGCATGCAGGCCACATGCAGGCTTATAATGCGTCTGCACCCTTAATGTAAGGCAACCCTTAATGTAACTTTACATGTGCAAATCAGCTCTTAAAATTATTTGGCTGTCAGTACTTAATGCACCTGTTATAATATTAATAAGGTTTTTAATAAGAACATAAAATGAAACATAATGCTGGATTGAAATGTATCTCGTATGAGACTCGCTTTCAGAGCCCCTACACTTTGAAGGTGTGGTTTGTGATGTTGCATGGATACTAGATCTCTATCTTTTGGATTTTGTGCCATGCTTTATTCTGCAGGAGATAACTGGAGGGTAATTAGGTGCATGAGTTTCACCTGGGACAAATGAGCTCGGCTCTGTGGCTCTAATTTGTTTTATAGGTAAAAACTGTCTTCTCTCATTTGAAATGGCTAATGTTTGAAGTTTTGTACTCTCCAAGAATGAACCTTTAGACATCACCAAATCAATATTTGTGACAGGTCAAAATAACGTTAACTGTAAGACTTATTTATTGAAGTCCAGTCAGACCCCTGACTTGTGACCTAAAAAAACAGCTTCACCAAACCTTTCCATTTCAGTACTAAAAAACTCCAAGCACTGTAGTATGCAGAACTTGTTCACTCGATATTCATCAAAGTAATTTTTAAGGTGAAACTACTGAGATAAATCAAGGACATTAACTTGCCAAGTATTTAGTTTGCTTTCTGGTTAACTAGCTCATGACAGCAGATGATCGGTTTACAATCACAATGCTTTGTTTCACTTTTTCCTCTAATATCACCTGCTGTTATTATGAAAATTTGTCTACATTGTAAGAAATGAAGTTTTAAATTACTTTTTAAATTTTTGTTTGTTCGTTTTTTAGGATTTTTTTTCCTTTATAACGTTTTTTTCTTTTTAGGTGTTATGATGCCAGAGATGCCCATAAAATTGCCCAGATCAACCGATTACTTCCCATAGGCTGGCACTTAACTGGAGCTTCATGGTACCAGATGATAACTACCCTGGGAGAAGGAGCCTATGGCACGGTTGGAAAATTCATTAGGCTCAATGACATGAAGAGCGTAGCCATCAAAATAGTTAAGACTGATTGCTTCAGAAATGGACTGGCAAACTTGGAGGTAGGAAAGACTTGGCTTGATGCAGTTAATCCAACAATTGTATTTGAAGAAATTCCTCTAAAATATTTACTTGAAGCTAAAACTCATATGTTGCCAGGTGGCTGCCCTGCTGAAGTTAAAGTTGTACAAATCTGAAAGGTATAACTTGGTTCAGTTTTACAACGTTCTTACCGATGGGCAAAAATTATGTCTCGAATTCGAGCTTTTGGACAAGAACCTTTATGAATTCATGAAGGAAAGACAATTCCGACCACTCGCTCTAAACTCAGTTAGAGCCATCACCCAGCAGGTGTGTTTAACTGTATTCTCTACATAAATAAAGTTTTTCAGATGGATGCTGATTACATTAATACAAAGGTGTGTGGTTTTTTGTTTTTTTGGGGGGGGTTTTTTAGATTGCGAAAGCACTGGATCATTTGAAGTCTGTACGTTTGATACATGCAGACCTCAAGCTGGAAAATGTGATGCTTGTCAACCATCAGAAACAACCTTATAGGGTCAAAGTGATTGACTTTAGCTTGGCATGTGAAACCTCCGCTGCCTTGATGGGCTCTTGCATTCAGTCCCGTTCATACCGGTTAGTAGCTGTAACCAAAGTGGCTTTTTCTCTTAAAGGTCAATACTGGATACTCCCCTGCTGTTTCTGTGATGGGCTTCTTGGCTGTATAACTAATCCAGTTGTCACTTTTGTTGTTAATAATTGACAGTTGCTGTTTTTCCTGTTTGTCCTAAATCAGGTCCCCAGAGATTATTCTCGGGGCTCCATTTACAGAGGCCATAGATGTATGGTCTCTGGGCTGCATTGCTGCTAATCTGTACCTTGGCTCCATGCTCTACCCTGGTGAGAATGAATATGAGGTGGTAAGTATAACTAGCGCTTCTCCTTTGAAGAACTTAAAGCTTTATTTAAAGGATTACAACACATTATGTTAAAGTTGTTGGACTCTGAATTTGACCAATTGGTCTGTATTTCCAGATGAGGTACATAGTGGAGACTCAGGGCCAGCCTCCAGGCAAGATCCTCAACAGTGGGCTCAAGACTGCCTTTTATTTCGACACGCAGTTGTATTTCACCACCAGCACGTGGAAACTCAAGGTTCTTAGTACTTTACAATTTTTTACTTTACAAATTTACAATTTATCAGTGTTGATGAGTTTCCTGTTTTTTCAGACACCTGAGCAGTTTGTCAGTGAGACAGGGATTAAGTTCACTGAGAAAAGGATGATGAAGTTGACCTCTCTTGATGACCTTAAAAATGTAGGTGTACTTCTTGACTGTTCTATTTTGTATGTTTAAAACTAAATATAGATTTTATTTATAGAATAAATATTTAAACAAAACTCCCAAAAAGAAACAACTTAAAATTCAGAGTTTTTAGGGGCCTTTTCTTTCTTTGATGTTTCAGCTCTGGTTCACACGTCATCAAAATTATACCAGTAAATCCGCAGAAATCTGTGATCTGCTGGTGTTTATCGAGCTGCTTAAAGGAATGCTTCAGCTTGATCCTGAAAGACGGATGACGCCCAGTCAGGTGCTGCAGCACGACTTCACAACACTGCGCCACATATCGCGCTGTACCCCTACAGCTTCGAGTAAGATATTACTTCTCTTTTGAAACACTGGTTCTCCACATACAACACATTTCCACTGTGAGCATATGTTCTGTATCTCGCTTTATGTGGAAAATGTTGTATTCAGATGAGTGAGTCAATAATTTGGTACATGGCTTGATTGTTTTGCAGTGTTAACTCTTGCTTTCAGAAGATGAGCATCTGTCAGTAACGACTGGTGGTACCTGTGTGCAGGTCTCTGCAGCAACCATCCTCCAGGACCAGCCATGCTACCCAGCAAAACCAACCTTGCCCTCGAGCTGAGCACAGCATCCAAGTGAGGCGCCATTCTCACTCTAGGACCACCTGTCCTCCTCTGCAAAATCATCCTCGCCCTCCATCTATGCGCTACAGCCCTTATTCCAGAACAACCCACCTTGCTCAGCAAAATCATCCTTGCCTTCCCGTGTTACACCACTGCTGTTGCTTCAGGACCATCTGTCCTCACCAGCACGATCATCCTCGCTCTCCAACTGTGCGCCACTGGCTCTACTTTACGACCACACACCCTCCCCAACAATAAACACTTTGCTCCCTAGCTCAGCACGGCACCCAGGTGCGGTATCACTGCCTTTACTGCAGGACTACCCATCCTTGCAGCAATATCCTTCTGGCCTTGCAGCTAAACTCCACTGTCTTTACTCTAGGACCACCCATTCTGCTTAGCAATGCCGTCCTCACCCTCCAGCCAAACACTGCACCCCTGCACAAAGTCTAGGACCACAGTGAAGTCCTTAGCAAGACTCACCAAATCAAACCAGAGTCTTAAAAAAAATTTAATGACTGATTAGACAATGTGAGTAAGAGTCTCTGACCAATCTGAAAGATCATTGTGATTTAAAAAGGGTTCCATTGTTGGATGTAGGACAATTATAGCTCACCACAAAGTAAGAATCAGAATACTGTATTAATCCCTAAGCAAATTATGTAGAGAAAGATGAACAATGGGGAAGACTATGTTGAGAGGTTGCATAGGAGTGCCAGATGGAACTCTTGAGATTGCAGCATCCACACTTTTAATCACATCTTCCCTATTGAGACTGATCAACGGGACACTGGCTGAGCACAAATGCTGGAGACAGACATTTCTGCTCAGGAGTAAACCAAAAAAAAAGAAATAAAAAAAAAAAAAACATGAAAAATAGACCTGATAGGTTATATGTACCAATCTCTTATAAGAAGAAGTCATAATTAAAAGCAATCTGTTGCCATCATTGCAATAGTCAGGGGGCTTAGACCATTTAAAATTTGTTTTTCCAATGAATTACTTTATTTTCACTCACATGTTGTTGTATGAAGTACTTATTCTTTATTGTATTTTCTAATAAGTGGAACAATATTAAAACAATAAACTTGTGATTTCTCTAATTTAAGAACCAGCTTCATTTTTTTTTTTATTATTCTAATGCATCATGATGACAGGGTTAGCAATGTTTTCCACAGGTCAGTTTGAGGTTCTTTCATAAAATACATACCCTTGAGACAGTGGGTGCCATTTTGCTGAAAATAGTGAGGGGAGGGAAAGGGGGTGGGGGTGTAGACTTCAAAATAAAAGTGTGTGTGTGTGTGTGTGTGTGTGTGTGTGTGTATGAGAGAGAGAGAGAGAGAGAGAGAGAGAGAGAGACACTGGGAAACAACCCAGACTCTCAAGCCAAAAGCCTGCTACAGTAATTGGGGAAAATAAGTAATGTAACTATTGTAGTAATTACAAAAATATCAAACGCTGTCTCTCTGAAGTTCGTCAATAAACGGGGTTTACGATAGCAACAATCTTGCTGCAATTTGTCTATAAATTGCAATTTAAATGAGCTTTACAGTAGCTATGTACTCCCGGACAGCTGTACTGAAAACAAAAGGTTATTGTACAACTGGAAATCGGAGTAATGTCAAATCGGGGCGTCGGTGATTTTAATTTCTACTGTTACTGTCCTCGATCGAGGACAAGAGGAAGACCACCGATTGATAGTTCAGGTTCAGGTCCCACTCAGTCCTGGGTTTAGAGCAGTTTTAAATCCTGCACGGTGCTCCAGATCTTACATGGCAAGAATCCTTGCACGCATCAGGCCACCGTTGGATAACTTAGAGTCACGTGTCCGGGAATTGCAGTTCATTTTGTGTGATTGCATCTTCAAAGGATGCATCACAAGTACCCCCTTAATGTAGAATTAACAGAAGCTTCCTTAACTAGGATACAGTTGCACACAGACACGCTGCAGAAGACGGCAGCACAGACAACCGAGCAGTAAAAATGGGGGTCCGAGTGAAAAGAGCATGTGTTTTACAGCATGGACCCCCTATTCGCTTTACTCAAATGTACACAGGAAAATGAGTCTCCTCAAAGATCCCTAACACTAACTTGGACAGCAGTCAAGCCTGCTATACAGTAGTGTTAAGTGCCCGATCACTTTCATGCAGTCGCTACGTAGCTATTGTAAGCAGTACTTTACCTTAACGGGCATAAGGAGGAGAGGTATTTACAGTTTCCCTGGGAGGCCCGAGAAGAGGAAGCTGTAGAACCCCCAAACTCTTGTCTCACACGACGCTGGTCAGGAAAGTCTCGTCTTTAAATGTAGAAAAGATATATTTAGGTCTTGAGTGGCTATGTCTAGGTAGTTGAGCTAGAGGAGGGGATAGAAAGGCAAAAACAGCTTGTCCCACCCGCTCTTTACTATTGCGCAATCGCCTCCTGGCTGAAATCGCACTGGATGACACCAAATCCCACATGTGGCAGCTGGCTGAAGTCAGTAACAAAGTATCATTTTACATAAACAGAGTTGCCAAGAGTGTAGAAACTGGCGGTTTGCAATTTTTTGAAAACGTTTTCCATGTTATCATTTTAAATAAATCAGTGATACCCATTTCCCCCAAGTTTAAAGAGATATTGTAGTTTTAAAAACCCTACGGTGAAGAACACTGGGTGTAAGTTTGGATTGTTCTTTTATGATCATAATACTTACATAAAACACGACATCGTGAGGGACAGTTGTTGCTTAATGGCAGCAAGACAGAATCATTCAAATGTTCATTTTATTTACAGGCAAATAAACAGCTAAAACAGAATTCTTGCAAAGCTGAAAACAAAGCCCTCAGATTCTTAAAGAGCATTTAAACAGAGAGGTGTGAGGAATACTAACAGGATGAAGCAGGGATCACAGAAAGATCACATCTGGACTGTTAGGAAACAAAAGTTGGATACCATTCTTTGCCTGCGTGCATCCGACCTTTTAGCTCGTATGGCAAAGATGAGTCTGCTGTACAGAGTTGGAGTGAATAGTGTTCATTCAGGAATCAGTCTCAAAAAATAATCCATGTCAAGAACTTCTACACATTTAAAATATTGCCAGCAGTGAACAGTCTCTTTGAGCTGACAATACAAGGCCTAATTTCAGCATCAGTATAAACACACCTTTCTATACAATACAATATATACAATATTTACAAGATCTTTTTTTCAGTCATGGTCTCAGTTGTTGAGTTATTAAGCTGGGTGACACATCCCTTCTCTGGGAATCCCATTTAGTGATCTGTAATCCGGATGAAAAGTTGCTTCTCCTCTATGATTTGACTTCTAAAAGTGGTTTGATGTCTTTAATCCCATGCTCTGCTGCCACAGCTATGATGTGGTCCAGGGCATTCATTTGGCCCAACATCTTCACAACATCTTTGACCTGCTCCCTGTTGTAAGACATGACATGACATGCACTATGAGCACTACAAAAAATACTCATTACAACACAGCTTAAAAGCACTCATTGTGAAAAAGGAAGAGTTAATATGATAAAACAACACCGACAATGCAATTATTCCTAAAGCACATTCAATACCATTCTTGCAGATATAGCTATTAGTAAATTCAAGGCGCCAAGTTGTATATACAAAGCCGTGTAGAGGTCCTTACTTTGAAGTGCGCCGCTCAATATCAGACCCGACCAGTGCGCTGCGGTGGATTGAGTTGGCCAGGTGGGTGAGGTAGCGACAGAATGGCTCCAACTGAGGCAACGTCTGCTGGCCCTTCAATCCAGAAAACCAGTGCGATGGCAAGCACTCCACCACCTGAGAAGCACACGAGAACGAATTAAACAATAGCTTTGTGTTATCATGTTCAGCGAGCCACTAATGGTAAAAAGATAACCAACTAACATCTAACACCCCAGCAGAAGGGTCAGTTTTTAATAATCATGCGACTTAAAAATAGCAACTGACCATGTAGTCATAAACAGGTACAACAGACCCCTCCTTCAAAATATTTTGTCTGTGCATGCTCACTCTTTACCACAATGATCTCAGCCAACAAATCTTATTGTATTTTACATGGTTGTAAATAACGAGTATGCAAGGTGGGGAAAAAAATGATGTATCGATCACAGTTTGTCACATGAGCAAACTAAAATTACTGCCTTACAGTTTGTGAGCAGTAATTTTTACAGTTTGTAAAATATATCATTTTAAACAAAATTTAATAGGTAGGACCAAAAATTTGTGTCACTAATTCTTATATTACCAAATGTGAAATCTTCTCATCTGCTTTGGAATATCAAGGTTTACAGCACTTTTAAAACAAATCAACTGAAAGCGCAGTTATCAGTTTAAAACTATATATGACAAGTAAAACCACGGTCAGAGAAAAGTTCTAAATTCAGTTTTTCTCAAAAACAAGTGAAGTAGTGATGACTGAGAACCTACACAGACGTAGTGATATCGGTACAATGTTCTCACACATAATATCCGTTAATGATGGATGGAAGGATATTTTGTTAAGTAAAAGAAATCTGCAATGCTCAGTTTAATCTGATTTATCTATTGAATGAAATCCACCCCTACTAAGTGATTACATTTTATCTACCTTTTGGCACTTCTGAATATTTTCCTCCCATGTATCTGTGGTCTGCAGTGCAGAGAGGATATATCGGTTGAGAGTGCTGTCCAAGGCCAAGTCTTTCAGAGAGGACATGGATAAGATACCGTCCCACTGCAGGATGTTGCCCAGCAGCTAAGCATGAAGGAGACAAGAGTTAGACTGGACTCAAAGGCAGCAACACAAAAGTACATAATATCAGTGTGAAGATACTTTGATTATCAGCCCGCTGCAGCTGCTTTTCAAATTATACAGATCTCATTGTGTGATCTCCAACAATCAGGCAAGCTATTCATGTGATGCTATCAGTTCAGCAACTGACTGGAGGAAGTAATTTAAAGAGACACACACACACACACACACACACACACACACACACACACACACACACACACACACACACACACACACACAAAAAGAACACACATTTGCACACATACCTTCACACAGGACCAGAACTGCCTCTGATAGAATAAGTAGGGACCACTGTTCTTGTTCTCCAGGATGCTGAATAAAAGCAAGAGAGATTGCTTTAAGCAGCTTTAAGTGCTTATTGTAAATATAGAAAAAATACTAAGTGGAATCAAAATGCTAATATTGTTATTAATAAGAACATACTTCTTGGGGTACAGTGGAAGAAAGACATCTTCATCCAGAGTCCTCCTGGTCCGTAAGACAATTGTTTTCAATAGCTCCTAAAAGAAGGGGGGGGGGGGGGGGGGGGGGGGGGGGGAAATCAAGGTAATGACAGCAGTTCTTCTAAAAATATCAGGTAATCTAACAGCCAATGTATTTTGAGGAAAAAGATGATGAGGGTGGGGAGTACCTGTGTGTATCGGTTGTCCCCGTGCAGCACAGTGGGATAGCCTTTTAGCAGTCTGTGAATGAAGCTCACAAACCTGGTTGTTTGACTGCTGGAAAGTGGGTCCCACACCTGCTCTGCCAACACTGCCACATGCACAAAGTAGAGAGAAATGCATATAGTAGGAGTAATTTTCTACAGGCTTGCAAGCCAAGGACATCTCTGAGCATGCTATGCCTCGAACCTGACAGTTTGGAGAGGATGACCTTCTCCACTATAGCAGGCAGCAAGCCGATGTCGCCATCTCCTTTTTGCAACGTGCTGTTCTCTTCAAAGCCGTAAAACAGCAGCGACTCAAACCAGAGCATGTACTCAAAGTTTGCACACTGCGCCTGCACAGTGAATAGAGAAAAAAAAGATTCCATCACCATTCCTCATCCAATTTCCTTTCAAAAAGGAACTGGTTACACTGATAATACACCCATGCCCTACCTCGAGAGGGTTCCATGTAATCAGCTGCAGACGGACTAAGGGGTTAAAGAGCTTGGGCAGACAGAGGCCTATGTAAGCATCTCTGTAGGTGTTGGCATACTCCTTCCTCCACACTTCAAAGTGGGATTTGATGTAGTCGAGAGAATGAAAGTCCTCCACAACATCCTCAAATACCTTCTTACTTTCCCTTATTATACGATCTGGGTAGCACAAAGAGATCACGTCAGATTTTAAAAAATTATTTTCAATATCAGTTGAATCTCATATGTATGGTACGTAATACATTTATTAGACTAACAACCAATGTAAGGTAAATGCCACAGCTGCCCTAAATTAACAGTATTGATAATTACCTAAATCATTTTTAGGTTTCTGTAACCAGTGTGCACAGGCTCTTTAATCAAAACGATACTTTCAATGCAAAAATATAACTACTATTTTTCATTCATTTTCAAATTTACTCTTTGTTTACTAAAAAAGGCAGGAAAAATATTAACGCACATCTTTGGTGCAGTTTTTTTTAAACTTATATTCCTAAACAGAAAACCATTTGTTTTCTTGTTGAATGTTATATTCAAATAATTTGACTTATTTCAGAGAAATTCATTGAATTCAGTTTGTTAAATTTAAACAAGATTTTGACAGATTTCTTTTTTTTTTTTTTTAGTTAACATTGTTGAACACTGCATACAATATACATTTACTTTTTAATGTATTTTTTATTTATTTATTTTTAAATACAGGAACATACCTCTCTCCATGTTGAAGCTGGTGATGTCAGTAGAAGTCTCCTCGTCATCAGATGATAAGCCTTCTTTATGTTCTGCCCTCTTTCCATTCTGCTCTCTGGCTTGTCGTCGACGTGTCCTGTATTCATCCACGAATACAAAGGAAGCCAAATTAAAAACATGAGCAGAAATTGCCTTTTACCAACTTGGCACTAAGGTGACACTCTCATGGTCAAGACTTAAAATCTGATGCACAAAAAACCTTTTTTTTTTTACAAATCTATAGCTGGATTCACATTATTCGTTTCTGTGTAACTGTAATTGGCTTCGCATTTGTGGCCAAAAGTACAGCACAATACAGCATTTCCACAGGGAGAGGAATGTGAGAACAAGTTGGTACCTTCGTGCTTCTCTTTCAGCTATCCTCCTCTGACGACTGTGCTCTTGGTATGCTGCGCGATCTCGGCCAAATGAGTCTAGATTAGGAGCCATGACAGCTTTATCTGCAAGAGACAGGAGTAATGTTAGAGCCAGTAATGAGAAGCTAAGCCAACCCATAGCCTCATTCTTATTCTGATGACTAATTCCAAACTAAAACATGGGTACTCAAATAAGAAAGTATAATTAAAGGCTTAAAAATAAATTAGACGATCAGATCAAAATCTGTTTGAAATTTATCAAGCAGGTGAAGATATTGCCCTAGCCTTCCTATCTACTGGGCACCACTGGCAACAAAACATATTAAATCCAAACAATGTTTTTATCAATCACTTTTTGGTGTCAATTACTTACCAGACTGGAACTTCACTTATGGCACAGTCAACGTGACAGATGACATATCACTTAATTTGTTTTTTTAAATGCCATCTTTACACAGTCATCTTTACTTGAGCTGAGTTACAAACACCCAGCTGACTTTCAGATTCGGCCATTAAAGGACAGCCGAAACAGCTCCCTCAACAAAGCTTTTTCCATAAACGTACATGCTCATCCACTCGACAACACACATCACTTAGCTTTAATCGTATTTGTGAGAGAAATGTGATGCGATACAACAGCGTGAACTGCAGACACTCGCAGACATAACACGCACATACAGAGAGCTAATGAGGCCGTTCAAATAAATCATAAAAACCTTCAAGATGGACTGACTTGAAAGGCTTGCAAACTCCGACGATTCATCTTTAATATCATCCTGTCGTCTCTGGACAAGTCGCGTGGCCCGTTGCCTTAGTAACTGGTGCATGGCAGCCTCCAGCTCCAGGACAGCAGGCACCTGAAAAATATGATGCCTTCTGTGACCTCTGACCCAGCAAAAGTGGGACTCCGAGTCACAGGGATGTCTTGCTGAAGGGATAAAAGAAGTGGGATGGACAGTATAATACTGGAACCAAAATATTGCTGGTGTTGGGTGAAAATGTGCTATTCTGGGGGAGGCTCTCTGAAGTAAAGCCTGAACTTAGTGGACTTAGTTAGTTTAAACACTGAAAAGTGACAAAGTTAAGGGTCAACTTAGATTATTTGTATAGAAAATATAGTGAAGTTCATCATTTCTACCCAACATAAACAATATCATGATCCAGACATGTATATACTGTATGAAAGCACTCCACATTAATTCATGCTGACAATGGAAGGTTAGTGGCCCATTTGGAGCACAGATTAGTTGAGGAAACATAATGGTGGTGGGAAGGCCAGTTCTTCCATCATTCCATATAGTTGCTGTAAGACCAAAACTAAATTATTCTGTGAAGACATGCATTCAGAAGTAGCTATCTGGACTCGTTGTGAAAATATTTTAATACATACTTGTCTAATCTACTGTAATAATTTCTTTTGCAGCTCGAATCCATCTTTCATAAATCTAGTATCGTATTATATGAACAAAAACTAGTATATATTATTTCTGTTTAAACAGCTGATAATGTTAAACAACCTGAACAGGTATATTTATATATTCATAAATATATTTTTAATTAATGAGAGCAGTTTTGAAGAAACTGAGAAATACCTAAAGTGTGCTTCAAGCAACATATATGTACTGTCACATTTGCTTGTTAGCACTGTTAACTAGCAGTAATTATTCAACAGTTAAAAAAAATAAATATAATTACAATTAATCCTCAAAAGACAGCATTTCGATAGACTGTACCCCTTGGAAATCCACATTACGTGGAGATAACACAGACACAAAACAGCATACAGCTAATGAGACTGCAGGCGAATTCTCCCTTACCTTTTCACTGAAACACTCAAGCAAGTCTCCAACATACCCTCGCATCTCTTGCAAGAACTTATATTGCTCTGCATTGTCATTGGATGAGTCCTCCAGCTGCTGTATGGTACACTCAGAAGCAGCAAGGTCTTCATTGATCTGTTTGTAGCGGTCGACATTTCCATTGTGGCCTGCATGCATTTGGCTGAGCCTGTAGACACATGACATACAAGGACAGAATGAGTTAGATGGTTGTAAAGCTAGTGCAATCTTAATTACAAGCTCTGCAGATAGAAAAGTTTGAAGTACACCAACAATAATAAACAGCAACTAGAGAGGCAACATTTTTGCCTCTCTGGTCCTTAGATCTGTGGACTGTGTGTCTCGGTCATCAGGACCACAGCAAACAGAGATGGCAGCAGCCGAGCTGAGGACTGAAAACAGACGTTGGTGCAGTTTTCTACTGGACCTACCTATCCTGCAGGCGTTTCTTTACCAGATCAATGGATACCGGGATTAGATCATTAAGAGAGGCCCCATAGTGAACGGAACCATTGTCAGCTTGTCCAGTCTGTTTGGCAGTCTGTGGAGCCACTGTACTGTAGGTGTAAGGCATGCTGTAGGAAGAGCCATACGGCTGGCTCTCATAGCTGTTCTGGTAGTAGACTGTGCTGTCTTCTGGCTGACTGCTTTGGACCTATTCATTAGGAACACAGAAAACACAAAACACTTCAGATACTAAAAATAACAGCATTGCTCCAACTAACGATTAAAGCACAAATTTTCAACCCCATAAACTATTCAATATATTAGGGTGGCACAATGGATCAAATTTTAATTTCAATCATGATTTTGGCTTCCCACAATTAATTAAACATGATCAAGCGATATTGAAAATGCATGCTGCACTATAAAATGCAAAGGCAAATCAAGCCTTTCCTAAACATTGCATATGCTTAACACAGCTGCTCCCTGCACCATGTAGTTTCCTATACTAGCTTGGATGAGGAACAACTTTAAAAGACTGATGTACAGCAAAAGTCAGACACAGTGAAGAGCTTGTGCCCGATCATTACGCATCGTTCGGAAATGCGTCACTCGATTCAAAGTGACTTGAGTGACGTTAACCAAGAAGAAATCATATGCAAAGAGTTCTGTAAAGGTGTGTCTGCCTCGCAAAGCAACACAACTTATTCAAGCTGCTTCCAGCTCACAAAGATGCACTGAAATCACCAACACAATTGCATTCCATTTGACCAAAATGTGTGTCCACTAAACATTGTGAGTAACAAATTCACATCCATTATGCAGGTATAATAAATGTTGTGAAACACTATATTTTACTTCACAATACCAAAGTGAAAGCAAAGGGTGGTGGCAGTCTGAGTACCAATGCCCTGAAATCCCTTACCCTGGCCACCTTATCCAACTCATCCAGTTGGACTAAATCACCCATGTTCTGGGTCTGCCCCTGGGCTTCCTCCCAGTAAGACATGCCCAGAATACCTCACGTAGAAATGGTAAATGGCCTGTATTTATATAGCGCTTTACTAGTCCCTAAGGACCCCAAAGCGCTTTACATATCCAGTCATCCACCCATTCACACACACATTCACACACTGGTGATGGCAAGCTACATTGTAGCCACAGCCACCCTGGGGCGCACTGACAGAGGCGAGGCTGCCGGACACTGGCGCCACCGGGCCCTCTGACCACCACCAGTAGGCAACGGGTGAAGTGTCTTGCCCAAGGACACAACGACCGAGACTGTCCAAGCCGGGGCTCGAACCGGCAACCTTCCGATTGCAAGGCAAACTCCCAACTCTTGAGCCACGATCGCCCACGTAGAAGGTGGTACCCTAGTCAGATGCCTGAACCCCCTAACTTACTCCTTTATATTTGTAAAAGAGCAGCAGCTCTACTCCGAGTCCCTTTCGAACGACCAATCTTCAGCCACCTGGGAACCCATTCTGCTTCTATCTATGACTAACAAGTGAGGCTAGGCAGATACTGATTAGTAAATAGACAGCTTCATGACTACAAAAGATTGGTGCAGCATCTGCATCACTGTGGATGCCGCTCCAATTCATCTATCGATCTCTCCCTCCACTCTCTGCTTACTCGTGAACAAGACCTCGTCCCTGACCTGGAGTTATCACTCCATCCTTTTCCGATTGAGAACCGTGGTCTCAGGCTTGGAGTTCCCGATTCTCCTTCCAGCCGCTTCACACTCGTCCAAAATGCTCCAGTGCAAGCTAAAGGTCACTACCAAATTACCTAAATACGCTCAAGCTTCACAAAGATTGAGATGCTCTTACACACCATCTAAAGACATTGTTCCAATATATTCATATGGAAGAACAAATATTTAAATTTCTCCACTTAATTGAAAAACAGAAAAACTCTGATTAAGGGAAAGCCCCAGTTTTTTAGTAAACAATACAATGGCAGCACAGAATCAAACAGTAAGTAAAAACACAAACATCATTCACTGTCAACAGTCACACCTGATAGGAGAATATTTTTATTATATCTCTCTATCCAGAGATTCAGTACATCTTACCTGGGGTATGCTGATCCCTTTCCTAATTTGCTCCTGCTCCCAGCGGCTCACCTCCTCATCCTGTCCGGTATCCAGTGCTTCATCATCACTACCCTCAATACCTGTATACATATGAAAGACACATCCATTTTTAATAAAGTTAAAAAAACAAACAAATCTGATTCAGAATAGTAGTCAGTAGACAGCAAGCAGGGAAGCTGAATAGAGTACCAATCTCCTCGGCTATCTTTTGTCTCTGGCTTTTGTTCCTGACGCCGCTGAAGCGGATCCTTTTCTCTTCCTCATCTTCGTCATCGCTGGCATCTTGGTCTTCTCGTACCAGACGTTTCTTGGGCGCCTCTGTTTCAACCAGAGGAGCATCACCTCCCAGCTCTCTAGCAAGCTGCCGGCGTTTTCTGGCAGCATGGATAAATGCTGCATCAGGAATCTCCCCTGGAATAAAGTCAGAAAAGTCTTCATCTAACTTCTTGTGATGCTGTGCAAACAACAAACAATACAGCTTGTGTGTTTGGGGCATAGCACTAATGCAGTTAAACTAACACAGCAGAGTGGTAGATGTAAAACGCTGCACCTGTTCTCAAGATATCAAAACCAAAGACACTGATATTCCTTGTTACATAACACACAGAAAAACTCCACAGCTATTACAATGCCAATAAACTGTCATGAATGTGCTCCTGTGATGACAGTCCTTTCAGATAGGTACTGTGGTGGAAGTGTGTGTCGTATATACCTGGTCTCAAGCTGCCAAGTGTGGAAAGTGTGTTGAATGTTGCTCCTGTGCTGTTGCTTCTGGACACTTGACTGTTTGTCTGACCACTTTGACTCCTTGCATCCTCCTCCTGTTCATCAGCACTCTCCACCTCCATTTCTTCCTCTCCCTGTTCACTACTTGCTCTGCTAATAACTTCTTCTTTAACTGCAGGCTGAGCTGGAGCATCTAGAAAAAACAAAAAACAGGAATGCAGTGAAAGATGCATCAAGTCGAGTGAAATCATTTATGGCATAGTTGTGACTGTCAGATGTGGCTGACAACACAACTACTATGGTTAAAGAAGGTGGGGGGCCTCTGACAATTAATTGGCTGAAACATTGGAAGTATTTGCTAACGTAATTTAATGTCACAGTTAAAAAAAAATTATAGTTCTACTGCTTAATTAGGCTTCACCTTATTTCATAGTTGGGCGCTAATATATAGATAAGTAGTAAATATAATATTTCATGGTTCACATGACAGCACATAACGCATGGCATTGACAGTAGGCTAACACACCTGATTTGACATCCTGTTTGGTAGATCCAGACCTCTCCAAGTCCTCCTTGTATTCTTTCTTGAGTTGTTTCAGAATCTTTTTGCTGTGATTGGATTTCTTCACTCGGAACACCTCTGAGCCGTCTGTTTACAAACAAGTCGTAGCACAAAGTTAATAATGAGTCCAATTAACCATGCACAACGTGCATGTTAGCTTGGTGGTCAATAACTTTCTTCCCTCTACAGTGCCTGGAGTAGGAAGTGTAGTTTGCGCAGAATATGCAGAAACTGTTTGATAACGATCATACTTAAAACTGCCACGCTTTCTCCGGCTAATGTGAACAAGCTAGCTAGCTTAGCATCGGTTTGGCTACCAAAGTTACCTTCTTCATCGACGAAGCTCAGCAAACTGGCCTTCGTGGGTCCTGGCACGGCAGTCGTATCTTTGACCTTCTTTTCCTTCTTGACGGCTCTAACGCTGTTAGCCTGAAGGCCGTTACTATGACAGCTCTCTGTAGTGCTGAGCACTCCGGTAGCGTTGCTGTTGGAAGTCTCCATAAATGGGATTTCGGTAGGCCCAAACATTGTCGGCGCCAGCTGCGGCTGCTGACTCTCCTCCTGCTCATCCTCGTCGGACTCATTCCGACGTCTAAAGTTAGCTCTTTTCGCCTTCTTAAACATTTTTTTTAGTTTACCAGCTAAATGCAACAGTGCACGTACAAACACGGTTCATCTTAAAAATGTAACTCGAGCCGAAAGATGTCACAACCACACACCATGTCAGCCATTTTCTTTCAGAGAGATGTGCAGTGGATGCCGCGGTGCTAGACGGCTGTCTTTCCTTGGCTGTGATTGGCTGTTTCGCTGTCAGGCAACCGATTCTTCTTCGGTGTTTCTCGGGAGTTATTGTCCTTTCTCCACTGAAAGGACTTTTGAAATACTGCCTCCTTTGTAGTTTTAACTAGCTATTGTCCCGCGTCCTGAACCGCATGCGGCTCTTTTAGGTTTTTCCAGCAGTTCAGTGTAATTCTGACAAAGAACGAGGCAAAAAATAATATTTATAATATTAATATGTAATAATAATTTAAAAAAAAACTGTTAAATTTTTTTTTATTATGATTTCTTGTGATTCTTGTCCAGCTATAAAATTGGGCAACCTAGCTGACTTTTATGTGCCTACGTCAAATGATGTGCCTACTGACACAGTGTCCAATTTTAAACAGTCTGTTTAATTTAACAAATTGCTGTACTGACAGTAAATTTGATTTAATTTGCACAGAGTGGCCTTCTTAACTCTTTGGCCACTTTCTTTCAAGCTAGGCCTTAATACTTTTTTCTGTCACTTCCTAATTGTTCAATAAAAAGCTAAAACCTTTTTTTATTATAATAAAAATACAAAGTTAAAGTAGAAAAATTGTAACTTTACACTGCGGAGTCACATGTGATTTTAAATCACTATCAATTAGTGCTTTAAATATAAGTAATGGTGGCATGCTAATTTATACTTAAAAGACTGTGTTACCTTCATTATATGAGCTACACTTCTTTTTCTTCAAGAACTGCTTTTGGTCTGTGGCTCCGCGAGGTGGGGTAGTGCTGTGGGTTCGGGGGCATGTGCCAGGAAAGCTGTCAGGGCAGGTTGGATCAACTGACTGACTGTCTTCCCTGTTTTAGTAGCTCGTGGGGTCCGAAGAGAGGGAGACCTGAGCCAGAGACACGATGGCTGAAAAGTAATTGCTGAAAAAATAAAATAAAATAAAACCCTCACTTGCCCCGCAACACTGACTATGTCTGTGTGTGTCGTGCCGGGGTCCAAGACAGGGAGTTGTGTCACATAAAGGTTGCCGACCCCTGGTCTGTGGTGTGTCCAGTTGTGTTAGTCTCCTGACGGAATCTGTGTATCAGGTTCTCCCTTTAATGCAAATCTTTAATGTTGCCCCTCTACATGTCCTAACTTTGCAGACCTGTATTCACCACCCTGCTCCACAAGTCAGGATGTTCTTCACTGTCATTTTTACAGTTAGTAATAAACAGTGTTCTAGACAGGTGATGGTGAACATCTTAACCTACTTCTAATTATTTGTGCTTCTCTGTTGGTTTTGCTGCTTTATATTGTATGTTTTCCTTTTATTGTTAGTTTTATTTTGATGTGAATCACCGGTCATTTACTATATGAATAAATGTACTTACTTTCTTATTAGTTTTGTGCTACAAACTCAATGACATTGTCATTACTTTATTATTATCCTCCAAATTATTCTATAGTCTTCTGCTACATGTTTTTCAGAAACAGTACCTTTCTGGTTCCCACACTAGTATTACATTTTTCCACTCATGAGTTAATTTCAGATTGGTGAACTGTTGTTCATATACTAGATGTTCAGATGAGTTAAAGTGTAGTTCAGTAAATCCCGGTGTAGAGGGGCCACGGTGGAAAATGTCTCACTAAGAAATAAGTGACATAATAACTACAGCAGATTTGTGCTCGTTGTGGATGCATTGTGGTCAGATGAACGCTGTACTGGTCCAAAGGTTTAGTCCTCTTTGTGCGTCTTACATTTTATACATTTGCATTTTATATAAGCAGATTCCAGAACAAAGATTCAAACAGAAGATTATTAGGTTTATTTTAAACTGATAAAAGCTTCAAAGTCAGCCCTGCTGCCCAGCACCCATACGTTTGGATTTTTCGGAAAGTTATTTTGAACAATTTTTCAGATGAACTTTAATTTCAATAGTCAAAAACTGTGTTTATTGAATAATCTGTCAAATTTGCAAAGGAGTGCTTTACATTTGTCCTGTTTGTCCACAAATACATTTTTAAAAGCTAGTTATATATTAGTAGTTACAGCCCATAATTACTATTAAAAATGTTCCAAAAACAAAAATTCCAAATTAAATCCAAAGTGGCATCTCTCTTTCTCTCTCTTGCATACAGATCATGTACAGAACTGATGTCTGTTGAAAAAAATCTCTATCTCCTCGACTGATATGATCTTGTCATGAAACGGCTGTGGCAGGCAGGAGATAAGGGCCCAAATGCAGAACTCAAAACACGGAGATGAACTGATGGGGGCTACTTTATTGTTGCAAAAGTCACACAAAAACACTTGCAAAACCAAACCAAAACCTAGAAACTGGGAACTAAAAACAAAACACCGGGAAACTAAGGATGGTGATTTCTGGGAGCACAACAGGAGAAACCCACACAGCATGAAAGGATGACACGAAACTGACAGATAGAAACACAGGGCTAAAACACACTGAGGGATAACGAGGGAATGGGACACAGGAGGAGATCACAGCTGGGACTGAGCACACTTGACGAGACTAAGAGGAGACAAGGCTAGAGACACAGACATGAGACAAGGGACCATCAAAGTAAAATGACATGAACACAAGGGGAGCACAGAGAACACCCAAACACTGGAAGAAAAATAACACAAAACCCACAAAACTCGAAAAAATTAAAAAACACAGACCATAAACATGGAGTCATCAGACTCCGGACCATGACAGATCTTCCTTGGAAACACTTTGTGTGTTTGGTTTTGTGCTGTTGGTGATATTTGTTATATTGTTTGAAGTACTGTATTAGTTTTTGCTCTCTCCTCTTCAGCAGGGCCATGCAGATGCTGAAGCTCACTGACATGTGCAGCACAGAAAGAAGGATGTGTGCAGGTGGGATTGTGTAGTGTCATAAAAGCCCCTGAAGCCTCATGTGGACAGACCATCCAGCTACACGTGGAAAATGAACTCACTTGACAGTATTTTGTAGATCTTTAAATGCACATCATTTACATGTCTACAAATTTACTTATTAACTGAAAAAACTGGAACGCCGTTCTAGATCATTTATTTTAACCTGCTGCAGCCCCTGGATGTTACTGATTTCTGTCTCCTTTGGCTGACTGCAAGCCAGAAATCAGCGAGCCGTATATGTTGGCTCCAGTTTACTATGACAAGTTCAGCAAGTTCATTCTTCAAAGTTCATGCATGCACCTGCAGAAGAAATGGAGGTAGAGCTGGCCACAACCAAGTCTCGCAAAAAGTCAGGGATTAAAAAATATTATCATTTACTTGTCGGTTGAATTTAGAAAGCCAACAACTTTTTGTGTTGTTTTAAAACAGCAAATTGTTTTCTTTCATCACTATACCACAGTTAGCCATTCAGAGGACTTGATGCACACCCAAATTAGCTGATGTCGTCTGTAATGGTAAAATGGTCTGTATTTGTATAGCGCTTTCCATAATCCCTAAGGACCCCGAAGCACTTTACACTACATTCACACACTGGTGATGGCAAGCTACATTGTGCCACAGCTGCCCTGGGGCGCACTGACAGAGGCGGGGCTGCCGGACACTGGCGCCACTGGGCCCTCTGACCACCACCAGTAGGCAACGGGTGAAGTATCTTGCACAAGGACACAACGACCGAGACTGTCCAAGCTGGGGGTCGAACCGGCAACCTTCCGATTACAAGACAAACTGCCAACTCTTGAGCCACGATCGCCGCCTGTAGTTCTGTACCAACCCAAAAGAAATGTTATGGAAAGTTGTATAATCTCAGAGCAGTGTCACTATGGTTTGTCAGCCCCTGACACACTGTTAATGACAGAAAAAGCAACAAATCTCAAGTGTTACAGTAAAGAGTCACAGAAACGTACGAATCAAACAAACAAGCTGTTGAAAATCGCTTCTGTTTTAATGTATAAATTTTGACTTCCTAGGCTCAGCATGAAGAAATTTATTGGACCAACAATATCGGATAAAAATGTATTTTATCTAATATCATCCGAGTGTCTCCTTGACTTGATCTACAATGGTGTATACTGTTTATCCTCAGCTCAACATATTTGGTCGAATACTGCCACCTACTGTACGAGTTTATGTTTTACCAGAGCTTCATAAACTTCATGATAAAATTAATAAATGAATGGATAAAAGTAATAACAATAAATACATAAACATGTAAATGGCATCATGTCATGTTCTTCTTGTAATCAGAAGGTTGCCGGTTCGAGCCTCGGCTCGGACAGTCTCGGTCGTTGTGTCGTTGGGCAAGACACTTCACCCGTTGCCTACTGGTGGTGGTCAGAGGGCCCAGTGGCGCCAGTGTCTGGCAGCCTCGCCTCTGTCAGTGCGCCCCAGGGCAGCTGTGGCTACAATGTAACTTGCCATCACCAGTGTGTGAATGTGTGTGTGAATGGGTGGATGACTGAATGCCATTTTACCATTTTTTTTCTTCTTTTTTTGACAAGCAAAGACTTTTACATATATTTTCTCTTACGTTCAGTAAAATCCCTTGGAAATTATACTTCATATCTTAGCTTATGTCCCACAAATATAGAATATTCATTACACCTAGATATTGTCTATTGTCAGATATTGTGTTCTTTCTGATAAACATGTTGCTACTTATAGATTTTGCTACATTGTGTCTAAATCTTAATCTTTACAAAATAAAATCTAAAAACGATTAAACACTATTTAAATTAACTATAACTGGTGATGACTTTGCACACAAATAAGGTTTTAAATGCTTTTTTCCTGGAAATTATGCCTTTACTGCCATCTTTATTGTTGCAAAATACACCCTTAATTTTGAATTCTGAATTCAACGAATCGCTCTCTCTCTCATGCTTTTGTGGCTACTTGGAATCTCTGGTGACAAAAACCTGAATAATATGAAGTGATCTTTTAATTTGTCACATTGGACAACACTTTGTGTGCAGATCCAGTATCTCATTTAAAAATACATCCTCTTGCTTCACCTCTGAGATTGAAATTGTCACACTAGCAGAACTAGCAGATATACGTTAGTGAACTTTTGCTGCAAACAGTTTTTCAACACTGCATTTGAAATGACCTGCCACATCCTCCATTGGTGTGCAAGTGGGATTGTGTGGTGGGATACATGTCTCTGAGGCCTCAGATGAACAGACCATGCTGCAGCATGTGAAAGATTCACTCACTGGACAGTATTCTGTAAATTTCCATCAGAATTGTTTTAAAGCATGCTCAATCATCCAGTCATCTCTTGAACACCACCAAGTCATTGGTTCAGGTATGTGGATGACACCTGGGTAAAAATCTAATCTCAGGATGTGCCCCAATTCACTGATTCACAAACACATCAAATTCATCAGGGAGGATATGAAAAGTGGCAGGTGAGTCTTCTTAGACTGTGAGATTTCCATCAGTAATGGTGAACATTTAAAAGTTGATTTGTACCGTAAACCTATGCATACGGATCAGTATTTAAGGTTTGGGTCTCATCATCCTCTGGAGAACAAACTGGGTGTCATCAGGGAGAACATCATCCCCACAGACACAGCGGCCAGGGAAGCAGAAGAACATCATATCAAGAAGGCCCTGAGTAAATGTGGTTATCCCAGCTGGACATTTGTCAAAGCTGGGAAGCACATAAAGAATGCTCCAGGCGTTCCAAGAGAAAAGGACAACTGCTACCTAAGCGAAAACCTTTAGTGATCCGTTATGTGTCAGGAGTATTGGAAAAGCTGAGACACTTTCGGTGTCATGGTGTCTCTGTGGCTATTAAACCCCAAAACATGCTGAGGCAAAAATTGGTCCACCCCAAGGATGTGTAAACAGAGTAATATAGTGTACGCTGTTAAGTGCCAGGAGGATGATGCCATGATTGTGATGCCATGATTTATACATCGGGGAAATCAAACAACCTCTGGCTAAGAGGATGGCACAACACAGAAGAGCTACCTCATCAGGTCAGGACTCTGCAGTCTATTTACACCTACAAGTCAGTGGACACTCTTTCAAGGATGAGGATGTACACATCCTGGACAGGGAGGAACGTTGGTTTGAGCGTGGAGTCAAGGAGAGGCCATTTATGTGAAAAGGGAAAGACCATCTCTGAATCGAGGAGGGGGCCTAAGGGTACATCTTTCACCATCTTACAATGCTGTGATTGCAGCCATTCCCCAACTCTCACTGCTACTGGTTAATGGTCATGGTCATCAATCATATTAATGATCAAGAAACTGCCAGCATTGAAAACAGCCCATTGTTAGTCTTGACTTGATTTTACAAGGTTTGAGCATTACAAGGTTAAAACAGATCAGTGTACAGCAGTGGTTTGTGCTATGGCTCAATAAAAAGGTCAGTATGTTTTGAAACGCTCTGCTGAAAATGAGCTCTATTAAACAAAAGCGCATGGAAAATTTTGACAAAACTAAATTTCATAAAACCACTAATAATTTTGTCTTCACCTGTAAATTAACTGAAGAAAGCCAACTGCTTTAGGTTTTATGACAGCAAATATTTTTCATTCATCACTGTAATATTTTCACCCTTCCCTGAAATCCATTGGAAGTCATACCTCATATAAATATAAATTATAATGCTTATGTTATTGAGAACCTTATAAAAACACACCTATCTCATAGACACTTGGTTATTAAACAGTTGATTTTAATCTGCTTTTCCTGGGTGTTAATCTTAGACTCCCACTCCTCATTTGCCTTTGAATGCCTTCACTGATTCCATACACTGATATTGTCGCCCTTTGATATCTGTGTCCCACGTCTTGCCGTGAATCTCTCACTCCTTTCTTATCAAAGATTTGGCCATGGGAAAAACCATGGCCACATTCAGTTTCATTGCCATTTAAGCTTTACATACACCACCAGCAAACAACAGTTGATAACAGCCACTGTTTACAAAATCCTACAAACACAAGAGGCGAGTGATCCTTGGAGGGGCATTTATTTGATGGTGAGATGTCTCAACATAAGGGGGTTTAAAGGGAGCGTTCAGTTTGGGATTGTGTCTTCTAGTTCAATAAATACCACAATCTCCAGTCTAATATAAAGTGTTAAAATGAAAGGTCAGAGACACCCACAATGGACACATGTAATTTGGGCTTAATGATGTAAAATGGTGCATTTGCTCTAACTTTGAAGTACTTAACTCCCCAACCTTTGATTTAAGAAAAAAATATTGATCACTTTGTTTTGTACTTTTATTTTCCTGTATACACTGCAAAACATTTGAACCACCCTTCATTTCTGTATATATTTATTCTGTATATATTCTGCAGCAAAAAAATAGGAAAATGTCAGGCAACGAGTTGACACAGGACCTGCGAATACTTCTGGTGCTTTTCTCCAAAGCATAATCAGACATGGCCAAGAAACCATTCCCAAGGAAGGGAAACAGGGAAAAGGTTTGAAGTATGCCAAATTACAGAAGAACTCAACTGAAAATCAGTGGTAACAGATTTTAGGCTTAGATCATCATGACTATGAGAGGAGGTAGAGCAGTGAGAGTCGAAACCTGTCTGGCAGCTTTTGCAATCAGAATAATGATCCGAATGCAGTGTTGTGCCAAATACATTTTGCTTTTCCAACATGAGCTCTATAGGCTCCTCTTGCTCATATGTTTTTTTTATTTATATCTTTATTTATTCATTTCTTTTAGTATTTTTTCAGTTATTACAGTATATGTGTAGCGTGACAATGTCTAAGTTTACTCTGCTGCGTCAAAGACGAGCAGGAAAGTTCCATCTTGGCACTGAAAATGGATTTGACTTGGCCCATTTTGCATTAGGCATGTATGCACAGTTACTCTGTCTGCTAGTCATCATCAAGATCTGTGGTATTTAGAGCCTGATATAAAACAACAACAACAACAACAACAACAAACAAATTAGAGTGCTCATTCTCCTGCTAAAGCACATACACACAATTACAGTATCACTTGACCAGTTGTGAATGATTCATATTGCATATTTTGGCCAAATCATCTGCAACTTCAATTAAACATGCAGGAAAGACAAAAGGAAAATATGCATTTTTTTGAAAAAGCGCTCATTATTTAGGAGGCAAAACAGGATTAGAGGTCACTAACTGGCAGCCTATGGCTGTAGCCATCTTTGTCTGCAGCCATTTTATAACGTCACAGTGGGAAAATGATAAATACTAAATGAAACAATACATGAAGTGACTGCTGAATTGCATTTAGCTGCTTTCGTTTCAGGGTTCTGCGTCTGTTCAAACAGCCGTGAGTTATTGGTACACTTGATTTTTGACAGTTGTGCTTTTCCAGCTGTGACAAGTAAGTGCTTATTCGCATTAAAATTCATGTTTGGATATAGACAGGTTGAAAGATGGACAAAATAAAATATGCATAACCTTGCAGGTAGAAGTAAATACCTGTTGGAAACTGCTGATAGACGTTCCCCTCCCCTTTTCTCACAAATGTCTAAAAAAGAGAAAGAAAGAAAGAAAGGCCTTTCATTTTGGCTCACTTTCGTTCACCAGTCATTATCTCTGGACTGTTTCTTTCACTTACCTGACAACAGCGTTTTGAAAAATAGTCTTGAGAAGATGAAAGATTTCAAATGCCTAGCTTTGAAATTGCACCTGATTGCTACAGTATGTATGATGGCATCTCAAACACATTATGGACAATGGAGGCAAGGAGAGGAGGTTATTTCTGTCCTGAATGGTGCAGATGCATACCGGAGACTTCGACAATGTTCAGTTCCGTTAATAAATGCCAGACATGTGTGCTGCCGTTAGTCAGGGTCATTACAGAGCCATTACAGAGACACAGTGCAGTCGACACTGCAGCAGTGATAATAACTGCTGAAATTAAAGTGTCACCGCAGATGAAGCTGGAGTGATATGTTGTGATTAATTAACGACAAGATGACCCTTTGCCATTAAAACAATAATTGGAGATAAATACCTTCCCATTATCTGTAGCATTTCAGTTTTAACGTCCCACAGCCCCATTTTTCACCTTAACGCATATACACCGAAGCACAAAACATATGATCCTGGTATGTAGTGAGGTATTCACGCACAATAACTGACATCGATAAGAGCACGTTGGTTTTGAATCTTGATCAGCTTTGGATTGTATAATCAAAAAAATGTAAAGACATTTTTTTTGTATGTTCATACTTTGGAAACCTGTTTCTATGGGTATTGGTTAGATCCTCATAAAAAAGCCACAAAAAAAAAGCCCTGATCCATCATGCCATGGCAGCTTGATATTGGCAGGAGATACTTTTGGTCCTGTGGGTTGTGTGGTTGTCTTCTAAATGGGGTTTGTTGCAGTTAATCCTGTGGATGCTCAGTTTGGGGAATTTAGAGCCTGAGTCAGTGCCTTGGGCTGTTGCTATGTAGGGCTTTCTTACTATGGGAACCTTTACCCCATGTTTTCACTTAATACACTGTGTCCTCTGGTAACATAAAAGTACATTTAAGCAAAAGTTAGGCTTTATCAGCCGATTAAACCAGGCAGGGAACACCACATTGACCTGGTCATAGACCCACAAGTTTAAAAAAAATGGTACAGACAAATTTAGATTGATTGTCATTTTGTATTCCAAACAAGCAGGGACATGGAATTCATCGAATAACCACTCGGGGGCACTGTAGCCCCTTGTAAGATACAAAAAAGGGTGCTTTATTTGTGGCCAAGGTAGGCTCATAGTTCACTCATGTATAAATGCTAATGAAATACAATGACATTTCCTGATCCAGTCAATGTATCTGAAACAGGCCAGGATGAATATAGATTACATCAATACTGACTACTCAAAGGTTCATAAGGCTCATCAAATCATTCCTCTCATCTTTAAGGGGAAGCTGTTGCTAGGCTCTGTGATCATTTCAGGTATTTGTTTGTTAAAAAGAAAGAAGGATTTCATTTCAGGCGAATATCGTTACTTGGTGAGTTGTTGTCTGTGTGCAGGGGGCTGTGGTAAAAGGAAGCAGTATAGGCAGTGTCTGTCTTCTTTAAGCAGTGTCGCAGGAGTGATGCCATGTTAAATTCCTCCCCCAGGATACAGTAGCTGTAAAAGCAAAGTTATAGAAGTCAAGGTTTCATTTGCACCAATGGTACAAACATCAGGGTTGAATAACGGAGCTTATTAAATGCACTGGGTGAGCGTCAATACGTAAAATAGACAGAATGAGAACGACTGTAGGAAAACTGTGTTCTTTTGCTTTCATGAATGCAATCATCATTTTATTAAAGGCAAAGCCAGTCTGCTTTTAAAACACCTGCCTTATTTTTGACTGCACATTAACTCTCACACGTGTCCCAGTACTCTCAGGTAATTCTGTGCTTTTAAGACAGAAAATTAATGCTATAATGCGGGCTCCCACACACACACATACATACAGAGCTGCAACAAATGAATACTGTGGATAACTAATATTTAGCTCTGACAGGGGGTCAGGATTTACAGAGGTAATTTCTGAATCCTTTGTGCCATCAGAGTACATTATTCCTCCTCCGGCACAGATGCAGGATTGGTCTTACTACCAATCACAAGATGAAATCAACTAAGTAACTGCTCTGTTATCAGGGACGCAAGCTGTCTTGACACAAATGAACCCCGAAATTTGTTTTACATTTTTCGGAAAATGTGTAGAAACACATTTAGAAGTACTGACAAAAAAGGAGAGGTTTGGATTGATAGTCCGCACTCTTCATTTTCTGAAAGTGGTCAATGTGGCTTGTGTGAATGCATGTGATGTATTGTTTACACAGTTATTGCAAGGTAAATATGGGGTTTGGGACCACTGTGAGCATGGGCCTGTTTGAGAGTTGTATATGGTTCATGAGCATTGATCTTTGATGAATGATATGAGCCAGTAAAGCGAATGAAGGCTACCTTCTCTGGTGATGAAGATAAAAGATTTTTTTTTTTGTGGTGATAGAGAAACACTTGCTGTTTGCGGTGCTGAGCACAGTGGCTATTCTTGGAAGAACTGATAAGTTTATGAGAAATGGACAATAACCACTGAATAGGTGGAACACCTCTTTGAAAATAGCAACATATCTAAAGAAAGGCAAGCACAAATGGAATTTTAAGGACTTTAATGCAGTCCAGTAGGCCCAAAAGAGATGACATCTAATGAAAAAGTCACTATTCTCAAGAACCATTTTGAGCTAAACCCTTGGTGGGTAGCAGAAAGGTTCAGATTTGAGCTGGTCAGTGGCACTGGAGCAATTCTAACTGTGGTGAAAACCTTGATTCAGAAATCAATTCATCACCAGTGGGAAAAAAAAAGAAACAGCGAGCCACAGAAACCATTCTCTCAAAATGTTTTCAGCTTTGTCATAAATTCAGGTTGTTCTAAACACAGAGAAAGCCAAAAGCTCTGGAGTGAAGTTGTTACATTTAGGGTATGTCGCATTTACAAAAGGTGAAAAACAGGTGAAAAAAATCACTATATATGAGTGACATTTCAAAAATGCCATCATGGTCGCATTAACACGGAGTACCATTCTAAGAGGGTAAAGATGCTGAACTGTATAAAATGACATTCTTTACAGCGGTTGCTTGTTTAGTGATGGAAATAGATGTTTGTGCTGCAAGAAGTGTACCACAAGGAACTCATGGAAAGAAACTGCCACATTTGCCACTGCAGCGATGCAAAGTTAAGCTTCAAGTTTATGGTGGTTGCATACCTGCTTAGGGAGGATCACGGATAGTAAAAAAAAACAAAAAACGTATAATCATACTGTCATCATGCATCATGTTCCTCATGAATTGAACAAACAGAGATCAGAATCAGAATCAGAATCAGAAAGGGTTTTATTGCCAAATGTTGAGCGGGTTTACAACATTAGGAAATTGCAACATTAGGATCTCTCCTTCTTTCCTTGAAAAAGGGGAGCTAAAGAGGCCGGAAGAAGCTAACATTATATCTCCAGTTAGCACAGTGAACAATACGAGTACCAATATTGCCGGGGGAGAAAAGAGAGATGTCGCTCAGCTTATGTGAGGATTATAAAATGTCAGCAAATCAGACAGTTGAAACACACACCAACCCCCTGCCTATTTGTGGAGCTTTAAGGAACCCTGGGAGGAGCTAAGGTCTTTTTTAAGACTTAGTAGCAGCTTAGTAGCAGCAGGTGTTTTTAGAGTGATGACAATAAACCCCACACACTTCAGAAATATCAGTAAGATTTCTTTTTCTGACAGACATACATTTAGAATTAGGCTGATAAAAAAAAAATACTGACTAGTGATCGAGTTTTTGCTCACTATGATTCCAGTTTATCAGTGCAGTGTGTGAACCAGCTGTTTTCCCAGTAGTCTACAGCTGAAAAATACATGCGCTCTAATCAAAAGCTGTGACATTCTGTCTAATTAGAAAAACACCCACCACCACTTCTAAATTATATACAGTCATGTGAAAAAGAAAGTTTACACTGAACTCTATAGCTCGTAGAACTACCTTCAGCAGCAGCAACTTCAGAAGCAATTGCTTTCTGTATGACTTTATTGTGGAGCAATTTTGGCCCACTCTTCTTCACAGCATCGCTTCAGGTGAAGTTTACAGGTATCCGCTTATGCACAGCTCTCTTAAGGTCCTGCCACAGCATTTCAGTCAGGCCGAGGTCTCTACTTTCACTGGGCCATCACAACATCTCAATTATTTTCTTTTTCAGCCATTTTGTTGTAGTTTTGCTGCTGTGCTTGGGATCATTGTCCTGTTGCATGACCCGGTTTCAACCAAGCTTTAGCTGTCAGACAGTTGGCCTCACATTGACTCCACAATACTTTGACAAACAGAGGAGTTCATGGTTGACCAAATGACGGCAAGGTGCTCAGGTCCTGTGGCTGCAAAACAAGTCCAAATCATTACTCCTCTGCAGAAACACCTCTTACAAACTGTGCTTGACAGTTTGTAAGAGGTGTTTGTTCAGATATGCTGTGTTTGGTTTTTGCCAAATGCGGCACTGTGTGTGGCCGAGCATCTCCACTTTCTCATTTGTCTCATTTGTCCAAATGACATTCAGATTTAGAGTCATGCTTTCCAAACCTAATCACTGCTGTCAGGGTCTTTTTAAAAAAGAAACTACCTTCTATCTGTCAACTGTTTCAAATAAGCCATATTTGTTCAGTTGTTTTCTGGAATATTTTGCAGTTTCTTTCCACATTGCACAGTCTGACCTTGGGGTGAGTCTGCTGGTCCGTTCACTCCCGGGATGTACGCTGAATGCTCCAGACCAACACACTGCCAAAACTTCCGCTTTTTCACAGATGATCAATTAATCAAGTGAATTTGATTAGCAGCACCTCGCTGCCTCTTTCCCTGTTAATTACTATGGAAGAAGCAAGGGCGTAGTTTAGTTTTCACTGCACAGAGTCCCGAGACAACTTTATTTTTCAGATGACTGTATGAACCCACTGAAAACACAACCAGCAGAACATTACGCAGCACGCATTTGTAGATTTTTGTAGGGATCATACTGTGAAGACTCTCAAAGAACATAACATGTTTCATTTAGATCAGGCATCTGCCCACGCACATTTAACTACGCGTGAATAAATGGATGAGAATGTCACAAGAATATTTCTCATATTTGTGAAGCTGAGGGTGAACATTTGAATACCTATCCAGATTGTGAAATTAGTCAAAATTGCTTTACATGTGTTCAAATTGCTAGGTTTATGTAAGAAGACTGGGAAATGCATTTGTTAGTTTTCAAAAGTATACACAAATACGCCACAATGTGCCAGTAAAAATATCTTTATATTTCTGTTCATGTCACCTAGGAGAACGTATGCTGTAGGCTTATGTAGCAGCGTGAGATGATAATGTAGGATCTATGCACTAACCCAGAATTGTAAAAGCTGCAGTGACCTCCAAGTGCCTCCTTCATGCATTATAATAAAATTTAACTTTAACCATTTCATGCTTCTTTTCCTCTCCCTTTCACCCTTCCCTTCAGCTTTTTTCTCCTTTTCCCGTCTTCTAAGGAAACGGTTGGGGGTTTTCTTTGCGCCTCACTTTAGGATTGCCGATCGAGAAGCGGTAAGGACTTTTAAAATAAAGTGCGAGGAAGAAAGTTGTCTCAAACTACTGTGTCAGCAACATCACCTTTCCTCTCCTCCAGCCTACCTCCTCTCTCAACTATCACTCAAGGCGACATCAAAGCCTAATCACTGGGAGACTTAGCTAAAGTTACACATCCTGTCCAAGAAAAAAAAAAAAGTTCTTTTCAGTGTTTTTGCTCACATCTATGTTTACACATAGTCACACACTCATGAATTCTCACACACCCACGCGCTAACCTCTAGCGTTGCGTGAATATATTTCTAATACTGTCACCCCACTCACAGCCCCCTCGTGGGCGTGCTTGGGACTAGGCATCGGATTTGTGATGAGGATTTAAGAACACTAGCACGCACTGATGTGTAACATGTGACAAAGGAGAAACCGTAGCATCCTTTCAGGGATGCTGCTGAACTTCCTGAGAGCAGCTGTGTGCAATGCAGATGGAGGCTAGAGTTAAGAAAAGGAGTGGTGGAGATGATTAAAGAGAACACAGAGAGAAAATGATGATGTTTAAACCCTCTTTGAAGCCTCAAACTGGTAAATAAATGATGTGCTCAAGAAGACTTAAGAAATGGCTGCGGCTCCTACACCTGCGGCTCAGTGCTTAAATATTTATTTCCTGTCATAGTCTCTCTCACACACACACACTCGAGTGCACGTATAACTTATAAAAGTGAATGCATATGTCTTAAAGATGCATGATGCATTAGGAACAAACATGCCGCTCACAAACTGTTGTCTTCAAGTGCATGTAGAAAAGAAGAGAATGCAACATTTTCTTCCTAATGATCAACTCAAACATCCTCAGAACCCCCTCATCAGCGGACAGCACAGTGGAAAAGAAGCGAAAGCCCTTGGTGCCTTTCATCAGCTCCCTTACTATTCTTTCATCCCTGCAATGCCCATAATGGTCCTGAGATTAGTGCTGGATGTGTTAGCTAAACTTCTCATTTGGCAGAACGGGAGGGTGAGTACACTCTTGCTTGAGAGAATTACTGCAGGAAAAAATGAAAAGAGAGAATTTTCAATGCGGATGTTTAGAAGATGAAAGAGGGGCTAATTCAGAGAGGAACTTCAACATTTTAGCATAAACTAAAGTAATAAGTATTTATGTCACAATTGCACACATTGACAAACAAACACACATTCGGCAGCAGATGTTATCTCTCATTGCGGGCCAACCAGCACAGATTGCGCTGAAGTTTTGATGATTAAAGACAATAGATTTAAATTAATTTCAGCTAACTGTCCTGTGATTGACAATCCATTGTATATAAAACAGTGGAAATCATCCTGGAGTAGGAATTGACTCCTTTTCGTGCACTTTAAAACAACTACTTGACTACAGTTTGGCTCACACGATGTACAAAAGCACATCTCCAACCCATTCTTCATCACCGTCTGCTGATTAATCATTGTATCTGACTGCTCATTAGACCATCTCCTTTAAAGCTGCTTGACTTTGTTTCGACTTCTTTTTCCCGACATCTCTTCGTTTCACGTTTCTCTCTCTGATTTGTCTTTCTTCCTGGGCTCCTCATTTCCTAGTCAACGTATGTTTCAGACACTCCTTCAGAGGCGTTCTCCTCTGTCAGTTTGAGCACAGATCTTTCAGCACCTTGATTTCAGAGTAATTACGTAGGGATAAATGATGACTCTCCTTGAATGCGTTTCTCCCCTCTTTCCTGTCAACCCATCAGGAACAGGACCTGGGGCACAGCAATCACTCACTATTACACTGCAGGCGGGAGTCAGAATCTCCCAAAAGTTTACACGTAAAGACAAAAAGATTTTTTTTTCCATGATTGCGGCGTTATTACATAAGAATAAGACTCTCCTTGAATGCACCACCTTTTTTTCTGTAAAGTCAACAGGAAAAAGACATGGGGAACAGCAATCACTCGCAAGTGCTCTGCAGAAGGGAGTTAGAGCTTGAAAAAAAAATATATAGTCCCTTTTTTCTTCCTTTTTTCAATCATTATGGCTTTGGCTTACCATGCATGCTATTTTTCAGCACCATACTGCGTCACATTCATACAGTTTTAAAGGTTCCACCAGGGAGTTGGCAAGGGCAGGCTCATTTTGGCATCTGCCGCTGAGCAGCTCCACTGGAACAACTGGGTGTAGCGCAAATGTACTTAAATAACAGGTTTAGAGGGACAGCTCCACCTACCTCACAGTTTATCACCTGTTCTTCAGTTTCAATCTACAGTTCTTGCAATCAAACTAAACTTTTCTCATCTTCATGTCACTGTTTAGGATTTCCAAAGTACTTTGGTCTCTTTAAATGTTTCATTCAGATCTTCTCTCTGTGTGTACAAAAGAAAAGCCCAGTTAACTGAAGGTTTTTCATGTCTTTGTCTTGAGATTATGTTCTGCCACCTTTATAGAGTGCCTTTTGCTCTTGAAGGCCAAGGGCTAGGCAATGTGAAGTATATCAGTCAACAGCATCAAAATCCAACCGGATCTTAAGTTTGATATCCAGCAGGTTAACAATAACACTTTGAGATTTTGGGCAGGTAAGAGACATATATGAGTGATGTTTCAAGCCCATGATGTGGATAAAAGCGTCCTTGGTACACAATGAATTGGCAAAACAAACAACAGAGACACTTTGTAATATATCCTCTCAGGGACACATCCAAGCTCAGCATGGTTAAAAACCCACTGTTGCCCCAGCAGAAGGCCTCGCACCAGGGCCTTGATTTAATCATTGCCCAGCAAGGGGAGAGGCCAAGCAGGCAACAAAGCTGCCCTCCAGCCTTCCATCCTCCTGCCATCAATGCTCCCAGTAGGTTGACCCAGGAGAGGCCAACCCTCACCCTCCACCTGGGTTGTTTGAAGATGAGAGCAGCTTAGTATAAGGGGAGGGAGGGCCAAGAGGAGGAGAGGTAGATGAAACCCCGGTTGTTCTCTTTGAACTGCTAATCACTGTGTTTAAAGCTGACCTCGCTTCCCGTCTCTTTTTGGCTCATTAAAATACGTACCGTGATAAAGGGTCAGGATGGGAGTTCATCATGAAGCATGATTCTACCAGTCAGACACGCACACTTAAGTTTCTCCAAGATAAAAATAACCAGGAGAGAACTTTGGGTCACTGGTATTTAAATAAAAATGTTTTGTAACCCCTACCTAGACTAATTTGCTTTTCATTAATGGTTTCTATAAATACAGAAACAAACAAATAAAAAAACATAATAGATGATCAGCAGTCTAACCAAAAAAAGATGCCATTGCTGTAAAACATGCCTATATATATACATATATAGTAGTGTGACTCTGGTCTGAGATGCATTCAGGTCAGATGTGCATTGTTAATCACGTCTACAGGATCTTGATCCAATTTGGATAAATCTGAACAAGCCAACAGAGACTGCAGGGAGAGGAAGGGCTAGGCATGGAAGGAGAGCATGATGAGGCAGCAGAGAAGGAGAGTAGGGTAGCAAGGGATCAATCAATCATCACTCCTGTTGGTTTATATTGACTCTGCAGTCCCACTGGGCTACCATGGTCAATGTGCTTTCAGGCATTTTGCGTGGGTCGATGGAGGAGCGTGCCTGGCTTAACACTCACCTTTTAAAGGGATTTGTTGTGTGTTTATAATATATTAGATGTTTTTATACAGTGTGCATTGGGAGGTTTTTGTAATTGTATGTCATGAGGAAAGTGCATTAGTGTGTGATATGTGCTTACACGTTTTAGAAATTACAATCCATAAGTGTCAAATAGCCGCTGGGCATCAGATTTTGCCAAGTTCAAGGGGTTGAGCTTTTAAAATTTGTTGACCTTGCTACCACGCTGCATTGTACAATGGCAGCTTCCCAAAAACCAGCATCAAGATTGGCTTTTGCCCACGTGCCTGTGCTTGGCAGTCGTGTCATATAAAAAATGCTATCCGTGCCAGGTATTGTGTAAATATTAGCCCAAACTGATGCCAATCTATGACAATGGCTCATTCAGTTTGAAGTGCAATAATTGAGGTCATTAAAAAAAAAGATTTATTCCTCCAAGTTCTTGATCAATTAATCATAGATCTGCAAAATCAATAGACATGGCCTTTATATCCTCAGAAACTTTTTTTAGAACAGTCAACAACGGTCAGTATTTTCCTGTGGTGTTTATAACAGAAATGTCATTTGTGCATTAAACTAATATTTCCCATGTTAGGTTAATTATGTAGTCATTAGTGAAACACTGTTACTTGCATACTCACTACACTATATAACAGTCAAACAGCTAAAAGCTAGGCCGGGCAAGTTTTTAGCTAATAGCTCTTTGAGAATAAATTCAAAAACACTATTTTATGCTTCCTGTCTTATATTTGGTAATTTCTGGATTCAGCTAAATAAATAGGAACAAATTGGCAAAAGGCTGCTAGTAACAAAGCCCCTAAAGAATTTAACAGTGGTTCTTTGCTAAGTGGTCGTTTATAGACATGACACCGGTTCTACCCTTGAGTTAGGTGCTCTTTTATATTTGCATGAACATATGTCAGAGTTAAGTGGCCAGTTTGCTTTAAGCAATATCTGAAGACATTGTAGAATACTTTCTTTCTATAACAGAGGCAAATATCATAGCTTTATCGCTAATATAACAGTTATGTTGTAACACAATAATATTAAATATTAGAATTAAATATTAATATTAGAATGCAAAAAATTGACTTTAAGTGGCAGTCAAAACTAGAATTTTATTTTTGTTCTATTTTATTTGAGCTATTATCACAGTTTCCCTAAAACCTACTGCTTACTATAAACACCTTTTGCATAAAAAAAAAAGAAAAAAACCCCAAAACAAACAAACCAGTCAGTTTAAACGTGATAATTTCCCGGGTTAACAGAATCAAAGCCAACACTGAAACAAAAGTCAGCTGTTAGTAGGATGCTTGAGGAACGCTGAGCGAAGGTTTTGTTTAACTTCCTGCTGTGTAATGTGTGGTTTTTCCACCATCCAATTTGCTGAGCATCTCCGACACTGTGACCCTTCTTTTATTAACAGTCTGAGCAGCGTAAGAGGGGACAATGTTTCTTTGAGCTGGCAGCCTCACTCAATAGAGTCAAGGTAATAAAACGAGTTTGAGAGAGAAAGACTGAAAAACAAGCAGAGAGTTAGATTGAGTTGAGTTGAGCAGTAGCGGGTGGACTGGCCAAAACGTGAAAAGGCTTTCTCTCTGACAGGTTATTGATTAGCTCATACTTCCCAAAAGGATTCTTGAAGACTATTAAAGGGAGAAATTGATGCTATTTGCTAAAGCAATCCCTCTTTTCACTGAACCAAGCCTTCGTCTGCTTTCCTCTTAATACTTGACGTTGTTTGAAATATTGATAGGATTTGAGATAGTTAGAAAAGTGTAGATCAATGAACAAAAAAAGGAGAAAAAAAAACAGACTCCATGCCAAAACAATTTCCCTTCACACACCTTTATTTTTACAAACCCAATAACCAATTCCTAGTAATTTGGGATGCTGTGTAAAATAAATGAATAAAACCCTTATTTTATTTACAATAGAACACAGAAAACGTTTTGAAGATTTAACCTGAAATAAATGCCACATTTTAAGAGAAATATTAGCTCATTTTGAATTTAATAGGACCAACATATCTGGAAAAAGATGAAACAGGGCCATGTTTACAACTGTGCAGCATGCCCTCGTCTTTTAACAGCAGTCTGATTGTTACTCAGTCCTGGGTCTTATTTGTCATAATGTTTTTATTTCATTTTGTGTTAAATGTTTTCAGTTGGTGAAAGATCTTGATTGCAGACAGGCCAGTTAAGCACCCAGACTCATGCGACGCCATGCTGTTGTAATAGATGCAGTATGCAATTTAGCACCACTTTGCTGAAATATGGACATCCCTGAATAGAAGATCATCTACCTGGGAGCATAAGTTACTCTAAAACCTGTACATACCTTTGAGTATTGATGGTGCCTTTTCAGATCTGCATGCTGACTATCAGAGATTTGAGTCAACTGAGTCCAGATAATAAGCCAGATGATCCTCCTCCTCTTTAGTCCAGAGGGCACAGCATCCATGTTTTCCAAAAAGAATTTAAAATTGGACTTGTCTGCCCACAGGCCATGTTTCCACTGTGCTTAAGTCCATTTTAGATGAGTTTTGGTACGTAGAAGATCACGTGTAGCTTCTTTTTTGTAAGTCTTGTATGACAACTTGTATTTATGGATGGAACAGTGAACTGTGTTGTGATTTCTGGAAATGTTCCTAAGCCATGCAGAGATTTCCCTGACAGAATCATGCCTGTTTTTAATGCAGTACCATCTGAGGGCTGGAAGATCACTGGCATCCAGTACAGAGATTTCTCCATATTCTCTGAATCTTTTGACGATATCATGTTCTGTACATGATGTGGATGATATTCAAAGTCCTCAGAATTTTACTTAGTAAACCTCTGGCCAACTTTATTTCTTAGAAAATCTGCCCCTTTAAGATTCTCTTTTTATACCGACTTTATAATTACCAATAAGACTAACTAGTTGAAAAATGTTCCCCGAGCTGTTTTTTGCAGTACCAATTACCTTTTCAGCTTTTTCTTGCCCTCGTTCGAATGTTTTGGAAATGTCTTGCTGGCAGCAAATTCAGAGCTCATGTTTCTTCTTAAAATGGTTGTAATTTAGTAAGTTTAAACACTTGATATATTTTCTATATTGTATTGTAAATAGAATATGTGTTGTTTGTGTTTTTATTGACATTTTAAAGAGCATACCAACGTCTTTAAATTTAGGGTTGTAAAAGCTCAAAGGGCTCCTGAAGGGTGAATAAAATAACTGCACGGAAATTGAATTTAGTCTCAAATATAATACAGCTCTATGATTCATTCTAGCCCTGCGGAGATCTCTGTTTGAACAGTATATCTTCTTCTTCTGGCTGGTCCCTTTAGGTGTTGCCACAGTGGATCATCTGCCTTCATCTGACCTTATCCCCAGCATCTTCCTTTGTCACACTAACCCTGTGCATATCCTCCTTCATTACATCCATGAATCTTCTCTCTGGTCTTCATCTTTTTCTCCTGCCAGCAGATCATTTTCAAAATCCTTTCCCCAATATGTCAGTGATTCCTCCACTACACATATTCAGCCTTGCCTTTCTAACTTTGTCTCCAAACCAATCATCCCAAACTGTCCCTTTGGATAGCATGTGCAATTATAAAAATGGTTTCCCTGTATATACATTTTCTAAGCCATCCCTAGGCAAGGCAAGGCAAGGCAAGTTTATTTGTATAGCACAATTCAACAACAAGGCGATTCAAAGTGCTTTACAGAGACATTAGAAACAAGAACAAATAAAAAGCATGATTTAAAATTGATTAAAACAAGCAAATAAACTAACTAACTAATTAACAAACAAACAAACAAACAAACAAACAACAGTATATAAAATCAAAACAGATAAAATCAGAACAGTAGATAAAATCAGTAGTTAAATGTAAGTTTTGAAATTTAAGCTTAAAGTGTGGATTTGGTGCTTTATTCAAATGCAGCTGAGAACAGGTGAGTCTTCAACCTGGATTTAAATAAACTGAGTGTTTCAGCTGATCTGAGGCTTTCTGGGAGTTTGTTCCAGATATAAGGAGCATAAAAGCTGAATGCAGCTTCTCCGTGTCTGGTTCTGACTCTGGGAACTGATAAAAGACCGGATCCAGATGACCTGAGGGATCTGGATGGTTCATACTGGGTCAGGAGGTCATTGATGTATTTTGGTCCTAAACCATTCAGGGCTCTATAGGCCAGCATCAGAACTTTAAAGCCTATCCTCTGACGGACAGGCAGCCAGTGTAAAGACCTCAGAGCTGGACTGATGTGGTCCACTTTTTTGGTCTTAGTGAGGACTCGAGCAGCAGAGTTCTGAATGAGCTGTAGTTGTCTGACTGATTTTTTAGGTAGACCTGTAAAGATGCTGTTACAGTAATCAAGCCTACTAAAGATGAATGCATGGTCCTGTTGAGACATCAGAGCTTTTATTCTTGATATATTCTTGAGGTGATAGTAAGCTGACTTTGTTATTGTCTTAATGTGTTTTTCTAAGTTTAGGTCTGCATCCATCACTACACCCAAATTTCTCGCCTGGTTTGTGGTTTTTAGATGTATAGATTGAAGTTCTCTGGTGACCTGTAATCGTTTTTCTTTGGCGCCAAAGACTATTACCTCAGTTTTGTTTTTGTTTAGCTGGAGAAAATTGTGGCACAACCAGTCATTGATTTCCTCAATGCATTTACCAAGAGCCTGTACAGAGCCTCAGTCTCCTGGTGACATTGTGATATATGTTTGTGTGTCATCTGCATAGCTATGATAGTTTATTTTGTTGTTGTTTATAATCTGTGCCAGTGGGAGCATGTAGATGTTAAACAGAAGGGGTCCCAAGATGGAACCTTGGGGAACTCCACATGTGATACTTGTCTGCTCAGATGTGAAGTTACCTATTGATACAAAGTATTTCCTGTTTTCTACGTATGTTTTGAACCAGTTTAGTACAGTTCCTGAAAGACCTGTCCAGTTCTCCAGTCGTTTGAGTAATATGTTGTGGTCAACTGTATCAAATGCTGCACTGAGATCCAGTAAAACTAGGACTGACATTTTTCCACTGTCTGTATTCAGACATATGTCATTAAACACTTTGGTCAGAGCGGTTTCAGTGCTGTGGTTCTGTCTAAAACCTGACTGGAAGGCATCGTAGCAATTATTCTGTTTTAAGAAGTAACTGAGCTGTTGAGAAACTGCTTTTTCAATGATCTTACTTAAAAACGGGAGATTTGAGATCGGCCTGTAGTTGTTCATTTGTGTCTTGTCAAGATTGTCCTTTTTCAGTATAGGTTGATTACAGCAGTTTTTAGTGATTCTGGAAACACACCTGATAATAAAGAAAAGTTGACGATCTGTAACAGGTCTGACTCTAAAGTCTTTGAGACCTTTTTGAAAAAACTTGTTGGCAGGACATCTAAACAGCAGGAGGAGGAGTTCAGTTGACCTAAGATGTCCTCCAGGTCTTTGCTGTTAATAGGTTGAAACTGTTTCATGGTGTTTAAACAGTTTTTTGGGTTATTATTATCCCTAAGATAATAATGTGTCTGAAAGAGCTATGACAATAACCACTGCTGACCTTTAGGATGTTGACAGAATCACTTATTTCCTGACTTTAACAACCTCATACATATGAGGCCTGGACTGTTTGCAGACACGTATACAGTCTGGACTAGATCCCTTGTGGAATTTGTTAACATATACAGGTGGATAAGCAAACACGTGCTTCACATACACGGTCCATAAAAATTCCACCACTGCTGCCATCCACACTCAGCTCTCACAAATCCATTTCCATGTTTCCACTAATCTGTGTATTACGGTTGTGGATGAACGCTACAGCTCACTATGTGTAGTGTCCATGTGTTTGCATGCGTTGTGAAATTGGAAATAGCAAGGAATTAAATAATCAAACTGAATCCACTTACAATTTCTACTTTTATAAAGGGAAAGGGAAACGTAAATATAAGTTGAAGCTTATTAATAATGAAACCATGCCCTGTTGAAGGCTCTGCTGTCATTACTCATTACTTGACTTTCAACTTAAATCTGAAAAATTTCTACCTTGTTCTATTGTGTCTTTTTGGAGGATTTAACATGGAATCTACTGCTTTGCAAAAATATATGCTGTAATATAATAATACTGATAGTGCTGTATTACTTGCCAACCTAACCTATTTGTTCTTTGAGATGGTTTAATAAGGTCATCATGATAAACTGTCATCAAGCTCTTCCAGAAGGCCTGTCAGGGAATGATTTATACTGACTTTGAAGGGGAAAATAATAATTAAAAGCTAGATGGCAGCAATCCACACTGATTATGCATAACATTATGACCACCTGCCTAATATTATGTTGGTCCCCCTTTTGCTGCCAAAATAGCCCTGACCCACTGAGGCACGGACTTCAATAGAGCCCCAAAGGTGTGCTGTGGTATCTGGCACCAAGGTGTTAGCAACCTATCCTTTAAGTCCTGTAAACTTTGAAGACTTGTTTGTTCTGCACGTCACACAGATGCTTGATGGGATTGAGATCTGGGAATTTGGAGGTCATGTCAACTCCTCAAACCATTCATGAATCATTTTTGCTTCGTCGCAGAGTGGATTATCAAGCTGAAAGAGGCCACAGCCATCAGGGAATATCGTTTCGATGAAAGAAATGGTACGTATCAAAGTAACATCTGCATGGAGTCAAGTGCAGGACTCAAGGTTTCCCAGCAGAACCTTGCCCAAAGTGTCGCACTGCCTTCACTAGCTTGCCTTACTCCCGTAGTGCTTCCTGGTGCCAGGTGTTCTACAGGTAGGCAACACATATGCACCCAGCCATCCACCTAATGTAAAAGAAAATGTGACTCATCAGATCAGGCCACCCTCTTACATTGTTCCAAGATCCAGTTCTGATGCTCATGAGCCCATTGTTTGTGCTTCTAGTTGTAGACAGCCTGTGGTATGTGTGTGGTATGTATTCTGACACCTTGCTGTCAGAATCAGCATGAACTTTTCTGGCACCCCAAAAGGTCGATTCTGTTCATCTGGACGTAGCGTTTTCAGTGGGAGAAACATTTCATCACTCATCCAAGTGACTTCTTCAGTCTCAGCTGACTGCAGGTTTCCCCAACCTTATAAACAGCACATTTGCACAATGACTGAAACTAGCACCACTGAATGAACAATGGGATGTGAGAGCTGGCAGTCTAAGCTACAGTAGACCATCTATTGGATCAGACCACACACACACACACACACACCCACACACCCTCTCCTCATGTGCATCACTTAGCCATGGCCACCCACTGTTCCTTCCTTGGATCACTCCCTTGGACCCAGACATCTCGCCATCACAATTTGGCCCTTATCACACTCACTCAAATCCTTACACTTGTCCATTTTTCGTGCTTCCAACACATCAGGTTTAAGGATAAAAAGTTCACTTGCTCCCTAATGTATCTCACCCACTAACAGGTGCCACAATGAAGAAAAACAGAGAAGTGTTATTCACTTCACCTGTCATTGACCACATGTTATGCCTGATGCATGTAAAAGTTACTAATCAAAATGTAACTTAATAGAGCCAGTTGTTTCCTGTTTGGTGGTTGTGGCTGCTAGTCTATTGTTAGAATGGCTGGTTTGGCCCTACCTAGCTTATCACATAGATTCTGTAGGGAATCGGGGACTTAAAAGACACACAAAAACACTGGTTACTATTTTAAAATGGACTTTACTGAGACCCAAAACATAGAAATGAAAATAAGCAATTTTAGCAAATAAATGGGCCCTTAAAGGAGGTCAACAAAACAGAACTCTGCTCAAAATGCTTCTAACAAAACAATAAGGTAACTCATAAACGGAGCTTTCAGTGGAAACACAGGTACTAGCTGATTGGACCATTACAAACCCATAGTTGAAAACAACAGAGACAATAAGTAAAGCAAAGAAAACCACCCAACATGCTTTTAAAGGTGAAGCGTTTCTATTTAAGAAGGCTCCACAGCCACGTAGTGCAACTGAAACAACAATTTACAGGAATGAAAAGGATCAAGTGTGATGTCTAAATGTGCAATTCAACATTACAGGCTGTGATTGTGTATTGTTTATTTTTAATCGACTATAAATCAACTTTAGTTTAGCAATAAGATATATAACCATTATCATGTCCACTCTTACATAATATCTCGGCTGGGATCTCACTGGATTAAAAAAAAAGACAATGAAAGACTTGCGCCAGTAATGTACACAATAAAAGGCTGATCACTAAATGAGAAACACAAAGACCAGAAGCTTATTTTTTAGATTGAGCAGTGTACTGGCACAAATCCCAGACCACTTTTATGTCTGAGACCTCAGACATCAGTCTCAGCTCTTGTTTATTACTGTGCTACAGTATATGATTAAACCTACAATCTTTTGATACAACTTAATTTTTGAGCTGCCGAGTAGACCGTTTTAAGTCAAAAAAGGTCAGCTATCCTCTCTTAGCTTATGATTAATGGAGCAGTTTGTTTTCCCAGAAGCTGTCAGGACTAAGAAGAATAAAAAAATACTGAGAAAAATTCTGTTAAATTGGTACAAGATAAGTACATGGCCATGAGCCTAAGTAGATAGTGGTGGTATTATGTAGCGTTAAGAATATAATGTACTTTTGGAGCGATTTCAAAAGTAACACCATCAATAAAAGAACAAATGTTTACAGTGGTTATTTTAAAAAAAAGTAGCAACTCTTGCTTATACCAAACTGCTTAAATCATCAATGTCCTATGCTTAGGGCTTTGTGAGGCAGATATGCATAGATGGCATCTATGCACACACTTATTCCATGCTGCATCTATATAGACAGATAATTTCTTTTACCTTGCAAGAAAAAACATGTCCCAACTCAAGTTATCTCACAGTTCATCCATAATCAAACCTGACACTTCTTTCCTCTACTCCCCCCTTTCCTCCTGTCCCCCATCTTCCCCTTCCCCACCTGCCCTCCTTCTGCTTTCACATCCCAAAATACCAGGCTGCTGAACAGCAGACTCTACCTGTAAGCCCCAGGCCAATTAGTGTGGGGTTGCAGCATTGTTATCTTCCTGTCATGGTGGGTTTCTCCTGCCTACTATGTTTGTGGCAACACAAACTGTCGCTGTGGCTTCTGCTGCTGCTGCTGCCGGGCCACAGGCAACTTGAGAACTGGAGATAGGGATGGGTGAGGAAAAGAGGAGGAAAAGAAATTTGCTCTATTTAACCAGGGACAACTTCTAAAATGAAATTCTGGGAAAGTTCTGCATAACAATGTGTCCAGTTTGTCTTTGTGCATTACCACAGGCATAATGAGAATGAGACAAAAGAATGATGAGGGTACTTCTCAGATGAGTGGTTGAAAGCACACCTCGGTCATGACCACATTACATAAGATTGATAATCATCATGCAGTGATGTGAACACTGAGGAAAGAGGTGGGGGGGAGAAGGTTAAGGTCAACTAACTTATTTTTAGAAGGTTTTTTTTTTTTTTTTTTTTTTTTACACACTGTCTGGCCCACATAAACGTGATGTGTGTTCAGTGGTGTGCACCCTGGGGGTTGGGCAGACCCTAACCTCAGTTATGCTCTGTTCTGTGGCTAGAAAGGGGATTTCAGCATTTCAGGAAACTGACTAGTGTGGAATTACTTCTTTATTTATTACTTGTTTCTTGCCTGCTCCACCGTTGTACAAAAAAAAAGAGAACAGCTTCATTTGCAGACAAGAAACTAAGCTTTGTTTCACCTTGTTAAAAAGTAATCCATTTGTAAATTTAAGATTACGCTTAAACAATCTTCGACTATCCAACTACATTTATATAAATAAGGCCATAAAATGGTCAAATTTGACTCATATCTTTTAAGCTTGATTTTTCATCCACCAGTGTGGGTCAAAGGAAAACTGTGGCATAAGGAAATGCTGAAACTGTTAAACTGTACATGCCATATCTATAAGGATATTTAATGGGACAGTGGTGACAAAGTTCAACGGGACCCTTGATACTATCTGTGCTTCTGGCTTTTGAAAGATTACGGGGGAATCTCAAAACAGTGAAAAAGAAAAGAGACTTACAATGCAACAACAGCACTGCTAAACTCTGAAAAAACTTTTGGGCCACTGAGTCAGACTAGTGTGGTCAGTGCAGTGCATATGTGAAAGGGCCATAAGAGTGATCATGTTTGGTGCAAAGGTGTAGAGGAACAGAGATCATACAAAGGTGAGAGGATGCCACGACGCAGACACGATATCAACACCTGCAAGCAGACGCACCTACACTGTAACTAAATCATCTAATAATAAACTAATTAGAATCCATTTACTCTGAGCTAACCAAAATTAAACTAATTGGCAGTTAACTGAGAATAAAACAGAGATCAAATGAGGGTCAGGAGGGTCATAAAATTAGGAATGCACCTGAGTTGGCATTTCAGTGAGTGTGGGAAGCATGCAAGTTCCAAAATATTGTAAAATCTAAAATTACACCCTACCTGCTCTCTGAAGAATTAATTAATCTTTAATCATTCATTGTCAGATGTAAGTAGAACATTTAAATCATTCTAAATAAATCTTCAATTCACAATTTATTGCAGGCACTTATTATGACTTTTGTCTCTGGTCAAAAATGATCTGGACCACGATGTAAAGACGTAAAATGTGAACACTAAGTAAGGGTTACATAGACATTGATATTCTCATTTAGTTATGAACCCAAAACCTTTACTGATCAGCCTTGAGCTTTTGTAATTATTAAAAGAAAACATTTGCATTTAACAAATTTGATTTGCTGTGATTCTCTCCCAATTTATGTGTTAAAAAGCTTTAATCATCATTCCCTACCGCATAAAGAAACTGCTAGACTGCTGTTATAAAAAGTACTTATCTAGTCACCCGTCTGGCCAAAAATGAGGTTGTGAAACAGCGGGGACAAGAGTTAATGGCAGTATAGTCCCAACTCTGATTTTTAGGCTCAAAACTGGCTTAGAACGACCCATGTGGTAAAGTCACTGTACAGCACTACAGTAGAAATCCCCACATTTAAACGAGATGATGGTCGTAACACATCCAGGGTGTTGTGACTATTACTGTGTACAAAGGCTTCAGTGGACAGCAGGAATAACAATAATGATGTCTGTGTGTGAGCATATGCCACTATGATAACTTTAACTTTGCCTTATACACTAAAGACAACTGAAGTGGTGTGAAACAGGAGAAGCTTGCCACAATGCGGCCTCATGTATCTGGGGCACCTGATATATTAAGACGCGTACAACATTCATTTTGTCAAAGTTTGAAAGAAAGAGAAAAAAGTTTCCTTCCAAAAGAAAATCTAAATATGCTAGCGATAGCTTTCTAAATATACTATACCAGCCAGGACCTTAGCCCCTGCAGCCCCTCCTGTTAGTGGTAGGGCAGCACGATCTTACCTGTGTTGGTGTTGTTCTAATGTCACCATAACAATGTTTGCCCAAGATCAGCATTGCAACTGACCAATGATGTTGTCCGAGCATTCCGTTAGCATTAGCCAGGAAGTTAGCTACTGCTTCTGATTCAGTAAAAGGAGTAGATGTTTTAGTCCCTGACATTGTATTGCTTTAAATGGAGAGAATCTTGAGGAATGGCTGTTATGAGGAAAGGCAGCCCAGAAAATTTACCAGCAGCACACATCGTTTTGTGCCTCAACTTTCGGTCTTTTACCCAAGTTAATCTGCCATTTTTTGGGGATTAGAGATCTGATTTAGATCATCATATTAAGATTTGGGGCACATCATCAGTAGTGGACCTTGGATTAATCGGGTGTTTCGGCCATTCTCACTAGACACCCTCATCCCTGGAGTGTGTCACTGGTTTATGTTAAATTGTTATTTCTTCTCTTCTTTCTTCTCTTTAGTTTTCCACAGTTTATTTTCTCCTATCTATTTGCTGCAACTCAGAAATAATACTTACCTCTAGCATTTATGGAGCCTCACTTCTTCAAAGGGATAGAAAAGGTGATAGAGTGAAGTAAGACAAAAGGGACAAGATAGGAAAGAGCAGAGAGTAGAGCTGGAAGGGGGCGCCTGATTTGGCACCATAATAATGCTTGCCCAGGATCAACATTGCAACTGCATTGCAATCTTTCTTGATAAAATATTTATTATATTAAATAAATAAACTTGAAACACTTAACATTTGTTCTAGAAAATTATGGTGTTTTTCACCATTTTTTCCTCCTTCCAAAACTATGACATTGCAACAACAGGACTGGTCGGTTGCAGTGCTGATCCTGGACCAGCATTAATATGATAATGCAGGAACATGACTTTGGTGTAAGTCAGTTCCTACCTTCACCTATGGTCATGGTCCTGAGTAGTGAAGAATAACGTTGTGGATACAAGCAGCAGAAATGAGTTTCCTTCAAAAGCTTACTGGGCTTTGCCTTTGAGATACTGTGAAAAGCTTGGTTCACAAGGGACTCTTAGTAGAGCTGCTGCTCCTCCACATCAAAAGCCTGATTAGGTTGCTTAATTGACTCCTCCTGGGTGTGGCGTTTTGTGCATCACTCATCAGACCACATCGTCTTTTTTTTCACACATGTAAACTGGTGCCTTTTTTGACATCTCTAAACTCTCACGTGATATCTGCAATCAGTGGGTTTATACACTGCAGCCCCAGGATGTGCTTGCTGACACAGTTTGATCCTGTTTTGCATCAAGCTTCTCAGTTACCCGAGGGAAAGTTATGCTTCTGTTTCATTTTCTCACACGTCACATTAATGCACAAGCTCACCATTATCAAATGTATGCTGTCAACCACAATATCTTTCCCGTACATCTAAATGCAGTTATCACTTTAGTCACTGTTCCTATTGAAACAGTAGACAGTTGTGTAGTCTTTGTGGCTGAAGCACCTACCATCTGTGCCCCAAGAATGGATCTTCTTTCAAAATTACTTAGGCTTCATCCAAAATCAAACTCAACTGTGTTTGTTCAGCATTTTTTTTACATTCCAGAGAGCATTTCTAGATCCAGTGCATCTGTTTGCAAGTATCTGCATTTTTTATGTTTCTCCATTCATTAATTCATGTTTTTCTTTTCTCTTTTTATGTTAACTGTCTGTAGGTAGTAGAAACAGGGTAATTACAAATGTCTTTCATCCATTGGGAAATTAGGTTACATTTTAAATCTAAAGTAATTATCCAGTTAAATGTTAAATTAAAAGATTTTAGCCAGAAACCCGAACATTTGCTAAAATAAAACCTCTATTACACAAAAAACCCCATTTACAATTACATTGAAATTACATTAAAACATTACTGAACTTAAAAAAGAACTTAACAAAATAAAATGGAGCAGTTACACTTTTCAAGAAAATAACTAAAAATGCTTTGGATAAATGATAAATGAAAACATAGAAAAGGAAAGGAACATAGATTAAAAAAAAAAATGCTATAAAACTGATCAGGGAGCACTCCACAGTGGAAATGGATAATTACCCAAAGCCTACTACAAAAGCAACCCCAGAGTTTCTTGAGGCACACTACCTCCCAAATCACTCACCTGTTCTCTACCCAATTGAGGGTGCTCTTCAGACATTAGAGACAAAACGGTAAACAGTAAAATAGCGTTTGGTGTCTGTGGATTCTAGACTTCAGGAAGTCATTGCCTGCAAAGCAGTTTCATGAAAGAATTAAAAAACATGGCCTCTATTCAAATTTATCTTAGTTTGTTGGGCTATCTTTGAGTGTCATTGTCCGTAAACATACAGATCTAACTCTAGCTATCTGCCTGCTCTTCTAAAGAGCATTTATTTACTCCCTCACTCAAATGCTGTTTATTATCTGTTTATATCTTGATGTGAAAAACGATAAACTCATATCTGAACGCTCGTAACCTCAGTGAAACATTTATTATATCAAATGAAAACTCTCAGTGAGCAATATACGATAATCAAATGCTTTCTCCCCACTGAGCACCTTCCAAAACATGGTGTGCTAGCAGAAATGGCTAAATGCCATTTGCCTTTATTAGCAACAGCTTCAATGTCCACAGTACCACAATTCACAGCCTCAGGTCATGTGACATTCAAACAGGTCACGACACACTGCAATTGTACACTTAGCTTTATTGATTTTGAGCAGTGTGTCGTCTAGTTATCTGTTTAGTGTTTGTTGTTTACTCTTTGATTGCTTAGCAATAGTGTGTTCTATTGTGTAATATCTGCAGATGCTTTTTTTCATTTTGAATTCTGTTTTCATCGTTTGTAATGTTTCCAGTTTCATCTTTCATGATCTTACATTCTCTTATGTCTCATCCAAAAAGATACACTTAGGAGTTTAAGAAAAAAAATATCAAACATGCACAAGGTCACGGTGTGTTTTGCTACAAAAGACAATCAAATTAGTTAAACCTTGACTTGACAATAAAATTGCAATTTTTAAAAGTGCAGCAATCTTTTGGTCTGCATCTGAAGTCTCAATTTCTTTAGCTGAAATCTAGAGCAGGATGTGTTACCTCTCAATTCATCATGGCACCTAGCAAGAGCAAACCACTGTCTAATTGAATGACGGAAGGGTCAGAACTTCACTAATGTGACTTTTGGGAGATTGTCTTTAAACACAAGTTTAATGAGAAGATAGGAAAATCAAAAAAACAACTCCTGCCTAGAATAAAATTATGAAAAAAGAGCAGTTATTCCCACAGCTCTTGCTTGAACTTTGCTTTGTCGAGACATTTGTGCTGCTTAAATTTCATATCTAGGCATTTTGGCAACATGCACAGAGAATAGAGAAGACAAGGAAGAAGAATACAGATGACCCGATACTAGTTTGCAGCATTTGAAGCAACTATCAGCTATTTAAGATGAGTGACAGAGGACATTTTCTTAATGTTCTGAGATGGGATAAGCTTTGATAAATAAAATCTAGGCCTCTGATTCATTGGTAGTTGTCGCATGCACATCACCCACTTAGATACTTTCATCATCTGTATTTTTGTTTTCTTTCTCAAGCACAGCCCACACAAACGCCTTGAGACTTATAAAGAGCCTGTCTTCTTAGCATCCAACATCAACGCAGATCAGATTTTTGTGGACTGTTTGCCTTTAAAATCAGAATCCTACAGGACTCATGGAACTGTCGCAGGACTGGAGCAACACTGAACTCATTTGAGTTTGGGAATCAAGTGAGATAAAGCTTAGGGGTGGATAAAAGCATATAAAACATTTATGTCTAATTGTGTGTTAATATCACGTATTATCCCAGAAACTGTACAGCATGTTAAAATGGCTCAAATTGTAATAATTTAATCAAGAAGGCAGAAAATGTGCACACTAGAGATCAAGGGAAGAAACCTTTTGTCAGAGCTTTAACCTTTACCCTTCACTACACAGACGTAGTGGACTACAAATGTCACTTTTCTGTCACAGTTCACTGCTCATACAGAAAAAGGTGGCTGTGCAAACAATGACTTTATGTATTTAATTTACCAGAATCTGATTATAGTAGTCAATAAATCATAAAAATACCTGCCAATTTATGAAGGTAACTTTGCCACTGCAGCACTGAATTATAATGTTCTGCGCAATTTCCTATTTTGAATCCAACTTGTATTCCTTTCTTTCAGCCTGAGTCACTGCTTGCCCTTTCCGGACCTGTCCACAAATCTCCAAACTCATCTACATGTAGCTTACAAATCCACAAAGGTTACTCTGCCCTCATCTACCATTCCTCTCATAGCAGGGTGAGTTCTACCAAGTAAACAAACGGCTGAGTGTTGGACTGTTATTTAGATTCAGACCTTAGACTGCTGCTGACAGTCTCTTGTGGGACTGCAACTTGCTTTCATTTCTCTGCTTGAATCTTCTAACTACTGATTTTATCTACTGTTCTGATTTTATCTGTTTTGATTTTATATACTGTTTTGTTTGTTTGTTTGTTTGTTTGTTTGTTTGTTTGTTAATTAGTTAGTTAGTTTATTTGCTTGTTTTAATCAATTTTAAATCATGCTTTTTATCTGTTCTTGTTTCTAATGTCTCTGTAAAGCACTTTGAATCACCTTGTTGTTGAATTGTGCTATACAAATAAACTTGCCTTGCCTTGCCTTGCCTTGCCTTCTAGTCCCTTTTCTCTCTGAGCTGTCTTAGCATGCACCTAGTCAATAATAAATTCTTCCTGACATCAGCGTAAGTTTCAATTCCAGCTACTGGTTCCTTTTTTATTGTGTCCACTATTATGACTAATAGCTATAGAAGCTCATTTGTGCTGATGCCTGTGGGTCTCCTGGGCATGCGAGTCAGGAGGTGGGCGTTTCCATAACCACCATTGTTTTTAGTTATTATTGTGCCATACTATGTAGCTTTCCTCTTATGGACTGTCTTTTTATATTATGATTTTTAGGTCCTGTTGCGTTTTTTATTACTTGTCTTTTTTATGTTTCAGCTTTTGCATCTCTTGGGTGACTGGTGTTGATTAAAGTAAAATAAACAATCAAAAATGTTTAGACAAAGTTTGAGCAGGAAGACAGTTATTCTAAATTGCTCGTTATGCCAAGTCCCCATCTCCTGCTTCTCTGTCTGTCAGACAATCATCTTAACAGCTGTGGAGCACTTGCTCTAGTGTAAACATCATTGTATCTTTACTGTGTCCCTGCAGTTCACTAGGACCCTTTATTTTTACCACGTCCTCTTATGCTCATTAATAGTTTTTACAGTAGATGTTCCATTCCTCCAAAATGGATACAAGCAGTCCCAGAAAAAGGGGCTCTATGAACATTTTATACATAATCAGTTTGAACTTTTATGTAAAATTCATGATATCACATTTGTGTCCAGTTGTGAAGGTATTTAGCTATGCAGAGTGTGCAATCCATGGAAATGTGCTTGTGTGCTATAAAAAGCCATCAGCCAGTGCATAGTCTGATGGTGATATGTCAAATGGTGAATGATTAAAAAATTGGGTTGATTAAGCAAAGGGATTTCAGCTGACTTCACACTGAAATACAGTAACATAAAAAAAACTATAAAACATCCAAAAATAAGAAAGTAGCCACTGTAGACAGTTTCAATTATCTTCAAAACTAAGTTTCAATTTCGTTTTTCTTTTTCTTCTTTTCTGTAAAAAAAGAAACAAACAAACAAAACCCTTCAATCTTCTTAATAACTGGCTGAAGGACAAACAACAAGACAAGCAGAAGCCCACTGACCGGTTGCTTGAGAGGCTGGCCCCTGGTGACAGTAAACAGCTAGAATATGTAGACAATGGTCAGAAAAGGCTATGCATAGGGGCCAGTGAAAGTGTAGCTGGCTTGTAGTCCTCCCACTCGCTCACAATTACAAAATGGTACTTCTAAATCCTGTGCTTGTTTTGTTCCTTTTCTAAAAAATCAACAAAAGGTTTGTCTTCACTTTTGACCACAGATCCATGTGTTACAACACAGCTCAGGAGCCATGGCACAAAAATATAGACTGATACCAGAGTTAATAAAAAAAGGTGAGTGAGTTTTGACTCAATTTTTGCATGTGTGAAGATAAAATCCAATTACAAGAAAAACACAGCCAGAAGAGCACGATGAGTTCAAGCAGCAACGGGAGGTGGTTAACAGGAGAGTGGAGAGAAATAGAGAGATGGTGGCTGCACTTTCTTTGTTCTGTATTTTGTTTTAGGTTTAACAACACTTGTTGCCATTTCATTACCGCGATCTAAAAAACTGCTTGTGGGGGGGTTGATTCTGGCGTGGTTGTTCCTGCTGAGCGGCCGTCCTCATTAGGTGACCTTGTTGGTGAACTACCTTTGTTTTCTTCGGAGTAGAAAAACAAGAGGCGAGAGGCGGGGTGTCCGCTCGACAGGGCGCCCGTCTATCAAAGCGCTAGCAGAGAGACGGACTCACAACCACATCCGTGGCCAATTTAGAATCGCATATTAACCTAACATGCATATCAAATCCCAAACCTTCTTACCTTCTGATGTGAGGCAAAAGTGTTAACCGCTGCTCCACCACTAAATCTGAGGGGTAAAAACACAAGAAACATTTAGTAAACTGATGTTAGTAAAGCATAACCAAAAAAAAAAAAAAAAGAAAATAGAAAAAAAACCCAATAAATGAGACATCCTGAAGTCCTGCAGGACTAGTAGAACAATGCTCTCGTTCACTGGAGCAGCACCTTTTGTGACTGTAATGACACACACACAGTGGAGTGGCAGTCCTTCTGACACTATTCACAGCTGCAGGGGATGGTTAGTCCTGCCCACCCAGTCTGGGCCTGCCCATAATAATACAAGCAATTGTTATTACCAGCTCCAACAAAGAAGAATTTTTCTTTACTGTCGGGTGCTGCTATGAGAAAAAGATCATCCTTCCATCACTGCTGGTAAGAATCAGAGAAGTACAAAGGTGGGATGTGTTAACTGGCAGCAGCTTTGATATGAAACTAAACTGCTCTAGCAACGATAAAAATGACTAAAACACTTACCTTCTTTTCTCTGTTCTTGCACTGCTTTTGGCAAAAGTTATTGTCTTCCTTAGCTAAAATATGTGCTGACCTACCTCTTTTTCATGTTTTCTTTTTTTCAGGTTACACACACAGGTGTGTCTGGTGACCGGGACTGCAGGGGCGTTGTTGTTCCTGCTCCATTAGAGTCCTGTTTGATGAACTGTTCCTGGTGCTTATTGTACTTTAGAAGTGTGCTAAATTTCAGTTCAGTCCAGTGTAGAAATTGTTCCACTAAAGTTGGGCCAGAAAAAAAAGAAAGAATAAAAAAAAAGAGAGTAAGAGAGTGAAAAAAAAAATCTCACTGTGTGTGGGAGAAAATGGAGGAGCTTTCAGCTTTTTTTCTTTTTTAAAGCAGAGGAGGAAGAGACCCATGAATAGTAGTAAGCCTCATTACTTTGGTAAATGGGTAAATGCCCCATGGCCTGTACCACCTACAGTATGCCAGCTGCAGGAGCAAATTGGTCTCCAGGGACTCATAGACAGCTGTGTGTGTGCATGTGTGTTTGCCAGAAACACTGTGAGAGTGAGAGAAATAACGACTGACAGAAGCCACTACAAAACATTGAAGTCAGATAAATAACAAATTAACTAACTTGCTAACACAGCAGAAGAACACAGACTGACTGTGCGACTTATTTCCATTCATAGTTAAAATGAAGGGCAGCATTGTCAGAAATTTTAGGTGGAAAAAAAGAGATCTTTTTCCTAACCTTCACTTTACTAAAAGCCTTCAAACTTTCTTCAAGACTGTCAGGAGCAGTTTAGAGAGAGAAGAAAACTTTAACACACCAATGTTGGGTAAAATCTCTCTTCCCTAGTATTTTACTATCTATCTATCTATCTATCTATCTATCTATCTATCTATCTATCTATCTATCTATCTATCTATCTATCTATCAAGAAGTTATTAGCTGTACCAAAGTGACTTGGTTTTATATATTGTTTGGTATGTTTAAAGAATCCTCTAGGCAGATAACATTTATACGTATTTTTATTTATTTAAAAAAATTGTTTTCATAGTTGACAACAGTGATAATAACGCACTAAGGCTCCAACTAGCTAATAAATGTATAATAACATATCATCAGTCATTCTTTGTCTATAAGATACATTCTCATCAAGTCCTTTGACAGCATCCCTTGACTGCAGCATTAATCCGCACAGTTACGTGAGCTTCAGTGAGTGAGAACGCTGTTAACTGGTTGACTAATTGACATAATGCAGCAGTTTTGTTGGTACCAAATTGTCAGTTGCTCCTCTTTTTATCTTTAGTGAAACACAGTTTACAAGTATGGACTTGGCATGGTTGTCATTCAAAAGATTTATCTTTAACAAGCAGTGGGCACTGCCATTGTTCAGCAGAATCCCAGTTTAGATCACAGAAGGCTTTCAAAGTGTCTGTTCCTGCCTCCAAGGAAATCTTATTTGTTGTTTGTGTGCTCTATTATGTGCTTGTTGGATTATTGCGTGCAGCCCGGATCTCAGCTGACCCTTCTCACCCTGGACACAGTCTGTTTGACCTGCTCCCCTCAGGCAGGAGGCTCCGGTCCATTCGCACCAGAACCTCTCGCCACAAGAACAGTTTCTTCCCCTCTGCTGTTGGACACATGAACAATAACCACATGACTGTCCCCGCCACTAACACATGACCCTACGCTGTGTCACTGCATCATTTCATGTCTGGCACTGATCACCACCTGCACTCATGTATATATCTTTCTACGTAGCACTCATAATTCTTATTCTCATGTATATATGTTTGGCACTGATCACCACCTGCACTCATGTATATATCTTTCTACGTAGCACTCATAATTCTTATTCTCATGTATATATCTCATGTATATCTCATGCACATATCTTTCTTTCTACATAGCACTTTAATTCTTATTGTCTGCACTGAAGCACCGCAGCAATTTCCTAATGTTGTAAACCTCAACATCTGGCAATAAACCCATTCTGATTCTGATTCTGATTCTGATTCTGAAAATATGTGGAAACAAAATTCTTCGCTTGCCTTGGTTAAATGTCTGCAGCTCAGCATTCGGTTGCTTTTGGCTTCCCTTTTTCCTCAGCCACCTGTAATTCTCACACAGTGCTGGAGAGTTCACCATCAAGGTCAGGAAGTACAGTCAGACTGAACAGATATTTACAGAGACCAACAAAAGGGATGTGGGAGAGAGAAGAGAAAAAGAGCCTGACTTCTTTTTGGTATTGTGTGTGTTTAAGGAGACCTCAGTACAGACAGCATTTCAGGATAAAAAAAAAAAAAAGAAAGAAAAGAAAAAACCTTTTCAGTCCTATGAGCCAGACAGATCAGACACACAAACACAAAGCAGAACCACCCAAACAGACGCACCAAGTCTGGGCTTTTGTAAGCAATGAAAGGTGGAAGTAGTCGCACAAAGAAAAGGACAAATAAATACTTACCTGCTGGGTTTCAGACATAAATGCACACACACATACAGACAGACAAACACACACATACACGCGCACACACATACAGATTCTGATTCACGATAGCTTTCCCCCTCCTGAAGTATGTGTGATGAATCGAATCATCTTGAGAAGCTGAAGGCCCCAGTCGATGGTAGGAGGCAGTGGGATCACACACCACAGGTTTTTGTATATGCCTATTCATCCCCCAAAAGGGGGGTGGATACACATTCTTTTATTTAATTTCCAAGATTTTTAACTAATTTTTAACTTTCACATGTTCCCCTTTTATATAAGGTTTGCTTATTCTTTGGACAGTTGTCTGAAAACTTGTGTGATTCTTCAATCTAAGGCATTCGCGAATAAGATGAAGCAATTACAGTATATGGTTAATTAGGGGCTGACATTTTATTATCTTGATATTTTGTGAATTAATTATGTTGATTGAGCCACTTAAAAGCTTATTATCTTCCTGTAATGCACCACAGTTCATTACAAGTACTTTCTGGCTATTATTCACTTCAGCAATGATTGCATGTATAAGCAGTCAAGCACGATAAACAAAGGTGCGTTTATAAAATTAAAACTTATAGCAACTTCTCAAGAAACATACATTTTATAGTGAAAACTATCCCGGAAAAACCTTTTCTGACACTTGGGCTTTGCCATCATATTTCTGTCAACTCAAGTGCAGTGAAAAATAGTCTTATAACAATAGAAACATCCTTTTTGTGTATTAGTGGTGTGAGCTGATATGCTTTCATTGAATTCTCAACCAGCCAACTGGACTTTGTGAGATTTGGGTAATGGTCACTAAATGAGTCATCATTTACTTCACTAGGAATTATGACAAAGGCTCCTCAGCAGTGAAATGTAAACAACATTTCTTGATTTCGTGGAAGACACAAAATAGGTCAAAGTCACTATTAGAACAACCAGTTGTTGTAAATGTCATCCAGGGGATTGTTGATCTGCAGTCATTGTCTACCTGCTAGGACTGGGTTTGATTTTGCCTTCGAGGTGAACAAGGTGCCTTTGAGATTTTGATCCATATTAACATAGAAGACCTATGGCTGCTATATTAAGGTGACTATGGATGACATTCGAGTGCTGTGAAAGAAACCAGTGCATTCAAAGATGCTCATCTTCATGTCTTGATTGTAACAAGAGGTTATTTGAATTACTATTTCTTTGAAATGTTCTCTTTTTCAGATCAGTCCCTGGTTTAGTGGGAAAATCCCAAAATAGATTCCCAAAATACTCAGACATGCCCTTCTTTCACCAAGTCATTTTGCTTCCCCAGTCTGAATCTTGTTTGAACTTCATGCATGAAGTTGCTGCTATGTGACTGAATTAGATAAGCAGAGGAAAATGGATGAATGGAGAGGTGTACCTAAAAAATAGGCAGTGTATGTGCAAACGATATTGTATTTTTGATTTTTTTTTTTTTTTTTTTTTTGGCAATCGAGCTGTCACAATTCTGAACCTTGTTTGGAGCAAAATTGCTGATAAGCTGTAGCGTACTCATTATTTTGATAGAAAATATGATCGAATAATTTTAGTGCGATCATTTTAATTTGTATTCCATTAGACTGATGATATCAATAAGTTTGTTGCAACTTGTAATACCACATTGGAAATATCAGAGCTAACAAAATTCCCACACATCCTCCTTGTAATTAGCATTAGCAGGCTGACATGGCTATTTCCCCCCAGTTGGCTCCTCATACTTATGGTAAATTTGATATGACACAAACACGGTATTAACATCAGAGTGAAGATGTCAGCAGAGAGGATGCTCTTATGCCAGGTCCTTCAGTTCAGTTAAGTGTAGCTCTTAATGGGATTTTTAGGATGTAATATGCTTCAGGATTTTTAAGCACTGACAACCCTATGTCAATTATGGATGCTATTTTGGTCTGCTACTGAGGCTCAAAAAGACCCCTCTTTGCATCATAATATGGGAAGAAAAGAGGACCATACTTCTAAGATGATGTCTGAATTAGGAGCTTAACAGGTATAAGCTTAGATAAGAGCAGCAAATGTTAAGGACTAATGACCAAGATGAAGTTTCTTGCCTCTCTAGAGAGTGAAGGTCGTCTTGTGAATTAATAAGTAAAACTTTTTGGTATTTTAAGAACATTTAAAACATTTTTGCTACAAAAGTGCCTTAAAGTCAAAGAAATTTAAATGCTTTATAGGCAGCAGTCAGAATACCGAGACATCTAACCTGTTTTCAATCTCAGGTCCCTGTCAGAGAGTGGACAGTAGTGCTGTGGCATGATGCACTCAGTTTATGGCAATAAAAATGACGGTCTTATTACTGACTTGTTATGTATGGATGCTTGTAAAGGACTCCCTTGGTATCACATTTAATTATAATGGCTAAATGTCTCTTTTCAACGTGCAGCTTTAATGTTGTGAATTTTAGCGCCCAAACTTGGAGCAGATTCAAAGCAAAATTGAAATTGAAACTAAAACAAAGTGAAGTATATACAAAGCACAGTCCCTCCAAACAGGACGTTTACTGTGGTGCTTGAGCTTCCTCCATCATCACCCCTGCAGCCTCCAAACTTGCTGTTTATATAGAGGACCGTCATCTTTCAACTTTGCTTATTGGTGTGTTTGATGCATCAGGGGGCTGACATCAAAAGACACCTTATTTGAAATGCCAGTGTCATCTTACAAAGCAGCAGTATTTGACGTCATGGGAAGAAGGCATGAACAATTAAAAAAACACAAGTTTCGAAAAAAGAAAATAAAAGCAGTAATCATTGGCTAAACCTCCCTCCTGCCTTTATGTTTAATTGGCAGTCAGAAAGGTTGTCCATCCATCCATCCTTCCATCCATCCTTCCATCCATTGTTCAGAGTTGTGGTGGGACTGGAGTCTATCCCGGCTGTCACGGGGCAAAAGGCAGGGTGCACACAGAGGCAGACAATCATTCATGCACACATTTAGCACTCAATTTAGAAATGTCAGTTAACCTAAACCATGCATGTCTTTGGACTGTAACCCTTTCACATAGGAAGTGGCATGAACTGAACTGACTGCTCGGTTGTGTGAAGGGCCTAAAATCTGTGTTGAGCTGCCTGCTGTTCTCTGCCTGTAATATACAATTTTTTTTCCGTGTACAATATGTGCCCACTCCCCGTTATTCTGCATTCCTGTTGATTGTATGAATGTACTTCACACCAAGCCACAAGGTTCACCACGGCACACACGAGTCCTCCCTGGCTAGTGCTTGTGTTGCGTTTTGCTTGACGCAGTGGGGAAACCTTTTCTGTGTAGCACAAGCAACAGAAAAGAATGGATTTCAGAGCGCAGCGCATGGGCCTTCTTATGTGAAAGAGCATCATAGGAAACCAGAGTGCTCAGACAGAACCCAAGCATGGGGAGAACATGCAAACTCCGCGCAGAAAGCAGGGCAGTAGATTCAAGCCTAGGAGCTTCTTGCTGTGAAGCAACAGTGCTAACCGCACCACTGTGCTGCCAAACAAAAAAATATTAAACTAAATCAACAAATGAAAAACAGTGTGCACAGTGTGTATATTGCTTTATCTTTCACTTGACACTCGTCTCTTTTTAAACTTGGGGAAGCACGGAGTCACATGCACTTAGCCGGACTTGCTCCCAAGGCACACAACAGCGAGGCTCAGATTGCAACCCACGTCGGGTCTTCATTCTCTGGTGAGCTCTTATCCCACAATGCAATTCATAGTCATAGCCACATTTACTCACCACAATTCATATAGAAAATTCAATACTACAAAAGCTATATCTGTTCAATTCAATATATACTTAAAAAACCAGAATGATTTTTCCCGAAGCTGTTTAAAGGACAAATATTTGAAAAATCTAGTCAAGTAGCTGGAACGAAGTAATGGTGGCATGTCTCTGCCTATCTCTGCAAATGATGCATTTCAGTGTTTATGAGTGTTCAGCTGGGTGATTTAACAGGAGCAGCCTCTGTTACGCGGTATGGCGGCCCCCTTCCCTCTGTCTTTCTCGCTCTCTCAAAAAAGCACACGCACATATTCACAAACACACTTTACTAGCTAGTTGTCCTTGCTGTGCCTCATAAAGGCAGACTGAGGATAGTTTCAGGCAATAAAAAACAGCCTGTGAAATCGCATTGCATGTGAAGTCACAACAGATGGCTACTACCGCTATGTTCTCACAGAATATCACACAGGAAAGGACACCATAAAGATGAGCTGCACATACTGCTGCTCATCTACGCTTCCCCTGAAAGAGGACATGAGATCTTGTTAAAGACAAGGTTGCATATTTAAAGCTGTACTCAACAGCTGCTTATTGTGCTGTAAGTGAAATACTAGAATAACATGGGGGGAAAAAAATCCAAACCAACGATGAGACCCAGTAGGGGGCAGAATTAGTCCAGAAGAAAATAACAAGGAAAAGGAAATGGGAAGAGGAATGGGTGGAAAAATGTACCTGGCTACATAACAAGTTGTTCTTAAGCAAGGCAGGAATGTCACATGCTATACTACACCACACTGGCATGATTAGAAGACCTATGGCTGCTATAGATGGAGTGTGTGCAGCTTTTATCTCCATGGTAACGCTGCAAGTTTTTCTTCAGCCCTTTTAAAAGCAACTGCAACATAAATATCTCCTAATGAAGATGTGGGTGGGTGGTTGGGGGGGGGGGGGGGGGGGGGGGGTAGATGCTGTCTGTATTGTTCAGTGGATCAGCAGCTTAATTGTTACTCTGGAGGGTTGTGCCAAAAAGAAATGCAAAAAAAAGCAGGGGATGGAGAAGACAAGGGACGGGTGAAATGGCACAACAAACCCACTTCACTTAATTATCTTAAGTGAATTAGCCCAGTCATCGCTGCTCCGTAGTTGAATATGCACTGGCCAAATAATGGTTGTGGAGACGATGAAAGCACCTTAATGGCCCTGTTGGTTTTCAAGTGGCTCTGCCTTTCAACAGCCTCTGCATGGCCACAGAAGGAAGATAGCACTTAAACCCTCTGACTAAATAGCCATATTGGATGGATTTTTTTTTCGGGCAAAACGAAGAAACCACAGTTCTTTACATATGTGCAAATCACGCTGAGTGATATCTTGACATATCATTAACACATTTTATTTCATTAAAGTGGTTGAGAAATGGATGGATGGATGAGTGGATGGAGACATGAACTGAAATGGAAGAAGTAGAATATAAAATAAGCAAATAAAGATGTTTTTTTTTTCCAGTGTTGACAGTTTCCAAGGGAATGGTTTGGACTTTAATCACCACAACACTGTTTTGCCAGTTACAGAACCATCAGATATAGACTATTTCTTTCATAGAAAGGCAGAATTACCACAACACATGTAGTCCATTCTTCTCGTGATTTGCTTTTACAGGCCTGTCATGTAAAAAAAAAAAGATGTCAAACACAAAAACAATCTCAGCAAGCAATAGCAGATGGCAATTGCAGGACCTTTCCTCTTCACCTTCAAAAGACTGCGCAGTCTCTAATTATATAGGTGAAAGAGCCACTAACAGATGTAGTTTTAGATGTAAAAAAGAAAAATTAGGCTGAACTCTGTCATACCAAGAAGAAGCTGTAATAGCCGAGATTAGGTCTTCCATCTGAAAGGTTGACGGGAAAAGATGTTCTTTTACAGGTAAGATTCTTGGGTTGAATGTCAGAACTCTTGGGGATAAAGGTGAAAGCCAGAGGGATTTTGCAAACATCCTTTTTTCCTTTTGGTAAAAGACCTCCATTACCCATTACTACCTGTATTTGATGACTATATTTCATATTATCTTCCCATTTCTCAGGTCAGTCAGTCTCAGGCAGGTTAAAACAAGGTAGAAAGACAAAGATATAACTCAGATAGATATAATACAAAGATTCAAGCTCAGGTTCTCTACCAGAGGCCAGGGAGCTTGATGGTCCTGCGCAGTATCTTTGCTGTTTCCAAGGACTGCACTCTTTTGGTCAGAGATCTCAGATGTTGTTCCTGGGATCTGCTGGAGCCGCTTGCCTAGCTTGGGGGTCACTGCACCGAGTGCTCCATTTACCATTGGGACCACTGTTGCCTTCACCCTCCACATCTTGTGGAGGACGTGTGTGTGTGTGTGTGTGTGTGTGTGTGTGTGTGTGTGTGTGTGTGTGTATATTTTATACTTACTAAAAGTCCAAAGACTAAGTGAAACAGAGGACATTAAAATGAGTTTCTGATTTTCTTTTATTAAGCAGCCATGAGCCATTCGTTGTGTGCATTGATGACTTATGAGTGACAGCAGGGAGATTGAGACAAGGACACAAATAACCGGAGAACCTGGTTTAGTACACTTGCTTTAATGAAATATTTGTACTCCCAGTTCACATTGTCTGTTTCATTACTGTTCTCAAGGTCTCTTACACAATGTCATCACCAACACCTCTTGTTTGTTTTTCTTTTCCAGTCTCTACACGTCTTGTAGTTCAGCTCCGTGCGTGTGTATGTGTATGCATCTGCAAGATATTGCAGTGAATACTGTAATGTATTACTCACCATGTTAGAATATGGAGCTGAAATAAGACCACTTCAAACCCCACATGAAAAAAAGTGCAAGGTAAACGAACAAACAAAAGAGAGGATTTTTTCAGTTGGATCAGAAGGCAAAGAGCTCTTGGATCTCACCCATGCTCAGATTAGTTTTTGTTTTATTGTCAACTACACTTCAGTCCACATTTGAAAAGTTTCATCACCTGAAAAATGTGTCTAAACTTGGGCTGAAGGACACATGAAAACCTGCCAAGGTACTAAAAAGCCCATCTGCAGTAGGACACCTTACAATAGGTGTAACCAGGACCACACATGCATGTACAGCCTTGCAACCGGGGTTTTAAAAAAATGTACCACCACCTTCAGAAGCAACCAACAATATCAATCAGTAGTGTAATCTTTATACTTACTCTGTCGCTCTTTCTGTTTTTATATTATATACTACAGAATAGCGTTGTATAGTAAAGTATTCATATATACATCCAGGTGTTTTATTAGGATCTTGAAACAAAAACCTTAGCTCCTTTCTGAGATCCCAAGTTTTTCAAAGTAAAATAAATATATATGTGTTCTGCCAAAAGGGTCAGGTTAGGTAGATGAGCTGATTTTTATGACATGAATTTGAAATGAACAAAATAAGTGCAATCTATTTTTTTTTTCATTTAACTTTATTATTTGTATTTTCAGCAACAGACTACAACCACAGAAAAGCCCTGACACTGATTAAACACTCAGTTTGTATGATGTCAAAACTTTTGAAAAATTACCCTGGCCTCCTAGCTTCTGCTTTTATTCTGTGACAAGGGCTCCTTTTTAAACTCGAAAACTCGTAACTGTGACAAACTCCGTCTTATCTATTAGATACTCTGCTCTTCTTCACCTCTCAAGTAGCTCTTTTGGTGTCATCTGTCGATCAGACTCCTCCTGTCCTCTGTACAGAACTCCTTGTTAAAGAGAGGCCATCAGCAATGAAATGGGACCAGGTTTATCATTTTTAATGTGTTGAGTGGATTGCAAACATCGGTTTGCAAATACTGGATTTATGCAATAAATGAAACCATTATTTATGTAGCTATAACCATAAAGCTGTGGTGTGGATGTACTTGTTTTCATAGCTAGTTTATTCTCAATAAATGTTGACCTATTAGGTAGCAAATTCTCTTAACTGTGTAAATTACATCACAGGATTAAGAACATACTCAGATGACCCCAAACACAAACAATACTGCACTGTATCCTTGTCCATCTTTATGCGGTTATACAGAGATTCTGGTGGTTTCTTGGAAAGCTCAGAATCCAAAAACAGACAACATAGAACTGAACTGTCAGCTGACACACAAAGAAGGAATCCATGACAGAGCATAAGAGGAACAAGATAAGTCTCTGGCAGGATCATCAGGGTTAATATGATCTAGAATTACCAAGTGCAACTGAGAGAGTCTGAGCGTCACTACTACACGAGTGGACGGAACAATCTGGCAGAGAACGGGAGGATGAGCTGGTGCTTAGAAGCAGGAGACTGATTGCAGGTGTGTAAGCTGGCACAGAGCAGGAACCAGGAGAAGGCCACAAATGTGCTAAACTGAACGTAGAAGGTGAAGGGAGAGAGATAGAGCACACACAAAATACTTATGCCCAAAAATGGCCTAAAATTTGATTACATGTAAATTTTCCATGTATATGGAAGGTAACATTTTACATTTGATTAAATTCACTTGATTGCTATAAATTCAGTTTATAGCATATTTTCCTTAATGACTAATTATTTTAACACATAAACCTTTGATTTCATATATTTCAGTTGGATTTTACTCAAAATCATTGCTTCATGTTCACGAGATCTATTAATCATTATTTGAGTGCAGATAAAGCAGGCTGATGCTGGATTACATGAGGGACTGTGACAATGTTGGTCCATATTTTTTACAATACAGGCTGTGATTTATGAGAGACTTATGTTTGTTGTCTCCATTAATAGACAATATCTAAAATTTGAGTTTGTAGATTTTAGTTCAAATAAACTCAAACTAAAGTGAAAACTAAATGTCACGCTGGACGGAGGCCAGCAACTTGAACAGAACCCAAGCGCAGACACACAGAGCGGAAGCAAGAGAGCGTTTTAACACAATTTATTGGTGAATATATAATATAGGTGAAAACACAAGGACGTGGCAAACTGTGGTGTGGAAACGTAGCCGTGGAACTATTAGAGTGGCATGAACGTTAGGACAACTGGATCTAGGCAGGTAAGTATTGGTCACACTGGGGAGAGAGGAGAGCGGAGTTAGAGCTGGGTTAAAGGATTACCAAAGAGGGTAAGTATAACAGTTTTTCAAGCTTACTTGCAGGAGGTGAAGGTGTGGTATTGAGGGGGAGGTGAGGCAATTCCTCAGAGTTTGAAAAAGGTGAAATGGCTCCTAATTCCTGGCACCACTGGGACCACTTTGGACTTTATCTTCCACATCTGCGCCAGTTGTTTCTTCAGTCTGTAGGACTTCCTTATCTCCTTGTCCTCCTTCCACTCATGTTGCTGTGCACTGGGATTGCCACATCTATCACAACTGTCTTCTGCTCCTCTCGACCACCACTATGTCTGGTTGGTTTTTCAAACAGCTGCTTGTCTGTCTGGAACCTTCAGTCCCACAGGACCTAATGTCTCCCATTGGGATTTGGGGAGTTCTAGTCCATATGCGGCAAAGATATTCCTCCGCACTATCCCAGCCACTTGGTTGTGCTTGCCTCCTACATCCTGCTGCTATCTGGTGGATAGTCTCTGAGGCACCTTTGCACAACCTGCAACTTGGGTCCTCCCTCTTTGGATCTGGTGCCTACATCCTGCTCTTATGATGCCACGATCAGAGCCTCTGTGCTGTTCTTTAGGTCAACCTTTTCTTGCCACAAGTAGGATTTCTTGATGTCAGCAACGTTTTCTACCTATCAATGGTGCATACCATGTAGGGGCTTGGTCTTCCATGATAGTTTCTCCTCCTGTTCCTCATCACCGTCTGTCTTCAGCTCCCTGAGGCACTCTTGGAGCTGCTCCTTCCACGGGGCTGCCTTCCTAATGTATTTGTGGATGCTCCGTGTTTCCTCCAGGACTGTGGCTCTGACACTCACAAATCCTCACCCTTCCTCTTTCTGTAGCTCATAGAGCTTCAGGGTGTTGGAGTTTGGGTGGAGTTCTCCCGTTAATAGAATTAACCCTTTTATGTACAGCTGATCCCATTACATCTTACTATTCACCCCCAGTAAGCACCATACGGTCTAGCTATATTGGAGCAAAGAGGTTTCAAGTTCTCCCAGTCCTCCAAAACCCTTTAGTGAGAAAAATCTTTTCAGCTGTAGAAACTTATTACGTTGCGCTGCAAGACAAACACTGTTATATATGCCAACAGAAACATTTGAGAGCTTTCTCCACTCATATGTACACATATGCCCGCACACACTCAAACACACAAACCAGAGTCTGCCTTCACTGGGCTGTTTCTGCCTGTTGGGATTCAATTAAAGTAACTTAAATGATACTGGGATGACTGCTTCATATCCTAACAGGCTGAGCTTACACATGTCCTCTTCTTCCCTGCTATATTTCATTAATAGCACATTGCCTTAAGAGGGAGACTGGAGTGGAACAAAGGGTTGGATAGAAGAAAACAGAAAGTGGGGAGGCAAAGGAGAAAAAAAAAGAGTGACGAGGATGATTAGCTGGCTCCTAAACAAAAACAAAAATACTTGCAGTAAACATGATTTGTTGATTGGTTACTGTGTGACCTGATCTGCCTGAAGGCTACTGTTGTCATCGTGGTTGTAAAAACGCAGATAAAAGGAGGGATATCAAACGCACACTGCATACATGCAACATTTACAGATGTCTTGTGTCCTCTTTCAGTTTCAGACACACCTATTTCTAATACAACATTGCAAAATAGCTCCGGGTATTAAAGTGTAAAGTGGATTAAGCTGTTAATAGTGTTGGAGATATAAAAATCTCTTGCACCCTCCACAGCATTAATTACAATATATCACTGCCTCCACATCACTGCAACTTTCTTTTCTTTTTTTTTTAAATAGCAAACAGAGATTTCTGTTATTGCAGCACCCTGGAGAAGGTGAGTGTTTCTTCATTTAAAACCAGACTATCTCTCTGTTAGCGAAGGACAAGACCAGAGAGATGAGATGAAGGCATAAAAAGGAAGACAGTTTTATAACAACACTGCTACTTATCTCCCTCATCTCTCTTTCCCTCCTTTTCCTCGCTTTCACCCTCCCTCGATTCCCCTGGTTGCTTTGTAATGAAGTTATCCCAAAGCAGAGATCTGAGCTCAAGCTATCTTTGACAGAAAAGGGATAGAGGGAGCAACAGAATCACAGAGAAGAACTATCAAAGACAACAGTGAGGAAAAAAAAAAGCCTGGGAAGAAATGAAGGTGATGGACAATAAGGGAGAAGAGAGTGATGGAAGCAGAGATGTAAGAATGTGCAAGAATTGAAAAGATGCACTTTAGATGCCTGAATGTAATCACTGTGACATATTCAATAATCTGCTGCATTTATTAACTAAAACTATCCATTGCATTACAGAGAAAGTAGAACTCTACACAATTATCAGCATTAATATAAGAAGTTTTTCAATATTCTGTGCCTACTACTGCATAGGGTTAGGATACCCCTTTCCTTGACCTAATTATGGGGAAAGAATAGCTTGTATCGCTGAGGGCTGTCTGCTATACTTCTAAAATGTGCAAACATTTAGAAGAACTCCACCATTCAGGAGTAAATATGTGTTTTGAGTTTGTCACAATAAAACTAGGAGCTATATTTTCACAATAAAAGAAGTTTATGAAATTAGGTTTCAATATCATAAAAAAAATGACCAGCCTTCTCTGCTGCAAAATGATGGGGGCATTTCTGCTGAAGGAAAACTCAGCTCATTTTGTTTTAACCCAACCACACGGGTTATCGGGGGGTATGACATGCACTGTGGAAAAATGATATTATTGTCACTTAGCAGCTGTTTTTCTGGTACAGTCAGATGAGAATATTTTCTATTTGTGATGTAATTTCCTACAGCATGACTGGAAGAGTCCATTAAAACGCCAACATTTGAAAGATCGAATGCTAACATAATTGCAAATTCTCCTTCTATAGATAATAATTTCTGCTAATATTGTAGCTTTACTGAGGCACGTAAGAAGCAGTTGTTGTGGACTAAGTTATGAACTACACATTGGCGACTTACCCTTACTTAGCCTGCGTACTGCCGTCAAGGACAGTGTACACTGTAATTCAGAGGCTTAGTAAATATCACTATAAATATAAGTTAGATGAGCCTGATAAAATCTATGAATATCCTCTTAGTAATTATTTGAATTTGATAAGTTTAAATGAATGTCTAAAATGTTAACGTATGTGTTTGTGTTAAATTAAGGTATTTATTTACATTTATCTCGGACAAAAAATTCAGTATGTGGTTCACAGAATACCTTCTTACGGTGGCCCTGAAGTGCAAATCACACCAACAAATTGCTAAACACAACAACAAAATTGAGAGGCCCTGAAGTGCAAATCACACCAACAAATTGCTAAACACAACAACAAAATTGAGAGGCCCTGAAGTGCAAATCACACCAACAAATTGCTAAACACAACAACAAAATCGAGAAACAAAAAAACAAATGGAGAATCACAAAAACAAAACTGAGAATCACAAAAACAAAATTGAGAAGCACAAAAACAAAATTGAGAATCACAAAAACAAAATTGAGAAGCACAAAAACAAAACTGAGAATCACAAAAACAAAATTGAGAAGCACAAAAACAAAACTGAGAATCACAAAAACAAATCAAGAAGCACAAAAACAAAAGAAGAATCACAAAAACAAATCAAGAAGCACAAAAACAAAAGAAGAATCACAAAAACAAATCAAGAAGCACAAAAACAAAAGAAGAATCACAAAAACAAATTGAGAAGCACAATTACATTAAGAAAACCGGAAAGGGTAGGTACCAGTCGGCAACAGGAGACATCACTGATTGGACGTCCGCGCTGTTCATCTTTGGAACCGGAAGTTACTCTGCCTGTGGCGCATTTTTTTCAAACATGAACATTAGCGGTGACCCAAACATAGCTGTCGCTATTCGAGAATATTTTGATTCAGGACATACATACGAGGTGATACTGGATATGCTCAAGTGTAATCATGACATTGCAATTAGTATGCGTACACTGAAAACGCATTTAAAAGAATCTGGACTGTACAGACGAGGCAACTATTCTCCACTTCCTGAGGTGGTGCTTCTTAATTTGTTTTTGTGATTCTTCTTTTGTTTTTGTGCTTCTTAATTTGTTTTTGTGATTCTTCTTTTGTTTTTGTGCTTCTTGATTTGTTTTTGTGATTCTTCTTTTGTTTTTGTGCTTCTTGATTTGTTTTTGTGATTCTCAGTTTTGTTTTTGTGCTTCTCAATTTTGTTTTTGTGCTTCTCAATTTTGTTTTTGTGATTCTCAGTTTTGTTTTTGTGATTCTCCATTTGTTTTTTTGTTTCTCGATTTTGTTGTTGTGTTTAGCAATTTGTTGGTGTGATTTGCACTTCAGGGCCTCTCAATTTTGTTGTTGTGTTTAGCAATTTGTTGGTGTGATTTGCACTTCAGGGCCACCGTACCTTCTTTGCATGTACTTAATATTTTTGAAGAAAAAAAAAAAATATATATATATATTTTTGTTTAAAATTCACTTCAAATTCAAAATATTTGATAAATAGGTATCTATACTCATCAGTATCTTGTACTAAAATCATTAATTATTCAAATCAGTATTATTTATTGTCAGCACCTACAACTGAAAAGTGTAAGTAAAACACGATAACATAGAGTAATTGACTACCATGAGCCTTTTTCATTGTTTTGTTCATTTAGTTTTTTAAATACTCTGAGCTTTTGTGTTTGCTCTCCTGGTTTGCCATTGATCCTTCAAGTATGTAAGGCTTTGAGCTAAAAGGGAAACAGAAACATTTGATGAAAATTCCAAATGAAAATTAAATTTTCATTTGGAAAAATGTTTAACATGTGGTCATTTTTCATACATGTATTATGAAACACACAACTACATATTAGTTTTGTTTTTTTAGACTTAGACTACCAGTGAAATACTATAACTGGTGGTGGTCAGAGGGCAGCTGTGGCTGCAATGTAGCTTGCCATCACCAGTGTGTGAATGTGTGTGTATGTGAATGACTGAATGATCCTGAATGTGTTCTTTGGGGTCCAGAGGCACTAAGTAAAGGGCTATACAACGACAGGCCATTTATCATATTTAATATTAAGTACAATTTTGATTACGTTCAGTTTACAATATTAAGTAAATGGAACAAAATTTTGAATTAACATCTAGCATCTATATTTCAGTTACATTAACCAAGCATGTCAGTGTTATTTACTCAGTTTTTTCATGTTTGTGTAACAACTAAAATTAGTCATTTCAACTTAATATGTTTAAGCTTTAGTTATTCGATTGATCAAGTATATTGAACAGATTTGACTGGTTTCCAATCTACTCAATATTTAAGTGTTGCCTCAAAGATTTTAAGTAAATGTCAGTTTTAATTTTTATAGTGTAGACGTGGCTCTCAATCCTACAATAGGGTTGCTCATAAATTTAATGCATCTCTTCTTAAACTGAAGAGATTTCACTAAGGAGACCAAGCTGTTCTGCATCCGTTTAATTCTGAAACCATAGCTATCATCCTAACTGCTGGCTGTAAAAACAATAGATTGCCAGTTGTAACTCTTTGCAGACTTTAAAGGTAACTATACATTATTATCATAGGAATTAATCAGATGTAGTCAAGCCTTTTCACAACTGTAGACCCTTTAATTCACACACGATGCAGGAAAAGTGGGCAGTAAAGTTATTTTTTATGCACTCAGTAGCACGTAAATGAATCAGAACGGTAGCAATATTGAAATGTATTGACTTTGTATTATCAAACATTAAACAAAAGCCTAACTAGAGTAGTTAAAAGCTTTTAAGAACCCAGCCTTTCATTTCTACATCTTTTCACTTTATTACCTGAGATGATGCTGTCCAAATCTAATCCCAACAAGCAGCAGAAAACTGTGAGCACCCTTATTAAATGTATGAAATGTAAAATATGCAGAATATATTTGTGGATATGGAGAGGTAATGCAGAGTTAATGTCATTCTCCACCCACTACTGAGCTATACATAATCAAGGTTTATTCCTTTAGACAGCCTGAAACCTGGTGGTATCTTTTTGCCATAGGTTGGTAATAGGCTGGTTGAGGTGCTGGCTAATGAGGAGGAAACCCAAACTCATGAATTAATCTAAACTCTCAGGAGGTGTACATGGGATGACGGTCATATGGTTACCAAATTGCTGCTTGTACTTCACAACTTGTCTCAAATTTTTTACCTGAGGGGCTTTAAGTAACTGCCAAAGTTGACACTCGGGAGAAACTGACTCAGTAACTGACTTTGTCCAAGTGGTGCTTTGCTACCCCTGCGTATCACCAAGGGAGGATCCATGAGGGGAATGTAATCAGTAGTGAACCTGACCTTGTTAAGTAGGACACTCAAGGAACTCTCTGGGGGTATTCATGTGTCAGCATCTACTGTAGCTTTTATAATATCTCCCCTTTTTTGCTCACTTGCTCCTCATCCCCTTTTTACTTCTCATTAGCAAAATTTTGGTCACCATTAAATGAAGTACTGCACAAGCTACAGAAAAACTGTGGAACAAGCGCTCACTAAATCACATCAATATCATATTACCTGATTTATGAAAACTCCTTTCCTCACTTTTATTTTTATTTCAACACTGGCTTAGCTTGAAATAAGACCCAATCTCCATTTATTGAGGGCAGCCCTGTGGTCATATACCTTGCTTCTTCATTTCCTCAATTTTGTGTTTATTTTTCTCTTACACTCTCTTTCTTTTCTCCCAGGCTGACACTAAATCACTTACAATCCTAATTTTCCAGCAAAGTAAAAGTACATATGAGGATGCTGTTTAGAAATAGCGTGCACAAAGCACAGTTTCATGCATATACAGATGTCGGTGCCTGTAAGGCAGGATACAACTTATCTGCTGCTTTTCATAAGGGGGAAAAGAATATCACACACACACACATAGAAAAACAAATGGTGTGAACAGGCAGAAGTGATTAAAGTATCTCTAATTACAGTCTAAAAATGGTGTTTTGCTTTGCCACACAGCTGTTTTACTATTAATGCTGAAGAAGCAAGTTCTGCCCCGAGGTGTTTGATTCCCTCTCTCTTTATGTTTGCCTTCAAAATGTAATGAAAGAAAACATTTGTACACGCAGTTTTTTTAGGCAACACTATGCAATTACTGCTAATGCAGCTTTGTATCTAACAATAATAGCAAAACCTTATTTCAACATACAACGTCAGAAGTCAAAATCTAAGGAGGCAGCTCCCTTGAAATTTATCACTTCTTCACGAAAGAAGGACATTTTCGGAGGGAAATTAAAGTCAGAAGGCTGTAGTCAAAATGAAAACTCACGAAAATTTGATGAAACACCAGCCCTGCATTGTGTTACCTTTTATTTCTAATTGTGTTTGACACAAAGAAAGTCTTTTATTTGAACATGAAGGTTCCAAGCCTATGCAGACTGTCCAAACAATAGCAAACAATCATGCGCACAAATACCTACTGCTCAAACCACCTTTGCCTGAGAAACAAAACTAGCTATGGGGATGGAGAGAAAAGTAGAAAGAGTGTAGAAAGGCAGAATCACTGTGTTACTAGGTGGTTACTGCATTTAGAAAGCGCCAAGGCTTTACAAGACTCAAGGTTGCTACAGTGATGCTACAATGGGTGGTGATTGATCGAAATAGCTGTTCTAAATTGTATAATTAGTGTGAGGTGATGGGATCATGACCATGGTAAAGAGACCAGACAGCGCTTGATTTTCCACTCTGGGAGCTTATCACTTAAAGTCATATCATCTGCTGTAGCGACAAAACCCGTCCGCTCACATCAAATCACTCAAACTGATGGAGACAAGAAGGAGATTGACAGGCAGACGCGCAAGCACGCACCTACACCCACTCACACGCGCGCAAACAAAGAGCACAAACTGTGCATCTGTGTAAATATAAGGTGACTAATCAGCACAGTTGCTAATAGCTATCCCAATATAAAACACAGTGACACTGTGTCATGTGATTAACACCATATTTTTATGTTTATGTATCATCTCTATGACCCTGTAAGTCTCTTACAAAGAAAAGAAAGATTATGTGTAGGTGGAATCACAATTGGTAAGAAGAGGTGGGGAAATGGTTATGATTGGTTGTATCATTATACTGTTTGAGGCTGGAGAACGTTGTTGTAATCCTTCCTAAGAATCAGCTGCAGAATGATTAAGAGATTAAAGTATGTGAATATCTTTTATGTTAGCAAGATAGGTGCGCACAAGAATATTTACATAATGGTTAAACATAGATGTAGAATTCGTCACATAGAAAAAAAGCAAAAACTATAGGTTTTGACAGTTTGGTTGCAACCTGCACAAGTAGGGTTTGCTTTATATGTTATTGATAGTGACATAGCAATATGGTTGTGCATCAATTAACTTTATGAAGTAGTGTAACTTCTTTTACTTGTTCTGAACGTCTTTCATCTTTAACCAGGCAAACACAATGTTACATGCTCAAATGTTACATGCTACAGCTGTAACAAGTGAGAAAAGCAAGTCTACTTTAACTACTGAGTCAGAAAAAAATATGTGAAATTGAGAATTAATCCTAATATTTTAAGACTCACATAAGTCCAAACATTTCCCAGATATTTCCCCTACAGCAGTTCATCGTGTTGTGCCGCTGACCTTCATTGTGTCAACAAAGCGAAGCTACTGCAGTGAAGGCTTGATGAGCTTTGAAGCTAATTCATATTTCCAGTGGATTAATTTCCACTGGAGCTTCTCTGTTGTTGTTTGAATGATTTATCCAGCTTCTTCTTAGTTAGCACCAATATAGTCAGAGAAATGAATGATATAAATGCCCAGTACTGATTTGAAGAATTACCCTTAAATAAGATATTCTCCTTTTTACTGTCCACTCTTTTGGAAAGTTGTCTTTTCTGTTAACAATATCTAAGAGTCAGTAAGAAATTAAGGCGGCTGACTATAGAGGAAGAGTGAGTGAGACAATCAGATATTCAGGGTCACTGATTGCAAAACAAAAATAGACAGAATAATAGAAAATAACCACAAATAAAAATGAATGGCAAATGCTTTGATAGGTAAAGATCTGCATACAAAGATTGAGGGTTACAATGTAACGATAGCAGGCGAAGTAAGCCACAGCGACGAGAGGGGCAGAGGATGGTGATGACAGAATTCTACGAGCATATGTGAGAAAACAGAGAGCGAAAGGAAGAGGAAGGAAACAGAGAGGCAACAAATGCATGAACAAGGCGCCCTCCCTCCCTTGTCGGGTGAGACCAGTGTAAATGAGATCGACTCATTTCCAACACATAGACACAAGCACCCACCCCCATCTGTCTTTGACAAACATGCCCTCATACGCACATAAGCGCATGTGCGCACACAGCTACACACGCACACCAGCAACAGCAACCAGAGATGAAAGGAATCAATAGATTATAGCAGACATCTGAAGAGTCCAGTCTACTCCCGGGAGGATCAACCGTAATTGGTCCAGACAAACAGCCAAAGGACAACAACAATAACAAAGCCTCCACGCACACTGAATGCAGCAATTAATAAATCCGAACAGGAATAGCAAATTAAATGTATGAACAAATATTGACAGGGCTTTGAACACATCTCCATTATTCACAGCCTGTTGTTGTGGTCTGCCGGTTTCAGAGACCATTTTTGCATTGGCATTTGCATATCTAAATGAGTGAGCATCGCATCTTCATGGAGCCATGCTTGGTTTTGGTATGTGGTGTTTCTTTGCTTTTGCTGGTTTGTAGCTTGTTAGCTAATAAACAATTCCAGGGTTTAGCTTTCAAATTCAACTGGACGGTGCAGATGGAATAAAGAAAACAAAAAAAGAAAAGAAAACTGCCTCAGAATACTCGGTAGAGCTCTTGTTATGTCGGATTTGTAAGTCAGTGCTTATGAGTCTTTGTGTGTGTTTGCCTCACCTTGGAAGAAGAAGAGATGGAATCCCTACTGTGCTCCTTTGGATCCAAGGTGGAAGAAATAAGCATCTGGCTCATCTAATTGATTTAGTCCATCAGCAGTGTTACTGGAGGCGTGACTGAGAACCACATCCAACAGCACAGTGATCGCTTTAAGGCTAGGTGGCTCAGTCAATCTCTTTAGATCTTCAATAGAGCCAAAACGACTGAATTAAGCAATGGGAGAGGAAAAACAGAGGTCCTGATGTGGGTGTATGTGGGGGTGTGTGTGCAAACATATGTGTTCTCTTTAATAACAGTGTTTGTGTAATTTGTGAAATGCAATTTTGAAACGAAAGACTTGTTTTTGTACAACTTCATGCATGAATATGGGAAAAACAATTGAGGCCAAGGAAAGAAAGACACATATCTGTAGTGGGCACATTAGACAGGGAGAAAGTTATTTTTTAAAAATATATATCTAATATTATATATATATATATTTTTAACATAAGTCTTCAAACATCTCTCACCAACAACTGTTTTTTCATAGTAAAAAGCACACAAGCCAAGTTAAAAAGAAATGAAATCATTTAATGGCATTAGGAACAAGGTGGAAGTGAAACAGAAATAGAAAAAAGATTTTATGTCTACAAAAAATAATCAAAACACACAAAAAAGTTAAAACTGCGTTACTAAAACCGTGATTTTTTTGTGAGAATGTCTCATGACAGTGACGTAAGCGAGTGGTTCGTGACAACAGCTGTGTGCAGGTCAACAATGGATTATATATCGAGTGCGGAGAGAGTATGAGCGTGCAGCGTTTAAAGCGTGGAAGTACTGACCTTACTTTGAGTTTGATTCCATAAAAAGTGACAAAAACATTAGTGTCCGTTGTGCGTGGGAAGAAAACTTCTTTTTACACCAACCCCCCCCCCCCTAAACAAGCTCCGAGTGCGCTATGACGTAATGGGAAATTCACAGAGAAACTCGCGGATTCATTGATTACATTTTGTATGATGGATTATGCAGAAAAAGTAGAATTGGGCTGAAAGATCTATCGCTTTGAAAGTAAGTAATCAGTAAAGTAACGGGATTACTTTTTTGGGGAAGTAATCAGTAATTAGTTACTGATTACTTTTTTCAAGTAACTTGACCAACACTGGTCATAATAACAGACATGCCTGTGTCCTGTTAACAAAGAATAATGCCTGTGAAGCTTAAAGGTCATCAGGTGTTCTTCATTTATGCGCTGTGGATAAATCTCCTCTCTTTGAAGGAAAATTGATGGGAAACCAACCTGCAAGGCAGGTAACTCCTGGCTCTGTTTTCACTTGCTCATTTACAATCTGTATGTTTTTATACACATGCGCACACATGTACTGAAACAAAGTGGGACGAAGCAAGTAAAGATGAGCAAATTGCTTGTGATTTATCTTGTCAGCAGACGCATTGTCTCCTACTGATCACTCTGGCAAATATATTTAATGCAGAGAAGCTAGAATTTAGTGTAATGACACTTTTAATAGCCTCTTTGACTCATTAGCAAGGTAGGCCTCCAGAGAAATGATTCAGATAATGAAGAAAGCATTTTCAGATTAGCATGTATGTAACATCATTTGACCCTTGCCAAGTCATACCGGCAAGGTATCGTGACATCATGTTGCTAGTTGCAATCACCTGTAACGATGGTGCTGCACCAAAAAACTCTTTGTGATTGCTTTGGTCACCTGTAGTTTACCTGGAAGATGCCGACTTGTTGCAACAGTTTGTGTTGTATTTTTCACAGTTTCACAAATGCTTGGAGAGTAGCTGACAAGCTGGCATCTTTCATGCAAACTACAGCAATCTGCAAAGCAACTGAACCAGTCAAGAAATGCACATTCGCACCATCTCGCACCTGGTGGTTGTGAGATGGTGGTAGACTGGTCTCATATTCTTTTCACTCTGTATTGCCAAGATAATTGTCATGCATCCAAAATGTCAGATACGTTGTTGTCATGTTTGCGAGCACGCGTCTGCAATACCTCAACAAATGGCAGGAGTGGAATTATAAACAATGGTTAAAGATTTGCCATTTTCTGAGTATATTAATTCATACACAGATCCACTTAACTGCCTGCCTTCTTCAAAAGAGAATACTGTAAGAAAGAACAACAAAAATGTTCACAAAAATTGGAACATAAACATCAACATTAATATATTTTCATTACAAATTCTAAAATTTGAATATCTTTAACAGTTACTAAATAGACCCTTTAGTAAGTTTAGTTTTCACAGCTAGATAAACACATTTGACTTCGAGACTAAAATCCTGATTGTGCTCTTCTAGTGTGTTAAAAATGGAAATATGAAAACAGTGTGCTCTCATGACAATAATGTGCAAATCATTTATTAAATGTGTGATGAAGAGTTCTTTCGTAGCCGGTTAGAATTTCTCTCACTCCTCATAAAAAGCCAAAGCTATACCTAAACATGCCAGACACTGTCCACATTGTGCACCCCCCCCATTAAAAACAGAAACAAGTGTTATCAAAGAAAGTCTCCAGCAGAAAAAAAATGAAATAAAAATGATGAAACTGAGTGCTGTAGAGCAAAATACTATGATGGATGTATCAACTGATACATCGACATACTATCATGTTTAAATATATTACTTAAGCTTGGTATCATTGTGAGAATGAGAACCCTAGTTACATTTCTGTAACAATTAGACTGAGTAACATCTTTGTATCACTTGCAACACAGAACAAGTCTGAAATTTGTCTTTGTGAAACACTCAGCTAACTAAAGCTACTTTCAGCTGCTCCCTTATTCACAAGAGGTTGCCACAGCAGGTAGCTCCGCATGTTTGATTTGGCAGATTTTTCCACCAGATGCCCTTCCTGACGCAACCTCAAGGGATTTCTGTCTCCTTCTGGTATTGAACAGGTAATCTTCACCACTCAGCTCACCAAAAAATAGAATTGTTTTAGAAAATACCTTAAATAGCAATGTCTTAATAGCAGAAGACACACAGTTTGTGTGCAGAGCTCACAGACACCACGAGGCACTTTTCATGGATGCTGAGCTTTTTCTTATCCGCACTGCTCTCTAATTTGACATTTATTACATCTATTACAGACTAATCTAAACTAAAATGATCTCTAGCTGTGTGTCCTGCCAGGCAATGTTCACACCACCTGTATTCTTCTTTCCATCAGTCTTGCATGTATTGAAGCTGAAACTTTTTTGAATTTTAATTCAAAGAACAATCGACACACTGATGGCAACTATTGTAGAAGAAAGAAATATATTAAGATTGTGGTTCACTGCTTGGATGGTTGTTGCTGTCTTTTTATTTTATTTTTTCCACAGAGCTCATAACCTCCTAGCCTCTCCGTGCCTCCTCGCAGTGAAGAACATGGTTAAAATCGATCTAGTTGTCCAGCCCACTAGTCACAAGACTTGTTCCACCTAATCAACCAGCTATTAGTTTGCTTGATTTTTACTGCACAATCCTGAACACTTTGGTTCACAGTGTGGGGATGAACAGAAAAGTATTTTACCAGCATAATATAATCTGCAGTATGATCATTGCTTTAACGATGTAACAGATAGCTTTAAGATGGCCTTAAGATGTTTATGCATACAAGTTATTATATTAATTTTGTATTCCAGGTGCAGTTATAACTATTTTATACATATTGCATATCTGTGCTTATTTGAGTTGATGTTCAGGTTCTTTAAAGGTCTTAAGCTTCACTGACGTGACTGTTCAGGTGATACATGCTGAGGGAAAACTAGAACATAGAAGGAATTGCAATACATGCTTACAAAACACTTATATCAGGTCATTTTATATTAAGGTTTTAGTAGAGGTTCTTGGTTAAAACATTTATTTAGTAGAAGACATACACATAGTCTCAGTGAGCTTCTGGTCTAGTGAAAGGTCAGAAGTGCAACAGGTGAATTGAGAAAGAGCATTTGAGGACGAGACACAGAGTTAGTAGGTGAAGAGGTGACACAAAGAGCATGTGAGGTCAACACATACACACACATTAGTTAGATTTATTTAGAGGAGAGATTAGTTATGTCTCGACAAGAAAGAGGAACAATTCACTTTAAGATAAGAACGGAAAGTACCAGCCATGAAAATAGAAGATGATCTTCTGGGTGAAAAGTCATTGTGGTGTTGATCTGATCTATGTATAAAATGTATCTGTGACGCATGAAGGGGCGTCAGTAAACAAACCCTGATGTTATAAAATAATTGTTTGTGCTTTAGTAAGTCGAAGATCAATTGCTGTTTCCAGTGATCTTCCCACGTGTGAATTAAAATCTTCGTTTGACTTCACCCGGCCGGACCAGTGTGATTATTTTTCGATCACCTCTTGTACCCTTTCTCAATTTTTGAATCTTAACATTTTGGGGGCTTCGTCCGGTGGTTGAGTAAGGGAGAAAAGTGGAGGTGTGAGCGGTGGTCCGAGGTGGTCAGACGGGCAGACTTGGCCAGTGGTCAAAAGTGAGTGGACGCACGCCGGCGCATCATATTTAAAAAGGTAAGACACTACCTGTTGAATTATTTCCAAAGTGTGTCAAATTGGGCTGTGAAAATTAAAAGTCCGCTCACTGAAATTACTGGTGCATGTCTGTTTTGATTTTGATGAAAATTTCATGAGTTGAAGCAGTTAGAGTTCTGCTAAGAAGAAATGAAAGCAGTAAAGTCTGCTAAAGCAGTTTGAGTCTGCCAGGAAACCGGGGAGAACTTGGGAACCTCCAAAATAGCTAGGAGTTAGAGTCTCCTTACCGTTTGGAACGGTATCTGCGCTTTTTTGGCCAGCAGAAGTGGACTTCGGGCGTGTAACTTTAACTTAAAACTTTGGGGTAAGCCTTGGCTGTGAAACGCCAAAAATAGAGCTTCAGGCAAAGTTTGGGTTGGTGGACGCTTTTAAATTGAGTTAGGGATTTTAGAGATGAGGCCAGAAACAGTAAAGTCTGATACTGGTTAATTGGTCGCAAAAAACTCAGGGAGTTTATCCGCTGGGCGGTTATTTTAAATTTGTCGAAATTGTGTAGGCGCTAAAGCTGACAGATCTGACAGTGGTTGTAAATATAAGACGTCGTTGTAATATAGAATAAGAAAATTTGGTGTGAGAGATCTCTGTAGGTCGAGTCAGCAATGCACTGACTGCCTGCTGCTATTCTTAGATGAAGAGTGTGTGTGCATGCAAATGAGGCAGCTGATGCAGAGCGCATGAGAGGACTATGCTTTCGGTTTTGTGTGTTATTCAGCTCTATAACTATTGTTTGCAAATGTGGATAAATGTCTGCGATTAAAATGCTGGCTTAGTATATAATAACATTGTAAATATATGAATGGTGACAGCGTTTCAAAGTAGAATATAAGAATTGTTTGTGTTTAAAACCAACGTTTAGGTAAGAAGATTTAAGGTGGATTTGAAGGCATAAACAAAAAATAAAAGGGTGATGTTAATAAAAAGGGTTACAGTCTGCAAGTGTTGTTAATTCATGAGCTGACTGGATGCAGAGTAAGTGGAGTGGTCATCCTGAGAGGATTGAATGATGCTCTAACTCTGTGGTCAAGTCAGACATAGGCTTTAAGCAACCATGAGCCACTAATAAGCGTGACAGATTAATGAGTATGTGTAAATTGAACTTGTTAAATAGCCTTAATAGAAGTAACTCAATGAACACGCAATAAAGTGGACTTTTTAGGGGTAGTTTACCACTGATACCATAAAAAGCAACTTAATTAGTAGTTCAATAACAAATTTTAAAGATAACCTTTGTTATTTGATAAGAGAGAGAAAAATTCAGGTTACATATAGTAAATAAATAAGGGAATGTTAATCTCTGCGTCATTCCACACTGAAATTTCAATTGTAGGGGATCATTTGGAGGTGAATTGTGTAGGACACGGGGAGACAGAAGAATCTCCCCATGAGTTTTCGGTGTGCATAGAAATTGAGGAGGCTGAACTGGAAGCCTGCCTGGGTCGTTGTTTTTGTTTATTTGAGGGTCTGCTGGAAATTTGTGAGAACGACCACCTTGATATGTGGGAGCCTTCTCGGGCAGCGATTTTTTTGTTAAACATGTGGCAGGCTGTGCAAAATGGAGAAAGCTTTGACATAATGACATAAAGGTGATTTCTTGGTTTTAGATTTATTAGTACGGGATAAGTTGAGGGACGCTTGAGGGTGTGTTGCTGTAAAGTATATAAGGGACGCGCAGCGCCGTTAATGGGTTTAAAATAAATGAAAAAACGAAAAAACACTAATCCGAGGAACTATTGGAGAGGTAAGTATACGGAGGTGAGCGCGTTGCGCATAAGGGTTGCTGGTGTCATATATTAACACTTTGAGGGCGAATAATTTTGATTGAGTGTCAACGCTTGAGAACGCGAGGACAGCGTCTAAAGTGCTGGGTTAAACTTTGTGTGTCACCGAGCAGGGGAAGAGGAGCCAGTGGTTGCGAGAACAGCGAGACGAAGACTGAAACCGAAAGTTAAGCGTGTCTGGGTGACCTAGACCTAGAAGGTGGAGTCGACCAACGCCATTGGAAGAGGTAAGTCTGTGTTTCAGAGAATGGCTGACAGCTCGGGTGCGACACCTAGTGGGAAAAGGGGATGCAAACCTCTGAAGGATCAGCTTGAACAGCTTAAGAAAGCTATTCGTTTGGCTTCCCCTGGAGCATTAAAATCAGCAGAGAAGGAGTGCCAAGCGATGGAGGTTGAGGTAAGCAAACTTATTACATCCCAACAGAAAGGGCTGGGTGATAAAATAGCTCTGAGCCTGGTGTTAAAAACTGAAGGAGAGAGATGTGAACAGAAATTGAAACAATTAGAAGAGGAGTCCAAGGGACATTCAGTGAACAGGAAAGCCAGAGGAGAAATTAAGGACCTAAAAGAAACTCATGCCAGGTGCTGTAAGTGGCTGCTCCTGTGGAGGGCAGCCTCTTCCTGGATGACAGAAGAGGAGGACACAGGAAAATCAGGAGACATGGTGAGTATAATGGAGTCTTTGAAACATCTGAAGGAGGAAAATAAAAAGCTAGAGGACCAAGTGAAGGACTTGACTCCGAAGGTAGAAGAGGCTAACAGGTATTACACACCGAAACTATATCCTTGGGCCGAATTGGCACGTTGTGCACCACCACCACCATATGTCATGCCTGTAATGACCCTTGGAGAGGGACAAGTTCGTGGTCCTGATGGACAGACTGGAGTTGTCCTTGGCGGAATAGCAGATGTTGAATATACTACTACTCCCCTGAATATCCCCGAAGAAGGGATAAGGGCAGTGGAATGTCAGTCCCAAAATATGGGAGGGACAATGATAGCCTCAGCTGCAGATGAAGGCTCGACCTCGCCTCCCAGTTTGGTGGATAGTGGAAACATCATACGGGCCGGAGTGTCTACAGTGGAACAGCCAAAGCAGGACGGGGAGGCCAAAAGGACCCCTAGAATGAAGGACAAAATACCACAAGGAGTGATAACCAAGGGAGAACATTGGGAAGGAGAAGTGTATGGACAAATGCATGAGGCCCCACGTGCGTTAATAGAGGCATTAACGGCATTGGAGGTTATAAAGCAGAGAGTAATGCAGGGAGGGCCAGAAGAGGAGAATGAAGACCGTGCGAGGTCATCAGAAGAAGAGGACGATGAGGAGGACGAAGATGGAGGAGCTGAGCCCCAACCAAGTACAAGCCTAATTTTGAGGAAAAGAAGTGTGAAGAGAGACCAAGCACAGAGACGGCCCATATTTAGGAGCTCAAAGGGAAAAGGAAAGTTGAGGAAGAGTAGAAAAGTGAGTTTTGAACAAGGAGCTCCTGACCCTGGTTTAAATCTGCCTCTAATAGCAGGTCCAAAGAACGAACCAGTTTACCGCGCCTATAAGGTGAGAGATTTGGAAGCATTGGTTAAACAACTTCCACCAATAACTGAGGGAGGAGCTAGCTGGTTGAGAAGGTTGGGCGCGCTGACCGAAGGAGAAGAATTAGCGCTGGGCGATTTTCGCGCTTTGGCCGGACGTTGTATGCTGGGTGGTGGGTTAGCAGCTTATTGCAGCCCCGTCAGCAGCGGCCTGTACGGCAGCATCGCTCGTGGTGTTGAACAGATTGGCGGAGTGTGGCTTCAAAGTGAGTAAAGAGAAACTGCAGTTGGTCCGGCCAGAGGTAACATTCCTGGGCCGGGTGATCGCACACAGATCAGTGGGGTTAATGAACACACACAGAGACCAAATTCTGACACATCCAAAACCAAGAACTGTGAAGGAGTTGCTTTCCTTTCTTGGCTTGACAGGTTACAGCAGGCAGTTCATTCCGAACTATGCGGGTAAAACTGCCCCTTTAAGGGACCTGATCAAGAAAGTTGGTGTTCGAAATCTGAAGGCTGAATTGCCTTGGACGCCGGACACAGAGACAGCGTTCATTTCGCTAAAACAGGATTTGTCAAGAGCCACAGATCTGGCCACACCTAACTATGATGAGGCATTTTATCTTGATGTTTCAGAAACAAAGGGAGTTGTGAATGGTGTGTTGTTTCAGAAAAAAGGGGGAGGTAGGGATGTACTTATGTATGTCAGCATAAGATTAAATTCAACAGAAGCAAGGCATCCCACATGCACACAACACGCAGCAGGAGTAGCAAAGATAATTCAGAAAACAGCACACATAGTGAGGGAACACCCACTGAAAGTGCTTACCACACACAGTGTAGTGGCCTATGTGAACTCACAGGTATTCACAATGACTCCACTGACGCAACAAAGGTTGAGCAAAATTTTAGAGGCGCCAAATTTGATATTCACACATGAAGGAATAAATATGGCAGACCTAATGGGGTCAGGAGAACCACATGACTGTATTAAGAAAGCCCAAGTTGAAGGAAAAATCAGGGAAGACCTGAAGGCAGAGCCCATATATGGAGCTGAGGATTGGTTCACAGATGGATGCTGCCACAGAGATGAAGAAGGATTGAAAGCGGGCTATGCAGTAGTCATCCTCAATCTCAAGGAAAGGTAGAGAGGATGAACCTAAATTTGAAAAACAAGTTGGCTAAAATCTGTGCGCAGACAGGGCTAAATTGGGTCGCAGCCCTGCCCATTGCTTTGATGACCATAAGATGTTCTGTTAACCAATCCACAGGTTTCACCCCTTATGAGCTGCTGACTGGGAGACAGTTTCCAGCACCCTGGACAGTGGTCCCGGTGGAGCAGCCCAGGACAAGCAACAGGTCTCATGCAGAATATTTTAATGAGTTGAAAGCTCTTGTGTCCAGCTTTACAAAACAGGTCACTTGTGAGAGACCCACGGGGAACGGAGAGGTCCCGGACGCGAAGGCAGTGTGGCTAAAGGTCATTAAGCGAAAGTGGAAGGAGCCCCGCTGGACTGGTCCGTATGAGGTGACCGCCCGGACGGCTACAGCAGTCCAGCTGAAAGGGAAAGGCGACACCTGGTACCACTGGTCGCAGTGTGCACCCGCACACGAGAGCTTGGTGGAGGAAAATTCGTCTTCAAAGAACGCAGGTGTCAAGGAACAGAGGCAGAATAAACCTCTTCACCTGTGCAACGGGCCGACCAGTAGTCCACCTGGAAGGCCGAAGAAAGAAGAGCAGCCTAGGAGGAGATCGCCGCGCCTACAGAAAGGAGTGGTAACAAATTGAGAGTTTGAAAAGGGGTGGTTTAAATAAAAAGAGTAAAAAAGGGAAAGAGGAAAACAGAAACAAAGTTTTAAAATTTATGCTAAGTACAAATATACATAACACAATGCCATCCCGCGAACCGGAGATTCGTGAGGAGAGAGGACTGATTAAAATGTTGCTTGTGATTGTTAGTTTGATGACTGTGATGATATTGATAATGGCCCTATGTTTGCTTGTTTATATTTTGCAGGGAGGCCCCCGCGAACTGTCTGAACACAGGGGCCAGTTGAATCCAGCACCAAAAGAGAAACCGTTTATTGAAACAGGGCTAAAAAGGAGATCAAAACGCGAGGTTTCGGGTAAAAGGGATGAGTGCCTCAGTACATATGGTGGTTTAGAGTTGAACTATGTTAATGGGTCCACAACTTCATTCACCTTTGATTTATGCGATGTTTTAAAGTGTGAAGGAGCAGATAGTAGTTGGAGAGGATATAATGTGTGGGTTTGTTGGGATTATGCAGTAAGTACACATTGTGAAAGAGGGAGTAGGCCCTTTGCAAACTGGTGTCGGAACTGGAATCAGGTAAAGGGTTACACTGGGGAAAATGGGGAAACGTCAGGACAAGGGTCAGAGAACGTGTTAAAACTCCAAAGAGATTATAGTCCATCTAAGAATCCTTTGACTATGTCACTGGGCAACTGGCGGCGTAAAAACTCTTTGTATTTAGTCTTGGGTGTGGAGACTGTGGGAACTGACCCGAAGGGGTTAATTAAAATTAACTTTCTTGAAAAGGCCAATCCCGTAAATCCCGTAGAGCCAGTTAGAGAAGAAAAGGAAATACACATGATTAACAACCCAATAAACGCTGTTGTAAATTCTATAGGAAAAAGGGGAAATGGGTCGTCATATGTGGTACCAGAGGAACAGGAACTAAAGGATAGACGAGTCCTGGCGGTGGACTACACTAGACTGAAGCCTCAGGATTTAATTGAGCGCGCCACTGGGTTCAGTGACAGTAATCTCTGGCTGGACTGGATGGCTCTAAATGCTAGGGAACAAGAGGTATCCAATTGTGTTGCTTGTGCCTCTGCTAGACCACGGTTGTTCACAGAGCCCGCTCCGCTCCATCCGGAGGACAAGTGGGGTTATGATTGCATGTTGCGAATGACTAGAGGAGCGGTGAGTACTGGAGACTGTACTGTGTTATCCAGTTTGTTTCCTCCAGTTGATAAGCGGACAAAGGTAGGACCATTTTTGCCGAAAAAAGGTAATTATACGTGTTTTAAGTTCTCCACAGATAAAGTAATATATAACGTGGGGGAAATCGACCCAAGTTGGTGCGCTGTTACCCAGACGGGAAGAACCACAAACAATGTAAGTGATCCCAACACTTTAATTGGGACTTGGGCTAGAAGTGGACTTTATTATTATTGTGGGCACAAGACTCTTTTGGCTCGTGTTCCTCTGGGAAGTGTGGGGACGTGCGCGATGGTGAGACTAGGAGCACCTCTTATGCTAATTGGAAATCAGGTAAAAAACATTCCACAGCACAACACACGCACATTGGCAGCTAGGCGGAAGAGACATATCCTGTCCAAAAGCGGGATTGAGGGAACACACGCTTATGACCCTAGGCTGAACTCGCCAACCTGGATTGACTCAATAGGGGTCCCCAGAGGAGTTCCGAATGAATATAAACTCGTAGACCAAATAGCTGCGGGTTTTGAGAATCTTCCAATAATTTCTGCTCTTTTTCCAGTGACCCCGAACAAAAATGTAGACAGAATCAATTATGTTCACTATAATTTGCTGAGGCTCTCTAACCTTACCAGAGACGGGATGGAAGGGTTAGCGGAGCAGATGGGTCCGACCTCATTAATGGGAGTCCAAAATAGAATGGCCCTTGATATGTTATTGGCGGAAAAAGGGGGGGTTTGTGCGATGTTCGGTGATCAGTGTTGTACTTTTATCCCGAATAACACTGCTCCAGATGGCTCGGTGACGCGAGCCTTGGAGGGGCTAAAGAGTCTCTCTAGAACCATGCATGACCACTCGGGAATTGACAACCCGCTGGAGAGCTGGATGACCTCAGTGTTCGGAAAGTGGAAGGGGCTTGCTCTGTCAATTATGTTGTCTCTATCTGTATTGGTGGGTATTTTGGTGACCTGTGGTTGTTGTCTCATTCCTTGTGCCCGAAGGTTGGTAGAGAAGGTGATTGTAAAGGCAGTGGACCCTGGGGCGGTGGCCCCTATGTCCATGATGCCGATGATGGATCTGGAGGTAGTCGAGTGGACTGAGGAGTGAACAACAACCTATGTATCGACCTCTGGTGTGCCAGAGGTCGAAAGGGGGATTGTGGGGATGAACAGAAAAGTATTTTACCAGCATAATATAATCTGCAGTATGATCATTGCTTTAACGATGTAACAGATAGCTTTAAGATGGCCTTAAGATGTTTATGCATACAAGTTATTATATTAATTTTGTATTCCAGGTGCAGTTATAACTATTTTATACATATTGCATATCTGTGCTTATTTGAGTTGATGTTCAGGTTCTTTAAAGGTCTTAAGCTTCACTGACGTGACTGTTCAGGTGATACATGCTGAGGGAAAACTAGAACATAGAAGGAATTGCAATACATGCTTACAAAACACTTATATCAGGTCATTTTATATTAAGGTTTTAGTAGAGGTTCTTGGTTAAAACATTTATTTAGTAGAAGACATACACATAGTCTCAGTGAGCTTCTGGTCTAGTGAAAGGTCAGAAGTGCAACAGGTGAATTGAGAAAGAGCATTTGAGGACGAGACACAGAGTTAGTAGGTGAAGAGGTGACACAAAGAGCATGTGAGGTCAACACATACACACACATTAGTTAGATTTATTTAGAGGAGAGATTAGTTATGTCTCGACAAGAAAGAGGAACAATTCACTTTAAGATAAGAACGGAAAGTACCAGCCATGAAAATAGAAGATGATCTTCTGGGTGAAAAGTCATTGTGGTGTTGATCTGATCTATGTATAAAATGTATCTGTGACGCATGAAGGGGCGTCAGTAAACAAACCCTGATGTTATAAAATAATTGTTTGTGCTTTAGTAAGTCGAAGATCAATTGCTGTTTCCAGTGATCTTCCCACGTGTGAATTAAAATCTTCGTTTGACTTCACCCGGCCGGACCAGTGTGGTTATTTTTCGATCACCTCTTGTACCCTTTCTCAATTTTTGAATCTTAACAACAGTCAACTAGCTCACAGCTTGTTACAACTTCTAGCACAGTTTACTTTAAGCCTGTTCCTGTATCTCTTTGTTAGCTTGTCAATAGGCTACCAACAAAGAACGTGGTTCCTGGGGAACATGGTAACGTTTTAGGATGCAACCTCCCCCCCAAAAAAGAGAATGGTTGCTCAAATAGGTCTAGTTCCCTTTATGACCTGTGCTGGCACAAGCTTTGGAGCATGGGAGGAAGAAAGAATACCTACAAAAAAATCCACACAGGTAGAGGTCTCAAAAGCTACACAGAGAGACCAGCCAAAGAAGCGTCATACTGTGAAGTGACAGCGTTACACTACGATGCCACCTACAGAGTGTTTGTCCTCAGTAACATCTCATGCATAGTTTCTGGAGAGTCAAATCTATTCCTGAGCCTTCTCTGTAGCTCTTGGTGGGTTTTAACCCTTACCACCAGCAAACTTCCTAGCCTTCACAGGAGTTTTGCTTTCTGTCTGCCTGCCTTGGCCAGAGGCTATCCACATGAGCAGAAAATATGAGTAGATGTTTCAGCAAATATATATAACCTTTGTTTTGATTCAGTCGAGATCTGAAGATCAGGAAGGTTAATAGCAGGGAATAATGGAGGCAGTTTCAGTGATCTGCAAATATAATTTTAACACAATGTGAAAGTTTATAAACCTTGTTATTACAGGTTTGATATTTACTATGATTTGTCCAGTCAGGATAACAGTGAATACAGTCTATCTAATGGAAAAAAGGGGGTGGCAATAAAACGGCTGATCCTTTTAACCTTTTCTATCTCTCACAAATGACATTGATCAGAGGGAAAGACCATGTGTTTATGCATTTAAAAAGAAACAGGTTGAGAAGAATTGATATAGACAGAGCTATTTGCTCATTACCTCTCCATAAAAGCCATTTCATGATATAACTGCCCTTAATACCTCAATTTTTCCTGTCTGGTCCAATCCACAACCATCCATCCATCCATCCATTCGCTTATCCTTTTCAGGGTCGCGGGGGGCGCTGGAGCCTATCCCAGCTGTCATAGGGCAGGGTACACCCTGGACAGGTCGCCAGTCTGTCGCAGGGCTAACACACAGGGACAGACAACCATTCACACCTAGTGACAATTTGGATTAATCAATTAACCTATCCCCACAAGCTGCATGTCTTTGGACGGTGGGAGGAAGCCGGAGTACCCGGAGAGAACCCACGCAAACACGGGGAGAACATGCAAACTCCACACAGAAAGACCCCGGCCTGATGTTGGAATTGAACTCAGGACCTTCTTGCTGTGCGGCAACAGTGCTAACCACCGTGCCACCGTGCTGCCCTCCAATCCACAACCTTCCCTACTTTACTTACTCCCATGTGAGCTATTCCTCCCCCAAACCAGCCCCCCATCAAGACTAGAGGTGTTTAAAGAACTTCTATTAAATACTAAACTGCATACTTGCATACTTAAAAGAAAGCTACTGTACAACATGTTCCTTTTTAGGTCTAAGCCAAAAGATATTTTGCATGCTTGGATAATGGCTTCTTAGAGAAAAACCTCACACATACACTTATATAACACCCCCCAATCTGCACACAGATTACAATCAGCTACTTAATCCATCAATCAATTACAGATACTCCTGATCTTGTTCTGTGTATAAAGCACACTTGTACACAGAATCAGTTTCTTCCATTCCAACCTCTGGACTTGAACTATGGCCAAGACTAAAGAGCTTTCAAAAGACGTCAGGGACATGATTGCAGATTTGCTATTTTTCTGTCACAGTGCAGGGTACAGGATGACTTCATTGCATTTAGGAGCCAATCTTTCGCCAGATGGGTTGTAGACTGGTTGTGCAGCATGACAATGACCCAAAAAATATTAAAAGGCAATAAATGAGAGGGTAAAACAAGGAGTTATATTAAGGTCAATTAGCGTCTCAAGACCTTATTTCTATGAAAAATATGTGGAGAGAGCAGCACAAGTTGCCAAATAGCAGCCAAGAAAGCAAAAAGATTTAGAGTTTCTGTAAAGAGAAGTGGGCCGAAATCCCTCCTGAGAGCTGTCCAAACTTGATCACCAACTACAAGAAACATCTTACCACTGTGCATGCCAACAAGGGTTTCTCCACTCAGTGCTGTCATTTATACTTGGGAATCAAATACAAATCTTTCACTCAGTAGTTTATAACTTTTATATAATGCCGTTTTTGTACACCAGCAATAACACCTATGCTACAAATCACCTCTAATCAAAAAGTTTAATCATAATTACTTTTGCTTCAGAATATTTCTGCCTTTGGTATATGTTTATTTTTTTCCTTTTCACCGAGGGAGATGGATTTTAAATCATCATCTTTGTGCTAATGGTTAAATAAAAATAAATGGACTGGCCTCAACCTGCTGCACGGTCCTATGCATATGTGTTTCTAAAAACTCAAGCTACTGGATAACTGGTTTGTTGATAAGAGTAGAGACCACTAAATTTGAAGCCTTGTGCATTCGTGTAGGTGTATATTTGTGCTTCGAAATGTGAGTTTATGATATTTTGAATCAACATGAACATCCATTTTCTCACCGCAAGCTCTCTGTCTCTCCAGAGGTGATTTTTTTCTCCCTTTCCAATTACTATTATGCGCTTTCTAAGGGCTTTTTCTGTTTCGCGATTAACTGAAAATGTGTTTACAGTTAGATTAGCTATCCTGTCACTTTTGTTGTCTGTGATTTAGTGGCTTACTGTTTTTGCGTGTGCTTATTTTTGTGTGTGTGTGTGTGTGTTCATAATGGGCTGCAATGCATGTTCTTGGGAGAGGGTTAAGGTGATTTAGTGGCAGCAGAACAGAATTCAGAGCAGACAGGGTGAGCAGGAGCCCAGACAGTTCTTAGTGGTGACACTAAACGATAATCATTTTGTTATTGTTGTTTTGTCCCTTGCTATGGCACAGCATTTCAAAAGAACTACAACAAATTAAACACAGCTTTAGTTTGAGTTTGCACATGAGGAGAAGGAGTAGAGTTCCTCTTTTTTTTCCTTGAAGAAGACTAGGGGGCAAAGCAGAGAGGCTGGCATGATTCAGAGATAACAGCAGTGACCCTGAGTTAATTGGCAATTAGAGCGCTGCCAGCGTTATTGTCGAAGGTTTTCATAAGGATACTCTTGCATAAATGTGTGTTTTTGTGTGTATACCAAGTCTGTTTCCATTAAACGTTAATGCGCAGGAGACCAGTGTTTCCAGTTTCTTACATGGCCCTATTCATATCTGTCATCTGTGTACCCAGCTGGTTCTTTCTTTTAGTTTTTTTTTCTTGCTTGTACAATTTTTGGCCTGCTATGGCAACAGCAACTATCTGTTCTATCTAGATTATGCCGTTGCAGTCAACAATTGCCATTAGCAGAACGCTATTGTTCCCAGATAGAGTACATGCAAACAACATGTTACTATATGCTTATTAAATGCATTCGATATATGCATGTGTATTGGAAGATAAAATCTTTTCCTAATTGCTGAACTGCAAATTCTTGTTTTGCTTTTTACCTTGAAGTACTAAGAGAGTGTCATGATCCTGGGTCCTTTTGACCCAGCGTTTTGTGTTTTCTCTTCGCGATTTTGGTTCTGTTCTTCCTCTGGTTAGTGTTTACTCTGTTCTGCCCGTGTGTTCCTGTATCTAGTCCGCGTTTCTTAGTTTGTGTCCTTTCATGTGTAAGTTCCTGTTTTATTGTGAAGGTCTGTGTCTTATGTGAGTGTTTTCAGTTTGCCTCCCTAGTCTCGTCATGTTAATTACTCCCAGCTGTGTTCCCACCTGTATGTAATCTCCCTGTGTTCTCTGAGTGTATTTAAGTTGTGTCTTCTGTCATAGTAGTTGCTGGTTCGTCTGTGTTGTTTCCCCTCGGTCTCCCTGTATGTATTTCCCCGGACCTCCCTGCACCGTCATTCTTGGTTTGTGTTGTTAGTTTACCCAGTTTAGGTTTCAGTTTCATGTTCCTAGCACCTTTGTTGTTTGCATTTTTGTTGTTAATAAACCCTCACCTGCACCAGAGCTGCCGCCTTTTGGTCCTATATATATTCCACACGGCTTGCCCCTGCAAACCGTGACAGAGAGGGATGAAGAAAGAGGTGATAAGGGAGAGAAAGATAGAGAGAACAAGGTGCCTTCACTTTGAAATTCCATCTTTCGAAGGATGGATTCCCTGCTGAGAGCCTTAGGCTTTGTCCTTCTTTCAGCCCCTTCTTTGTGTGCGCATGTGTGTATGTCAGGTACAGAGTCAGTGGTTATAGTCTGGCTATCAGCCCCCAGTGTCAGTCTAGTCCGCTATCAGCCCCGCTACACACACACACACACACACACACACACACACACACACACACACACACACACACACACACACACACACTCCTGAGTCACCACAGTTACTCTCAGAGCCCCCTCAGGATAGTTCATGAACTTCTGAGCACCATGTTTTAAAAAACTGAGTTCAAAATGCACCAGGTTGCCACAGAAAAACCACAGATATCTCCCTTATATCGTGAAGTTACTAGTGCATCCTGAGATAAGAATATATAAATGCTAAATGTCAATAGAGTAAATCAAACTACCTCAGCTTTTCTCGGAATACACACACAAATTCACCCAGTCACATTAATTCAGCTTAATCCGTCACACCACATGTTTTGGCGCTTGGATCAGATGATGATGGCAGTGTTTATTTTAACATTTAATACCACAGTTTTCCTTTGTGGACTGCTTTTATAGACTTGACACTTTAAGGGATCTTTATGGCAGCTGCTACTGTAATTGCTAGGAGGATATCTCAGGAATCTTTTGAACAGGTTGATACTTTCGTCAGCCACACAAGATCAGCTATTCTTTGTAATGAAGACTTACCAAAGGTGCCTTGACAGGCTTAATGTTCAACTTTCAGCCTGTCTCTTAGGTTATCAGGAATGACTGGTTAATGTTTTCATCATCAGTTACTTTTCTTTTATTTGGTAGAAGTAATGCATCCCTTTCATAATGTTACCTTTCATATCTTAAAACATTTTCAAATGATTTGAAGAGTATCGAAGAGTAGAGATTGTGAGTGTGATGCATGCATTATTACTATATTATTACTATATATGTGCATATTATATTATTAGTATAAAAAGTACAAAAAGTGTAGCTTAAAAAAATGTATAGAACCTTTGAAGGTGAGTACACAAAGGATATAGATTTTCAATATTTCTTTAAAGCCTAGGCTAATATAACATGTTATTTCCCATTGCAGACCTTATGCATAGACTTTTTGTATAGGATTAACATTTGAAAAAAGTCCATAGTCCAGAAAGCCTTTGAAGTTGTGGACACTGATGCCCAGTTCTCTACTTCTACCATCAGGAAGCTATTATTCTATTCCACAGAGTATTTTGTCAGCTGGGTTGAAGAGAAAGTTGATGACAGCCCTTGCCCTTATCCACAACCACGATCCTCCCCAACTCTCCCACAAACTTTTGTAACCTCACTGATTATCCTCCGGTCTCTCCTGTCTCTTCAGGCGAATTTTTGTAAAAGGTGTCCTCTAGCTAACCTTACCAGAGACTTGATTGCACTCTACACAACTCCTAGTTCAAATCCATGTCACTTCGCAGCTGTTCTGCAATGTTTCATGTTCAGTTTGACTTCATCAGTTCTCGTTTCTGATGCTGTATCTGATCAAAAATCCCCCAGCAGCTTTTATCCTGTTCCCCGAACCTAAAGATTGCCTGCATTCAATGTGAAAACAGGGCAATGCCTTTTTGATCTTGCAGGGAACACAGGGAGGCCAGAGTGCAGCAGCCCAGAGAGCAAAAAGTTGGAGTTGATTTCATGTGTTGTAAAAAACGCTTGAGGCACCTGGATTTTTAGGATACACCAGTCTGTAGCTCTTTATACTTTATAAATGCACATGTTTGAGTTTGAAGATTCCAAAATTCAGATTTACCTTTTGAAATATCTTTAAGATAATCTAACAACTTAACTCTAGCTCAGGTGTTATAGATACATAATGATGGGTTTGACTGTATGAACACTAATCTATGCAGCGTTTTCTAATATGTCATCCCCCTTTTGCTGCACCTTTGCATTCATTTACACTAGGACTGAATGGCAAATATTTCTACATTTCTATCCTAGATATTTCTACATGCTGTTGAACTCTATCTGACAGTCACTGGTTTGGATAAGCTGGAGTTAGCGTGCACACTGCAGTGCCGTTCAGCTTGCTTTCCAGCCTCGTAATTAAAATAAGCAAATGTTGTTATTTATTGCCAGATATAGTTTATCTATGTCTGACATCAGATATGATAACATGAAAATGCATTACTTTTTACTTCAAGTAGATTACAACTTCAATCATATTTTTAATAGTTTTGTGATAGTCATAAATTGCAATATTTTTTAACTTTCTAATAGAATAGCAATTTATAATGTAAAATTCAAATTTTACATTATAAATTAGATTTAAATGAACACAAAGTATTCTTAAAATTTCTTAATCAATAATCCAGCCTACCTATATTTATTGTTCAATGCTGCTGTCATTATTTTGTTACTTTTGTTAGTACACTGTTATGACTGCCATTTTCAGTCATCTGTGATTGACTGTTTTCACAAAAATAAATGACTTTTGCACAATGCATAACAGAAAAACTAGAAAAAAAACCCCTACGAATTCACATATATTCTAATGCATCCAACTTCTCTTCTGTCTGAAAACTTGTAAAATCACCTCAATTTGAAACCTTTAGTAGAGACAGGCCTTAAGGGAAAAGAAGCCAGTGTAAGCCATTGTACATACAGTGTTTTTTCTTCAGTGCATTTGAATCTCATACCTACCTGCCCAGAGATGTATAGATATGGTGTCAGCAGTTTTAGTGTTGTAATTGCTTGCACAGCTCTCAGGAGCTTTGTTTTTGCAGGATGCAGTTTTCCTTTGTGGATCGGTTTACAGGAGAAATCAATTAAAGAACATTGCTAGATCTACTGCCAGTGACCCCTCATGATGTTTTCACAACGACATAAAAACAATTATCTGTTGTTCGCTGTTGAATTTGTGTATCATTATTATTTTGTTCTCTGGGTATCCAGTAAGGGTTGCTTGAGTAAAATCCATGTCAGGGTTAACATAAAGAAGCAGACCATCATTAACATTCACATCCACACCAATGGCCAATTTAGAATTAGCCTGGCATGCATGGCTTTGCGCTGTGTATTAAATCCAAGCACCTAAAAACAAACCCACACAGGCACAAGGAGGAAACGAAAATTCCTCACAGAAAGGCAGCAGCTGACCAGCAGGTCTGTTGCCTCCATGTATGATAATAATCCCCCAAACTGTTTACTTATTCTCTAAGTGTAAGAAGCAAATGTGGCACGGCGAGCCTGTGCCTTTTGTGCCATTCGTAATTTTATTCTCTTCAATGCAGAACAGATTCCTTAAGAATAATCTGTGCTTTCCACCTACATTCAATATATGCAGAGACAGCTCACCCACATGCTTAATGCGTGGAGAGACATTGATGGTGAAGTTCTTGTAGGTGGCAATCTTTGCCTTAGGAGAGGCTACGCCAATGTGGGCCTCATGAAGTTTTCAGGAAAGATAAGTTAGATGAATGTGCTTACAGTTTAAGAAAGTTGGATGTGGAAAGAAGATAGTAAAAAAAAAAGATAGAAATCTTTGGAGAGTGGGGGTAGGAGAGGCTCTTAAACATTCTGAACTTATGACTCAGCATTTGCAGAGAGGCAGACATAAACAGAAGTGCAGAGATGGAAAACGAAACTGTTGTAGGCCTACTAAGCCGAACAACAACAAAGCTGATCAGCCCCCTAAAGACAGTGTGTTGCACACCTGCAGCAATCTTGCATCATTTGAACAACATCATCAGTCAGACAGGAGAGAAAACAGCGAGACAAGAATGTATTATGTAGCTAGAGGAAAAAGAATGTAAAGCAGGGGTGAAGTTAGGTTACAGTGTGGAGCAAATTAGGCGCAAGGGAGACAGTGAGGTTTGCTGGAGGATAAAAAAAGAGGAGCTTGAGGGGAAAAAGTTGAAGTTAGTGAAAGAAACCCAACTTAAGAAGGGGAAATGAAAGAAAGTAACCATCCACAGTATGTATGTATCTATCTATCTATCTATCTATCTATCTATCTATCTATCTATCTATCTATCTATCTATCTGCTTAAATCTTGTTTCGGAGCCTTTGATGTCTTCCATATGTTTGCTTTTCACATAAAGCGTCAAAAGCTTTGCCTTTGAGAATATTAAATTCCTAAGCAAACAAATAATGTAGTTTCATTTTTAACAAAACCAACCACTATTATCAAAATGATAATGATGATTAGCACCTGAAAAATACATATGACCTGTAGTGAAACAATTCTGTGTCAAGTTTCCAGGACAAATCCAGAAATAATCTTTATGTCTAATTATTCTGCAATTTTTGTCAGACATGGTGAGTCAAGTCTGTCTGTCTATGCCCACACAGTTGCCTTTGAGTGAAACACTGGGATATGTCTGTGTGGAGAGAAGATAGTTGAAGTGGAGAATACCTTGTTATGATAGTTAACAGTATAGGTAATATAGCTGAGTTATTTTTATAGTCAGAGGTCTAACATCTGTACAGTACATATGCAGTCAAACATTGAATTGGTGCCAAGAACAGTTTGGAGGTGGTCCCAGAGAGTTGGAGTCTGCTGCCTTGTTAACATATTTGGCTTTGTTAGGGAAACAGAGCAGCTTTTCTGTCTGGTCAACGTGGAGAGGGAGACAAAGCAACTCAGGCGGCTTTTACAGAAGATCTAAGCCTAAGCCAATAATTCAGTCATTTTTGGGGGGGAGTAATGTTTTAGAAGCAATAACACAGGCATCCCCCCAAATCTTCTATTTGTCTCAGCAATCAGAGTGACGAGAGAGATTCAGATCACCCACTCTGGTCAGCACTGACATTATTATCCTCTGAGATCAGGACAAAAGATCAGAGAAATACTTCTGTCAAAACCATCAAAGCAGAAATACAGATTCACTTGTGATGTGCAAGAAGTAAAATGTTTTGATGGAAAAAAAAAACTGAGAGAAAAGATTTTACAGCAGAAAAGTACTTACATGTACTTGACAGGTTTCGCTGTTTATTGTAGCATCACCATAGGTTTGAAAAAGGTTAAATACATAAATAAAAAAGGGGGAATTCACCAGAGCAGTGAAGTGTGTTTTCATTCGTCTACATTTTTCTGATCATGCATTGATGAAACATTACAGGGACTTACAGTCACCAACGTTTACTTACTTTAATCAAAAAATTTAAATTGTTTCTAGCTGCAAATGCCAGAAATTCGCAGTCTTGCCTGGTGCCTTTGAATATTAGCTCACTGAATTTGCCCCAGCTGGAACCTGCTGAAGAATTTTTAAAGAAGCATGAGAATCATTCATCATTTCTTACTGAAGGCTTCCATTATAAAAGAAATTGCATTTTTCTATTCACTTGATGATTTGAAGTGACAGTCACCATGTCCCCTCAGCATGGCTCTCTGAGTTCCTGGCTAACTCTGAGGGTGCTGTCTGTTTAATAGGCCGGGCAAAGTATTAAAGAGAATGGGCCCCTGGCATAGCAGGGAAGCACAGATAACAGGGTTATCAGTGGCCGAGAAACAGTGAAACCAGGTGTCTTTTTGCTCCAAAGAAAAAAGAAAAACTACGATTGTTGAAAACAGGATACAAGATTAAAAATATCCATTATTAAGTTTTCACCTTTAGATTCCCAGTGATGTATGGCAGCTATTATTTGTTACATATTTCACAGTGTAATTCTCTTCTACAGCTGTTGCAGACTAATTGCTTAAAGTACACAACTAAAAGTATACAACACAATAAAATAAAACACTAAGAATTATTAAAAGGAAAACAAACAAAAAGAACTCTCTCCTGTTATTCAGTGCTGTGACAATTTTTTAATTGGGGGATATAAACAACAAAGCTAGAATTACCCTTTCCATTTTAGTTTCAATTTATTTAATTAATAATTATTTTAAAACTTAAGTAATCACTTCTACAGATCTGGCTCATTGGTAAATGACTGTACAATTTAGTTAGAGCTTCTATTAGGCCATTTTCAAAGTTAATGTGTATAGAGATGAAGATATATGTCACAGTAAAAACTAAAATTCACAAAATATTGGCACAAGGGAGACTTTCAGTGTAACTCACTGTTTTTATTCAAGGTACCATCAGGACTGTGGAGGACTGTTGAAAAGCAGGCATATTATACAGTAAAAATATGTCTTATTTTCTCAATTAAGTCTAATCACGACCCGTGTACTTTTAATATACCTGAAGTGTAAGACACTTGAAGAAGAACAAATGGCCCTGTTACTGTTATAGCGATATTGATGGAGGCCTTATCCTCTGAGACTCCTGATGCAATCTGGAATAGAAAGGCCATCAAATGAAAACTGGCTGGGCAGACAAATGGAGTTTCCTCCTTCTTTTTACTTTCATTCTTTTGACAACAGCATAAGACAAATCGAAGCGTGCAAGCCAAAAGCAGAGGAGGTGATGGGAAACCATTTGGAATCGTGCATTGTTGAGATTTTCACACGACTTCTTTGCAGACAGGCTTAATACTTGACCAAGAGGAGAGTAGTTAGCTGATTTTGCTACTTTGGGTGATGCAACAGGGTGATTTTCCCCTCTGGTACAATGCTGAAAATCCAGTGGGACTAATCTGATGAGCGATGAAGACATTGTTTTCACGAACGCCTTCAGCATGTGCTGGCTGCAGTCAATCACTACGGAGAGAAGGTTCGCCTATAAAAACCAGTATAAACTGAATATATTGGTTTTCAAAATTCAATACATGAATGAATTAGCCACTAAATGTCAGGATAGTAAGATGGTCAACTCAAGTCAGTTTCTTTACTTATATGATGTTCTGTGTTGTCACATTTGGTTAGATTTAAACATAAAAATAACTTTTTCCCTAACTTTACAAAAGTTGTTTGGGACAGTGGATGTTTTGTAACTAAAATTAGCTTTCACAAGATGTGGTGAATAATAACATATATTTTGCACATAGATTTATAAGTGTTAATAACTGGTGAATAAATGAAATAATTACTTATATAATTCGTGCAACTAGGCATTGCATAGCCAAACACGTACAAGCGTGTATGAGACCAGAAATTACTACCAGTGTAACAAGGCTACACTAAGAAAGGTTGTTATGGAATTGTGTAATATTTCCCGGCATAGACTGATGTAGTTTAGGCTTCCTTACACAGCAATCTCGCCCTGTGTGAATTGTCCGGATTTTTCTTTCGTGTGACTACAACTTTAAAACTAATATTTTTTTATTTCAGCATGGTGCAGCACCTATGGTCTTGAGACTCTTTAGATAGGAACCTAACGATGCTCTGAAAAACCATGGAAACCATTATATTTTAATATAAACTATAACTATTTTTTAAATCCTAACCAAATTGTTTACACTCTTTGTTTTTCCTTTTTTTTGCCAAAACCTGACAGTTTTAATTATCATTATTTCTTACAAATTAATTCAATCATTCATTATCATTGTCAATAATTACAACAGTCATTTTTACAGCAGCTAGCAGGTGTTGTCCATAATCATGTAACACATATATGTGACATGTCACGATCTGATATTCATTCACACAGAGATATTTATAGCAAGACAAGCAAAGTGGAGTGGAGTTCAGTTCACACCTGACTGATCGGTGGATACTCAAATCACAGCCGCTCAGGGAAGTCATCTTGCACCATGGATCAGAATCTAGTTACACGTAATGTTTTTCATTGTAGCTCATTACTAGCAGACAGACTGAACACTGATTTTTTTTTTTTATCAGCCGCTTTATTACTGAAAGATCTTCACTTATGTTCCATGTGGATTTACATAATGTTAAACTTCTTTTTTTCTGTCTTTTCAGTTTCCTTTCACTTGAGATGAATTCACGAATGGGCAAATCCGAAAAAGAGGAGGAAGAATTAGGAAGAATTTTTCATCAAAACTGGACCAGCTATAAATATTGTTCACGTCAAACTGAAATCCAACGCTTATCTTGTTTTTCTCTGCAACAGCATGCTGTATAGCATACCGTAGAATTTAATTTTCTCCTGGGGTTGAGAACAGGTCTCCAAACAGCCTATATTCACAAGTGCCGTGGATGATGTTCTTTTGCTGAGAGATGATAGAGAAAGAAGAGTTTGTATCCGTCTCTGGTAGAAGCACAGTTCCTTAGAGCCTTGCTGCTTGTGAACTTGCAGTTCCACATTGCAGGTAGTTTGCATGTTTTCCAGCACTCCTCGTTACAGTATAAAATCCAAGTTACATGGGTAGACGATGTACAGTATAACCTACACTACGCACAAATGTACACATCAAAATTGTGCGCAGGCAATTCATTTATTTATTAATTCTGTTTTCAGACTAAGACTGTTATGTGCCTGTGTGCGAACGTGTGCGTTCTCACTTAGCCATTATACAAGACATGCGCATTCACATCCAATTATACCAAGAAACATCAAGGGACCAAACACTCTCACCATACCTGTCAAATGCCACAGCATTTCCTACTCACTCTACCACTGTGTTACCTTCTTCTCTGCTGCTCTGTTTCTTTCTGGGGGTGCTTTTTTATTATGCTTTCCTGTGCGCTTTCTATGTTCCTCCTTACTCCCTCTGCTGCCATTAAGAAACCTTTCAATTCCGTAAGAGCTGAGGTGACTGCTGAAAGAGTTTGAAGAGCTGCGGTTCATGGCAGCTTATTCTTGTAGCACTTATTTTATATTTACTGTCATTTATAAGGATATACAGACGATGTAACAGAACACAGGTGAATGAAATGCATGTGAAATTCAATCAAATTTGGTAGGTGATAAACTAAGCAGAGTATAAATATATATATAGAGTATTAGAGGATGATTTAAGTGCAACGGGTTGTGACATCACACAAAGCAGCATTTTATTTGTTGTGTTTTTTATTATTGTTCATCTGCCAAGTGTAGAGCCAAGGCATGGGCATTTTACCAAAGTCTTTTGTTTGTCTCTCTGATTGTTGGCAAGATTGTGCACAAACAAAAGTTGGTGGAAAGAAAGAAGCCATTACATTTTGCTGTAGCTGTCGATAACTGTCCTTAATGTTATGAAATATTGAATTGGGTTCAGCAGAACATGTTATCTGTGCGATCTTTTAGTTTTGCAGTCCATTTGACATCTGCTCCATTTGTCATGGCCCTGAGTCGGTTTATCTCGGTTTATGACTACTAGTGTTTTGGTTGCTGTCTTGTGATTCTAGCTCTCCAGTTCCTCTGGGTTTGTGATTTTTAGTTCTTCGGTTTAGTTTCCCCCTTCTGTTTAATTCTCTTGTTCCCCAGTCAGTCGTGTCTCATGTCACTCCTGTCCCTATATTCCATCTTCCTTATGTTCAGTATCAAGTCCGTGTCTCTGTACCTGTTGTATGCCTTCTGTTTTATTTTGATGTTCCCTGTTCTGTGTTCAGTTTCTGTCCCCATATTTTCTCTGTGCCTGTCCTGATCCCTTGTCTAGTCAGTCTTGTCTCTATGTTCCCTCTGTTACCATGTCATTTATGTCGTTGTGTTAAGCTTGTGTCTCTAAGTCCGTGTCTGTGCATATGTGTCATATTTCCTGTTTTATTTTGATAGTCCATGTCCTACGTCGATGTATCTCGAGCTATGTCCTAAAACCTAGGCCGCATCCTTCGTGGTCTACGGGTCCTTCGAAGACCGAGAAGGCTGGAAGTGAGAGGCTGTGAAATGGGACGGTCTGGCCTTCAGATTTGTGTTATCGCTGTCTCTGTGGAGTTTAATAAACTCAGCCGTCTGCTCCTTGCTATCTAAAATATAACAGGACACTGGCGTAAATTCTGTTTAATCAGTTTTCTGTTTGACGTTTATTCAGCTGTGTGAAAACCCCGGAGGAACCCATCCGAGGGATTAATAAAGTTTTATTTAATCTAATCTAATAACTTTAATCTCAGCCACACCAATTTACTCAGGAACAAATAAAACACTGAAAAAAGACAAACAATAACATTTTTAAGTTATCTAAGTGACTTATATCATGTTTATGTTCATGTTTATCATGTTTAACCTGAGTAGCGAAAGACTGCAGGAGGTCTGAAAACGATGTGCTGAGAATCCGCTGTTCTCGCCGACTCTAATGACCCTTGAACCCCCAGACATCTCCGAAAACGTCGGAGCACTTTTGCAAATATGTGATGTCTTGATAAACTTTACCATGAAGGACACACCCGACCCATCCTTCAAATTCGGGGAAATGAAGGATGCATTTGTTGGCCGCGTTTGGAGCAGCCTTTGAATTGAGACAGCCTTCATCGCCTTTAGCAGCAATAACACTTAAATAAAAATGACTTCATCAGTGTCTCATATCATTGTGGAGGAATTTTGGCTAAGGATATAGTTAAGGTCTGGACTTTGCCATAACGACACCTTGATTCTTTTCTTTTCAACAACCCAATATGGGACAAGCTTTCTGACAGAATAAGATGTTCAGAATTTCTTTCAATTCAGTCCCACTGGAGGGCTTTTCTATTATGGTCAGTCCAGAGGGCAATTATGTTTTTCATATCGATTGAAGAACTTTTTTTCCTAATTAAAATTAATTAATCAAATTGAATTACAAAGTGTGACAAACAAGCAAAGAAATGAGAAACGAGGAAGGGGCTAATACTTTTTCACAGCAATGTACCCTCTTAATTCCTATGGAAATAGTGAGGGTGTAAGCCTTCCACAGGACTGCAGGAAAACTTTCTTTTTTGCATGAGTGTATGTTAGACTTTACAGGCATGTACAAAAGCACCCTGAGTCACAAGTTCCTCATTCCTACTTCTCACTCTCCTGTCACGGTTTGCTTGGTGTCCTTGCAAGTAGTTAACATGATTTGCATACTCAGTGACACAATGCACCGCACTAATTTCTGGGAAATGTAAAATCGGACACTCTGAAAACACGTGGGTACCTGAGGCAGAGCAAAGAGTGTAGTGGGCTAAGTTGCATCAGGTTATCTCACACTTGAACACTGTGCTACAATGTGCATATGGGTGCATTCATGTTTCCAGAATCGCCCGGGGCTGAGGGATTCCCATATTGACAGGTCTACTGCTGGCTCCTTTGGTGTTATCAAACTAGTTCAGATTTCTTCCTTTCATCTTGCCTTATAAAGACTCTTCACTTGATCACACAAAGAAGCTCTTGCTGTGGTGCTAAGTAAAGAATGTAGCACATCCTCGGACAAAAATTAAATGAGGCAGAATTTTAAAAAGCAGCAAATATATCAGCCCGACTACAGATGTAATTACAGGAGATAGATGGAAACATGAAAATGGACATTATATAAGCTAGTAGCTGGACTTTACATAACAACACGAACATACTAAGCTTAAATTATCACACCTTATAAGACTTTTAGTTAATAGAAACCCTACCTGTACTTTATCATATAAAATCTGTGACAACTGTAGATCAGTCTTAAAATACAAAATATACTCTTAACCCCAGATGGTCCTCAGAAGTGCTTAAAGAGTCACCTTTGCCAAGGAAAGAGGAGATAAACCATCAAGATGTTATCAAGGTGTAATATGTGAAACTCCTCTACAGAGACTAGATAGGGAAAGCTGCCAATTCATTCTCTCTGCACCAGATGGATTATTTACTATCTCGAGTTTTAGTAGTGTTTGTTCTGGCATTAGGAGACAGAATGTCTTACTCTCCAACAGTGATAGATTTGTTTTTAAATACAGGAGGGATTATTATTTATTAACCTCTTGAGTTTATCACATTTTTTAAATGTATGTTACTTACTATAGTATGCCAGGTGTGCCTTTAATGTGTTTCTGTATTAGTCAAGTCACCCATGAAAAAGAGATCACATTACATTTCCTAGCCAACAAAATAAGGCTTAGATTTAAAAATAAAATCCTATTACACTTGCCCTTACAATGTGATGAGTGTATGAAGTGAAAGCTACTGAGACACATTTCACACTATTTTAGACTTCTGTCACACATCCCTTTGACAGAGTCTTTAATCATCTTTAGTCTTTAGCCATGAAACCTTATTCCTACTGCCCTAAAGCAGCAGATAGCCTGCTAGTATGGACACATGAGCTGTGAGAAAAAGAGATTTTTCTGTTATCCTGTCTGGACACCAAGGTGTGGTGAAGTAGGCAGGCTTTTTTTTTTTCGAGAAAATTCAACACAACAGAATGAGCCGAGCTGCATGAAATCCAATCAAATCTAACGACAGCTGGCGTCTTGTTGTCTGTGAAAGTCCCAGAACTCTTTTGGATCTACAAGGGATCTCTAAGGCACCCTGATGCAACCAGTAGGAATATAGCTGTAAAATGCACTAGCCTTTGTTTTTGATGGGGTAAACGTCAATGTTTATCATCAGCACAAAAGTTTATTTCGAAACTTTTGACTCACTAACACGCAGGAAGCGACGAATGACATCAAAATCTGTGGTTGCAGAGCAGCACTGGTCAATTCTGTAAACAACTTAATACTGTTCCAAGAAAGATTCAGTGGGAATTGAGGTACTGTGCACATAGCAACAATATATCATTGCTGAAAGTTCATTGTGGGTGAAACTTATCATAGTTTAGTTATACGTGTGGCATGCAACAAAAAAAGTGCTAAATGAGTTGTTTTTGTCAAAAAAAATGTAATTGTGTTATTTAGGTATTGAATTTTAAATAAAAACATTTGAAGTTTGGGTAACAGGATACATGTAAAGTCTATTACTGCCACTATGTTATCATTAAAGTAACCTTATAGCATGTTTTGCTTTTGAGACTTATTTTTTTCTTAAATCTCTGCTTGCAGTAATGCAGTTATCATACTTATAATCAAAGTGTTTAAAAAGTTTGTCTCATACAATAATTTATTTACATTAAAATGCCTAAGTATGGCCAAACATGCAGGGAGGGAATATGTAAGCTGCCAGTCTGCAGCTATGAAGTGACCACTGGAAGAAAAACAAACCCAACAACACGTTGTGTACATAGCAAGACAGTACCGAAGTACCAGATCAGGAGCAGGGTAGAGAGTCAGAGTGAAAGTAAGACAGGTGAAGAGGTAGATAAGTGAGAAGGGGACAGAGAGTGCTAGTAAGAGGTTAAGCACACACACTTACACCTGCAGTTAAAGCCTTCACCCTGCCATATTATCCCTGGCCTTGCCCCCCATGCTCACAGATGCCAAGAAATCCGATTTGCCAACTTTGGGAAGCTGTGTGTGACAGCCAATTACTGGGGAGAGGACTCCCAGTGGAGTCACCTCCTCACCTCACAGTCCAAACATCTGCCTGTCAGACAGTCAAGGGAGTCAGGTAGACTGAACAGCAGTAAGAGGACAGCAGTCTGGCGAGCGTATGTGGTTAAAAAATAAAAGTTTCAAATATTTTTCGCCTGAGTTGCTAGTTGTCATACATCTGAGATTGAATTATCACTATGACTCATAATTTTAGGGTTCCCTTTGCTAGAAGATGCTGCAGGGGCTATGGAGCAAAGAGTGATTTACATGCAGTATTGTTATATTATATTCCATATAAGGCTGCTTGTGTACCCTATAAATCTGTGATGTAGTGTTTTTATCAAGGTAATATATGCCCTCATAAACAGTACAGGATCTTCTCAGTTTATTAAGACTGTTTGGCCGGAAATCAATGATATACATTTATGATTGTCTCAGAGATAACTGCGAGGCGTCATTAAATAAATAAACAAACAAACACGAAATAGCTTGTGTTCACCCCGCTTACACACTAACACTGTTGGGTTGAAGAGACTTCATGGAAACAGCAACTCTCTGCATATATGCGATATGATTGAATATTTAGATCCATAATAATGTTGTCTGAGCGAAATTTTTTTACGAGGCGGCCAACTGGAAATTCACTTCAGAAGCTGCAGCAGGCATAGCAAGACTGATCCTGACGGAGGAGATTATGTTGTAATAAATAAGAAGAATCCAGCGTTTACAACTGGATTATACCCACTTGTTGACATGTTGAAAATATTTTGTTTATTAATAATAATAATCATAATAAATGCATGGAGTCTAGCACAGAAAACAGTCAGCTTTACTTACTGTTAGGTGGTTAATGAGACAGGAGTAGGAGGTCAGGCAAGGGCTGTCTCACTCCACTGAAACCGTAGCCAAATGTTCTCTGCCGGTGTCATCACTGTCACGGAGCTTATCGCCATGGAGGAAGAAAATGAAGGAGAAGCTTACTGCAGATGGGAGAAGTTTTGCCTTCTAACATGTAGTTAACAATGTGAAATATTGTCAAACATTCATAACCCTGTCTGTGGAATGGAAATCCTGTGGTTTATGCCACTTTCACCCCACATGACATGGATTTATGTCTTGTGTATAGTTCCTCATCAGGCCAGATGCTACCCTGTGCGTCAGAAAACGGTGGTTACAGCGTAGCGTGTGCATTAAAGAAATGATGCCAAGGGCTCCTGACCAAGTGTCCGTTCGTGATATTGTGTTAATCAGGAGCATAAAAGCTGAGTGACAAAACCTGTTCAATTGTTAAGATTGGGCAGGATTATAAATACATATTCAATTTACAATAAAAAAAACCCAAAAACGACTGATTATGGAAGTTGTCAGTTGAAACGGTCAATTCTGATTCATTTTTAAAATGAATTTCTATGCTATTAAATCATGCACCAGTTTGGAGTTTCGGTCCAATATTTAAAGCTGCAGAAGGCACAAAAAAGAGAGAAAAACTCAGCCCTCATCATGCACCTCTCCCCTCTCTTTTTAAGCCCTTCTTAACAGACAACTGGGTTATATATAAGCTGAACTGCAATACAGTGAAAGTTAAGTTTGAAATTTTTGTCAGTTTACACCAAAAACAGATTGCCTATCCTGCCTTTAATAGTACATATTATATGTAAAGCAGAAGACATTTAAAAATCCCAGAAAAACACTGCAAAAAGAAAAATACGTTTTAAATCCCAACTTAGAAGACCTTTGAAATTCCACAGTAATTGCAGAAACTCCATGCACTTCCCAGTCTGGTGGAAACTAAATGATCAATAGCTAGTAAATTCATTTGAAGCTGGGGCCAAGGGAAGAGCAAGCTAAAGTTTAACTTGGAAAATGAGATTGCTTGACCCTGGCCATGCAGTACAACATCAGTTTGTCATGATTAATCTCGCTCTGTCTTCTTTTCTTCTCCTTTTTTCCTCTGCAGCTCATTTTTGTTGTACAAAGGACAGTCGATAAATGAATAAAAATTGAGTGAATTGGAAGGCATAGTGCAATATGTCCAGCCGCTATGCCCTCCCACCTGAAACACATTATGACAGAAAGATATGGAAAAAGGGTGAGAAGAGGGGATGCGGGGTGAAAGAAAGTCCCACATTTCTCGGCGAGCAGTTAAATTGAAGGGGAAATAATATGAGGCGTGTCAAAATGCAATATCAGGCCGTTTACTCCAATGTTTAAGCCCGTCTTTGACTCCGGTGCTTCCCAAGAGAAGCAGAGGATTAAAATGGCAGAGTTATACGTTGTAAAAGGGGAAGGTAGATGGAGAGATGGAAATGAATATGAGGTGGAGGAAAAGGCAGTGAGAGAGAAAGTGAGAGAGCAGCTGGTAATGGGGAAATAAAGAGTGTAATCTCCAACTCAAGCAATAACATTTAGCTATGAAACGGTGTGTGGAGGGCACACACACACATTTACAGCAGTCCAATAAATAGTTCTGACCTGAACAATTTCACAGCTTTAACTGCAGGCCAGTGGAAAACCCATCCACACTCACACACACACGCACAGACATAAATGTCCTTGCCCTTCAATGGAGGCAAACACATACATACATCCGCATTTTGAGTTACTTTAAGTTAAACTTGTTAACATACCTTCAGGGCCCCGGAATAGATTTGATGTGCCAGCAGCAATCAGGCAATGGGCACATTGCTGAAAGATTGTGATAGAAAGACATATCTCTACTTTTCTGAAATGATTCGTAAATCTAAACTGTGAAGTGAAGCAAGAAAAAAAAAAGTCCTTTTTCCCACCTGATAAGGACAAACACGCCCTCAGAGCAAAGACATGGCTATCTCCAGAGGATACTTCATATAACCACAAAAACATTTTTTTTCATCCGCTGCTTCCTCCATTCTTCTTTCTTTCCCCTTGCATATGGTGAGATGTATTTTTGAAGCATTCCTCAGAGTACCACACATACACACAAATGAAATGGCACACAGTTGCCACTGCTCACAAGTACAAAGATCTACACAAACACAACCAAACAATCCCCTAGCTGCATCAGGAGACAGTTAAGGTCTTACAGTGGCCTGGGGCACAAGGATTGCTGCTTAATAACTTGCCCGGGGCATCAACCTGACAACACTTAGTGTTAAACACACAAACATGCATACACACAAACACACACGCAGACACAGCGTTGAAGCTGTCTGTGCATCTGACAGTCAGACACTTTATGTATCACCCTTCTTTCTCTCATCTCAAGCAGGGGATTTCTTTGTTCTCAAGGGAGGAGCTGAGAAATGCTGTAGCAAAGTAAAGCTTTGGTGTTGATCAAATCAATTAAAAATTAAAGAAGTCCACCTTGAAGCAGAACTTGTGTTATTCCCTAGTTTTAGGTCCCATTAAAACAGATGTGCACATAGTAATTAACGTATAGTGTGAGCACAGGGCAGAAAATGTGTATTTGTCCCTTTCTTTCTATTTAAAACATAGTTTGGGTTTTTTTTCAATAACTGATAAAAACAACACGTCTCTTCTTTTTTTACATGGTATGTTAACTTAGCTGATCAAACAACTTTTATATTAACTGTCAAACTGTGAAAACTTAGTTAAATTAAATTTAATTAACTTAAAGCTATTTCAGAGTTAAATTAAAAACCTTGTGTGATGTAAAATTGCCAGTTTTTCTAGTCAAGATTTAGCTTCCATCCATTACAAGAGTGTCAACAGTGCTACACTATACTTAGCTATCTTCCTGAATGTCCCATTATGTCCTCTTGCACTTGTACCTCTATAAGGTGGCATAGTTGGACAGGATGTCAAAACGGTGATTTTTCAGCTTATAGTTTTCAGTCTAGAGGTTCACAAGAAGATGATCTTGAAAAAAAAACATCAGATCAGGATTGATGGCCAGATCTTTTTGATCACCCATAACATATTATAATTTACTGCACTGCAGGTTGCGAGCTTCAGTTGCAACATCATTTCAGTCCATCATTTCTAAAGCACATCTTTCCACCTTTGACCTTCTGACACCCTACTTCATCAAGCCAAGCTCCCAAAATCAAGTTTCTTCTCTTGTCCATTCCCCTCTTTTCTCTGTTTCCATTATTTTGTCACTGCCCTAAAATCCAGCCCATAATTTGGTGCTCCTGACCTTCTTTATGAACACCAAATCTTTGCCTTTTACTTTGGAAACAATAATCCATTAATTTCTGTTTCATTCTCCAAGCGTTAGACTTTGTTTTGTATATAACTTTGTAACTTGTAACTTAAGTTCTTGGAGTTTATTTTATACAGTGCCCTTACATTCTTACTCTCTAAGGCAAAATGTGTGTAATATTACTTCAGTAGCTTGTTGCTTTTGCTGTTCATAAATTCATAGTGTACCTGTGTGTGACCTATATGAAATCATTTTTAGATTCTGGAGACGGCAGTGCTTCTTATAATTAGCGGAGCTGTTTACTATACGCACAAGTGCAGAAAGACACATTAGTTATGGCTAAGGTAGCCTTTTACTGTGAACTACAATAAATACTTTTAAGAAAAATATGCTTAGAAGGCAAATATGTTTTTCTTTTTTTTTTTTTTTTGGCAGAAATAAATTGCTGACACCAATACATTTAAGTTTAGCATATTAAGTTATAACTGCTTTATAAACTGTCCCCAAATGGGTGGATATGCATTTGAGTTGATTTTTCACAGTCCGGTATGTGAACATACATTTATACATGTGTAAAAGCTTGTCCATCATTGAGTTTAAGAAGTTGGTCACTGTTCACATCTGTGTGCCTCTACAGCAACAACACTTGCTTAAGTTTACACGTAGAGGGACAAAGGAATGTAGAGGAAAATGAGCTATCAAAATGAATTTATCCTATAACATCTTCTTCTTTTGGTTATGATGTATGTCAGTGTCCATCTAAAAGAAAAAAAAGATTCAAAAGTCTGGAGAAAAAACAGTAAAAAAAGATTCTTTTTTTAGGTTTTATTATTTTTGAGGTGCTGAAATGTGATGGCCAAACAAGTTGTTAGTCTTGGACCTTAATGCTTTATTCCAGGTGACTGAGTACATCAACATGACATCATTAATCGATATTATTACAAATTTGTATTTTTTGCTATTTGTGAAACATTGTTTCACATGTCTGTGAAGGTTCTCAGTCATCCAGGTCATCGTAGTCAAAGGAGCTTGGAAAGAAAAGCGTCTGGACTTCTTTAAGTTGCTTGAAGATGTTTCACCTCTCATCCGAGAAGCTTCTTCAGTTCTAAGGTCAAATGGTGGAGAGTTTCACATGATTTTAAATAATCTCTTACAAGCAGGATTGTGTCGGTGCGATAGTGCTATGACTAAATTCAACTCCAGACTGTATTTAGCTGAGCAGGCCATACCAAATTGTATTTGGAAAAAGACATTATAACATTAAAGACATTACTAATAATGAAATTCCAGAGCAAATGGGAACCATATGTGGTTCTGATAAAATTAAAATGAAAGGAAATTGGATAAAAAGTAAACAGGTTTTGAAAATACTGCAGCAACATACTGTGATATGTATTTTACAAAAACAATAATAATAACAGCACTGAAGCTGATAAAACATACTGCCACAAAGAGAAAGGATATACTGGGAGTGTGTCTATGTTGCTTTCTGTTAATGAGTGTTTGCACTTCTAACTGACAGGAATAATTATCTGTACTGAAAGAGATGTACTTAATGAAAAGCACATACTCCACACTGGCAGAGGCACACACATGTACCGAGGTCTGAACACAGGGGGAGGGTGGTGTTGGAGGGGAAACATGGAGATGGCGGAGGGTGCTTGGAAAGTACAAAAGACTTGCACATACAATCCCATGGTACTTTGAGAAAACTCAAGTCCGCGCATGCTTTCATTTCTGATACAAAGGGAGCGACAGAAGAAAAAAAGTTGGGCAAACTTTGCTAAAAGCCTAAGGCAAAAAAAGAAAAAAAAAAGAGAGAAAAGAAATAAAAACTCCACTACATAAGCTACAGCAAGTGAACTTTTCACATGAGGATATACTAAAAAGTACATTTTTCTGGCAGAACCAAATAAAATATCAATTTATCTGTACAGTGCAAGTGCTTTTTGAAAAAACATGCATCTGTTGGAAAATTCATGAATTGCTGCAAGCATTTCATGGTGAGGTTGGTATTGGCTGATAATCATCAGTGAGATAATCAGCTCAGGTTCAAAGACCTTCATCTGTCTCACCAAATGAAAAACGCTAACATGTCCCTCTTTTGTGTTTCCTTTCTGTAGCTTTGAGCCACTCAGGATTTTACGAACACATGAGCTATCCCCTGAGTGTAGCTTCACCTTTCAACTACAAATCTCCATCTGTCTCAGTAAGCATTGTGTCACGGTCTGGAGGGCAGACCGTGGGGGATGTAGGAGAAAGGACCCAAAACGCAGACTTAATGGAATGAACAGTGGGTTTATTTACAGTGAGGTAATTGTACACCACACATTAAATCTCCAAAAGTGCTCCCTCGACTCCCGTGACGTGTCTTCTCCCAAGTGCTGGTATCCCGTGCTCTCTGCCCCTGTGCCTTCACACACCCCGTGTGTCTTGCAGTCCTGTGTTCCGCTGTCCTCCTGGGGAAAAACACAGACACAGCCGTTATGGCACCAACTCCGGCAGGCATACACTTTAACAACACTAGAAACACTGACATGGAGTCTAACTCAACGATCCTGCGCCGGAGGAAGCTCCATCGCTCTGTTAAGTAGCTCCCCCGACGATCCTGATCAGAAGCAGGTGTGTGGTAAGCTAGGCGTGACCAGCAGCTGGCAGGGCCACACCCATCAGGCCTGCAGGTGGCTGTCCTTCATCCTCCAGCCTCACACACATACACACACCAGCATTGAACACAAGAACACAGTGCAGCAAACATACATCCAATACACTAATAACAATAAAGGTCCACACTGTTCACGAACCCCGAGTCCCCGGAACCGGGTCCGTGACACATTGAGGCTCTCCTTATACTCTTCCCTGGAGTATGGGGCTAAAAAAAATAAGACATTGCTGCGGGAAAGAGGATGATTTGTGCTGGGGATAACTAAGGTGTTGCGAAGTCATTCTTTACTTACATAAGTAACTCTGGAGTGGTGAAAAGGACAAGCAGGGTGGTACACGATATAATGATGAAACTCTCAGGCCACGAAGAGCAATAATATGCCCCAAAAACTACACTTATTTAAAATAATGTAAGATACTTTTTCTTTGCCAATTAACATCTCCAATTTCAATAAAGTTGGGAAGCTGTAGACAAAAACAGAATGTAATGATTTGCAAATCGCATAAACATGCATTTTATTCACAAAAGAACACTGCAAATTGTCAAATCTTTAAACTGATAAAGTGTTTTACTATTTCATGAAAAATAATAGCTCAATTTGAATTATAAGGCTGGAAGACATCTCAAAAAAGCTGGGCACAGCAGGAAAAAGGAAGGACTACTAAGAAAAAACAGTTGTGGGGACAGTTTACAAATGATTATGTTTACTGGTAACAGATAGTAATATGAGTGGGTATAGAAATCTGAAAGAGATAGAGCTTGTTAGAAATAAAGATGGGCAGAGGCAGAGGTTCATCAATCTGCAATAAAACTGACTCTAGAAACTGTGAAACAAGTTCGGAATAATGTTTCCCAACATGAATTTAAATCTAAAGGAACATTATTTTTCTAATCAGCTGCAGTACATGACATAATCACTGTCATTTTCTAGAAAATCTTTTGTAAAATATCAGTTTATGAGATTTACAAATCATTGCATTCTGTCATTATTTACATGTACACAGCATCCCAGCTTTTTAAAGTTGCACATCAAACTAAAGTTCATAAAAAGTGCAACAACAAAAGAAGTATAGAAATCGTTTTAAAATATCACAACACTGAACAGTGAATTGTTTCATTAAATCTATTTGACTGATAGTAAACAATATGGAAGCTTTTGCATTTTGCATCAGAATATGTTAAATGGATCAGTGGTTGAGTCATAGCAACATATTTGAGTCAAACTGCTCTCTGTGAGCATGTTGGTCAAAAGTTGCTTGAAAGTTGTGATAAACTTGCAATTTGCACCCCTCCTAATGCTTGCTACAATCCTTAAAGACTATAGCAGAATTAATTAATCTTCACTGAACATGTGCTGACAGGAGCCTAGCCTTCCTTTACACTCTAATTGTTCCAGTGAGACTGAGGCTCAAAATGATACTCATCTTGAAGGGTGTGTGATTCCATGTTAGTGGGTTGGCCCCCCTTGACAGCCATTTGCTTGTCTCATTCTTGTAGTGATCCTTTATTACAGTTTACTTCAGACTAGACTAATATGCATATCTGGCAACTGCTATAGTGTGCTGCATGTGTGCATATGCGTCTCATTATGTGTTTTTCCCTTGCCAGAATACACATCTTGACTGGCTGTCAGGTATTTGTCAGATAGTCACTGGTAATGGGGATGAGTATTGCCTTGAAAAGATGACATGCTGACTTAGTCGAGAGAATGGTTATTGACGCCTTAGTGAAAAATAATCTCGCTGACTGTGACGGGAAAAATATGTTATATTCTCTCTTATCCAATGAGCTCCTCCTTGTTTTCAAACCTTTTAGCTTACTAATGACCTGCTACAAATGTTTGTAACAGTAGTGATAGTGCATGTATAACAAGCAAAAACCTCACTGTGACTATAGATCTATAGATCCGTACGTTTTGCATACAGACACAAGTTTATGTTCATAAGAATTGGGGACTAAACTGCACACTTTTGGATTTAATTTGAGGGCTTGAATAAAAATATTGCATATCGCCTGTTGAATCAAACTAGTAAACTACTACAGGCTCAGTCTGTTACCAGGCTAAGAATGATTCGTTTATAGTAATTTATATTTTCTAATCAGAAGTAACACCAGCAGATAATGTGACGAATGTTAACTCCTTCTGCTGAATCCCACTGTCAGCATGACATCTACTGTTGGCCGCACAAAATCATTCTCAAGACACGTCAGAGATGTGCGTACGCGCATAAATGTGAAGATAATCACACATACTTACTCATACACACACATACGCACACACACAGTGAACATATTCACGAGTGGCAGTTTTAAAAACCCATTTTCCCCTTGGTTAAGCAAGCAGCAACAACACTTGACTAATGGAAAACCCTGCTCCCAAATGAGGTCGGAGGAATTCTATCTTACACACGCTGGTCGTCGTGAATTCTAATAAAGTTTTCATCTCCTATAGGCGAGAATTCTTAAAATACTGACTTTGTTTTGTTCCAAGAAGAGAATACCAATTAACCTTGTAAGCCAGACAAGGCTTGTCAGTTGTTCATGTTGTGAAAAAAAGTGAAGTGTGAAAGAAGAATAAGAATCAGGCGCTCCAAACTTTAAAACTTTATTATAACTGATAACAGTGTATTCACAAGTTTTCATGTTTGCATACATATAGTACTCATCACATTGGGTTGTGGTTTGGGACTTGGCCTTTTTGGATGGGATCCTATTTTAATAATTGAAATAAAAATAATTGAAATGATAAATGTAAGCACCAATCAAAGATTGTTTAAAACTGTATCTGACTGTTTCCTCAGTCATAGTAACAGTTTACACACATCTGCTTTTTCACATTTCACATTTTTAACCCACATAACATAAGAAAACATAAGGTTAAACACTAAGGTTATAGGAGTGACATATGTGGTGTCAAATATAAGTAATTAGCGAAGAAAAGGAACTCAAATGGATGTGTTTGCTTACAGTAGTTTCCTAACACATAGCAATGATGATAAATGAGTAAAATTAATATGATAATAAGGGACTAACAGGAGCAGGTTTCCTGCAGTGAGTACTAAAGTACTTTTTTTATACATTCACATGCTTACTTTTAATGTAATAGTTTACAGTGCTGTTTTTTTAAACTTATGTAGAGCCATGTTTAATTTTACAGTAGCTTTATCAAAAGCGCCCCTTTGCTCCACCCCCTCTGTTTTGACAGCTTAGTCCCCCTAGGCCACACCCATCTTTTAGAATTCATCATACCTTTGTTATAATTTATGTTCACTCTGTTACTGTTACTTTGATGCAGCCTACATTTGAACATCTGAACACTGTTTTGAATTAAATGTATGCAAAAAATAAAAATACAACAAATACTTTTCCCTCTCAGTGATATGCACACATATGTGCACCCATGGCAACCCAGTTTAGCGATAAGATCAGAAAACCCATCTATAAGTGGTAAAATAGATGCAGTCATATCTCATATGGTCTTCTGTATTCTATAGCAACAGATCCCTTTTTGGGACTATATCTTCCCCTACCAAAGTCCCTGGTGGAGACATGTACTTTGCAGCACATTTCTGAAAGACCAAAAGTCTCTTTTCTGTTATTTCTGTCTGGCCTTTTTCTGATCTTTATCTGACAATTCCCATAAAGCAAGAGATAGGGGATGTGCAAAATGTGTGTGTTCCCCTACCTGTTGCTCCCTGAACAGTTTCTTATAATTGGACTCTTTACGCGCCCACCTGTCATACTGACTCCTACTGTTGCTGGTAGTATTGTCCACTTTCTCCTGTCAGTCTGTGTTTGGTCATATGTGGCAGGGCTTTTCCCCCAGTATGTCTGTCTTGCTAGCACTGAAGGTGCCTCCTGGGTGTTACCTATGACGCTGCTCAGTGTTAGTGCAAGTTATGTCTTTGTGAGCCTGTCAATATGAAACAGCTATTGAGTAGCCCTTGCAATGACCCAGGTATAGTATGCTTTTCAAACAAATGTGCACTTTAAGTGCTCTTGTTATTTTTTATTTTCTTCTCTATTTTCTCAAATCCTTTTCTTTCTTCATATATTTTTCATGGTATGGTCCTAGGATTTTGTATTCTTTAGTTTAGGTTTCTGTTTCACTGTCTCACTGGAGTTGTAGTTTTGATTTCTGTGTTTCGATGAAACCCTTGAATTCCAGCTTTGATTCATTTTAGTATATTGACAATCCCAGTTCATTTTGACCCTGTGATTCTTGATTTCATGTTATGTTTTTTTTGTAAGGATGAGTTTCAGTTTTGCTTCCATTGTTTTGATTCAAGGCTTGATTTTTATTAGCAGTAGCTCTAGTTCCTGCTGTTTTTCCTGTCTGTTCCACTGTCTCTGTTGTCAACTGAGTCTTTTTGTGTCTGTGTTTAATATTTGTATTTTATTTTTTGTTTTACTTTGAAGGTTGGTTTTCTTTCATGCTTTGTGACAGTTTTACTTCCTTTTTTGTGATTGTCTTCACCAGTGTGTAATTACTTACTGTACATGTGTTTGTCATTCCTTAATCAGCCCTGTGTCCTTTGTCAGAATGACTGTTGTGCTCCCACGGTTTCCTCTTGTTTCTTGTACCTCTTTGTACTCCACCTTTTTGGATAACTCTTTTTATACCTTTTGAACTTTGTTTACTTTGGGGTTGAAGACAGCCACAAGAAATGCTCTAAAAAAATAAAAAGCTTTAATTATCCTCCATTTGAGTCCTCCACAGAAATTTGTGACTACTCAGTGGAATCCAGAATATTTACAACAGCATGCAGGACAAACAGACTTAAAGACTGATTTGTCCCAGCTACCATGGTGCTTATTTTATAGTAGCTAGTAGTAGTTGAAGGTATAAGAAAATGCCTTTAGGTAAGAATACAGATATAGTAAACCCTGGAAATCTAAAGTTAGTGATCATGAAATGGCTTTAAGCATCTTTTAGATTAGTTATAAGGTTTTCTTTAACCTAATACATTTGATATCTTAACTTCCTGTAGTGACACAAACCGCAGCTGGAAGAAGACAGCCATGATGCCACACTGTTATGACTATATTGTCCTTTAAAAAAATGAGTTGATGTAAGTACAGGTGACAAATTTATCATCTTTTCATCAACTGCAATACTAGTTTAAAAAAAGGCAAGGTGAAGTTACCTGGACAGTATGATCGTGCAAAATTTAGATCAGCTATAAGATATTTATGAATCTCATTATAAGTGGCTTAATTTAAATGTAAATGCATTAATATAAACATACATCTTGTTTAAAATGTCAAAATTGATATTAAGGTAAGGTATTGCAAAAACTTTCAATTTATTCTTCTCAGTACTACAATTACTCTGTTAAGTTCTGCTAAAATGTAGTTTAAAAAATAAACAAGGAAAACCCCTCTGAGGTTGGTTTAAAAAAGCAATTATTATTATTACACATACAAAATCTTCTTTTTTTTTTACCCTGAGATTTTAAAACCTTCTCTATGCTCTTAATTGCGATAGACATTCAGCACATACACAGTGTACCCTTAGATGAGCTCCCACCCTAAATTTGATAACCAGTTATGAATGTTTCACCTTACACGAAGCCATATGAAAAATGCAACAGTTCCCCTTGTCTGGCTTACAAGCAACCCTAACCCTGACTGACCAACGCAGAGTTGTTGCCACTTTTATCAACAAAGCTGGCAGAACAGGGGACTGAGCACTGAGTATACTATGAAATATAGATTCCTGACATCAGGTAATGTATAAATCCCTTTAAAGGGATATTGAGAACAGTATTTATTTGTTTTCTTATCAATAATTAGGTGAACAGCATAGTATATTAAATATAAAACTATAGTCTTGCAACATGATCACAAACAGGGTTTCAAAGGTCTGATTCACATCTGATGTTCTTATTCATCATCCTGTACCAACAGAGCGGCATCCAATTGCTTCCAAATTTATTTTTAAGGAGAACAGTGGCATAAACTAAGCCGTATTCCTATTATGTTCTAGGATTATGTGTTCTAAAAAAAGAAAATGACTTCTTAGGTTATACTTGCTTGTATAATTGCTTCTTAGGCCTTAATAAGAACATTTCATCAAGAACATACAATAATAACAACAGCATCCCTCCAAAGGGATATGTATGTGAACACATGAAAAGAATGAAATAATATGCATGTATTATTAAGTATGTGTGTGGGTTTTTTTTTTTTGTAAAATCACACAGAGAGATTCATTATTACTGTATAGTTTTTATATAGTGCAGTCAATTTTTATTAAGGGAGTGCAAAAGCAGCTCTTCAGTGATTAAGCAGACAGGCAAGTTGAGAAACAAGGACAAGAGGATGGAAAAGATTTTTTTTTTCGACAGCTAACTCATTATCTATGTTGTTATCCTCCAGTAGCCAGCTCTTTTCCCTTCTCCTTCTTTCTGTCTCTCGCTATCTGTCAATGTAGGGATAAAATCCCTCTCTCCTGAAGGCTTAGCAGAGATTATCCCAGTGTCCCAGGGGAGGGTGGAAGGGGTGCTGAGATGCCACATTACAGATGTAGCAAACGTTAAAGTGAATTTAATGGGCCTAGGGTTGAGCAGGAGGGGCAGGCAAAGGAGAAAAGCCAAGATCAGGTGTGGATATCCTACCTCTTCTTGTTATTCCTACCTTCATCGTGTTTTTCTCTACAAGCATTCCTTGTCGTTTATCCCTGCGCTGTTACTAGCCTCAGAGTTTTTTCTACACATCCATCTACCTGCACCTGCTCCGCTCTCATTAACCTGAGACCACTTCCAAGCATCACATAAAAAAATGTCTTGAATGAATATCACACATTTCCTTATGTGCCATCCTTTCTAAAAACAAAGTTTTTTCTATACGTTTCTAGAATGTTTCACAATAACAACGTTGTTAAGAAATGACACGACATAATTTGAATTACATACAGGAAACATACAAAGAGTGTAAAAACAGTAACAATTTTCTAAAAGGCTAATGAATTTTGCTACTTTCACTGTTTGATTAGCATGCCAAATAGAAGACACGAAATATCAGTTACTTTCAGCATCTGTGGAAACAGAAAAGGTCATTCACTACACAATGATGCGCCTAACTTTGGTTATCTTCTACTGTTTGAGCTGCTCTAAAAAGCACAAGAATGTTTTTCTGCCTTTTACTTTTACTAGTAGCTAGCCGTTTTTAAGCTGGAGTGGTGACTAGCTTGTCACTTAATGCACAAGTATAATTATCAGTTTGACAACTTAGATTATTATAATAGTTTGGCTTTACTGGCTTTATTCTAGAATGAAATACATTCATTTGGACTCTAAACACTATCTGTCAGGAAAGGATATTAAGTAGAAAAAGTATCCTCTCAGCAGCATTGATGCATTTAATTACACTTACACAAACATTCAGCATCACTCCATTTAGTTCATATTTCCCTCTTTAGTACCAATCATTGTAGTGTTTTAGTGCATCTGCTGTAGCTGCAGAAAAAAACCCCACACATCTGCTTGTTGTTGACACAAGAACTGCGTGCACGTTTGTTTCCATTTATCTTTTCTCTCTCACAAATGCAAAGTTTTTTATCTAATACTTACTGTGATCAAGTTGTGTTTGAAATTCTGTTGCTATTCAGTACATGTCAAAACTACGTACAAAAAGTAGCTCTCACAAACCCAGCAATCTGCAGATTAGGAGCCAAAGTAGCCACACACACACACACACACACACACACACACACACACACACACACACACACACACACACACACACACACATGCGTGCGACAGTTGGGCAGTGTTTTGAGCTTTAAATCAAAACTGAAGAAGAAAACTTATTCTTATGTCTTTTTTCATTTCCTTTTTAATTCTGTCAGAACCACTTACGCTTTCCTACTGAGACACACCACATCTTTAATTGGCTTGTTCCATCTTATTCAAATTCATATTCTAAATATCATTACGTTGTTTTTTTTCCCTTCCAACCCATTAAAGTTGTGTGTTCAAACAAGCCCCTGGGACAGGACCCCTAAAGGGCAATGTACCTTATCAAGAACACAGACTGAGGACATGAATACTAAAGAGCTTCTGTGAGATGAAGCAAGCCTGTTGTAAATTCATTCTTCATTTTTGTTTTTTAAATTTTTTTGTGTGCACATTTTTAGTGGTGCACTTATTTTTGTATCTTTCATTACCCAACTACCTACCTTCCTATTCCCCTAACTTTCATTTTAAAATTGTACAACATGAATTAAGACTTGTTATATTCCAATTTTTCACATTCATGTTTTTCAAAATGTGCTTGGACTAAAATGTAGGTTTCATACTGCGAAGGAAGGATGTCAAAAACTGACCTAATCCAGCAACATGTGCACTTCAGAACCACCTTTATTTACTGCCAATATGTGCCATGTGATAGTGAACACAGATGGTGACACACACACACACACACACACACACACACACACACACACACACACACACATAAAACACATAACATAACTCAAAACATCCAATTATAAAATTCACAGCTGCATAAATATACACTTGCTTGGTGCATTCACTCACATCAGGTGCTCAGAATGATTACAAATTTGAGGATTGGTGTGGTTAGATGGGGCCAACCTTTAAGCTGCAAGATCCAAGGTTTCAGAGCACCCACCAGAGTTTGTCACAGGAACTGTGGTTCATCCCCCAACCACAGGGTGTGTGGAAGATGAATAGAGTTAAACTGATAATGGATTCAGGAAATAGGTGGAGGCTGAATTTAATATAAGGCTGCTGTGGGGTAGAGGTGAAAGAAGAGTGATCACAGAGTTAGGGAGTGACTGCTTCTGCATTCATTCAGCACCATCCCACGCTGTGGCAGTCTGTATGCAAGAGGAGCAAAAACTTGCCCCACACTGTTCTGCTATGGTTTTCTGCTTGGCATTCTGCTGCACAAAGCTTCTTGTCAGACCCATTTGGGATGAAGGGAGCTTTCAGAACTTAATATAGAGGCATACACTTGTGGTGAATTCTTCCTTTTGTACAAGAGAAGATTTAATTTTATTTAAAATATTTCAATCTGTTTTTAAATATTAAACAGACCAATATCTAAAAGGTATTTAGAAAACCTGACAATGAGTTATGTCCCATAAAATACCTTTTGGAATAAGGATTGGCATGTTGCTAAGATTTCTTGACAAGGTTGCTGGGTTGGCAAAATGTATTGCCACAAATGAATAATAAACTACACATTACACCTACAGGAGCTGCCCAGCCATGGAAACCGATGCCAAGAAGCTCCCAGAGCACAGCCTTTGTGCTGATGTTAATACCTCATGTACCTCAGCACTCAGTAATAATTTGCAACAGTGGAATTTGCAGTATAATCAGTGAATTCACCTATTCTTTCACAAATGTTTGCCAAGGCATACTGCATGGCCAGTTGTAAAATAGGTCAGTGGCAACAATACTGATAACACCCTCATTCAGAGATTAAGATTGTGTGTCCAAACACTGTTTTTTTCTGGTATATGAGTAATGTCTCTATCAAATAAGAATTAGAAGAAAGTGAGGACAAAGATCAAACACTTATGCATGTCTGGCATATGTTATGTAGTCACATAACATACTCAGTGTCAACAAATCGATTTTGTGGTTGTGGCGTAAAATATAACATCTATTCTAATTTCTCCTATTACTGTCATGGCCTGAGTACTTTTCCACTGCATTGGCTCCCCTCCTCTGGGTGGAGTCCTTGTTGTTCTTCACCTGATGGTAATCACACCAGCAGTATTTATGACCAGTGCACACAACTAGTCCTCGCCAGATTATCTACTAACCTTAGTCAGTTATCGGCCTCACGTCTTTTCCTTAGTGTGTTATAGTTGCTTACCTCATTCCTCTGTCTTCTAGTGGGCATCTGGAGCCCCCCTACCAAGCCTCACCAGTATAACCTCTCCTAGATCCTGGTTGAAGCTGCCGGTAACTTCCTTTCCAAACTGTCAGTCTCTCCTGCCTGCCTCCCTCACGCCTCCTCCCTCCAAGCAATCTCCACCTGCAAGCACGTAAGGCTGCTCAATGAAATTGTTCTCGGATAAACTCGCAACTCTCTTTTGGATCCCTCTGACTGTCCTCTCTTCTGTTTCAGTACCCTGGCCAGCCATAGTTTCCCCCAGCCCAGTCCCTGCACCCGGTCGTCACAGTGATTTTGTCTTAATTTAGTTATAGTCCTGGTCTCCTCTACCTCAGACATCTAGTTTATGTTTCTTCTTAATAATAGTCTGAGTTTTCAGTTGCTAACAAGCGTTGTGAATATAGATTCTTTTGTTGCACCGCACTTCAAGCCTCCGGTTTTGCATCTGCACTTGAGTCCATCTCATTTCCGCGGGCCACTGTGCCGTGACAAATACGCACATGCAGACACAAACTAAGAGCGAAAGAAAGAAAAGAAAAGCATGAAAACGTAACCTGAGGCAGCATAAAAGGATTTGGTTTAAATGAGCTTGACAGTACAAAAATGTATATTCCATTATTTTTAATAGTTTATGTGACATCGAGTAGCTGTATTGACTTGCTTAACTGTAGAGAACTTTCTTTAAAAGTTAGAAATACATAAATTTCACATTCATGAGGGACCATGTTGGTGTAATGCTGAAGAAAAGCACAGCATCAGCTCCCCAATGGCAGGTAGGGTAGACTTGTGCTGACAATGTAGGACTAAAATACACAACCTTGCTCACACACACACTTTCTCTCGCTCTCTCTTGCTGTCACAGAATAAGGTGGACTAAGGTGACAGTTCCTGGCTCTTAACAAGCTTGAAATAACATACGTGTTCACATGTTCCCACAGTTTCACTGAACCTCTCTTTCTTCCTCTCCTCTCATTCTGAAACACACGCAAAATGCCCAGTCTATGTCATAAGTCATATCAAAGAATGTCACAAAGGAAAGAAGAAAGATGTCTGGATAGGTCATATTTCATGCACCATTTGCAGTGAAGTTCAAAAACATGGTCATTGACAATTGCCATAGGGGGTGCTATTAAGCTAGGTAACACTGACACATTCAAATTTGTTAAAATGTCAAGACAACAATTTTATGATTTTTTTTATTTAATGATTTTTTGCCAGTGTCCAGGGCACAGTGTCCTATGATGTCTAGCAAGTGGTAGCAATAGGACAAAAGCCAAAGAAGGGACCATATCCAAAATATTTGTTTCACTAATGTTGCATCCTAGCCTAAGACTGAACAGTCATTGCTCACAAGCTATATAGAGAGGGACATTTTTTTCACATTGTAACAGCCTGAAGAAATAAGCTTACCATAGATGTAGGCATGTAGATACATGCACAACCAGAAAAATTCTCAAATCTAAGTGCAATAAAAACGTCACCACTAAGGAGCGACTTTGAATACGCTTATAACTGTATGCTCACATCATAAAACCTCGTTTACGAGCACAAAAACCAGAGGCGGTTGTTAACATATAATCTGAATCAAAGTGGTGAAATAGAACCTGGAGATATGTGGTCAGGTCTAAATTACCACCAGCTATAAATAATCACCCATGACATGAAGATATTAAGGCTGTGACAAGAGCATCCATGTCAAAACCTTTGTCTAACCCCAATTACAAGCCACATTATCATTAATTTACCTCAATCAAAATGATTCCCATATGAGAGGAATATTTGCTTTTAGATTTAAAAAATATCATGCTGGGGTTTCTGAAATACATGATTTATTTCTTTTACAGAAACTGCATGTGAAACATGACCTCGTTGCTTGGGATTTTAATGACTTGTGAAATAATTAATACAGTCGGGTCATGGTCTCTTCAATAATCAGCATTTTGTTTTTTGACTTTGGGCCTGTTAAACCCAAAATAAGATCACATCAGGAAAATTTAAATATCAATTGGTCTTAAAGCTGTTTAAATACCTGATTTGTCACAGTCTTTGAGATAAAAAAAAATGATATGGGATAAAAATGTGAGAGACAGAGGACACATTAAATGATTGAATTTACCAACTCTCAGGAGGTCCAGTATAGTTTAATATTTGACGTTCAGCTTTAAAATATTTTGATTTTAATGTAACTTCAGTTCAAATTAATTAACTTGACCTCCTTTGGAGCAGAAGTTTGCCATCACTGATAAGATAGGACCAGACACGATCTGGCAGTTAGACAGTCTATGATAAGATCTACATTAAATTCATTTAGCAAAAATAGACTTTGCGAAAAGGTCTTAATCATGGCTTTTCAATTAAAGTTTCTTAATTATTAATTTTGTTGGCTATTGAAAAAAGAATTCAATTAAAAAGCATTAAATATCAGTTTTCCAACTCACAATAGCAACAAAACTGAGAATAATATTTTTCAAAATCTTGCATAACATGCAACAGCTACTCCAAACAAGAGGTACTTGAGCTGCCAAATGTCACACAATTTCTCCTCGTGGAAATGCAAATTTATGCAGCTAGATACTCCAAAATCTAATCTACTCATTAAGTAGTATACCTACTGTGTAAATGGTTTATTGTGTTGTTGAAATATTACATTTACAAGAATGAAACTACAATCTTAAACACAGAGCTCCTTGTGTGTTTGTATGAAGTTTCAGACCTAAAGATTGGTGAATTTAAAATATATATTGTCTACATTGCCTTACATATGTTTTTTTAAACATGTGATTTCTATGTGTGTGTGTTGAGGGATGAATACATCCTCCAAATTTGTTTCATGCTGTAAAATTTCAAAATTCCATGGTCCTGCAAGTCAATGATGTAACCTGCTTCACACCCTTATTAGTTTTACTCTAAACTGACCAACCAAGGGAATGACATTATTAAGGATTTGCCTGCTTAAATTCTGCAGACATTATAGTCTTTTTCAGACATATCCAGCAACCAGTGATAGAATGGAGGAATACGTGTGAAAGTCTCTAAGACAGACCACTTAGAATTACTGTAGTACAAGGTAAAAGGGTACCATGTTTAGCTTCTTAAGTGCTTCACACTCCATCAGCCCCCATCTGCTCCCAGAAAATTGTAAGGACTTAGCTTTCTTCCCTGTCAATGGCTTTTTTAAAGCCAGGCCATGATTTAGTTCAACTGTCACCGCAGATTTAATGGGATATTATTCATGCAGCAAGACAGGGTCAAGGGCAGTAAAAGTCACACGGATGTGAAAGCTTATGTGTGAAAAAAGCACAGGTATGCCAGAAGCACAGAAATATGAAAGCATGTACACCTTTGTGTTCTTTTAGTTTCTGTGAAGTGCACTGATTTCAATAGGAGTGAAAACAGGAGTTGACATTCTTGGCTGTTACCTTCTTGCTCTGCAGGACGCTTCCTCACCTTTGTGTCATTTCGGTTGGATGTCTTTCACACTCCACATTCAACAATGTTCTTTTGCTTTTCCCGTCAGGTGTCTGCACACTCCCTAAGACAAAAGTTCCCATGGAAAATCCTTTAGCCACTGCTCTAAACAGTCACTTTGAGCTGTGAATGTGCATCTTTGGTGACTTGGTGGTTTGTCATATTCTGTTTGAACTGAGATGTGGAAAAGCTATGTGTTATTTCCCCCCCGAAAAACAACAACAACACCTCAATTCAGAACGAGTTGGGATTCTGTATGAAATGTAAATAAAAAAGAATCTTCTAAATCTATATATTTTTTTAAACTTATCACATGCTTAAACTGAGAGATATATAAGGTATATATAATATACTTGACATATTTAAGAAAAATATTTGCTCTTTTTTAACTTTATAAAAGCAAAAAATGACTAAATGAACAAAAATGTCTTGAAAAAGTTGAAAAGGGCGCTATAAAAAGATGAAAAAGTAAGTGGCACTCAAAAAGCTGGAGGAACATTTTTAATTAATTAGATTAAAGTAAAGATGACAGAGGTTCTCACGTCTGCAAAAAACAATTTCAGAATAGTGTTCCTCAACATTAAAATTGTGGAGACTTTGAATATTACACCAAATACTGTTCATACTATTGTCAAACAATTATGAGATCTCAACACACAAGGGACAAAGCCAACAGTCAATACTTGATGTCTGTGATCTTTAGGCACCCTCAGGTGCCACTGCATTAAAATCAGGCAAAACACTGTCATGGAAATCTGTGATGTCAAAGCATCAGAAAACAGTTTGCTGTGCCATCCATAAAAATACACGTTGAAGCTCAAACATCCAAAGGCTACGGCTTAGCCAATCTGGGTTGTAGTAGAGCAGATCTGTTCATCAAGTTTACCTTAAAATGACAAAATTCATAGTTATTTTTTATTACAATATTTAATAGCTTGTTTGTTGATAGTAAGCTTTTTCACTTTGGGTTGTCTGTTTTTTTCTAATGTTTCTTTCAGGTCAAACTAAAATTATACAGACCATAATGAAGAAGTAAAGTTAGTCTGTCTCCAGAAATCTCCTGTACCTTGTCAGGGCACACGAGTAATGTTTTTTTAAACTTTTTATGACTTAAGCATTTTACAAAATCGAAAGAAATATGTCAGAAGATATAAATATTGATGCAAGGATTACTTAAAAACAGGAAACCATATTTGATTCCAAATCAAGGACTTCAACTGGATAAAACATGGATGTATACAGTATGGATTCATGTTAACTTTAAGGATTTCTATTGTTTGACATAAAAAAATTGCTCCAACTTGGAGGGCTAAAAATTTCAAGTTAGTAACTCAAACCCTTGAATTTTTACATAACTTAGTAAGTTTTTTTTTTCCTGAACTCAAAGATAGGGCCTAATGGGTTAGGTAAAAACAACAGCAACAAAAAAAACAACCGTCTGATCTGATTTATTATTTCTTTCCTTGGTGTCACACATGTGTCACTCAAATTTCATTCTGATTGAGTTCAGTGAATTGAGATCAGGTTCATATTAAATTCTACAACCAAGATTCTGGCTTGTAATTGAACACACATGGTTCAAAAAGTTGCCTAAGCATGTACTCAGCTGAAAAAGGCTGCAAATAGTTGACACTGATTAGTTGCTGGTGTTTATCATGCAATTGTTGTGTTGAAACAATCTGTCACACCTGTTCTTGCAGTTAATGCTGCCACACAGGACACATTCACACATAGCAAAGTCTGTCACGTTAGACCAAAAAAATGTTTCTGGTTTTCTTATTAAATTTTTCTGAACACCGATTCGGTGAGATAGTTATCATTTGCATTTTCTTATTGTGTTATTGCTTTGTGTGTTCCAACTCTGACCTGTTTACTCCTTCAGTAAGTGACTGAATACATGTGACAGGTGTGTGTGTGCGCGTGTGTGTGTGCGTACGTGTGTGTGTATGCAAAGAAAAATGAGGAGGCAGTTGGGCTGGTGGCTCACCAGTCATTGGCTTGTGGCGACAGCTGTTGACAGCAGATAATATGTGAAGCCAAGGCAGTGCTCACCTTGGTGCAGTTCTTTTTTCAACATCCACCATCTTCTAAGGGGAATTACCTGATGATGTTTTGCTAAAGGTGCAATTATCACCTTGTACCTACCTTTGTCTACATCTCATTTCAAAACACACATTGGGAATATGTGTTTGGGTTTTTTTCTTGAAACCAAATGCTAATTATAAAGGTGGGAAGAACAGGTAAACTAGGTGGGAAACCAGTGATGAGTAAAAATAAATAAACAAGAGCAATAACAAACTCAAACAGCACACAATTTTGGTGTGTAACAGAGAATGGAACTAAGCCAGAATATGTGTACTGTATTTATTCTTATTGTATTCTAATTTTTGCCTCATAACTTTTGCACTGTCCACTTCCTGCTGTGACAAAACAAATTTCCCACGTGTGGGACTAATAAGGGTTATCTTATCTTATCTTATCTTATCTTAAATAATGTAGTAGTTTGTTCAACTTGCGATCAATCACAATTCATGGGTATGTTTGAGTTTGACCAATACTGAAAAATGTCACAGTTTGTACACAGGGAAAACTTTAATTAGGAAAATATAGAAGTCTATCTAATCACATACAATCACAGATTATATGTGAGACTACAAACCAGATGTGTGTGTGTGTGTATATATATATATATATATATATATATATATATATATATATATATATATATATATATAGTTATATATATAGTTATATATATATATATATATATAGTTTAAGGGATACTAGATATTTTACAAGACTGAAACTTGGAAGTGAAAAGAGAAAAGAACATTAAGGTGCCCCTTAAGTTATATATACTGACATGACCTAAGAGGATTATTGAAAAAGTCTCAGACATTGTGCCTTCTTCCTGGCACACTTACACAATTTTTAACGTGATTTAGTTTTATACACTATAACTCAGTTTTTTTTTCTTTATAAAGAAAAAAGGAGACAAATAACTTTAGCTTGACAACACTCTTGAAAATAATACTTCACAAAGAAAACTGGTAAGTTAGGAGATGCACACAGCATGAGGTCAGTTCCCTGTGGTTGTGGTGACACCATCTCTGAAATGCTTCAAGTTTTCTTATTTCCAGTCTTAAAGTTTTATCATTTGTTTTTCTTTCACAAATGTCACCCTCTTAGTAACTAAGACAGTTCTGCAGGTAACACAGATTTGTCCTACAACTGTTGTTTGTGCAAAGTCTCTCAAACAGTCACCACTATAAAATAATATTCAATCAATAATCAGCTGATTGGAGTTGCTCATCTATGTTTTTTCAGATTGTTTAAAGAATAGGAAACAATACAGAAACCTTCTGAATGTGCTGATTACACATGTGTGGAAAACTAGACTGGATTTTTCAGTGTGTATGTTTTTTTTTTTTTGGTATTTGTTCTTTTTTACAATTTATAAATTTTCATGATTTTCACTTCTCTAGGTTTTTAAAAGAGAGAGGAATATATTGTCAAACAGTGCTGGGGTCATTGATCAAAAAGTAATATATTACACATGACTAATTACTTTTCCTAAAAGTAATACAGTGTGTTTCTTATTTAAAGTTAATTGTTATTCATTAACTTTACCTGAATCATCCCAGTTATTCTACTGTGAAAACAAGGACAGGTAGAAATTGAAGCTATTGAGGCTGCAAGACTGGTCGACCTCTGTGTCTGTACAGATGTTTGCACCATGCAAAAGTTGTGTTAGCAGTATAATGCAGATGTTTCTATCTATTTGCATTTATTTCCATGTTTTCTGTGCAACACAAATAAAAGTAATGTCCATACAGTACCTCCACTCCCCTAAAGCTATAGATCATTAGTTTTCCTCCTTCCTAATTAAGAAAAAGCATGTCCAGCTGATGTTTTTTTTCTTTCTATCCATATGTTATTAAGATAACTTCAGAACCTTCTTAATGCAAGTAAAACATGATTACATAGTAGCATCTCACTATGTTACTGAAAAATTAATTGAGTAATTATTTTGGAACGTGCGACATCAACCACTGTTGATGACAACCCTATAACTTTAGTCCAACATAATCAAACAAATGACTTTTTTATGTTCTTGAATTGTGAGTCAGTTTATCAGTTTTTTTCTAACTACTGTAAAAAGCAATGAGTGAGCATTGCATGGCATCATAACATCACAGTCTTGTTTTTCACCTCATTGCACCCAGGTTCTTTTCCTTATTGGTCACAGTCAATTTGGGCCTACCTGGGCATTACAGTTGAACACCTTGGGAACATTTCAGTGTTTGAAAACATTTTTGGTGCTAGCTTACAGGTTGAGCAGGGGCCCACCTGTGGCATGTAGCAGCCTGGGTTCAACTGTGATCTCAGGCCTATTTGCTGTGTGACCTCCCTCTCTCTCCCTCTCTGCTATTTTGTCTCCTCTTTCTTCTGTGTTTTCTAATGAAGGTCAAAATTAAAAACAGGAGACATTCTGTAGGCTATGTTTGACCTGGATAATGCCATTTTTGTCAACACTAGGTGACTACCTAGTGTTCGCATTTTGAAGTCACCTTGTGAAGAAGAGGGCTTCTTGCATGATTCACAAATTCAATATCACATACAAATTCCTCATGTCAGGCTTTTAGTTGTCTGACTGCTTCTGATAAGAAGCTACAGTGCGGTGAAAAAGTATTTGAAGATGGCTGTCATTTTATAGAACTGTTGTTGGTCTTGGTGTCAGGTTATTTATAAAATAATGCTGATGAATGTTGGTTGAAGAGGTCCCTGTGAATATCTGCCTAGGGCCCCAACAGAGTCTAAAATCATCGCTGTGCATGTCTGTTTAAAGGTGTTTTTTTATAGGTGCTTTTTCTGCTGCACCAAACTTTAACTTTTTTCCCAGGCACTAAACTGGACTCAGAGCTCCTGCACAAGGGGCAGTATGCACTGAATGTTCAGTGCACAAGAAGCAGTACATGCTTCAAGCTCCAAGTTGGAGTTGGAGCTCACAGCACTTAACATTTCTGACTGGACAAGTGTCTAAACATTCAGTCAGTCCCTCTTGGCCACCTCAGAGTAAAAGCTCCTAAATATCTGTTGGCTTACTTTAAGGTTTACCACAGGTGTTCTGTAAAACACATTCAAATGTGGTCCTCATGTCCAATTACACCACTGAGTGAGAGAAAAAGCAAGAGTGCAGTGGTGGTCAAGTAAACTGAATCAAACCAATACCTGGTAAGACCTCCACACAAACTTGCAGGACCCCAGTGCATAATTGGATTTTGTGTGAATTTACCCAAAGCACAGGCTTTATTCTGTTTGTGTATTGTAGCTCAAACAGAAGTACAGACCTGCAGCTCTGACACACAGACAACAAAAAAGACGACAGCTGAGGAAACACGGCTGCCTAATCTTTTTGCATATTCTTTGCAGGTTTTTCAGTGTTCACACAACCAACATTTAATAACTGCTGATGTTTATATTGATGAGATATCTGTCCCATGAAGTCAAAGCATAGTTGGTTTGATGAATGTCTGCAAACATTCTCCCAAAACAGGTAACTTAAGGTTTTACAGACATTTTTTGCACTCCAGCATACAAATAACTAAGAAACTACACATTTATTTAGAAATAGCCCCAAACTTTACTAGCTTTCTTAACTTTGATATGTTCTATTAGCTGGTGTTTTTTTCACTTCAGAAGATATTGGTTAATAGGTTGACAACTTTTAGTGTCTTTTACAGTTTCCCATTCTGCTTACTGTCAGGAAACACATGATTCAGTTACTACTGTAAGCTGTGTGATTAATGTGATTAATGTACTTTGGTTGACAACTGGTTACTTAACCCTATGCAGTGAATCACTTCAAATGTTTTGAACATGCATGTCAAAAGACATATCTTGAGCTAATGGAAAAGATGCTACTCCATTTCAGAAGGGTCAATTACTGGGCTGCACCCAGGAAACAAAACAGTATCAGATTGCAGTAGCTAATAAACTGGATTAAGAACTGTCCAACAGATATTTAAAACCTGAAAGTGTAGTTGTGTGCCATTATCTTCACAGAAGAAATGTGATGTGGTCAGAAAAAAGAAATGTTGAGTGATTGTAATCGGAGATCAGTTAAATATTTTCTGCAATCACATCATAAAAACTGCTTAATAGTGAAACAATATGAACTCAACTCAAGGGATTGACATAAAACACCTCACAGCCTTAAGAATCATTGGGGAGGAGAATCTCAAGAGAAGGCTTCAGTTTGCAAAGAATAATAAATACTGGATTCTGGACCAGTAAAAAATGTCATTTGGACAGATGAGTCCAGATTTATCCCGTCCCAAAGTGTTGGGCACATCAGAGTAAGAAGAAACTTGAATAGAGTAATGCATTTTTCATGCTTAGTGCCTACTGTACAAGCCTGTGGATTAGTGTTATGTTGCTGGGTTAGGCTTTGGTTCAGCAGTGTTATGTACCCGAAAAGAAGGACAGCTGAATATGTGAATTAAATGAAAGGCACATTCTTTTCTTCCGTGATGGCACAGGCATATTCTTCAATTACAATCCAAAGATTCATCAGAGTGTTTCAGGGAGCATGAGACATCATTTTCAAACATGGATTGGCCAGCACAGAGGCCAGACCTTAACTCCACAGAGAACCTTTAGAATGTGCTGGAAAAGATTTTACATAGTCCTATGCCTCTCCCATCACCAGTACTAGAGCTTGACAAAAAAATCTATGCAAATCTGGACAGAAATAAATGTTGCGACATGTGTGCTGTCAATGCAGTACTGGAAAAACATGTGATTTTGTGTTGTGAACTGTCGCAGTCATCACTGGCTTGATTAAAAAGCTACTTCAGACACTGATGATGGGTTATTAACCGTTTTGGTCAAAAAAACTTTATCCACTGGCTGAACCGAAAGACTTAGTATTTTTCCACAATCCTAATTTTAAAGTAAAACTTGTGCATACACTTAGAGTATCTCGCGTCTTGTCTTACGTACTACAAATAAAAACATTAGTACAGTGATCATTAGTACAACTCACAGCAAAAGTATAAATCTCTCCTGCAGAAAACATAACATTCATTATTATTCATGAGTAGCTCACACAAGTAACAGGATAGACCATGGCCAAATATATACTCATTAAGCTCTCATTTTATGGTTTGACAACACAGCATGCAAATTATCAACATGCACCCATCATATTATTCTGTCTGGTCTTTAACATTAAAGTACTGAGCCTGACCAAACATGTGGTTCATGGTCTACCAAGCCGCTGAATCACAACATGAAAACATTTGCAAATCACTGGAGTTCAAGAAGAACAAAAATCCATGTGAATTTCACATTTTACAAATGCTCCTATTTATACCGAACATAAATGCATGCATCCCTCAAGACCGCCCCGCCGCTACTTGTGCAACAAACAGCATTCACAAATGTGCTTACCTCCTGTGTACCATCACAAACTGCAAGAGGCATGATGGAGAAGCAGAAGAAAATATCACCTTCTTTGAGGTGTGTAAATGAATTCTAGTGAGGCAGAAGGGGTTAATAAATATTTATCAGGGCAGTAGGGTGACTCAGTTTCTTTGCACAACATGCGTCTGTCAGTATTGCTCTCTATTTGGGTGACCATGAAGAGGTGGGGATGCACGTGTGATTGCAGAGGTTTGTGTACGTGTGTTTAGAGTACCTATCTTGAATTTCTTAGCCTAATTATGAGAATAAGAGGTCTGCTCTTGAACAATACTTCAGAGGCCAAGACTGTATGATAACAGCAATCCAGTAACCATAAGTCAAGACTGTCCTTCCCTTTTAAAGCTCCTATATTATATTATATGAATATAATCATCATGTCTCTCTTTCACCTCGACCATTTCAACAGCCTCTTCACTGCATGTGCGTGCGTGCGTTTCTGTGCTCACGCAACCACTTGTGAAACAGTTCTGAAAGAAGGATATAACTATGCAGGGGTTTAACCCAGGCACATTATCATTCCCTGACTGTTTCTACAGGGTGGAATATTACAGTCACCTTCCACACTTTCAGGACATGAAGAGGAGCCACATAAAAACTGAGTCATAAAGGAGTATTTTTCTGTCTGTCTGTCTGTCTAGCTATCTGTGTACTATAATATTGACAGCTCCAACTACACACAACCCCCCCCTCCTCCAAATATGCACTCATTTAAACTTTAATCTCAACTCCAAACATAGATTACTTTTGTCTAACTATAACCAAACCTTAAACCAAAACCTTTTTTCAGTGATTTAGCTCACGATAACCTAGCTTTTTCCTTAAATTGGGTTTTAATAGTGTAACTAAAAGCTACAGTGTATAACCCTGATATATTGTTGGTGCAGTGCTAATGTACGTATACACACAAACGCACACTTTTCACTCTCAGTCTTATCTCTTGCAATTCAGTGATAAGTTTTAGGCTGCCACTTGCTGTATTCAGCTAATAAACCTTATAGCCAGCAAACAGTCATTTTGTGTCAGTGAAGGAGGAGTTCCATTGATAAGGCCATTTAGCGTCTGTCATAACCACATGGTTCATTTACATAAATTTGAGATAAAATCTTTTTCATTGACAATGATAATTTTGCTCATTATTGCTACACAAATAACCATGTCGAGTGACTGAATGGGCTCATAAATTTCTCTCCAACTGTCTGCAATTGATAGTTTTGTTGGCATTTTACTCGTATGAAATCATGACTTGCATACAGCTGCGGGAAAAAGTTTTTCGACCTTACGGAATTACAAAAATGATTACTTGGTACTTAAAAAATGAGGTCTTATCTTCATCTAAGCTGCAGTTACAGACACAAATAAACTAATAACGAACATTTGTGCTTTTCATTCTTTGCTAACCAAACTGAGAAAACTTCACAGTACTGCTCAGGAGAAGTAAACGAACCTTTGTGTCAATAACTTATCTGGAAGCAACTTAGAGTCAGCTCCAATAAAGGTCTTAGTCACACAGGGCTAGAGACCAGTCATTTAGCAATCAGTGACCGCCTGGCAACATGCTAGGTGGTCACTAACTTGTCATGTCCCGATGAGTAGTCGCTGAAGGTTGCTGGCTGTTGTTAAGTGAAATCAGTCACAAGAGGGCGCTGCGCAAAACCTCTCCTTGTAATTAACTGCATGTTTGTGATACCACCTTTTTAAAGTTGCCATTTTCAGTTTAAGTTGGACTTTTCACAGTTACACTACTTGTAGGTGAGTAGATGGCAAATATTTGCAGATAAGTCTACATCCTCCATGTGACCTACAGGCGACCACAACAATCTACTAGCAGCCAAAGCAATCACAAGGAGGTTTTCGGTCTAGCAGAGAGCAGATTTCTTTGCAAGCAATTTCACTTTACAGCTGCCACCAACCATGCAACCACTGCCAGTATACATTCTGAGAATACACATTTTTCCCTAGGAATCTTTGTTACCTTTGGGTCACTGTCCACAAAGGGGCAAACAGGAAATTTAGGATGGTTGCTGTTCTGCCAAGGAGTGGGCATTCTGTAAAGACCACACCAAGAGTGTAATGTGTTGCCCTGAAAGAGGTGGGGAAGAGCCCCCCCTCTTTCCCACAGCAGGAACAAGGCAGGGAAAACACTGCTTTTTCAGTTAATAATAATTTTCAATATTTTGAATTCAAAAATAAATGTGATGTAGTTTTGTTCAAAAAACTTCTTCCACCGGCAGCTGTTGCACAAATATTTAATTGTACTGTAAACTGAAAGCTTATGTCTTTTGGAGTTTTTGTTTGCCACTCACACACATATAGTCACACACACACGTCCCTTTCCAACATTTGTCTGAGCAAAGACTTCAGATGATTTTTAGCAGAATGTACAGCCCTCCCATCTGAAGCCACAAGGGAAATCAAAGAAAAATAAATTACTTTTCTGTGTAGCAACAAGCAATGAATGGATGAATGGATGGATGAAGATGTGCATGTGTCTATGTGTTTTAATGCACACAGTTCGGTTTAGCACGTGTGCATGTGTGTGGGTTAGCATAGGAAGAAACCATTGAGAGTTTCCGTCTGTTTTCCGCTATCACACTGTGACTGTCTGAACCACATTTCCACAGGTCATCTCATGCAGATGGTGCCCCAGCCTACAAGACCTACGTCTGGGAGAAGGGATCCCAATACCCTCTGGTGCCTTGTGCTCAACAATACTTGGAAATACTTGATGCCCAGATGGTTCAAAGTGTGTGGTGTGTCATATATGCATCTATTCAGCCACGCATACACACACACACACAGCCACACCCCCATGAGCTCCCTGTCCTTTAGGTCTCTTGTCCTATTGCCTTCAATGTTAGGACCTCATTTTGTCCTCACTTCAACCTATCCACCTTCTGCTGTCTCTCGCCTAGCACAGGTCTGCACGGCAGGACTTTATCCCTTCCAGGCTGTGATTTTAAGTGGAATAATCTGGTGCTCAGCCTGCCATAACTTTTCCCACGTGCTTCATTCAAATGCCAAACTGGAGACTGGCTTGAAGACATACATACATAAAAAAGCGTTTTTATTGCCTTTTTGTACCATGTATTTGCCACAAACCCTGCTACCATTTTACTGTGTAAATCTAGACTTCTAACACCAAGCTAGACATACTACTACACAATACTCAGTCTATCAGCCTCTTAAATCTGATGTACAAATGCTAAAGATCACTGAGAGACAAAAGCAGCTTCTTTGCAGTGAGATCCTTGGGTGAGGAATATTGACTCCTACAGAAAAGTTATGCATTGAGCTGACTTCATCCAAGGACTGCTCTTCTATTATTCAGCAAACAGCTTACCAGTGAATTGCACAGGTATAAGAAGGGTGAGATGGATGTGCTGTCTGAAAGGCTCTATAAGCAGAGAATTTCTCTTCAAGGAGATGTTCATCTCTCGCATTTTTAAAATCTACTTTGTAATATTATAACACCACATCATAAGCAGTTTAAGCTTGGTTGGGTTATAGCCACAGAGTGAGTAGAGAGATGCTAAGGATTTATAAGGGTTGGTGCTCTGCTTATATCATTAAAGGGAATCTGCTTGGTTGGATAGTTCAGCTTCAAAGAACCTCACTTTCCTAGCAAGTAATTAATAATTCACCAGGTAAACAAACAAACATTGATCTTTGAGCGTATACCTCTAGAAAAAAAACTGCACACAGCCAATACTTGCTGGAGTATGCATTGAAATACACTGAAATACATACAATTAGGAGTTCATCAGTGTTAAAAATAGCTTTTTCCAGTTAATCAGACGAAAGTGTCATGGAGAGAAGAAGAACTTTGTGTACTCTTTGTTTGACACACACACACAAAATACTGTAGCACACTGCTTATAGGCAGACATCACAAAGGTGACTTCCAATACAAATCAATTAAATGACTCTTGTGAGAGACCTGCAACATTTGCAGTTAGTGGTTCTTTCTGCCAGGCAGAGAGATGCAAAGATAATGTACCCTTTTTCATCTCTGCCAAGTTTCTCTTTCTATCTAACAAAAAAACATCCCAAATGCAAAAGTCATGTTAACAGAGAGATTGACATGAAAAGTAATTTAAAATTGAATAATAAGCAAAATGCAACTATTGGAAAATTATTCAAAGTTGGCACAAGTGAAGGTGAAATAAGACATTTAAATATTTAGCTTGAAATGAAGAAAGTGTTAATGGTCTTTCTTTAGCTTTCTAGTAATCTTATTGAGCCTGTGTTTATTTTGGAGTCGTCTCACTGTAAGTGTAATGGAGCACTATCTATCTATGATTTTGTGAGTAATGTGTGAAATGGATCATCTTGAAGTTTAGTGAAGAACAGAACAAAGTACTTTGAGCCAACTGCAGATAATTTGCATTTTTATATGTCAGAAACTGAAAAAGACTAGACTACTGAGGTCCCTTTGTTTGGTTTTATGCTTCAGTGTCATGTTATGACTAACCAACTTCAAAAAATCATCACCTCAAATTGAAACAGTGAGCACTGTAATTCTGTAATCCTCATATCTGCTTATAAGCATTGTAGTTATTTTCTTCTTTGTTGGAAAGCCCCCACTGGCTATCAAACAACGAGACGTCCTGCAATTTTTCTGCACAGCTTTTAGATAAACATGCATGCATTACACATAGCTCTCAAACAAAAATTATAACTGCATAAAGGAATAAATGACATACATATACATATATACATATACATATATATATATATATACATATACATATATATATATATACATATACATATATATATATATACATATACATATATATATATATATATACATATATATACATCGGAGCACTAGGTGCGGTGACTCCCAAGCTAGGCGAGTGGCTCCAGCAGATCCCAGGAACAACATCGGAGATCTCTGTCCAGAAGAGCGCAGTCCTGGGAACAGCTAAGATACTGCGCAGGACCCTCAAGCTCCCAGGCCTCTGGTAGAGGACCCGAGCTTGAAGGATAAACCGCCCGCAGGGGCGTGCTGGGTGTTTTACACATATATATACACATATATATATATATATATATATATATATATATATATATATATATATATATATATATATATATATATATATATATACATATTAGGGGTGCAACGATACACAAAATTCACGGTTCGGTTCGATACCTTGGTGTCACGGTTCGATATTTTTTCAATACAAAAAAAATGTTCATGCCTTTTTAATTTGTCATTTATTAAATTTTCACGGCACATTCCGCACCACATCTCTGTGCGTTCATCATTTGTTTGAAGCCAGCTCACCTCCTGTAACTACTTTTCCGAGAATACGCGCTTCTTTTGTGGTTCGGAGTCCTTCTGACATTTCTTTGGAGGTGGAGGAACACCAAAGTAATTACTTAAAGGAGCTTCTTCGACATCTTTAAGAGTTCTAAACAAATGTCTGTCCTCGTGAAAATCTTATGTACGCAAACACGCGTTGCAACTTCTTATCTTGTGCACATTTTTTATTTTGACAGCGAATGCGCACCTGCGGACCACTTATGTGCAGCCCTGGTTAATTAGCTCGTCATATTGCAGCCACAGAAATTCTTTTGTCCATGAAACCATAAAGCTGCACTTTCTTTTTGCCTTATAGTCTGATTTGTCATAACTTTTCCGTTTTGTGGTAAGCTTTTCTTTGGCTGTCACTTCTTCACCCTGACCTGTCTTATTTGGCTCAGCAGAACTAAAATATATATCCTGCTGCTTTTACACACGCACTCACATAATGCTCAGCGATCCTCTGCGTGATCAACCTCTCACATGTTTAAGCTGCCGGAGATTTCACTTGTCATGTTTGCATAGTAAGCTAACGATTGATAAGACGATGTCAGAGGAATTGGTGCACAAATTATCATCACTCACAGATCAGTGCTGTCGCTCTCTATACACAGTTCGCGCGATTGCAAAGTGAAAGCAAATAACAAGCGCAAATTCAAACGCGATTTCAATATGTCACATATTGACAGTGGCTCACCAATGCCAATGACATAATTACCCAGCTACATTTCCGAAAGAATGCAAAAGCATTGACATATATTTTTCCTTCCTGCGATAGCCCGACGGGCAGGGCAGAGAGAGATTTTGGTAGCCCGACTGGAAAAATTTTGCGAGCCCTGTATCTGATTAAGGAATCACTCATCTTTGGAAAGAGAGTTTATTACAGAGAAATGTCTCTTTCCAAAATAAAAGCTATACTATACGCTTCTTCTGGGCTAAATTCTCAGCAGCATATTAAACATATCAGGTCCCCATCAGGAGAATCATGTGCTAACGGCTGTCTAAATGACTCGGGTAAAGTTTGTAGCATGCGTGCTTGTTGTTTTTGACTGCTTCCACTTGTCTTTGCACTAGGATGATGTCGGAGTAAATGTGCAGTCATATTCGTTGTGTTCCCACTAGTGCTGTCAGCGTAAATCTCGTTGAAATGACATTAACGCCACAACACGGCAAATCTCCGTTAACGAGCTACCGCGGATCGCCCTGAGCGTGGGGCTGGACCGCCAACACGTTAACGAGCTAACTGCTAACACACTAGCTCCCACCCATGTAATTGAGCATTGCTGGCACATCCGACATACTGTTTTACTTTAGTCCATGACGCGCTTACCTTCAGGGTCATACGTCACATGAAAACCAAAATAGTTCCAAACGCCAGATCTGAATGAGGGTGGGGGAGGCTCAATTTGCCATGTTGCAAGGAGAGCTTAACTTCTGTCTCGCTAGCTTGCCCTGCGCTCAGTGAATCTGCATTCGACTACTCCGCCTAGGCTGCACTGTTGAGTGCAGATCCACTGAGCGCTCAACACAGACAGCATCGTCAGAAGGAAAGTTGATAAAATAAATTAAAAATTTTGTATTGTTCGATACATATGCGTACCAAACCGAAAGCACTGTATCGAACGGTTCAATATCGATACGAATATCGTTGCACCCCTAATATATATATATATATATATATATATATATATACCATTATTTCCTTAGTTAAATACAGTTAAACTGTGTTTGTTTGACCACTAATACCAAGTTCTTGTTTTGTTGATTTTCGCGTGTTCTTTTTGTTTGTTTGTTTTTTTAACATATTAACAGGATTTTGTGTGGTGGTGCTTCAAGTGAGTAGAGCTGTGTCGAAACATAAACATGCTCTGGTCTGAGAGACAAGTAACAACTTCCCCATTATTTTTACTCTTTTTCTCTGAGTCTATTTCTGTCTCTTATGCACATAAGCTGTGAAGCTGGAACTCTAATCAGAGCTCATGCTTCACTTGTGGAGTGGTACACCTGTGGAGAAGCGTTAGCTACTCAGCCAGCAATGTCCTTTCTTAGAAACTACCTTTTGTGATCTTGGCTCCGGCTCACTGGGACGCTATGACTCCCTTCAGCTTTTCAGTTCTCCACTACTCACCAGTAGCATCTGCTCTGCCAGACTTCAGTACTCAAATTTCTGCAAGCTTGACAGTCAAAGTCCAGATCAGAGAGCCCACACTCTCTTTTTCAGTTTAGTTTGTATATGTACCCATTTTGACACATACATAAAACTCAGTCATTTTTGGGAGCATTCACAAATAATTAGCAGATGAAGGGCCAGATTTATTAAAATGAAAATAAAATCATAATGTTAGAAGAGAGGTCCAATGTTACTTATGTGATCAAAATCCGTGGTTACAAGTTTGTTTGTTTTTTGCGGCTGGTCTTACTGCATATCTGTTTGTAGGATTTTCCCTTAGAGTGCACAGAATCTTTGGAGGAGGGTATTTAAATGAATCACACAAACACAAATGCCACATAAACAGAGCAGGATGTACTGCTTTGTGGAAAGCAGTATATTGAATATAGAGTTGAATTTAACATAAAAAGCTTTTTCTTAAGTCTTAATTTGCTGTTTAACTGGCTGTGTCCACATAATTGTCACCCTGAATATTTAAGCCATATGTTTTTCTACTTGGAGAATTTAATTTAATAAAAGTAAGCAACAAATGGAGGAAAAACAGAGAATCGTAATACAAAATGCAGTAAAGGATGCATTTTATTTTACAGCCAGTCAAGTTATTTTCTTACAGTATTCTGATGGGTTTGCAGTGTTTTAGGTTTTTGCACACATTTTTTTTTTTTTCTTTTTTTTTTGCCTGTCCCGTTTGGCTCTTTTGCCATCAGAATTGTTGTCTAAAGGCAAAGAAAGATGCCCAACGGATTTACTTTACCAAACTGACCATCCCAGCCTTGCCGTAATGGTCCATTTGATTCACCTTTTATTGTTTATTTTATTTTCACTTACTGAATACGGGACAGACTTGACTGGGGGAAAGAAGGGGAGAAAGAAAGAGGGAAAGAGAAACAGCTGAGAAGAGGGACGGGGGAGAAGGGCAAAAGACAAAAACCAACAGAACGGGCAGAGGAAAAAAAATGCATATATCAATCACCTGGATCACCTGCTGAGAAAGAAAAAAGAAAGCAAGCAGAAGAGAACAAGAGTAATAGAATAAACAACATCACAATGATATATGGGAATATGACAGTAAATACTAAATGTTAAACATTATTGTGCAGCACATAAGATCAACAGAACACAGTGTGCTTTGAGGTAGGAGCCAAAAAGGGTGTAGTTTGTGGGTGTGATCACCCGTGTGTACACCTGTGAGCATGGACGCGCTTGTTTTTTGTTTTTTAAAAGGTTCCTTCATGTAATAATCTGCTAGAGGGTGTGGGGGGGCCACAGCCCCGTCCTCCAGGGCGTGAAGCAGGTGTGGAGGAGATCAAAACTCCAGACATCCAGAGGCCCCCAGAACACAAGAGACCAAGGGGCAGCTGCGCCACTGTCCCGGAAAGAGCTGAGGAGAGTCCCAGATGAGGGCTCACTCAGCAGCCGCGGAGCAGAAGCCAGGGGGGGTTGCAGTGACGCGCCCGTGAGCTCCGCCGGCAGCCAGCTGCGCCTGAGTGACCGAGCCCCAGGCCGAGAGGCCGGGGGCACCCCACCTCCGAAGTGGCCCGAGCGAGCCCCAGGCTCCAGGCCCCGATAAGCGGCCGCCAAGGAGTGAGCCGGTGTGTACCTGGACGCCCATCCCCGGACACAAAGAACCACCAACGCACCGATGTCTGAGGGGGTCCGCCACTGGCAGGGGAAGTGGTGGTAGGGGGAGATAGGCCTCCAAACCTTGGAGGGCCTGAGATGTCCCCAGAGAGGTGGCGCCTGACACCCAACCTGACATATAGACACAGACATACAGGCACACACAGATACAAACATCCATTCCCACCCTCATGCTCTCATATGCACTTACTCCACACTCAACCAACGTGGAGACAGACATAAAGAGACGCTGTACACACGATCACACTCCCCAAGCGTACTCTACAAACCGGGTCTAGGTGCCCCCGCCCCTGGAGGGGGGAACTGCACCCAGACCCAGGTGGTGTTTCCCTTTTCCCTGCGGTGGGGGGAGGCAGACCGCCCCGACTCCGCAGCAGCAGGAAGGCTCCACACTCCAGACCGCAGTCGGACGGCCAACTCCTCCTCCTAGTCCTAGCCCCCCTGCTCCAGCAGGTCGCAGAGAATGGGGGTGAGAGAAGACTCCAAACCTCCCTCCACCCGCTCATTGTAATGTTGATGCATGTGTGTTCTAAGGTGCATTTAAAACCCAGGAGGGCTTGGACACATTTCTACACAGTGATCTATACAGTGATCTATACCCAATATAATATATATTTTAACAGCAGTGCACACATCCACATCAACTTTTTTTTTTTGAAAGAAAATGTATTCGATCTTTGACAAACCAACCAAACCAAAATTCATGACAGGCAAAATTCGGCTGCTAGTAACACAGCAATTAGCGTATTATTAGTAGATCTCCCACAGAACATTTCACTCCCATCTGCACATTTTCACAATTCTGGCATTATGTTAATTTGTCTCACTTAGTAAATCTGGTCAAAGAGCTACAGTCAAAAAGCATTCACCCTTTGAGTGGGCTCTGGCTTAATCATTGCTTTGTATGCATTCAGTTTTGGTATCTGCCTCTATTAAAGACTTGTGACCAACTGATTGTTTAACTACTTTTTGCTGACAGTATTTTTTATTTTTTATTTTTGCTATAATCCCAAACATTCTTGCCCTATACTTTAAAAAAAGCACATTTTGAAAACAGCCCCAAATCAAATGCTACATTGTACATCAATTGCATTTTAGACAGATACTGACCAACAGGTTTCGTCATACAACTTTCAGCTGAAACATTTTAGCTCATGCAGTTTTATGAAGAATGTCATGACAGGCGCTGGGTTAAAAATGGACTATTCTAAATAGGCACCTTTGCTCGTGTCTCTGCATATATGGCTTAAATGGGACGTTGCAGGGACAGAGACTGACCTGCCATAGAATTTTTGGGTAAAAGAGAGAGTATTATAAAGGCAGAGAGGGGAAAAGTGATGGACTGACAGAAATCCAGGGACAAATATGGAGTGATTGGCATGTGTAGAACCAGTGATTGATAGGCATAAAAAATATAACTGAAAGCTATGACAGCTTGGTGGTGCAGTTTGTGTGAGTGTGTGTTTGTGTGTGTGTGGGTGGGTAGGGGGGAGTGACAGTACATCAGAAGTACAGTATGACTCTGTCCGCTCACTCACTTTTCTCCTGACCCATAGAGAGAGAAACAGAGAGTGAGAAAGAAAGCTATAGGACAGTAAACATCCCTCTCTTCCTCCACCCACCCTTTAGCTTTCTTTGGCCTGACCAATTACAGCGAACCAGCTTCTCCTTTGTGCTTGGATATAAACAGGAGCCTCTCATCTACAATCAATGACAACACTCACACCAATTAGCCAAGCCTAAGCAAAGGGCTGCTGAAACTGCTGGAGAGAGTGCTCAAACACCTCTTAGGGTCGTGATGGCCATTGAAGACTGGCATCTGCAAGGGAATTAATAACTACAGTAATCAATCAAGAGTGCTTGTGAGATTTTCAGGATGATTTCCATGTATATTAGCTGCTAATTTTCTCTAATCTGACACTTGTGTCCAAAATAGTCCAAAAGAAAGACTTCCAGTGATGTAAACAGGATTAGCCAGATATAAATCTACTTCCCGACGTTTCTGAGTCACAATTACAAGAATTTATTCCTCTGGGAATGTGGAAGAGAAGTAAGAACTTATTTTGGGCACACATTTTTGCACAAAACTGCTAAAATACAGCAAAAACAGAGAGCATAATTCTCTTCTTTGTGAATGTGTGATGTGTGTCTGTGTGTGCATGTTTCCGAGTGTGTATTTCTGTCAGAATTCTTCTCCATCTCAGTAAACCTCTGTAATTACATCCCAACAGAGGGAGGAATTAAACCCAGTTTCATCTATTGGGATGATGAATATGACAGCGTACTGTTATATAGACTTCATATCTGCAGACAAACACACATAAATCTCCGCCTGTGATGGCGCTGCTCTGAAGGCTGTGTAATTAAACATTGTTATATGAGAAAGTGAATTAATCTATAGTCTGTGAATGTGCCATCAGGATACGGTTGATGGCAGGCTATGTTAGAGAGAGGATGATTTAGCTTACGAGCCTGGCCATATAAAACCTGGGGGACTCAGTCAACGGTGAGCAAAAATAGAGTATAATTTGCCGGGATCCTAAATGATGCTACTCTATTCATTTTTCAGGGATGAGTGTCACTTTGATGGAAGAAAGAAATTCACAAAGGACACAGCTGAACAAAGAAAGTCATGGTGAACAGGGGAAACAAAAGAAATGATCATGACTGTACTTTCAACATGTGATTGTGTTCTCACATATGGATCTGTGAGGTCATGTAGTGTAAGATACTTGCAGGTCTGGAAAGCAAATGAATATAAAACTATACATAAACTTGACAGGATTGATTAGCAGTATCATCTCCTGGGATTAATTTGTGGTCCTAGACTTTGCTTTGTAAAGCTGCACGATTCTCGGTGGAGGTAAGCATGCGTAACGCTCAAGGTCATGGACTGAAGAATCTGTCAGTTTTCTTGATCTGCACAAACAAAACAGGGAACCATCTCATCAAAACACTGCTTGATAGCACCCCAACCAGTCAAACACTCCACATGTTGCCTTTAACAACAAGCTGCTGTGTAGTCTTGTTTTGTCCCCACATTTTTACCATGCATAGCCACATCATTTCGCAAATACAATTAGATTTTTTGCTAGGATATCTGGCAGGAGACCTATGGGTAGCCAATCCTAAAGACACACATGATCACTGTAGTTTGCTAAAGCAAAGATTGTGTCATATTCAGCCTTTTCTTGGTTCAGCTTGCTGTACCTTTGTTTGTTTTTTACTTTTTTTACATTTCCTACATTTCTATGGCTTTTCAGCACTCTAACATTTCTGAGTAATGCCAAAAAATAAAAATTAATTACTTAACAAATAACACGAACTTGAAAAAATATAGATTGCTAAGGTTTACAGCACTTTTACTCTTGACGGTTGATGTTAAATCATCTACCGAGACATGCAAAAAATAATGGGCATAGCAAAGGTTTCTTTTCACTTTAAATGGGCTTAGAAGCTTCATGATGGACTTCCTGCACACATTTATGCACACATAGGCACTCTTATGCATAATGCTGTTGCTATAGAGTGCCCCCTATGCATTACCAGTTCTGATACACCCTCCTGGAAGTGTATAACAAATTAACCAATCAGATTTTCAAATGTAAAATGGAAGTTTTAACTCAACAAATCATAAGTAAAGTCATCAGAGCCCTACTAACTAGTGTTGTTCTGTAGCACTAGTCTAGTCATTGAAGAGGTAGTTTATTTTGATAAATTGAAATCATATCTGTGATTCTGTTTGTTTGTTTTTTTTGTTCTATCTTACCTGATTTCTTTTTACAAAGTTGGAAAAGGGTGGATGCCACAATGGTACAAAAACAACTTGAGCCCCCCCAATGATGGGAAAGCAAGTATCTCTGTGTGTGTGTGTGTGTGTGTGTGTGTGTGTGTGTGTGTGTGTGTGTGTGTGTGTGTGTTTGTGGGCACGCGTGCACATTCTTTTTTCAGCAGGCTCAAGACCTATGGGAGCCAATTAGAGTGTAATGTTAGAGATGACAAAAGAGACTCGGTTTGGACCAGCTCGCTAGTCTCTGCCTTGTAGCCCCCTGGCTTGATAGCTAAACAGAGGTTTAATAAGAGAGGTGTCTGGCACTCTCATCTCCTTTCAGACACACAGGAAGCCCAGTGGTCACAGAGTTTGGGTTTAGATGAGGTCACTGCCCCTGTGGGCTCAGCTGGAAGAAAGGAAACTGTGAAATAAATGGACAAGAGACTGGAGAGCAGAAGAACCAGTTACTGAGATGAAGCCTGGCGTGTGTCTCAGAGATATTATATAACAGAATATGGGATGAGATTGCAGATCAAATGAGTCTTATGTGACTGGAAGACACACCGATCTCTCCTGTAGGCCAATATAATAGAACAGGTTCATAGTTCAGTTGGTGAACTTATTTCTGCAGTGATTTTGATCACTCAGAAAGAAGATCTCCAGTGACTAAAATATACAGTCATGTAGTTTTAATATTGTATGTTTGAGCTGAATAGTCTGCTTTTGAGTCATGCAACTCTGTAAAAGTATGTTACTTAAACAAAAAAAGGTTGTTGATCCTGCTTAATAATTGTATTTGCTTTAATCACAGTCAAGCAGTATTGAAAATATGGATAGAAAAACATCGAGCCAGTATTGTGGAGGGATGTGATAACATTTCACTGGGGAATTGAAAGTATGCAGGTGGAGCGGTGCAAAAACATGTACTGCACATCAAACAAAAGGAGTATACAACTGACACTGGAGATTCAGCGTGCATGACTCAGGCATTTTAAACTCTGCCAAGAAGCATATTTTGGTCTGTTTTCCTTTTATTTAATTCAATTAAGAGTTAGATTTTCAATTATTTCGAGACATTCATACATTGATCAGAAAAGTTCTGCTTTTTGATATATAGTTGATTTATTTTTTTTCCTTTCTCTTCGAGATTATCTTCCTGTGTATCTCCAGACCGCTTTCAACATGGCTGCCATCCGGTGCACACACACCTTTGTCCTTTTGCAATTGTATGTATAAAATGCAATCCTTTAACTTGATTTTCAGTTTAGGATTAAGTCAAAAGGAAGAACATCTGGTGACTACATCTTGTTGACATATGTATGTATATATGGTTGTTCTTGTTTTGTTTTTCTGCATGGTAGCTTTTCACGGCACTTTTTATGCCATGCCTCCTGAGGGGAACTAAAGATTTTTGCCCTTGTCCTTGTGGAAAATGTGTGTACTTTCTGAATCTTTAGAGATATCATGAACCACACACCCAATTTTTCACAATTGCCCATCATTACTTTGAACTATTTAACCTCTCCCTATCTGTACGTCTCTGTGATACCCTGTATATCAGTAATATTAGTCATCAATTGCAGTTAACATAATTAGGTCTCAGAGGTTCCACCAGGTGCTTATGTTAGCATCACAAGCCACCTTTTCATGAGTTTTCCATCCCTGGAAATTAAAGAAATTTAAAATGGGTTAAGTTTCTAACATTTGTTGTGCTGGTTGTCTTAATTTTCAATTAATAAGTTATTTGATTTTATTATGCTTTTTAAGAATTAGGGTTGTGAATCCTGGTAAAGTCTGAAGAAGGAAAGGTTGGAGTAGTAACATACAACAAATTAAAAAAAATTAACTCAGTAAAAATCTTAATGTAATACAGCTACAAGACATTCTGTGCTTTCAACTGGGGGTCGAATTGAAAACAAGCTGACGCTAAGTCTGGATCTGCATCGCTGTGTTGTACTTGTGGAGGAACAAAAATCATGTAATGTGTTAATAAAATGTCTTATCAATAAATAGCATTGCAAACCATTTTCATTCAGTCATTTAAGCTTAAGTCACACTGTATTTATGTATTATGCTAAGCAAAGAAATATCTTTTTTGCTTCTTAGAATTTGCTGCATTGTTTCTGTACCTAAATATACAGATTGACATTACAATTCAGGCTGAGGTTGTCATAGGCAGTTTTCCTGTAATTGGCAAATGTATCTACATTCTTCTTAAACCAGACTTGAGACTTGTTTCACATCTTTTTCAGTGTCAATTGAAGTGGGCTCCACAGGCCTCAATTCCTTAGCTGGCTCTCCAGCAGCAGAAACAGTTGGAAAACATCTAAAGCTTTTCCATCACTGAGTATGTAACTGCAGATTCCTGCTGTGTCACTCTAGGCTCCCTAAACTTGGATTTTTGTTTACGACTTGTTACAGGCCATCTCATATATAAAGTACAAATGGTGCACCATGTTTTTTGCTTGTTTTGTTTTATTTTCTCAAGATCTAAATGAAAATCTAACCTTGCAATCTCTGCACATGCAGGTCCTTCATTAAGGTTCTCGAAATTGTTGTGTAAGTTTAGATAATTTAATACCATAATTTCCATGGATGACTTACTGTATTCTAAAATTTACACTGTCTCCAATGCCACTTTCAGAATGACAGAACGCTAAGACGAGCATGATATTCCAGGAGGGAAAATAGAGAACCATAAAACAATATTTTAGTTTTAAATAGTATAAAGTTTAAAGTAAAAAATGCAACAAATAACAACAATAATAATAATAATAATAATAATAATAATAATAATAATAATAATAATAAATCTAGTAAAAGATTCAAAACAAGGTAAATATTGCATCTTCTGGGCATAAGTATTAAAAAGTATGGTGCTGCTTAGATTAGATTAACATCAATCAATACAACCAGTAATATATTAACTTATTATACTTCATTATTTCATTACTTTTCATTATTTACATTTTTACAGCGTACTGTGGTTCAGAATTCTTAAACTTGGCTGCCACTGATCTTAATCACTGTCTGCAGAAAGTGACTATCATGTTTATAAACCAAATAAGTACTAATTATTGTAATAAAAATCTATGACCCACAGTTTAGAGGAAACAAATGTCAAAAGTGAACCACACCTTTTACTTGGATATTTTACAGGAAATCAACTGAACTTCCCACAAACATGGACAAAGGTTTCCTTTGGTGCATCACTCAGTCATAATTACTTTACTCTGGACTTTTAAAGTAATTGCTTTTTAAATTTAATCAGGGATTGAGCAAAAAAAAATGTGAATTACCCTAATTTCATTCTACCTACTGCACACTACAAAAACATCTTTCCACTTGTGGCAATAAGATTTTAGTCCTTAGCCTTTTGTCATAGAATTCTCAAACCATTGCCATTACTTTAAGGTCATAGGCTGGCTCTGCCTGCTGGCTGCAATATTTATCAATCAAACAGGCCTGAGACAACAGAGAAAAGTGGAGTGGCACAGCAAAGAGCACTTAGCCTGGATAAACAGGCGGCTAGTACCATGGATCACTGCACTGCTAAGCCTGTCACTAGAAGAGAGGCTAGAGGGAGACAAAGAGAAACTCCGGACAGTGTATGCTTGTGTGTAGGTGTGTGACTGTGTGTGTGTGTGTGCGCGTCACAAAGAGAGTGCATGTGTGACTTAGAGTGAGGCTTTTGGGAGAAACACAGGCCTGGTCAAAATGTCATCAGCGTGCCAGCTTATAGCAGCTTGAAAGGCTTAGAGTTGTGATATTTATCCTGTGGGCTTTGGCAGGGAGGTGGACTGGGAGAGAAAATATCTGTAATTTCATGGTGTCTTCAGGGGAAATTTGATTTCAGATGGCTGGCAGTCTGATAAATAGGAACTGCTGCCTGAAATCCTTTCCTAAAGGGATAGAAGAAAGGGTACAAGTCTCCCTTATGTCTGAGTCAGTGTGAGTGTAAATGTGTGTACAACTACAGAAATGTTGTGCATGTACATCTATGAGATAAAAAAAAAAAATGTTTTATGCATGCCACAGCACTTGTCTTTGCACAGAGAATCACTTCAGAGTGTGCTTCTATTTTGATTTTACTGGATTGGTTTTGATTATCCACTGCAATGCGATGGTTTTTATTGCCACTGTCCCTTGAGAGCACTTTGTCAGGAGTCAAATAAGGTCACACGTTTATTTTATCTCTTTTAGGTGACTGTATTTCATCCTGTCCCTCTGTGCCTCTGCCAGCCTGGGCTCTCTGTTCTTACAAAATTAAAACCAACATCCTCACAATCTCATCATGAATTTTTAACAATGAAATCACACCCTATTAATTCAATAGAGACCTCTAAAATTCAATATGGTGTCTAAACAATTAGATTTCTCTGCCCATCATTTCTCTCTATTTATATTTAATGTGACTCTTCACACAGTAGAGGAGAGGGATATGGAGATAACAGGAGGAAGATGAAAGTAGGAAGCATTTAAAATGATTAAAATGAAAAGAGGAGAAAAAAAATTCTCATATTTACCAGGATCAGCCTGGTAAATATAGTAATAGCGAAGCGCTGATAACAGCTCTTGCTTGATTAGTCGCTATTTCTTTTCTTTTTGTTTCACAAACATTCAACCGTAATTTTTTTTCATACTTAACACGTGCTACATTAAGATTCAAACCTCCACATGCTGTTTATTATCCTGCAACTTCAGTGATTGCGCCAGAGGTGAAATGTTTCTGAAGCACTCGCATGACTTCAATTAGATCAGGTATCGTGCACACAGTGAACACCGCCTCAAAGTTTCATGACCTTATTTCCAGTGAAAGTGGCTGTGGGAGGTAAAAAGGATGGATTTAGCACCTCTCAGGTGGAAACAGCTGACTCTGATTCTGGTGCCCAATAACAGGTCTTTTTTCCTTATCTGCCAACAGCTCCAAATACGCCTGCTGATGCTTGTGAGAAGTTATGCCCATGGCTGTCCTTAGCAGCGAGTCTCTGTCAGCATATATGTATAGTATCTATATGCATAATCAGAGCAAATCTTGTCTTGCTCCATAGCATTTTGCATAATGTTCCCATCAGGTTTGTGTAACAAGAATACAAGTAGGTGAGGTGCTGCAGATTTGAAACAGATGTGAATTAATCTTTAGAAAAACAGTAAGTAGTGCAATATTAAAGATTGGGTATGAATTTTAAAACTTTTTTTAGTACTCATATGCTTTACTGGGAAACAGTCTGTCCCTACCAGAAGTATCTCACTAATGACTCAGTAACACTACACTAAAAATAGGAAGGCAACCTTGTTTCTACTAGGAACAGTTGGTGGTAACCTGGTGGTTGCAAACAGTTTTTCCACATTCTGTGACTGACTGTAAGTAGTTGGAGCAACCAACTGATCACCCACAGATTGGGCAACCATGTTTGATCACAAGGCAACTGCACACTTGACCTGGTGGGAGGCAATCTGTCTCCCAACAGTCCGACTTGGACTAACTAAAATTGTCTCAAATAGATTGGCAAAGGTTTTTAAATTAACACAGGAAATGACTCAACTGATCACAAACTAGCTGTGTTCTGGTTCTATTCCTCTGGTTATAAGATTGCTGAATATGTTGTTTTGCAGTTAAATCAAACACTTCTTTAGCTTGACAGACAAATAAATAACATAATTTCACCTTTATTATCATTATATTATTTTCTTTGTACTCTCTAGATCACTATCCTGCAGGAACTATGTTAGTATTTGTGGAGGAATTTCTGTTTTGATTCTAGGGCTCTGGCAAGATACTGAATATAAGTAATAATTATGAATTTTTCCTTAATGTAAATTTCTGTGTATATAGATGATAACAGATTTGCAATTTTAGCAGATTTGTGACAGTTAATCACTGTATTATAACAAAGATTGCACATAATTGTAAATTTCACCCAATGTATTCGATAACTGACAACAGAGAGATAGCAGACTTCATCTTATTATCTTATTGTTATTGCAATTTTGATGCACCAAAGTTAGTTTGAGGATTAACCGTGTACCTGATCTTCAAAGTAACCATTTCAAAGACAATGAGCAAGTTCATCGCTCACAATTGTATTAATTTTGGCCAAGCACCAATCTCCATTCACTGGATGGAGATATTGCAGCCAAGTGTGAAGGTAGCATAATAAATCCAGGAATATCTGTATGTCTGTTCCTCGACTGTCAACAAACTCATGGAACACACTTTAAATTTGGCAGGTGCATTGCTGGGGTTCCAACTTGCCAGTTAAAGAGTATGAAGATGTTTTGATGAAGGGTTTCCACAGACTTGGTAAAAGCTGTTCACTGTTATGCTTTCAAAACTACCATTTGTCTGCATGTAAGGTTTTAGGAAGCACTGGTAAGTGGTGCTAGTTGCCCATCCCACAGGCAAATGCTCAACCTGTGTGATACATTGCAATTATAAAGAAAAGTGGTTCTCAGCACATTCTACTCTCTTTATGTGGTTATGTCAAAGCATGTGACTAATGCAAGCCAAGTTTTTGTTATTATTTAGCAGCTGACTTTTTTTTTTAGCATTACCTCTGCCCACTCCTCAAGCTATTGCAGAGGTGGTGTTTAAGGGACATCTGCAAACTGTAGCCGCCAAAAATGACTGAAAGACAGGAGGATACGAACTGCAGTCTTTACACTGTACATAAATACACTATAAAGTTGAGTGAAAACGCAACATTGGCAGTGTGAGATCAAAGATTAGATCATTTTGACAACAGACAAGACAGAGAGAAAACATTTCGTTCTGCTGATAGGATCAAACTGGAAAGGGTTTTCAGGTGACATTCTGTACGCCAGCTAGAAACAATATTTTTTTTATAGTTTAAAGTAAAGGTCATATCAATCTGACTTAGCAAAACACATTCTTTTTACATTTATATTGGGTCCAAAATATTCTTTTGCTAATAGAAATGTTTCTGAGCGGTATTTAAATGACATGGGATAACTTATTTGATCCCAGCTACCAACACAAATTTAATGAGTGTGGCGTAACACCTTTGTGGCATTTCTTCCTTTCACTACAACACAGTAGAGTACTTGTATTATAGCGTAGTGTACTTGTATTAGTGTGCAATTTTTCCAATTAAATTCAGTGTTAATTTTTTCCAAATGATTTTATATAGACATATATAGAGAACTGACTGCTTCGATATAGGTTAACTTATCCATTATATCCGGTCGTTAAGTGATGATGTGACGAATTCTACATCCGGGCCTAAAGTAGTCTGCATTTAATATGGCTTTTGTGTTGTTAACATGTTTAATGTTATGTATTTTCTTCTATTTAATCTCAGAAAGCTCCTAAAACAGTCAGTGATCACTGTTGACCTCCCTCGGCTTTATTACCGCTAATCATTTATTTAAGCTCAGTTTTTAAAACCTTAGGATGTAACTACAGCCCAGCCCATGCAGTAGTATATGAAAGACTAACCTCGTATTGTGGATGGTGTGGCGGAGGCGTGGCCCCGGGCGCAGCTGCAGGGGAGGAGTGGAGCAGAAGGCTCAACAGGGCAGCGCTGCGAGGCCGGTAAGAACAGCTGATGGTGTTTATGTACTGATGATGGTCTCCCTCCGCTGTGTTTTTATAGTGAGACGGGGAGGAGCGGCCAGAGAGAGAGATCAGCTGGGCTCGTGAGCTGTCAGGCTGTGCGACTGATTCAGCTGTCAAAACAAACACGTCAATAAATGTGGAAATTGGCAGTACATACCTGCATGTGCGTGTATTTGTGCCTGGTGTACTCCACAAGTGGTGCCGAAACCCAGGAAAGTGCCGGTGGGGGAATGTCCGACACACAGGCCGCGCCACCCGCCCAGCCTCTGCAATTCTTGGCGCAGATGCTAGCGGAGATGGCGACGATGAGCCGGGATCAGGCGGCCGACCAGCGTGCCCACCTGGCCGCGCTGCGGGAGCAAACGGACCGACAGATGCAAGTTCTGGAGCGGCTGGTCGGGGCCGCTGCCACGCCGAAGCCCTCGCCACTGTCGGTGGCGGTGCCCCGGATGGGGGAAGGGGACGACCCACAGGTTTTTTTGGAGACCTTCCGTGCCACGGCGGAGGCTTGCCAATGGCTGCGGGAGGAGTGGGCTCCGCGGCTGCTTCCCCTGCTGTCTGGGGAGGCACAAACAGTGGCTCTGAGTCTGCCTCCGGCGTCGAGGAGCAGCTTCCCGGATGTGAGCCGGGCGGTGGTGGACAGGCTGGGGCTCACCGCCGAAGACCATCGCCGGCGGTTCCGGGCCTGTCGGCTGGTTACAACGGACCGACCATTCGCCGAGCCCCGCCAAAAATGAGATTCAGTACGTGTTGGACCTGAGAGCAAAACTCCACACTTTGGGGAGGTTGTCACGGGAGAATTTGCTCCAGGCTCAGCAGCGTCAGCAACACCTGTATGACAGAGGGGCTAGACTCAGGCAATTTTCACCGGGAGATAAAGTGCTTGTGTTACTCCCTTCTTCCAGCTCGAAGTTGCTCGCCAAGTGGCAAGGTCCCTTTGTGGTCACACGGCGTGTCGGGGACGTGGACTATGAGGTCGCTCGGTCGGACAGGGGAGGAGCCGCGCAGATTTATCACCTCAATCTCCTCAAACAGTGGCGAGAGGTCGAAACCGCTTCTCTGGTGAGCCTGGTGAAGGAGAGAGATGAGTTGGGGCCTGAGGTGCCAAATTCTATCATTCCCACCTCCCTCCCTTGTGACGACCATCTCACACAGGCCCAGAGAGCGGATGTTGTCGCGTTGCAACAGCGTTTTGCGGACGTGTTCTCCCCCCTGCCCGGCCGGACGTCCCTCATCGAGCACCATTTCGTGACGCAGCCCGGCGTGACGGTGCGTTCACGGCCCTACAGGCTCCCGGAGCATAAGCGAAAAATCGTGCAGAGGGAATTGGCGGAAATGCTGAGGATGGGAGTAATAGAAGAGTCGCACAGCGCCTGGTGTAGCCCCATCGTTCTGGTGGCGAAGAAGGATGGGTCTATACGGTTCTGTGTCGACTATCGCAGGGTGAACGAAGTGTCATGCTTTGATGCCTATCCCATGCCTCGGGTCGACGAGCTCCTGGACCGGTTAGGCACGGCCCGCTTTTTCACGACGCTGGACTTAACCAAGGGCTATTGGCAGATTCCCTTGTCTGCCGAGGCCAGGGAGAAAACGGCCTTCTCCACTCCGTACGGTTTGTACCAGTTCGTGACACTCCCGTTCGGCCTGTTCGGGGCCCCGGCCACTTTCCAGCGTCTCATGGACCGGGTACTGCGTCCGCACGCGGCGTATGCTGCCGCCTACCTGGATGACGTGATCATCCACAGCGACACCTGGGCGGAGCATGTGCTGCGGGTGGCCGCGGTCCTGGAGTCCCTGAGGGGGGCGGGGCTCACGGCCAATCCGAAGAAGTGCGCGGTTGGACGGAGGGAGGTGCAGTATCTGGGGTACCACCTGGGGGGCGGGCAGGTGCGTCCACAGGTGGAGAAGACGGCAGCTATCGCATCCTGCCCGCGCCCCAGGACGAAAAAGGAGGTGAGACGGTTCTTGGGGTTGGCGGGTTACTATCGTCACTTTGTGCCGGGGTTTGCGCAGCTAACCAGCCCCCTGACCGATCTCACTCGAAAGGGTGCCCCGGATATGGTCCAGTGGACGGGGCCGTGCCAGGCAGCGTTTGTGCGAGTGAAAGACGCTCTCTGTGGGGAGCCGCTGCTTCACACTCCTAACTTTTCCCTCCCATTTGTTCTGCAGACTGACGCCTTGGACAGAGGGCTGGGAGCCGTTTTGTCTCAGCAGGTGAGGGGGGCTGACCGCCCTGTCCTATACATCAGCCGGAAGCTTGCGGAGCGCGAGCGCCGGTACAGCACAGCGGAGAAGGAGTGCCTGGCCATCCGGTGGGCGGTCGGCTCCCTGCGCTATTACCTCCTGGGACGCTCATTCACCCTCTGTTCGGACCACGCCCCGCTGCAGTGGCTCCACCGCATGAAGGATGCCAACGCCCGGATCACCCGGTGGTATCTGGCGTTGCAGCCCTTTAAGTTCAAGGTGATCCATAGGCCGGGGGCACAGATGGCGGTGGCCGATTTCCTCTCTCGCTCGCGAGGGGGGGAGTTGGCTCGGCCGGACGGCTCCCCGGCCTCGAACGGGCGGTGGGGGTGTGTGGCGGAGGCGTGGCCCCGGGCGCAGCTGCAGGGGAGGAGTGGAGCAGAAGGCTCAACAGGGCGGCGCTGCGAGGCCGGTAAGAACAGCTGATGGTGTTTATGTACTGATGATGGTCTCCCTCCGCTGTGTTTTTATAGTGAGACGGGGAGGAGCGGCCAGAGAGAGAGATCAGCTGGGCTCGTGAGCTGTCAGGCTGTGCGACTGATTCAGCTGTCAAAACAAACACGTCAATAAATGTGGAAATTGGCAGTACATACCTGCGTGTGCGTGTATTTGTGCCTGGTGTACTCCACAGATGGATTATCTCAGTTGTTCTCCTGGCTGAAGTTTGGTCCTTTTACAGCATCCTGCCATGCGATTACATTTGTTCCTGACCACCGAGAACACTCACGTTAACTTTTATCGGGTGGAAAAAAAGTTAGCTTGTTTATATTATGCTAACATAGCTGTGTCGCTAGCGGTCACGTAGCACATCATTATATTAGGGGTGCAACGATACAAAAAAATCCACGGTTCGGTTCGGTTCGATACTTTGGTGTCACGGTTCGATATTTTTTCGATACAAAAAAAATGTTCATGCCTTTTTAATTTGTCATTTATTAAAATTATATATATATATTTTAACTCAAAAGTACAGTTTTTAAATTTAATGTTGCTGAAACAACAAAGTAATAAAAAAATTAATCTATCTGATCGAGAAATCACTCATCTTTGGAAAAGAGAGTTTATTACAGAGAAATGGCTCTTTCCAAAATAAAAGCTATACTATACGCTTCTTCTGGGCTATATTCTCAGCAGCATATTTAACATAGCAGGTCCCCATAAGGAGAATCATGTGCTAACGGCTGTCTAAATGACTCGGGTAAAGTTTGTACCATGCGTGCTTGTTGTTTTTGTCTGTTTCCACTTGTCTTTGCACTAGGATGATGTCGGAGTAAATGTGCAGTCATATTCGTTGTGTTCCCACTAGTGCTGTCAGCGTTAATCTCGTTGAAATGACGTTAACGCCACAACACGGCAAATCTCCGTTAACGAGCTACCGCAGATCACCCCGTGCGTGGGGCTGGACGGTGTCAGCTCGTTAACGAGCATTGCGTGGCACATCCAACATACTGTTTTACTTTAGTCCATGACGCACTTACCTTCAGGGTCATACGTCACATGAAAACCAAAATAGTTCCAAACGCCAGATCTGAATTAGGGTGGGGGAGGCTCAATTTGCCATGTTGCAAGGAGAGCTTAACTTCTGTCTCGCTAGCTTGCCCTGCGCTCAGTGAATCTGCCTTCGACTACTCCGCCTAGGCTGCACTGTCGAGCGCAGATCCACTGAGCGCTCAACACAGACAGCATCGTCAGAAGGAAAGTTGATCAAATAGATTAAAAATTTTGTATTGTTCGATACATATGCGTACCGAACCGAAAGCACTGTATCGAACGGTTCAATATCGATACGAGTATCGTTGCACCCCTACATTATATACCAACTAGCCAAACTTCAGTAACCCTACAAACGTCACTGCTGTTTAGTTTTCCGTCTTCATTTATGTTGGAAGTGATAGCAGAGCTGTACGTTTTAATTTGTTTCCAAAACCCCGCAGCCAGGACATGCTATATTGTATTAGATTGAAGCTAGCGAGCTAACTTTCTGTTAACTTCTAACTCCGTTAAATGTCATAAATACCGTTTTCATGGATGCCTGGATGTTAAACTCAATTGTTACACCTGGTAGAGCAGAACGCTGATCATTTTATTAAAGATGAAAGACTTTAGACAGTTTTTCAACTCTCAGTAATGCCATAGTGATCGTTTGATATATGGACCTGCAACGGAGTTTAGACCCAGACACGGCTAGTGACGTCAGACTTAACGACCGGATAGTACAGTTATATGAAATAACAGTATTCATTCTCACATGAGGCACAGTGACATAAAGTGCCATGATAACACAGGTGTTAATTTAACATGTGAAGTCAAACACTTTGTTTCACAGACAAATACAAAACATATTTTCACCTGTATTATCATTAACTTCATACAATTCTAGTATATTATTTTCTTTGTAGTAATCTCTAGATCAATCATGTACAAAGACTGTGTGTGAATTTGCAAAGGCACACACACACACACATGCCCACATTATGAGGCTTTGATGTAAGCCATCCCCGTAATGATCAGGGCTTAGTTCATCTCATTTCCTTGATTGAAGCTGTACAGCAGCATAAATAATTCATTCTCATGTATATTGCAGTGTTTCAAATCATGTTTTTAGATTTCAGTTTGATCAGTCAATTCAGAACACATGTACACCTTTGCCAAGCTGTCTGCCCTTAATTATTCTATTTTAGATCTGTCTGTAAGACAGGTGAACATCTGACTCCAAAGATCAGATAAAGCATATGATGAGACTAATAACTAAAATGAGCAGATATCCTGGCGCAGACATAATATTTCAACAGCTGTTGTCCATAAGTTCATCTATTACATTTTTGTTACCAGTCACTTTGACACATTTCTCAGGTTACAGTTTAATTTCTCTGTTCTTTAAGAATTATTTTTACTTGGCTGGCAGCTATTGTGTCGAAAGGTCTGGTGGATCACGGCTGAGAAACTTCACACTGTGTTGATGTATTATGCTACTGGTTTGCACGAATTACAACACTAATGTGCTGATGAGAAAAAAAACCTAAAATCGTTAAAAAAAGATTTCATACGTTGTTTTATATTTGTTTTAAAATGCTAAAATGTACATCATCCTTTACCTATATTTGTGGGACCTTTCATTTGTTTTAATTGTTGTTCCCTCATTAGATTCATGTTATGATGTGTTTTATATCTCTTTGCACATTTTTTTATCACATGCTTGTAATACTCGGCAGTTGTTCCACTGAATTTCACACAAAAGCCTTTTAAAGCCACCGAGTGCTTCACAGTGAATAAACTGCTAATACTGTCATTGTCACTTGGCAAAACCCCCTTCAACCTAAACCCGGGCCTTTTAGCCACCCACAAATGCTTTCACAGCAGCACAATTATACAAGGTGACATTCTAAGTTAATATTCAGTCACACAAACAGACCCTGACCCTGTTTCTATCTTAGGTGAAGCAATGTTACATCAAAGCTTTTGATTTCGTTTATATCATGCTCAGGAGATACTTTGTCCATATAACATCTTTATTCGGAAAGTAAACTATGTCTGGTCACTGTTTAATGGCCAAGCAATCTTTATATGATGAAACGTAATTTTGTAATTTGTTCGATCTGTGTTTAATCTACTGAGTCTTAAAAGGAAGAGAAGCATTCTTTATTCTTCTAAAGATTTTCACCTCACATACCACATTATGCAATTTTAATGGTCTTTTTGTTTTTCCTGAAAAGCTGCGTGTTAACAAGGTTTGGATGGGTCCATCTGTTCCAGGTAGCACTTATGAAAAGGGAAACTGAGAGAATATCAAAGCTTACTGTTGGTTTTACCCTTCGCAAAAAGTTTACTTCGTATGATTCTACATCAATTATACAAAAGGACATAGGTGTTGAAAGCTAAATGTGTCACCGAGTACACTGCAGCTAGGCTTGTTTGTTTGCTTGGCTGGAATGCTGTCAATTAGACAAACAAGACTCACGCTGCTTTTCTGCAGGGAAGTGGCAGGTTTCTGTAGAGCTTCTGGTGTAGTGTTTCTGTATGTGTGTGGTACCACATGGCTCTGCGCAAGTTGTAGGGGGCAGAGTGGTCATTCTGTCACCACAGATGGACAGGAAAAGCCCCGGGGGCATCTAAAAAGCCACAGGCAATGTAGTTTGCATACTGTGTGTGTGCATGTGTTGGTGTGTGTGACATTTATTAGAGGTAGTATTCTAGTATTTTTGTCCAAGTGCGTTTAAACACCACAAACATGTAGCTGACAGAAGCAGTACAACCCTCCTCACGCAACAAATGCCATCGCTTTCTGTTTCAGTTGCCCTCTGAATCCTCAGATCAGTCCCACTTCCACACATGAACCCATACAAATGCGCACATGTGCAGTCAATATGGCCACACAGAAACCAAAATCTCTGCTACAAGATTATATTTGGAAAGCCCAGTTTTGTATCACTTGTTCTAATGGTCTTTTCAAATTTCCTTTGCTGTGCTGCATTTGCTATAACACACAATCTTCCAGAAGTAGTGTTTATAATAAATGACAGGGAAAGCAGCATGCAATATTAATGACAGGGCCATCCCAATCCTTTTTTCTCCTTTGTCATTTTTTCCCCTCTGAATTCAAAAGTATTTAAAGGATAAATGTTTAAACTATAATTAGTCTTTTTTTATATATATTTCTGATGGGTGTAATAAGTTCATCTCAATCAGTGGCTTCTCCAAATACAGTGCAGACATTTGCTTGCCAGTCGGGTCTCACAGCTTGTAATGAATTAATAAAAACTCCACACTGAGTGGAATATTCACAACACACTCCTGATTAGGGATGTCACACCCAACATAGCCTTAAAGTTTGCTCTAGTTCAGACTGTATCCATCAGTTATTGTTCCATACAGACCAATGTGGTCATGTTTATGGAATTTGTTGTAACTGTATTTCAATGCAATTTACTCTCTTCCTGCCCACATATGTTGAATTCATATTTCATATAACGCTTTGTTTTATCAAATTAACAGATTTTTTTAAAGCAACTGAAATTCTAGGCAAAAAAAAAAAAATCAGTGCAATTTTTGCTCTTCTGATCTGAGCTATTACCAGTTCAAGGTTCTTGAAGATTTGTGTAGCCATGCGCACGGAACTAGAATCAGAAGATGTTATTAAACCCCGAGGAAATTATGTGGTCACAGTTGCTGCAAGATAGTAAGAACAACAGCAAACAAGTCTGTGGTGAGCACATAGAAGTAGCTGCTGTTTTTAAACAATTTCCCAGTTAGCATGCACTGTTGGTACCCCTATAGAGTCGTGGCTGCAGAGGGCACACAGATGTCTACATGGTACCACGTGGTCACGCTGTGATGTTAAAACTTGTTTCACTTGGACCTAAGCAGACCCTGAAATAAAAACCAGAATCACATTTAAAAATGATTGTCTTAAAATCCTTATTTGCATCTCATAAAGTAGCAACCTCTCACGTCAGTGACGCACCACAGTCTACTGTTGCATACTATACTACTTTCAGTCTGATCTGATGACTCCCTGTGCAGAAAAAAAGTAAAAAAGTGCTTTTTAGCTATGAAGAAGCTGCACTCACTGTTTAGAGCATCAAAAGAGTTGAAATATTTATGCAAGTCAGTTTTAAAATGCTGCAATATATGTTCCAATTCAGTGCCAACCTTGAAGCACTCTAGACCTCTTTACTTTTTATGATGGCTCACCTTGCTAAGAGGCACACTATTGACATGGAAATTACAAAAGCTCTGAAAAAAGGTTTACCTTCACTGAAACACCTCTTTCTTCTTTTTCTTTGTAGCTTTGCTTGAAAGCCCTGATAACTGTGGTTAGAGAATGTACATGTTATAATGAAGTCTTTATGTGCCATTTACAAAGTCTCTTAACATAAAAAAGTAATAAATAATTGGAAATTTCTATCAGTCAAACAGACGTGAAGGTATAGATGCTTACAAAATCATATCTGATCAATTATATGCATGTTTTGAAACGGTGAAATGTGTTTTATTGAATACAACTGGCTGCATATAGGGTCATATGATCAAGATACTGACATTTAGCTACCTCTAATACACATAAAATAATTATGTGTACGAATGATGTTCAAATTATTTTGTATGATTTAGACTTGAACTGAGTTGAATCAAGTTATGAACACTTCTCTAAAATGTTATTGCTGTATTGAAACTGAGATAAAGGCTAAAACAAATTCCTCATAAAAACATTTGAATGTAACACCATATTAGATGTGAAAGAAAAAGCAAGCCATGAAAAATAATATTAAATTACAATGTCCCATGCTATATTATTGTTATTTCACAGGTTTTCACTGTTAAAACTGTGTTTTGTTCTGTTGGGCTAACAACCACTGGTTCAGGTCAAATGATGAGGGCTGCAGTCACTTCAGGTGGTAGGAGGTTACCTGGTTTATTTCCATCATTCTAGGTCAAATTATATGTCATTATTATCAATGCAATACATTACAGTACAACAACTACACCTAAACGAAATGCTTTATGGAAACCAAAAGCACAGAAACTGATCAAAATGGCTTTTTACGCCAAGACAAATCGAGCATAATGTTCCAGTTACATTATATGTTTGGTTTTGCATTATACGTATTTGCAGTTCAACCTCTTAGAAGAATGTGGGATTTATAATGTCAAGATGACTTTATGAATGTTTGCAAACTTTATAGCTTTCAATGGTATATAAGCCACGTGAACACATAAATGCATAAAGTCTATGTTAGTGTAGGAATGGGGACTGAGAAGTCAAAAGACCATTCACTAAAGAAAATCCTTATCTGAATTGGTAAGTTTTCCTATAACAGATGTGGCAACAGATGTGAGACTGGTTCATTAAAGCTAAAAATCAGAAAGCAGGTATAGGCAGTAATTCATTAATTACAAAGTAGATATAATTGTGGTGGATATCCATCCGATTTTATTTTGATGTATCCATGAACATGCAAACCAGTGAACTCAATCAAACTGAGTAAAAGAAGAAAAAAGCACAGGCTCTGTGTGCTCAAGTCAAACAAAAGCTACACATGCATTGACAAGAGTTTGTTTTGGGGTTGTTTTTTTAAATCTAGTGTGTTAATACTTTTTTTTTGAGGAAATAGAATTCTTGCTGACAAATGAACTCTATTTGTCCTTTATGCTCCTTAATAAGCCACAATTTCCTTACAATTCTTCATTCTGAATGATAGCAATCTATGCAAACTCAATCCCAATTTTAATGTCAGCTGTGTAGCAGGAGACTATTATTACCATATTATTGCAACAAAGAAAAAAGAATTAACCACTACTGTCAACTATATTTATCAAAAATGATGCTATTCTGCTATACAGCCCAGCCAAGAAGTCACAGTCAGCGTTAGAATACTATGCATCCAATCAAGAAATCATTGTGTCTTTACTTCTTTCATCTAAAGTAATCAATTTAGCACACTGTGCCTTTTTGACATGCTGCAGTAAAAGCTCACAAAACGCCTGTGTTAGTAAAAAACAAAGATTCATAAGAAGGTTTATAAAAGAGAAGCATTCATGTAAATTAGCAGTTAAAATCAAATTACTGGAAGAAAAGCTATTCTTTAGTAGCGTGCGAACTTGCATGCTTATTTCATTGTATACAATTAAAAGTAGGATTTTTGTCAGTAAGCAGCTCTTTAAATTTCTCAGGAAGTGCAGGTTAATGACTGTTCACAGGAATTTTGAGGCAGCATAGAAAACTTCCAAGAACTGGCAAGTACTGAAATGACATTGGGAGTAATGGCGTTTTACAAACCTGTAAAACTTGGCAGTTCACCCCCGGTCCCTAGGCCAAAGAGAAGCTTTAACATGTAAATCGTAATGCTGTGAGCTATGCATGTGCAAATGAGGAGAGTAGGGGTCCTGCTCCAGAAAAAAAGCCTTTTTCTAAAATATATTAACTCCATTTTAAGTTCTTCTCTCGAATAAAGATTAATGATTAGTATAATTATAAACTTTGAAATTAGAAGCAAAGATGCAATAACCTAATTGCAGGAAATTGTATTTATATACTGACTTCCCAGTGTTGCTGACCTAATAGCTACTGTATACTGTAGCCACAAAATGACTTAAGTGCACACATGTGAATGGCCATGGAAAAGTGAGTTCCTGTGATAAACCCTTCCCTTTATATCCTTGAGACTGACAGTGGAGCACTCCTGCCATCTCTCTGCCTTTTTTTCCCACAGGACCCTGAGCAACGCAAAAGTCACCAGCTCCCCAGAGAGCATTTCTCACAACTTTGCAAACACCCTGTGTTTTGATGTGTCTGTTTTTTGATGACGCAGTACGTTTCAATGATCAAGGGCAGTGCAAAGGGGGACAGTAAAGGTGAGAAGATAAGCACAAACACACACACACACACACATGCGCACGCACACACGTACACCCCCACTTTGAGCTGTTTGCCAGAACACCTGCGTGTTTGAAAACGAAAGCAACATAAAGCATCTCCCTTTTTTTCATTCTGCAGCCATGAGGTGACACGCCATTGTTTTCCTCTGTATTCCTCCCTTGTGAATTTTGATTCCTGCCAGACAAAGAATGGGCCTATTGAAGTACTCTTTGAGAGGAGCCATTAGATACCGAGCTGGTCATCACTCTGCTGTGAAAGGCATTCTACTGATGTGCTGTCCTTCATACAAGTAAACTTTTTAAAATATACACATGCATTTTGGTGCCAGCAGCATGCAAATCCAACTTCAACAGGATGTAAAACCTTCAATTTACCTGAGATAAACACAGCATTTATAGTTTTGTTTCTAATGTAATTTCAAATTTATATAATCTATCTATCTATCTATCTATCTATAATAAACTGATAAAGACTTGTGTGAAGATAAACAAGTGCGGATAGTTTAAAATCCTCCCGAAATGTTTTGGATCAATAAAATTCAGTGCGTAAAATAATTCTGATCATTTGGTATGGGAACACCATCTTCCTTCATCAATAACAAACCAACAAACAAGGATTTCCTCTCTTTGTTGTTTGTGTACTGTGTGTTTGAATGTGCACATGTATGAGAGCAAATCCATCAGTGTAAACATATTGACCTGACAGTGGGAGGTCTGGTTCATAGTGTTACTCTGCCAACGGTGCTGAGTTCCAAATTAATCACACATGATGAGATGATTAATCTGGTTTATGTCCCTCTATCTGTCCACTGTACCCATCCATCTGTCCTCCTCTCTTTCTCTCTGCTGAGCAGTGAAGGCTTTCTGCTGGGTGCACAGCCCAGCCTAATACCACTGACAGGGCTGTTCTATACTAACATAAAAGGCGTAGGAAGGGGTCAGCTTAAGCTTATATGTCACACATTAAGCTTAAGCTGCACATTTTTATTGCCGTATCTTGACAGTGATATAATAGTGGATAAGTTTGATATTTTGCTGCTATATTTTTTAAAGTTTGTTACAGCATTAAACAATGAGAGAATACAATTATAAATGCATTTTAATATGCATGTATTAAATTAGACATACCAAGCTGTTAATTCACAAAAAAAAAGATTTTATCTCACGGCTGGCTATGATTTTAAAAAAAGTTGAAAAAAGTAAACAATTTATCTGCAAAGGATTTAATGCCTGTCTAGAAATCTCATGACCTTAATAATCTAATCTTTAGGTCTAGCTTTTAAAAATTTGCATTTAACACCAATACTCTACTATGATGCTATGAAAAACGACAGTGTAGAGCAAATAGTGAGAATCAAACAAAATGTTGCCTCAGTACCAGTCATGCAGCACAGTGTGGTGTTATTTGATCCCTGTATTGCCACTGCCAGCTCCCGTTTCTCTCCAAGGTGCTGAAACATTCAGACGTTTTCTGTCTCTCTGCCTGTGACTAAGTATGTGTCTACTTAACAGTATTGGTAAAGTGTCCCTTTAGTTTCCACTCCTTAAGGTGCCAAAACAACCAAACCCAGTCTGTTCTGTGTCTCACTCCAAGGCGCTGAAACATTTTTTCAGGGTAATTCCTTTTTGCCAAAATGACCAAATCAAATCAAATCAAATCACTTTTTATTGTCACATCACATGTGCAGGCACACTGGCACAGCACATGCGAGTGAAATTCTTGTGTGCGAGCCCCACAAGCAACAGAGATGTGCAAACACAACAACACAAACGAGCAAAATACAAGAATGGCCAACCTGAAACTAATAAATATATGTACAATATATAATAGTGTATGCATTTCTGGATGTGTATACTAAATATTTTCCTACGTGTGTGTGTGTGTGTGTGTGTGTGTGTGTGTGTGTGTGTGTATACACATTTTTACAAATTAAATAGTAAAAAAATAAAATAATAATAATAATAATAATAATAATAAAATATATAAAATATACAGAGTTGAATATGTGCAAAACAAGTGGCATTTATATACAGTGTGGAGTGCATAATGTTGAAGCATAACAAGCATATGGTATTAACAAAAAATAGCACACCATATCTACTACCAAGTAATTACCCTAGATTTTTTTTTTGGAAACCTGCTTTTTCTGCTCCCCCCCCCCCCCCCCCCCCCGCTCATTATTCAGCCAAAGAAGTAGAAGCTCCTGGGGCAAATTGACAAGTCAAGAAAAAGAGTAGCAAAAACAGCTTTTCTTGTAAACCCTCTCCTGAATTTGGCATAATTGATGATATATGTGATGCTTGTTTCATTGTAGGCTGGATGATTTTTGGTGTTACCGTACAAAACAACATGAATTAAAATGCTAGTTCACAGCTTTGACACCACCAACAGGTGAAATGAATACCAATGTCTGTCTCATTACAGCACAACCTTGGGAACATCGTACGGTTCAAGAATGGCTTGAGGTCACTGACCTTGGATCTAAATGCCCAAGATCCCAATTTAAGTGAACCTCTCACAGGATCCACCAAAAAGGCATGATCCACTGATGTCTAACCTCACACTCTACAGAACTCACAGTTATGGCAGCACAAAACACACCTACACAATAGTGGTGTTTTTAATGTTGTTAGAGGTGTCTAATTTCTGTGACACTTTTTGCTGTATTAGAATTGAGGAAAAATTGATTAACCATAATCCAACTGCTATGGAATTGATTCAGAGGTATTTTTCAGAAGGTTGTTTGTGAGCATTGCTCCCTCTCACACCTATGGCATCACCGGTGCTTTTAAGCAAGCTCAAGTACTATAAGCTAGGGGCCACACCTCTTTGAAGTTCATGCCTCAATCCCAGAATATCTCTGGGTGGTGGTGCCGTGGTCAGGGACTTCTCTCTGCTCCGCCTGCAGCTGCACAATCTCTCATCTTCCAGTTTGAGTTCTTTCATCTTTGTTTTTGAATGCTGTTTACGCACATTTCATATCAACATGTTTCTTTTCAAAACACACTGACAACCCACAAATCAACTCTACCTCATATTTTACAAGGCTTTGGACAAAAATACTGGCACCTAATTGAAAAAACAAAACAAAACACATATTCTTGTGTGTATAAAAATTTAACTCAATTGCATTTTATTGCGTGTGTTACATTGAGTGTAAAATTCTTCTTAAAAGATATAAAAGAAATATTTCAACTATATTATATATTTCTACTTTATACTAAAGTGACAGAGCATGAGAAAAAAAACGTATTTTATGTAAGGTTCATATGTATTTGAACACTGAAACCAGTTTTGTTTTTAATTTTGTTTTGTTTTGCCCATTTACTGAAACGTATTCCAATTGCGCATGCTTATAATGTGTAGACTCAACTTGAGGGTATCCACATTCAAATTGGATGAAGGGTTTAGGAGTTTCAGCTCCTTAGCATGTGCCACCTTCTTTTTAAAGGGACCACAAGTAATTGGACATTTGTGAATAGACACCGTGTGGTCAAAGGAGACCTGAGTGTCCACAGAAGACAACAGTGGTGGATGATCGCAGAATCGTTTCCATGGTGATGAGAAACCTCTTCACAACAGCCAACCAAGTGAACAACGCTTTTCAGGAGGTGAATGGGGAATGAATGCATCCAGAAAATCACCAACTCATACATGCAGATCACCTCAACACACTCTCACACTATTGTGCAGCTCAAACCAGGGGTGCATAAATAATCACAGTTATATCACAATTAAGTAATAATTCATACTTATACTATAGATATATATAGAATATATTATAGAATAACTAAAAATATTCTTTGGACAGATGAAACCGAGATCAACCTCTACCACAATGATGCAAAGAAAAAAGTATGGAGAAGGTTATCCAAGGCATACAACATCATCTGTAAAACACTGCTGAGGCAATGTGGGCGTGCATGGCTGCCAGTGGCACTGGGACACTAGAGTTTATTAATGATGTGGCACAGGACAGAACAAAAGCAGCTGAATGACTTCTGAGGTGTTCAGAGAAATACTGTTTACTCAAATCCAGCTAAATGCAGTCAAATTGATATGGTGGCATTTCATAACACAGATGGACAATGACCCAAGACATACAAGCAATGAAGTGGAATATTCTCCTCACATTTTGATTCAATCTTTTTGTTAAACCCACTGAATTAAAGTCTGCACTTCAACTCCATCTGAGTTGTTTCATTTCGAATTCATTGCATTAATGTACAGAACAAATTTTTTTAAAAAGTATATTTATTTCTGTCCAAATATTTATGGACCTGACTGTATCTGTAACTCAAAGTTTGTTTCAAAGAATGAAGCTTAAGAAAAGTAGCATTGCTTCAGCACTCATTACACTTATTATAGTGTGTGCGTGTTCTTTGTGTGACTCCAGCCGTTGCAATAATATTCATAAGACAAACGATGACAATCATAATTTAATACAAATTAAGGCTGTCTTAACAACAATTCCAGTCTGCATTACTACAGGTTTTGTTAATAAAAAAGCAGAGAGTGTGCAGTGGAATATTAAACTATTCTTCAAGGATTTGTCTTTCTTTTCTCCTTTCTTTACTTCTTTTGAAATGAAGTATGAATCAAGATGAGACCAAGTTATATTTTTGCTAATTTCAAAGGCTCAAGATTTGGAATGTTTACATGGGGATTTGAATCTTTGTAATTTTACTTGGACATAAATCAATGGATTTTGAATGGCAGATGGCATAACTGTAACAAAATAAAAGTTGCCAATCTTTTATATGGCCCACTTGGGAAATAAAGACTTTGAAAATATATTTGTTCCTTTTCTTTTTTTTGAGACTATTTGTTGGTGTTTGTCTGGATGTCTGTGTGTGTGCGCGCGTGTGTGTGTGTGTAGGTGTGTGTGTGTGTGTGTGTGTGTGTGTGTTATGGAGAGAGAGAAAGAGAGTATGTAATGCATGCTCAAGGACAAGTGTAACTAAATATTCAGGTTCATGTGCTTCGGTATTTCGTACACTTCTATCTGTTTCTTAAGAGGTGATAAGAGATCATGGAAAGTCAACAGTGAACAATTCAGTACAATCTTATTTATGTAGGGCCAAATTTATGACAACAGTTGACTAAAGGTGCTTTGTACTCACAATATTAGAAAGAAACCGGAACAATTAGACAATCCCTTATGAGTAAGCAATTGGTGACAGTGGGAAGGACAAAGTCAATTTTAACAGAAAGAAACTTCAGTCAGTCAGAGGGATAGCCATCTGCCATGACTGGTTAGCAGTCAGGGGAAAGAGAAAAGAGCAGAAAGAGACAGGACAAAGGCAAAATATAGGAGAGAGAGCTAGAGTTGTATAATTTCTGTGTATAACACACAGAAAGTGAAAGGTGATGAGTGAAGCAGAAATGCTAAATGCATCATGGGATGCCCCCCAGCAGCAAAAGCCTATTGCAGCAAAACTAAGAGATGGTTCAGGGTCACCTGATCCAGCCCTTTCTGTAGGCTTTATTAAACAGACAGGTTTTGAGCCTAATCTCAAAGGTAGGGAATGTGTCTGTCTACCGAATCCAAAGTGGGAGCTGGTTCCACAGACGTGAAGCCTGATAGCTAAATCTCTGCTTCCCTTTCTACTTTTGAAAACTCTGGGAGCCACAAGTAAGTCTGAGAGTGAAGTGCTTTGTTATGATAACAGGAAATAATGAGGTCTTTTAGATATGACTGGACCTGAGTATTTGACATTTTGTGTGAGGAAATAATTTTAAATTAGGTTCTGAATTTCACAGGAAACGAACCAAGGATAAGAAGCTAATACGGGAGAAATATGCTGTCCCTTTCTAGACCCAGTTAGTACTCTAGCTAGATCATCTGAAGGCTGGATTACATACTGGATTACAACAGTCCAGCCTAGAAGTAATAAATCCATGAACTAGTTTTTCAGCACTCTGAAAAGGGATCTTTGTAGTTTTTGTGATATTTTGCAAAAGAGTGAAGAGTGTCTCACATGTACATGGTGAAGGACATATCCTGATCAAAAATGACTCCAAGATTCCTCACAGTGTTACTGGACGCATGCCTGTAGTTGAAGTAGTTGATTTGTATCATCTGGCTTAAAGCGGATAAATAAAGCAGGCTATCATCTATATAGCACTGCAAATTCATGCAATGTTTTCTAATAACATTGCCAAAGGGAAACATGTATAATGAAAAAAGTGAACCTGTGGAACTACATGTCTAACCTTTGTGTGTGAAGACTCCCTGTTTAACTTCCACAAATTGAAATCTCTTGTAAAGATGTATTTTAAACACTTCAGTGCAATTACTGTAACAGCAATAACGTGTTCTACTCTCTTTAGTTGAATATGTGTGGTTATTGCTATCAAGGTCTGACAGGACAGGCACAGAGATGCGTACACTGTTAGAGGCAATTATCAAGATCATTCATAAGCTACACTGCTGCTTTTTCACTATGATGCACTCTAAATCCTGACTGCAACTCCAAACCATTGATTGCAAAGCATTCCGCAACTGTTTGACAACTAATCTTTCAAGAATGATCTTATTTAGCTGAATTAGGTAAGGATATTTAAATCTTAAAACCCCACAGCTGCTAACAAAAATACCTTGATCATATTTAATATTTAAGCAATAATTAATGGTGAAACTTGAGCAGTCTTGTAGGAATGAGCTCTAAAAGACACATCGATGGTTTAGAGGATGACATTATTGAAACTAATTCAGAGATATCAATAGGGCAGAAAGAGTCCAGAAAATAAATATCAGCAGTTATTATAATTCTTAATACTTAATGGCACATCTGTGCTACAGCTGTGAATATTTTTTTCTCAAATGGTTTAAAAATTTATTTGTAAAGAAATTCTGTGTAAAGTCATAGCTAGTTAAGGTTAAAGGAATCTGTCAGTCTGGTTACACCGCTGAAAAGAAACCTGAGGTTGTTCCTGTTTTCCTTTATCAGTGATGCAGGATGTCCTACCTTAATGGAGGGCTATTTTATTATTTTATTATACAGTAACAAGCTCTTTTTCCAGACCAAACAGGCATATTCTAAATAAGCGTTAAGAGTTATCTGCTTTAAGTTGGCTGCTTGAGGGTTATACCATGGCATTTCTGATTTGTTGTCTTCTTTTTAAGTTGAGGCATAGTATCCAGGATTCTAGCTAGTGAGGATGTAACATTGAAGACAATTGACCTTTGTGGGAACTGAATTTAAGTAGCTGTTCTGCATTGTAGCACACAGCATTGAAAAGGCGATGGAATCACTTTCTTAAACTTACAGCATTTTTTTAGAAAGTATGATGAAATTTATTGTCCATTTTCTGCACAATTTATTTTAATAAAAATAAATTGGTCAAATAAAGGAGAATTTGTGGGAAATACTACGGAGCCCCGCAGGGGACATGGGTGAAAAAAAAATTAGGGAGAAAAAAAAAATTAGGGAGAAAAAAAAAAAATTAAGACGGACTTAGCCGCATTCTTCGGAGGCCGCCAGCTCGAAGCCGACCGGGAGGTCGAGGCACGATGTGCCGGGAAAGCGGTGGTCCTCCCGGCTGTAGTAGGTCTCGACCTCCCGTTAGCTTCGAGCTAGTGGGTGTCAGATCTCCAAAAACGTCGGAGCACTTTTGCAGATATGTGATGTGTTGTAAACCGAGCAGGTATCTGACGTTTACACAACTACATTCACGCCTCAAAATATCTTAAAAGTGTATTTTGTGACCCAGAAAGAGTAATATTACAACTAAGTAGCTGCCGCCATTGTTGGAGTTTTGCGAGGCTGGCGGCCTCCGAAGAATGCGGCTAAAACTTTTGCGAGATCTCGCAATACTTTTGCGAGATCTCGCAAAAGTCCGTCTTAATTTTTTTTTTTCTCCCTAATTTTTTTTTTTCTCCCTAATTTTTTTTTTCTCCCTCATTTTTTTTTCTCCCTCATTTTTTTTTCTCCCTAATTTTTTTTTTCTCCCTCATTTTTTTTTCTCCCTAATTTTTTTTTTTCTCCCTAATTTTTTTTTTCTCCCTCATTTTTTTTTCTCCCATGTCCCCTGCGGGGCTCCATAAAATACCATTAAGTTCAAGTCAGGTCAAGTCAGCTTTATTTGCATAGCACATCTTATGTGTGTGTGTGTGTGTGTGTGTGTGTGTGTGTGTGTGTGTGTGTGTGTGTGTGTGTGTATATTTTTTTTTTTTTTTTTTTTTTTTCCCAGTTGAGGGTATTATATTCTTTCCTTGTGAATTTGTTAACTGATTTTAAATTTGTTTATTGATGGCCTAGGAGCAGACACAGTCTCCGTGGAATGGAGTTTTGGGGGGATGACAAGAGGAGAGAAACTGAACAGATGTTTGGAAGACTCCAACCCAACTTTTCCCAACTTTGATGTGGGTGACTGTAGCATATACCAGTGCACGCCAGGAATGCCTTACCCAGGCAATCACAGCCTGGAATGTCCACAAGCGACTGACTGTCAGCAGCAAAGACATGCATGACAAGTGAATCATCCCTGCATGGATGCTCCTTTAGTTCCTTATGGTTGATTTAAAAGTAAAATTCAGAATATTAAACAGCTAAACTGCGTGTTGAAATATACCACTCTAAAAATGTACAGTACCAATTAGTCATTGCTTCACAGTATCTCTCTGAATTACATTAAGGAGACGTAAAGAAAATCTGTTTGAGAACTTTGCAGATGGTTGTAAATATGCGATATCTCACAATGCAACATAACTTTTATAATAATACAAAACTTAGTGATTATATAAAATGCATAGCACACTGCATATGGTGCATCCTCCACACTCATTTTCTAGCATAGCATTACTACATTGCACCATCCACCATTCCCTTGTTTGAGAAACGTAAGGGATGTCATCATTTCTTGCTCTGTGTGATGTCTCTTTCAACTGAACTTCACATTTTAGGCCTGCAGGTCACTGACTGAAGCCTTAATATCAGTAAATGCTTATACATTCAATATTATTTAAAAATAAACCTAGTTAAATCATAATATGAAGTTTATCAAAATTACAAGCCATCTGTGATTAATATGAAACTGTATTTTACAACATTGTCAAGATGACTGATTGTGAAAACCAAGACAAAGCAATTAAATGTGTCTGGTATCAGGGGACTGGAACACACTCCTCTAACCTTTTATTATATTGCTTCTGTCAAAGTACATACATTAACATGAATGCTTCTGATGTAATTAACTTTTCTATTAGCAGACTGGCCTCAGAGGCAGCATACGCCACATTTTAAAAAGGAGTTGTTCATTCAGAGTGTGCCGTTTCAGATGACTCATTAATGATCCGGACCTAATTGAAATGCAGGAGGACTTTTGGTGATCTTTCCAAAATTCTAATGCCTTCACCCTAGTGCAGCAGACTTCTAATTTTTGAGCAAAAAACAAAACAACATAGTAGCTATTTAATCATAGTAAACGTGTCGAAACCAGGTCAAAATAAAACCACTAACCTGGCTGAATTGAGTCTTTCTTTTTAACACTGGACACAAGGTAATGTATTTGGATTGTAATTTTCTTCAGGTTTTCTGCCCTTATTTAAACGTCAGCACATACCTACTAATGCATGTTTTACAATATGCAGTTCATTTAATGTTTGTCAAGATTTAATAGCTTCATTGCAGAGCAGTGCAGACAGACAGGTATGGATGCAAACAACAATGTAGCCCAGGACACATAGACTGTACAGGGATTTAAATAAGTATTATAAATTAATCACCTAATTATTATTAAAAATATCTGCCAATGACTTTGTGCACAATTTAAGGCTGATTGTTCTGAAATCGTTGTCAGTGTTGTGTATCCTGTAGTTTGGTTTTTTGTTTGTGTTTAACCCTTTTCTTACACCCCACTTGCAGAGTTACTTTTCCACTCAGTTTTGTTTGTACAAGCAGTCCATATGCCTGGGTGCTGACTTTATACACATGTGGCCATGAAAGTGATAGGAACACTTGAATTTAATGATTTGAAAGAGTAAGTGAATAATTTTGGCAGTATAGAGTTGGTATAGTTTTTCCATCTCAGGATCCTGTTGGACACAAGGAGAATGAAACAAGTAATAAGGATTGATATGCACTAAATACATTTATAAAGGTATTTCTTTAAAAGAACTTGGTTGAATTGTATTATTTTATGTTATTTTAAAATATCTTGATATGAAGATATATGTTGTCTTCAAAGGTACATTACAATATACAGATCTCAATAATATTTTTGTCTGATATTTATTCATAAATTGTTAACATGTGTCTCCTTTCATACTGACAAATATAGAATATGTGAGATATAATCTCTCCAGCGTGTCCTGGGTCTGCCCCGGGGCCTCCTCCCGTTGGGACAAGCCCGGAACACCTCACACAGGAGGCGCCCAGGAGGCATCCTTGTCAGATGCCCGAACCACCTCAGCTGACTCCTTTCGATGTGGAGGAGCAGCAGCTCTACTCTGAGCCCCTCCCGGATGGCTGAACTTCTCACCCTATCTCTAAAGGAGAGGCCAGCCACCCTTCGGAGGAAGCTCACTTCCGCTGCTTGTATCTGCGATTTCGTTCTTTCGGTCACTACACTACCCAAAGCTCGTGGCCATAGGTGAGGGTATTATAATATATCATTGCGGCCGCAGCACCAATCCGTCTGTCAATCTCCGGCTCCCTTCTCCCATTACTCGCGAACAAGACCCCGAGATACTTGAACTCCTCCACCTGGGGCAGGAACTCATCCCCAACCCGGAGTGGGCACTCCACCCTTTTCCGGCTGAGAACCATGGCCTCAGATTTGGAGGTGCTGATCCTCATTCCTGCTGCTTCACACTCGGCTGCAAACCGTTCCAGTGTGACCTGGAGGCCATCATCCGATGAAGCCAACAGAACCACTACTACTACTAGTACCTATTATATATAAATATCTATAAGTCTTTATGGAAATTTAACCAAGTAGACAAGCCTGAAATCATCAATGTGATACCAATAGAATTCAGCTTTACAAAAGCTCTTAGTATCAGAAAAACAAAGAAGATGGTAGACTTAAGGGCCACACAGAGTGTTGTTATTTAAATTTAGATTTTAAAAAAATAACCGCTACCTGAAATACCTGGTGACAAAACCTCACAACCTTTAGGCACACAGGATGCTTTGGATTGTGGGTCATATCAAGAAAAGCCTTTGCAAGCTCCAGTTTAACATTATGCATATCAGGAAATATAATAAATACTACTGAAGACTTTATTCACACATATACACAAACTCACAAGTGCAAGTAGTCTGCTCCTACTGACATTCACAGATCTGAGCAGTGGAACTGCAGACTGAGCCAGTGCAAACTCTTTAAAAGAGGTTGATCTTGCCACATATCATCTTTAACTGTCTGGCTGGATGCCTATTTGTGGAGCTGGTCATCAGACATTACGTCAGCATTTTTTTATCCCCCCGCTACATAAAACCTCTGTGAAACCACTAGACATCACATGCTACATCCCTACATTTTAGTCCTGGGAAGGGTGTAATTGCATCATAGAATGTCAAATGCAAAATCAATATTTTAGCATTTCTATCACAAATCCAAAGGGCATTGATTATTTAACAAATGTAAAAAAAAAAAAAAACAGAAGGTTTCTCAGACATATAACCTAATTTAGCACTGGTATAGAGGAAGCATGAAGGAAAATGCTCTTTCCCTGTTTGTTTTGTGGACCAACATTTTTTAAAAAAATATTTTTAAAAAATCACAAAAAAACAAAACAACAACAACTAACTAACAAAAAAAAGCCTTAATGAGTAAGTAAGCATTAATTCTGTCATGCAAATTAGTTACCTTCATTTAATTAACTGCATTAAACTTCAAACTTCATGGTGCTCCATGATACTGGCTACCTTGGACAGGTTGCCAGTCCAGAACAGACCAGGATGTTCAGTGGTTGAGTTATTGGATGGATGGCCAAATATTAATTAAAAGTATTATTAGAAAAAAAAACCCTAAACACTCAAGACAAACATTTTAAACATTAACCACCCTTTGGAAGTTCTTTTTTCTTCTTTTGATTGTTTTATTTAAACACAACTGAGTTTTTGTAAAATTGTTTTCTTTGAGCATCTGACAGAAACCAGAATTATTAAATAGGTCTTTGGTATAGCATAAAGCTTTATACACAAGTCAGATGATGTTCATATGGCTGATCAAAGATTACTTTTAGGAGTTCTGAGTAAACAAAATTCCACTGACAGCCTGTGCTTCTGATCCTGCCTGTGCTGTTCAACACCACAAAAGAACGGCTGTGTTTGTGTGGGATCTGTATGTGGGTCTTTGTACTGATATTTCCTTTGTCACATACATGAAGTCAAATCAAGCTTACCTTTTACTAATCCTCACTCAATGGCGCCATAACAAGAGGCTACATGTAGTTGCCGTATTTGTATTTGTTTCTCTATCTAAGTAAAATCCACACACCACTATTGATATCATCAAGTCTTCCACATTCCAGGGTTGTCATCGTTTATCTTCTTTTGTTGGTTTTACCCTGACCACTTGTTTTCCTCCTCTTCTTTCTCTCTTCTTTATAGTGTCCATAATCCTACCTTTGTTGTTGTGATCATGTTTGTATTTCCAACATAATTGGATGAAGGACTGCTGCCTAGCCAAGATTGGCACATCAATTGTTAGCCATCCATCTTTACGGATGACTTTACTGTGCCAGATAACATTCCATCGATGAAAAGAATGGGAAGAAAAGAAAAGGGGCTTCCGGGGAACCGAGGAATTAATTTAAAATCACTGAGCATTTGAGAATGAGTGGCAAGTATTCATGTTGATATAAGTGTTAGTGTGTGAATATCTGAGTGTGTCTCTCTGTGTTTATCATACAAGCCTGTGCATGTTCATAAATTCGCAAACTTTTACTTAATGTTAATATGCTCCGACTTGTTCCCATATATGTTTTTATATATACCAAACTGTTAACATGCAGTTAACAATTTCAGATCTTCTGCATTCATAAAAAATGAATTATCATTAAATGTCAAATTTTCAAGAAGTCATAGTGCAGAGAGGAAGGAAATTTATTAACGGTATGTAGATGAACCCAGCTAATGGAAGCAACACCACATGACCTAAAATTGCAATAATTCACAGTTAGAAATGTCAGTGCCTAAAAGGTACTGCAGTGGCTTAAAGAAGACTGGGAAGAATGCAAATTGGATATTTTTATTTCCCAACTTTTAATAATCTAGAATTGTTCGCCAGTATGAGAGTTTATCAGAGAGAAAACACTGTGATCACAAAGCAGAACTGCTCCATTCTATAAGCCTGGGGCCACTCTGAGCCACTGGGTGGTGCAGTACTTATAACAGCCCATTAGCTGCTGAAAGAATGACTTAACCCAAAAATGACCCAACAGGTCCAGCATTTGTTCACATTAGCAGAAACATTAGTAGAATCACGTTCACTCTTAAAGTCAGTATTTATACTTTGTCTTTCATCTGCTGTCACTTTATCACATTAGATTTTTTCTTCATGGCATTGAAAAAACAAACAAACAAACAAACAAACAAACAAACGGAACATAGGAAATGTATTTCTTGCATTCTTTTATTGTCAGTAGGCCACATATACCTCTGAGAAGCTGGATCACAGGTTCCACATTTCCCCTTGTATCTGAAAGCAAATAATTGAATGTCATCCACCCATTCACACACTGGTGATGGCAGCTACATTGTAGCCACAGCTGCCCTGGGGCGCACTGACAGATGCGAGTCTGCCGGACACTGGCGCCACTGGGCCCTCTGACCACCACCAGCAGCAACAAGTGAAGTGTCTTGCCCAAGGACACAACGACCGAGACTGTCAGAGCCGGGGCTCAAACCGGCAACCTTCCGATTACAAGACGAACTGCCAACTGTTGAGCCACGATCGCCCCAATAATAAAAGAAAGCCCAAACAATCAGACGATCTCCTTTGGACAAGCACATGTGATTTTGGGAAGCAAGAACTCATTTTTAACAGGGAAATATTTTGACCGGAATCAGTCTCAGGTAGTGGCAGTCATCTGACTTCACTAATTGAGGTGGGTGGGGCAGATAGAGAGAGAAATAGAACACAAACTATGGGGGAGATAACAGATAGCAATACTGCATGCCAATAATGCCGTTTTGGCACATAAATGCATGGGAAGTCAACTGAGCACTCAAAGTGCTTTACACAACTTGCCTCATTCACCCATTCACATAAGCAAAATCTGGATTAGAGAAGCTAATGTGCAAAAGATATGATCTCTCTTTCTATTTCCTGTCTGTACTGGGTTGGCTGTGGCTCAGGAGGTAGAGCAGGTCACCTACTAATTGGAAGGTTGGTGGTTTGATTCCAGTCAGCATGCCAAATATCCTTGGGCGAGATGCTAACCCCAAGTGGCCCTTCAGTGCATCCATTGGAGTGTGTTAAATAGAAACCAGTTGCATAGGAAAAGTGCTTGCATGAATGGGTGTGAATGAGGTTGTATAAGAAGGCTTTGAGTGTTCAGTTAAAAGTAGGAAAGCGTTATTTAATTAGCAATCCATTTATCATTTACTCTGATGCTTTGGATCAACTAAAGGTCTTTCAAGTACCTTTGAGAACAACCTGATAATCAGGAACACAAAAGTCCAGCCTAGAAGTAATAAACCCCTGAACTATGTTTTAGCATCCACGCTTAGACATTTCTCATTTTTGTGATATCTGTTTAATGTGCATGCTGAAGGGCATATCCTAGTTATAAATGACTCCAAATTTCCTCATAGTGTTACTGGAGGCCAGGGTAATGCCATCCATAGTAAATACCTGGTTAGAGACCATATTTCTGAGGGGTTTTTTTGCACCACATACAATAACCACATTTCTTTTCAAATGGGCACACTGCTAAAGAACAGAATGATGCAGTAGTTTCTTATGGATGGGAGAAGTTTACCTTCTTGCCATCATTTCATTAAAGCTCTGAAAGAATGTATTTTCATTCTAATGATCTTTCCCAAAACATACAAGCAGTTTAAAGTAAAAAACATAAAAGTCTAAAAGAAGCAGCCTCGCATACATAAGAATGCTTATTTTCTAGGTATAATTTGTCTGACGTATGTCACCAACACTCCTCCAACCATCTTTCATGGACTTACAAGTATATCCACAGGCAAGATGCTATTCAGGAGCACTAACTTGGATGTAGAAAAGGGTACTCATTATTTTGAAATGTGACAAAAGGACATCAGTATGACTTGGTAATTAGGATGTTATGGTACCATACATTACCACCACAACAACCCTGTGCTACAATAGTGTCATTATATTTGTTTTTGCTGACCAAGAGACAATAATCACATTTCCTGCGGCCATAAGAGGTCCATGTCACACAAACCTAAAAAGAGGCCACATCTCTAATGAACTTTTAATCCTACTTTTCTGAGCCCTTCCCTTCTTGTCTCCCTTCTTTTGCCTGTTTATCATTTTGTCTGTTCCTTCTCTCTTTTCATCAGCGTTCTCATCTTTTACCCCCTAAACCTTCTTTTTTGCCCTCTCTCCTTCTCCACCTAGGGTTCATAACTGCTTTCATTACACCTATCCTAAAAAAGCTCTAAACAGTGACTTTACTCCTCTGGCAGTATTTTCATTCCAATTCCAGTAGCTTGTATATTCTATTTTGTGGTCATCAGAGGCATTGGAACAAACTGGTGCGCTCCTTATTTTCTTTTGTTTTTCTTTTTTTCTGAAAAATCTGATCTTTTCCAACTACACATTTTACCCACTGAACTAAAAAGGAATAGGCTTGACTTGAGGATTTATTGAATGGCATTTTAAATGTCACCTCACAGCATTAGAAAGGCTCTTCAGCTATAGTAATTAGATGAATATTTAACAAGCACATTATCTGTTCCTGACAGCCAAAAACATTCAGAAAAGATGGGCTCATTGTGCTTATTATGGACACAATGAGCCATTGCAGGTATTGTTTCTTGGTCACTCTAAAGGTGACACTTCTTCTTAGTCACTACTGATGTAACAATGCCTTGCTTTCCATGGTAATGGGATATAAACAACAACAACTATACATTTTAAATGTCATCTCCTTCTCTGATGCTGCCTTTCTCTGCTGCTCCCTCTGTCTTTAGTTTGCTGTCATACATGAATACAGTGATTCTCCCTTTATACGTCCTGGCCTCCTAGTGGTACTTTTCCTGAGTCACTGTGAAGATGGAAGAATACGTTTAAGCTCTCACAATCTTATATATCCATTTCAAGCTGTATCTTTTGCCATTTGTGCAAATGTTTTCCTGTTTTTAGCTATCATGTGGTAATGCATGTCTTTTAATCATGCCTATAAGTAAATGATCTGTGCATTTCATAAATTGTACACAAGCATGTCAGATTATTGTGTACACCTGCTAGATGTGATAGTTGATCCAACCTCATTTTTTAATTTGTGTTTTTATATTAGTGAGTTTTTTCTGATTATACTGGGAATAAACATATACCAGAGTACATTATGAAATGTGCACATGAAAGCACAGTATTGCTCATAATTCACAGGTAACAACGCAATGTAAAATTATATACTATGTAAATATAGCACTTATTGGCTAACCTTGCAGTTTAAATGGAAATAACTTCCTTACCTCATTTGGATTAGTGCATTTGACTTAATGTAATCTACTTTTAATAAGTTTACTTACTCATATTGTGTGATCTAAACTGTTGTCTGCATACTGAGTATGGGACTTTACATTCAAGTCTTTTTTTTTTTAGTGTTTTGATTATTGTTTCAGTGAATGCACAATGTGCATCTTCTGTGTGTTTTGTGGCCAAGAACAGGTTATAAAGGTATTGTTATAGAAACAAGCCACTGTGATTGAGGCTATTGTAGCAGTTAATGTAAGGTTCCAATGTAAATAAAACCAGTGTCTGTGGCACAGACTGATCAAGCCAAGCAATGTTTCTTCAATGTTAAACAATTAATGACCAACTATTTTTTTAATATATTAAGTAGACTACAGTTTTATCAGTGAGGCCAGGGTGAGCGGGAGAGGAGGAGGGGTCGGTGTCTTATTTAATTGAATCATTTCAATGTAAGCAGCTGTCTCCTGGAAGTTTTCAGTCTTTTGAATATGTGGCTTTACAGCTGAAGGCCCCATCCAAAGTTGTGTTTCTTAATGTTTACAGGCCTCCCAAATACTGCACAGACTTTTTTAATGATCTCAGTGAACTGCTGTCTGTGATGTGTGTTGATTTTGACTGTGTTATTATTGTTATTATTATTATTATTATTATTATTATTATTATTGTTGGGGATTTTAACATCCATGCGGACAACCCTCAGGACAAAGGGACTAAAGACCTGAGTAACACTCTGGGCAACTTTGGGCTGACTCAGCATGTAACAGAGGCCACACATAATAGAGGACACACTCTTGACCTACTGATCTCCAAGGGCCTGAGCATTTCGAAGGTTACTGTGTCTGATGTGGGCGTGTCTGACCATTACTGTGTTTTCTTTGAAAGTAAAATTTCAGCCCACACAAATATATCAACAGCAGTGATCACAAAACGGTGTATAACTGAACACAGTAGTGAGATCTTTAACCAGGTCTTCCCATTAACACCTGACCTGTCCAGAGGTTCAGTCAATGAGCTCGTCAATAGCTTCAATGCTAAAATGTTAAATGTAATGGACACAATTGCTCCCATTAAGGTGAAGGTTATCTCTGGAAGGAAAAAGTCTCCCTGGAGAAACTCCACACTGGTGAAAAATGAAAGAAGAGAGTGTAGGAAAGCTGAGCGCAGATGGAGAAAAACAAACCTCCAGGTTCATTATGACATCTATAAAGAGGACTTCACAATTATAATTTACAACTGAAGATTGCAAGGAGGTCCTACGTCTCTGACATCATCACCAAAAACAGTCATAATGCTCGGGTCTTATTTTCTACAGTTGACAGGCTAACAAACACTCCTGTGTCAGTAGCAGCTGAACCTCATTCGACCATGGCCTGCAATGACTTTCTTCACAGAAAAAATCCAAAAGATTAGACAAGCAATTGGTACATCAACAGCATATTCAGGATATATACCGTGTCCACTGAAAAACTGTTTAAACACCATCAAACAGTTTCACCCTATTAACAGCAAAGACCTGGAGGACATCTTAGGTCAACTGAACTCCTCTTGCTGTTTAGATGTCCTGCCAACAAGTTTTTTCAAAAAGGTCTCAAAGACTTTGGAGTCAGACCTGTTACAGATCGTCAACTTTTCTTTATTATCAGGTGTGTTTCCAGAACCACTAAAAACTGCTGTTATTAAACCTATACTGAAAAAGGACAATCTTGACAAGACACAAATGAACAACTACAGGCCGATCTCAAATCTCCCATTTTTAAGTAAGATCATTGAAAAAGCAGTTTCTCAACAGCTCAGTTACTTCTTAAAACAGAATAACTGCTCTGATGCCTTCCAGTCAGGTTTTAGACAGAACCACAGCACTGAAACCGCTCTGACCAAAGTGTTTAATGACATATGTCTGAATATAGACAGTGGAAAAATGTCAGTCTTAGTTTTACTGGATCTCAGTGCAGCATTTGATACAGTTGACCACAACATATTACTCAAACAGCTGGAGAACTGGGCAGGTCTTTCAGGAACTGTACTAAACTGGTTCAAAACATACTTAGAAAACAGGAAATACTTTGTATCAATAGGTAACTTCACATCTGAGCAGACAAGTATCACATGTGGAGTTCCCCAAGGTTCTATCTTGGGACCCCTTCTGTTTAACATTTACATGCTCCCACTGGCACAGATTATAAAGAACAACAAAATAAACTATCATAGCTATGCAGAAGACACACAAACATATATCACAATGTCACCAGGAGACCGAGGCCCTGTACAGGCTCTTGGTAAATGCATTGAGGAAATTAATGACTGGTTGTGCCACAATTTTCTCCAGCTAAACAAAAACAAAACTGAAGTAATAGTCTTTGGCGCCAAAGAAAAACAATTACAGGTCACCAGAGAACTTCAATCTATACACCTAAAAACCACAAACCAGGCGAGAAATTTGGGTGTAGTGATGGATGCAGACCTAAACTTAGAAAAACACATTAAGACAATAACAAAGTCAGCTTACTATCACCTCAAGAATATATCAAGAATAAAAGCTCTGATGTCTCAACAGGACCTGGAAAAACTAGTCCATGCATTCATCTTTAGTAGGCTTGACTAATGTAACAGCATCTTTACAGGTCTACCTAAAAAAATCAGTCAGACAACTACAGCTCATTCAGAACTCTGCTGCTCGAGTCCTCACTAAGACCAAAAAAGTGGACCACATCAGTCCAGCTCTGAGGTCTTTACACTGGCTGCCTGTCCGTCAGAGGATAGACTTTAAAGTCCTGATGCTGGTCTATAAAGCTCTGAATGGTTTAGGATCAAAATACATCAGTGACCTCCTCACCCAGTATGAACCTTCTAGATCCCTCAGGTCATCTGGATCCGTTTTTTTATTGGTTCCCAGAGTCAGAACCAGACACGGAGAAGCTGCATTCAGCTTTTATGCTCCATATATCTGGAATAAACTCCCAGAAAGCCTCAGATCAGCTGAAACACTCAGTTTATTTAAATCCAGGTTGACGACTCACCTATTCTCAGCTGCATTTGAATAAAACACCAAATCCACACTTTTAAGCTTAAATTTCAAAACTTACATTTAACTACTGATTTTATCTACCGTTTTTTTGTTTGTTTTTTTAATCAATTTTAAATCATGCTTTTATTTGTTTTGGTTTTTAATGTCTCTGTAAAGCACTTTGAATCACCTTGTTGTTAAATTGTGCTATATAAATAAACTTGCCTTGCCTTGCCTAAACATAATGATACAAAGACCAAAAGAAAAAAAACTGTAGAAATTTATTTTGCAGTGCTATTTTTTGCTTTCACTTTTTGCATACTGAATAATTAAAGAATGGAATGGAAGTGTATAACTATACTCACCCCAGGGCAGCAGCTGCATGTGATGGCTATCAGCGCTGTATACATATGCAAAAACACAAACAGTCAGCCACAGCAGGATTAGACAAAGGCATACGTGTATGTTTTGATCCTGCTTTGCTTATTCACCCATGCACACATATGCAAACACAGACACAGACTCACTCTCTCTCTCAGCAGGATCAGATCCAAGCATTAGTAGTTTTGATCCTGATCAAGTGCTGCTCCCAAAATGTGTGTATTTTGAATTTATCCAATCAACAGCAATGTGCATATAAATCATAGACTAAAGGATAAATTGGGTTGTCATACTGGAACCTCACCATTAGTATTTTGGCCACTGCTAGTTGGTTTTCTGGAGAAAAAACTGTCTATAATCACAGAGTACGAAGTTAGCAGCTAATGCTAGCAAACTTGATTAGCAACCCTAGAACAGCCTGGTGCAAGGGTCAGCAACCTTTAACACCCAAAGAGCCATTTGGACCCGGTTTCCACGCAAACGAAAACACTGGGAGCCACAAATACTTTTTGACATCTAAAATGAAGATAACACTGTATATATTGTTTTTTACCTTTATGCTTTGTGTGAACAACTAAGGTGTGTTGCTTAAATCCATGAAGTGCTACAGAGAAAAGTACATTTTATTTATGTAATTAACACATTTTGAACTCTTAAAGAAATATAACAAAAGGAAAGACACCCAGCTGAACTAAAATGATCCATGTAGCAAACAAAAACTGTTGTGAGCCGCCACCCTTATATTGCCTTTGGGATTTTGGAGCCTTGACCTGACTTTTAAAAAATAATTGGAAAAAAAGCACTATGCTGCTAAAAGATGAAAAATAGATATTTGCAAAATTCTGCCTAAATATGTATTTTACCTGGTTAATGTGTGTGGCAGGGCGTGGTCTGCGGCGCCACTGCAGGGGAGGCGGACGCACCTGAGCGGGACCCGCAATCACGCCTCGCCGCGTTTACGTCCGTGCTGTCTGTGCTGTTGTGTTGGTGTGTGTCGGGCTGTGGGCTGCAAGGCTGGAGCCGGCTGTATGCGTCAGCAACCGTGTGTGAAAGGTGGTCAATAAAGACATGCTGAAAAGCGTGTTCATGCGGACATCGTTGGGTCTGCCGTGATATGGTACAATGGGACTTCTGCTCCTGGGCCTCTGCACGCGGCGTCTGGGGATCGGGGCTGTGCGAGGTCACTTTCATCTTTGCGCGGGACTGTGGGCTGTCATCTGTGAGCGTGAGCGGTGTTTGTTTTTAACATAGTTCACATTGGAGAATAGTTGCTGACATAATGTCGATCCGAAGATCCATAATTGGCCCACCTGGGGTTGAAAGTCTCGATAAATGCATGGCGTTTTGGCGGGTACACCGGCTTCCGCAAGTGTGACGCTTATTTTGAGCGATGAAAAAATAATAGAATATAATTTTATTTTTATATTCCAATATCACAATAATCTTCCAATTTCGAACTAAAGTTAAAAAAGAACTAACATAAATAAAATTACACTTCAGCTAAATACTTTTCCCAAACCACGCGGAGCCGCACTATAAGGACTAAAGAGCCGCATGCGGCTCCGGAGCCGCAGGTTGCCGACCCCTGGCCTAGTGGGTCATTTTTATCGCCTTGGCTTTTTTATTTTTATATTTAACTTTGTTAAAATAAAAAGGACTTTTCCTAAAATGGGCTTATTCATTAATGAATAATGAATTTTGGCTCCTATTACATAAGCCAAAGTTTGCTAGATGTGATTGATAAATAAATATATAAGGGACTACAGGGAGGCTGTTAAATTGATGCATCTAAAAAGTGTTTAGGTTTCATAATGTTTTGCCTCAAGTGCCATGTTCTGCCTTAAGTTCCTGGATTTGCCAGCCTCAAGTGCCAAATCCAGGAACTTAACTTAATTTTTTTTTTGTTTGGCAGCCTTTGCAATCACAGATATGATCTGAGTGCACTGTCGCGCCAAACACATTTTGCTTTTCCAAGATCAGCTCTATAAATTCTGTAAAGGTTCTTGTTCAGGATTTATCTGTTTATTTCTTCATTTCTATTCGTGTCATTTCAGTTATTACATATATGTGATGTACAGTATGACAATGTTTAAGGCGGGACAGGCAGAAATATAAAAGGGGGGGGGGGGGGGGGTACAAAGAGTACAAACAGAAATACAATGTTTTGCCAACTGCCGTAACTGTAACAAAAATAAACATACAACACCTGGAACACAAACATTTTAAAGTGCACCTGTACATAAATCAACAATCTTCTTGTGGTGTTTGTGAGTCTGTGTGTGTGCATGTGTGTTTGTCTTTGTCACAAAACACACTTGAAAATGAGGATGGGAAGCTGCAATAATACACCCCAGAAGCCAGAGGCAGAGAGAGATGGATCTGGCAAACCAGGCTATTCGCACCCCCAAGAGTACCGAAGACCTAAGGCCACATATCCCATCCCAGCAGGAGGAGGAGGTAGACCCTATGGTGCACCCATGGCCAAGGGGTGGGAGTCCCATTCAGGCATCGACCACTCTAGAGGTTGGCCACCCCAGTACGAGGGCTCCAGGTGCCCAAGAACCGCCCGATTCCAGGAAATTAAGTTTTTGACAAGTCTGTGTTGCCATGATATATATTTTTCAAATAACTGGAGTCCTGTTTTTTTTAACTAATTAATTAATTAATTTACTTTTGCAGTGCAGATCATTGTAGATACAGTACTTTTGTACCAGTTAATGCATTAACCTTTATATTTAAACAAACACTTTGCAATATTTAACTAGGGCAGCTTAGCTCTCCCAAGCCCCTCAGCTCAGCTGTTTTTACTCTTCTAATCAGTCACACTAAGGATTTAAACTTCCAGCCTTCCACCTCTCTTTTGCCAGTGTGACAGAGTGCTTCATGCTGTGGCTTTCCAGCATTCTGTTTTGTTTTTCAGAAAGCCAGGATTTTTGAACCTTTGCTTGTACTTTGAATTGTGCCGCAGCCTGTTCTCTGTGCTTTGTTTGCATGCCTGGTTTTTGAACTCTTGTACCTGTAGTGAGTAATGCTAGTTTTTTGCTTTGGTGTTTTTTTCTTGCTTGTCGGGTTTGTTCTTTTTTTGTTATTGTTGTTGTCTTTACAACCCACCTTTGCATGCTGCATTGTGGTCATCACTGAGCTGAACCTTTGACATCATTAATATACAGAGAACCATGTTGCTTTCTAATTATTCCCTTTACCTTCTGTTACACATGTCTAGTTAAATGAACCAATCAGTATATGAACAGGGTAAAAAGAAAAGTGTATCATATGTAAATCTGTTGCAGTTACCTTCATTCTGTGCAGGTTTATCTCTCCTCGCTTCCTTTTTCCTATTCTAGAGAACACCGCCACATGGCTTGCTCGTGTATATAATGGTTTCTATTTCAAAATGTTTAATACAGACAGTAGAAAAATAAAAGCTTCCTGTTGTTAATTTCTAAGTCTGTGCATAACCCCAGTCCCTGCCTGAGTCCCAAACCATAGCCCCTGGAATTGGCATTAATTGCTTGTGAGGGGAAAGTAATTATCTCAGGTAATTATTACTCTGGGTAGAGTGAGAAGCTGGAGAACCCTTCTCTTCCAGGTCCCTGTGGAGAGAAGTAAAAAGAATTCTGACTTTAACAAGCTTAATTGGAGGGGCAGGGCCTTCGGAGCTATAAGCTCTCGTTCCTATAAGGTTCGTGGTATGTATATATTCAAAGACAAAAAAAAGCAGACAAACATCTACCTGCACAGCCAGTAAGGCAGATGCCTTTGTCTTAGCCTTTACATTAATATTCTTTGCACTCTGTTTGCCCCTAGCAGAAAGATACATAGACAAAAAATCATTTAGTTTCATGTAAACATTTAAAATAGTCCATCTTGCTGAAATCATGCAAGATTTACGCCTCAATTATAACTTTTTGCCCTCTTTGAGAAAACCATTACTCTTTAGAACATTACAAAAAATTTGTCGCCATGAGATCATGGGCCAAAGCACATAGGCTCATGAAATGACATCACTGTGGAAGGGTGTCTGATACTGAAAGATATTGTCTTCAACCATCAAAGAAGTAAGGCAACTGAAGGTAACCAGTGAACTTAGAAATCATAAAAGAAAAGTTGTGTAATGATTGCCCTGGAGATGTGCCCGCATCACCTGCTGTGCAGCAAACACGCCAGTCAAGCAACAGGTGGTCAGTCCTCTGTTAAGCCTTCAGATGTGTGTATATATATATATATATATATATACATACAATGAGACACACTTTTATACAAAAATGCATGTATGATCGCACATACATATACAATCACGCATACACAGCTAGATGAATAAAAAGGTCCAGACACTGACTGTGTTATTGTCTCCCAGACTTCTGTTTTGTGATTCAGGGTAACGTGCCAGAAGCTACAAGGCCCAGGTTAGGGTTGGGGTGGGAGGGGTCGCTAAAAACTAGCATTTAAGAGAAGGAGTTCTTTCGATTTACTGGAGAGCTACAAAAGTGGCAACCAAAGAGTCACAGAGTGTAAATGTTTCTCAGAACTTAAAAAAAATTAGACAGAACACTAGCCTGTTCTACTTCATCTCTTTTTTGTGGATTCCCATTGGTGAAGTAACTACCCTGTAAGAGGTGGGAGAAGGCCAGCAGTCACCTGCACCAGGAAATAACTATGCTTTCACACTTAAGTATACAGAAAATTTGAGCTCTGCAGAGTTCTGAACTCTTCCTGCTTTCTCTGTCACCCTCTGGACCTTCTCATCTGTGACCTGACTTTGCTGTTTTCTGCTGATAGTCACTATGCTGTGCTTTTTGTTCATTACCACAAGAAGTGTTGCCTTCTGTTGTTCTGTCCTCTTGGGCTGACCAGTTTGCTGTTGAGTGCTACCATTCTTGTCCCAGCTGTTATTTCTTTGGTGTTACTGTGCTAGCCTGTCTTTCCAAAGTGGTAAAGGGCAGTTACTTGGACTTACGCATTGGATTCTATCTGTGTAGCATTTTAAGTAGCGCCTCCCGGAGATTAGTGCCTTTGTTGCCACGAGTTGACATTGTAAGGATGGCCTTAGTATGAATTCTCTCTTGTGGCTGCTGAAGAATTTCCAAAAGTTAAAGGTTATCTTTTTTGTAATGGAAATAGGAACTTGTAATCAAAATGTTCACCACTTTCACATTGGTGTTTTTAAGATCACTTACTGGAAAATGTACCAATTCAGTTTCACTTTCATTCAGGCATCGTGAATATTTCTGAAATGTCTACACTTGTGTCGTTTCTATTCATGGTCTTCTTTAACGCTGATATCTATAAAAACAGAAACAAAAACAAACAAATTATAGCTTCTTCTTTTTTTTCAAAAAACATACCAAATACCAAAACCATTACCAAATATATAGAAAATATTGATTGGAGGTCCCCAAAAGGTGATTCTGTTCATCTGGACATAGCGTTTTCAGTGGGAGAAACGTTTCGTCACTCATCCAAGTCACTTCTGGATGAGTGACGAAACATTTCTCCCACTGAAAATGCTACATCCAGATGAACAGAATCAACTTATGGGGATTTACCTACCTGGAAGATTGAGCATGCATCAAGATATCCATAGGAGGATTAAATTCTATTACAGAAACATCTGCAATATCTGAATGTCTGAAATCCCATGGAACTCATTTTTGTAAGTGGAGTTTACTCCATATCGAATATAAAACAGTTTTGGATGGCTACTTGATTTGGTACTTGTAGCAGATACTTCACACTAATGTGCAAATTGAGTGAAAGTTGGTAGGGAGAGGTTATAGGGGCCAGATTAGAATGGGGCCTAAGGGTGTACTCACATGGCACAAGTCAACTGTGCCTAGAGTTGACTTGTGCCATGCCCGAGGACAATTGTCCCTGCTCCACACTTCCCCACTGGCTTGCGCTCACAATTCTCTTAACATCTGAGCCAGTGTTTCAACCCTCTTTTTCTCTCTGTGTGTAGCTATAGGAAGCATTGGATCTCTGAGCTGGGATGTGATTAGCAATCACACTACACGTATACCATGCCTGAGAGCAACTGAACCGCACCCAGGCCCACCTCTTCAAGCTCCACAGTATGCTCAACAACACCCAGGCACAGCATGCAATGATCACACCTGCCAAATGAACTGGAATCTGGGTGTACTGGGGTTCAGGGGTAGATTTATGATCAGAATCCAAACAGGTGTAGATTACTGGTTGATGATGAAGAATTGGAATTTAAACATTAAAACTTTTTATTGAAAACAACTTTAAAAAATAAAAGCATTAACTAAACCAAACAATCAGTGCATACAAACTAGAAAAACACAGCAATGTAACATTTTAAGAAGCCCAGTGAACTAAATGAATGCTATAAATCATGTAAACTCTGCTCTGTGGATTTTTAAAAGAAGACTGAAACAGTTCATGTGTTAATAGCTTATCAGCATGCGGTCTGAAGGAAGCTGTGATTTAAATAGCCCTTTTCTCAGGCAGGCTTCAGATTGTGGAAAATGGTTTTATACCATTATTTTTTTTATTGTAACCAATTTAAAATCCACACTTGAGTTTTCTCGTCACAGTCATTTTGACACAAAACTGCACTAAGTGTTGTATTAATCAATGTGCTGTAAAAACACAATTAGCCAGTGCGTGGAAGACACAGAAACAATAGCTAATAGTGAAGTGATACTAAAGTGGCAAGAAACTACACCGAGGACACAGAAACACTAAGTAGTTACTGCTTTGTTTTAGTGAGTGTTGGATTAGAATTATTCAAAAACTCGTAAAGAAAAATAATTTTGATAATTGCATCTAATGTTTTACAAATGTGCTATCTCTCAATTGACTTTTTAGGTGATAAAGTAATTATGATTATTATTATCTACTACATGGTCCTGGATTAAAAGTATTATCTAATAAATTATTCCTGAAATCAAATTCAAATTCAAATTCAAATTTTATTTGTCACGTACACAGTCATACACAGTACGATATGTAGTGAAATGCTTGGACAACTGCTCGTGACCTAAAGAAAACAAAAAAGGAAAGGCTATGAATAAGATAGGAAATAAATATGAAAAATTAAAAAGGGTAAATTTAACTAGGAAGGAATAAAATATAAATTAAGGTTAAAAATGAAATAACTGTACAACACAAATTAGAATGAAGGGTAAATTTAACTGGGAAGAATAAGATAAAATATATAAATTAAAGTTGAAAATAAAATAACTGTACAACAAAATACACAATACACAATATAGAACTATATAAGAATGTATGAAGAAATCTAAATCTAAATAAATATATACACAATAACAGCAGCTGTACAAGTATTAACTGGAAATGAAGAATATAGTGACCAGTGTTGTGCAAAAACAAAGTCCAGAAAGTCCAGTGTGTGTGTAAGAACCATATGTGTGGGTCAGTACTGTGTGGTGGTGTGATTGAGAGACCGTATCGCCTGCGGGAAGAAGCTCCTCCTCAGTCTCTCTGTGTTGGTCTTCAGGGAGCGGAATCGCTTTCCTGACCTCAGCAGAGAGAACAGTCTGTTGTTGGGATGGCTGAGGTCCTTCACGATCTTCCTGGCCTTGGTCCAGCACCGCCTGCTGTAGATTGAGTGCAGGTCAGGGAGCTCGGAGCGGATGGTGCGCTCAGCTGACCGCACAACCCTCTGTAGAGCTCGTCTGTCCTGCATGGTGCTTTTCCCGAACCAGGTTAAGATGTTTCCCGCCAGGATGCTCTCTATGGTGCACGAGTAAAAGTTCCTGAGCACCTTGGAGGGCAATGTCTCACTTCCTTTTTAGAAAGTACATCTACATGAGTGGATAGATTCTACTGGAAATAGCATTCAGTTCTGTATCAAATGTCTGTGCTCCAAATGTGAAAACATTCATTGTTCCCGTTTGGTTTTGGACAACCTAACATTTTAATTTAAGCGCTTACCACTAGGTAGTACTTTTTCCGAAAAGACTGTAATTTCATGATCTCATTTTGATAGTAAAACTGATCTACCGATGCTCTTTACCATGACACAAACCTATGCCTTTCAAAAGAAGAGAAAAAAAGGAACACGTGAACGACAAGAGCACAATGGAGAATTGCAGCTCAGCCAAAAAGGGTATTACATTCCTGCTGGAGAGCATAGGAGGTAAAGTTCTGACCAGATGGGAAAATAGATGGGTTCATACAGAGGATGGATTGCAAAACCTCAAGGAACTCTAGAACAGAGAGCAGGAAAAGACAGATTGTGCTCGATCATATACTCTTGATTGGGAGGGAATTGTTACCCTTCTGTGCTCAGGAACTGACCTTAGAAATAAAGGGAAAAATACAAAATAAAGGGAAGGTAACACATTTTCATTCCCAGGTTCTTAAATGTTGCAGATATGTTATCTATGAGATATGTATAGAATGTTCTTTGGGATCTGTGCAGTGATGTACTGGTCATGATAATACTGGACACAGGAAGAAAACGCTGCAGTTTGAAAGAGAAGACTACAATTTGTCACATGTGTAGAAGCTTTGTTTATGTCCAAAAGTTTCTTGGCTTTTAGTCCCTGTTTAGTTTCACTGGGTGTTGAGTTTTGTTACCAAATCCATAAAATATGCACATTTATGACTTTAGTCTTGCATGTTACAAGATTATACTTGACTAAATTTTTAGCTGTTTGTTGTCTCGTGAAAGACGTGTGCACAAAGAAACGATATTTTACCCAGAAATAGCTTGTATGTGTCATTTCTTATCACCAGTTTTCACAACTGTGCCTCAGGTACTCCAGCATCATTAAAGGGTCAATGTTGTTGAGCTGTATTTATTTGTAGAACCACTGACCGTCATAGACAATGTTTCTAAAATCCTTTTTTTTTTTTCAAATGACCTGTTGGACTATAAAACTAGGACAAGCCACCTGTATATCATTCAGTCAAATGTGTATTCACTTAAGGTCAGACATTGTGAGGCCCATAAAGAAGGCCTAGACTATAAGACTAATGCAATGTGATTCCAAGTTCACTCACTATGAAAGCTAATTTACAGTCCATTATTGAGAAGATCAAGAACATTCAGAATGTGAACAATTTGAAAATCCAAACTGTCCCAAAAATGCCCACGTGCAGGTCCACAGTAGCTGTGGGTGAATCTATCCCACAAGGGCCCTTTTGGATCCTCACTGGCCCTCCTGTGGGTTAGCACATGAAGACTCACAATAGTTTTACCCCAAGGAACCTCTATTATGGCTTTCTGTGGGCAGTCTAGAGTGTACTTACGGGGATCCATACAGGGATCTCAAAGGGCAAAAGTGCTGTTGTTTTGTTGGCAAACCTACTTGTGACCTGCATGGGGAAAGTGTGGCTTTTTCTGACCACATAGCCCCACAGTTCACCCACAACTACCCACACTAAGGGTGGAACTGTGAGCATAAAGATGGTCCCACAGAGATCTCTAGACTGAATCTTTTTGATAACCTGCAAGAGAACTCAAGAAGTGAAAAACATTCAATTCACTTCAGTTTCATTTATATACGGCCAAATCACAACAAAGGTTCCCCCAAGCTGCTTATATTGTAAGGCAAAGACCCTACAATAATACAGAGAATGCCAACAATCAGCTATCAGGTCATTTTCCATTTTCTAAGGTAAACTACTTTGTTTGAAATGATTTTTTCTTTGAGAGGGAGAGTCTGCATAGTTTACTGTAGTGCACATGTTTGATTGTCAAGCAAAAGATCCAGCATTCAAGTGTGGGCAGAGACATAGAGAACAATATTTGGTGAATAAGGGAGTGGCTGAATGTAGTTCATGTCTGGGCAGTGCACTGTGGGGCACCTAGAGAGTGAGTATGCTGTTTTCTGCGCGCAACCCAAACTATGGGCTGTCCCATTTCATTTCATGTTGATACTGGAGCCAACAGTGAGCTGCGCATTCCTTGATACAGTTTTTTAAAAGCTTGCCCAAGACTAGTTGGTTGATTAATTGATTGATTGATCATATTTTTTTTAATTACAAATAGAAAAAAACTTGGAGTTTCATATTGCCTTTTTGTTTTTTCTTTGTTTTAAAGAGAATGTTAAATTACGGTCCAGATGTGTAAATACATACAAACCTCGGTTCACGACACCAGAGGCCTGGAAAAAATGGAAGAAAAAGGTTAAAGGAGTCTAGAACATCCCTAAAAACGGAAAGAAAATAAATTCCCCCAAGAAGCAGCAATATGAAGTTATGGAGAACTGTTTTGGTTTGGGAGAGAAAGAGAGAAAGCCTCTTCTGAGGCTCCTTTAAACAAGAGCTGGGTAATCGTCAATTACTCAAACCAGCACACCTGAGGAAGAGAAAGGAATTTCCTGATGAGCAAGAGAGACAAAAGTGGAACAGAAAAGAAGAAAGAAGAAAAGACAATGCAAACGCAAGAGAGGGTGCGTAACAGTTACATATTTTCCAGGAAATAATTGCAACTCGTGAAGCAATTGCATAAAAAATGTTAGTATATTCATTAGGAGGATGGATGTGTGAAACCAAGTGTGAAAAGATTCATAGGTGAGCTTTCCTGTTGGCGTTTTTATAACATGTTTTTTTTTTTTTAATTATTAAATGTGTTTTACCTATAGTTTGTTTCTATTATAGATTCACAGGACAGTCTCCGAGATTAAAGGTTTTCTGGCGTCCAGCTCCAAGTTATGTTAGACTTGGGCCAAAATGATAAATCAACAGTTACTTATACAGCACCCTTCTACTCAGTTTTGAGCAGTCAAAACACGTTCTACTAAAAGTCATGTACACCCAGTTGCTCACATTCATACAGCACTTTTATCTAATGTTTATCTGCATCAGGGGCAACTCGAGGTTCAGTATCTTACCCAAAGATACTTGACACATGAGTTGTAGGAGCCAGAGATCAATGCGAACTTCAGATTGGTAGACAACCACTTCTACCAACTGAGCAGAAGCAAAATAGCAACAGGAGCAAATGCAGTACTCCAGTTGCCTAACATGGCTCTCAGGACAATACTGGTGTAATACTGGTTTTGGATGAGAGGCATACCTTGGACAGCTCAACAGTCACAAATTCCATTCATTTAGATTAAATTCAGAATAGTATTAGAAAGAGAATCCAAAAGATCTGGTGGAACCATATAAGTAAGAACTTGGTGACCATGTCAAGTAGGAGCTCCCTTTGAATGAGCAGAGATCCCTGGGAGAAACAGATTCAGGAAATGGCAACCATCTGGCATTACTAGTTGGGGGTGAAAGCAAAGAGAAGATATACGATGAGAATCTTGTAGAGGCTCTTCTAAAAAGAGGCGTGGCTGCAACACCAACAATCCGAAGAGTGCCATGTCCTTTCTGACAAGGTCCCAAGAAAATAAGAAAGATGATCATCAAAAACAACAAACTGGAAATTTCATTGGAACATGGACATCATGTGGAAGGACAGCAAGCCTGTAGTCATGGTGTCAACTCTCTATTTGATTTGGCTTCAGGATATGTCTTTGAAATGGCAGAAAAAAGCAAACAAATAAATAAAACAAAAGGTATATGTCATATCACCTGCATCTGTCTCGTTCCACCAAGAAGTAAACTGTTAGTACTATGCTTGAGGCCTTGAAACAACCTGCCAAGAGATATTGGAATACTTGGAGTTTCAGCTCCGTTTGGCTGAGGAAAGGTATGTCAGTGAGAAGACACTAATTCAGATGAGAGCAGTTTTCTTTCTAAATGAAGAAAATGAAAGATCACTTGTATAAGAAATGCCAGTCCACTGATCCTACGTGCACGCTGCAGAGTGAATGGACTAAGTGCAACTTAATCAATGTGCCTTTTTATTTTAGATTTTAATGCATAATTGCAGTGTTTCCTTATATTAATTAATCTTCAATTATATATATTTGAAAATGCGTGTCACAACAGACCCATCACAAATGGGAGCCAAGGGATAAGCCTTTATGATATTGGTAAATTTTACTGTCTAATTTGTTTGAACTTTTATTGATTTTTATTTTTTAAATATGTTTTTTTTGTCTTTTTCCCACTAACGGGCAGATTATGCTCAAAATAGTTTTCTCCACTTCATCACTTCTGTTTGTTAACTATGTTGTAAAGACACGAGACAGGAGAAGTTCAAAAGATTACTTTTACACAGTAGTAATCAAGGAAAAGCCATGTAGAAGTGTGATGGGCTTGCTTATTCAGTCTCTTGAGATTTGAGCAGGTAATGATCTGCTTTTTCAAGAGGTTTGGGGCAAAATGTATTCAGCCAGGGCCGGGGTGGATGCATCCATTTACTTTTTTTTTTTTTCTTAAATTCATTAATTAGAGCATTGAATATAACCTACATTTTAAATAGGTCGATTCATCCCACCATTTACAGAAACAGAAAGAACCATTTGTCCAATTCATCCTGCAAATGACTGAGATAAAAATAAAGCAATCTATATTCTCAGCTGATTACCTATTTTAACTAGCCTACTTCATGCACCCTATTACAAGATATTGTGATGCAATTACAAGATCAGTGTGACAAAGTACCTGAGCATGTATTATTAATCAATTTAAACACATCACAAAACAAGAAGAACCTTGAAATGAATGATACACATGCAACAGGAACCTTCTTATTGCTTCTCATCTTTTCTCTTTTTTTTATCATATGGGCTTTTCTTCAATATATGCCAAATTACACTGTTTATTTTTTTAGTTTATGCTCCACAATATTTTAGATTACTCTTCATGGTGGAATTAAAGGCAATGTCTTCTATGCGCTCTCCTCACTGAATTCTCCATAACTCAACCTTTTTTGCTGTGCATCAAATTCTAATCAGGTAAGCATCTGCTTAGGATTCACTAAACAACCTTTCCTATTTACGCTGGGATAAAAAATTAAAGCTTTCTAGGATATTGCTCATTTTCTCCTTCTGCTGTTTGGGATAAGGGCTATGATTTATTCATTTCTAACCATTTTGGGCTCTAGATGGTATTCAGAGTCAGTTTTCCCTTTTAATCAATGTTGAGATAAGCAGAAGTTGCATTTTGTAATTTATAGCGCTATCCCTGCATAACTCTATCTAATGTTTCTGTGCTAGAGTGTGAGTGTGAGAATGTGTATGAGTGTGATGCATGTGTCTTTGTTTTTGAGAGAAAGAAAAAGGCATAAATCATGGCATTTACCTGCTTTTTTTGGCTTCTATATTTCTATTAATATTTTTTGTCTACTTGTTTACATGTGAATCAACATGCATGTCACAGTCCTCACATTCATGCACATTATTATCTATGTCAAAGCTGATGATATCAGGTATTGGTTGAGGCGGTGAAATTAAATTATAGCCAGAAGAGTATGTAGATGAGATATTGTAATGCATGCCTAAGGTTGTGGAGAGCTGGATGATTAAACAGCTTTAAAAATAGCATACCACCCGAGAAGGGACCAACAGTCAAACACACACAAACAGATTGATGAGTAAAAATAAACCCAGACACTCTTTCAGCTTGATGTCATGATGTCACATGGCTATATGAAATTTTCAGAGACTTAACATGTTGCATAAGAAAGCTACATCTTGCTGCCTCAGCCTGGAGTTGTATTTTGACGTTCCCATTAAATCCGTCAAGTGTATGATGTGTTTGTACTCGGGCTCGTGGGTTGTGTTTTTATACCAAAATCTTTTTGACAGAGGCTCTTAATTGTCCCCGGGCCCAGCTCATCTTGTCTGCGACTACATTATTCCACTTGAGATAAAACTAATAAAGAGGCAGGACTTCAATTTTATCTGAATTTTTACTGACCTTTTCATCTGTTTCTACATGTGTGAAGCATGACTGGTCTTTAGATACGCACTTTGTAAAACAGATGCTAGCCTGAGAATTTATGAGTGATCGTAAACAAAATTACGCGTGTATGAGTGCAAGTGACTGGAAGTGTGTCTGCAGTGAGATTAGATTAATAGACTTTTTAAATTCGTATTTTAAAAACAAAAACCCTTCCAAACAGCACAGAGGCATTACTTCCTATTAGGCTGCAGTGTGTGTGTGTTGTGCTTGCATATGTTCACTGCCTATGGGGAGTTCCTTGCTAAAGCCTCAGTTTATGCTAAAGGGAGCATATTGTTTTTCAAACCCTGCAAAGGAAGAATAACCCACAACACACAGAATGTGATGTATTCACCATGAAAGGCAAAGGGTTGTGTTTCTCCACCTTCCTTCCTTTATTATTTAAATTGAAAGAAACAAAAAAAAACTGTTTTTTGTTAACATCATGGAAGATAACGAAACATATTCTTTAATTAAAAACATGAAAAATTAGAAACCACTAAGGCTTAAGAAGAAAACAACATGAGCAAATGGGTGAATAAAATCAAAAGTACTACGTATTAATTTCATGTGACTTTTTAGTTCAATGTTCTTTTTACACTTTCTTGATTTTCTACACAGTTGGGTATTTTGAACTTGTTAATCTGGGGATTAGAATTTCTGATTTTATCAACAGCAGGCACAATAAACCCACATGGGTTGAGGCAGATTTATTCAGGACTCTGTAGTGACTATGGATCTGTAATAGCATAGGGACAAGCCAGTCTGGCCTAAATTAAATTTGAACACAATACCCTCTGGTTTGGCATAATTACAAATGTTTCACACTAAATAATGAAGCGGACTGCAATGCTAATTCCACGGGAATGACAGAGCAGCAATACTAGGACAAAAAAGAAATTTCCCATGTTCTTTGATTACAAAACGGACATTCTCAGGTATGATGAGGGGCTGAGTAGTCTAGAATCTGAGAGAGATGACAGCTGACTGTTTATCTCCGAGTCAGGTGCTTTTTTCCACAAGTGGAAGAGGTGTAAGATTTTTTTAGGGGAAAATCGCACTCATCCTCATAACATTGTAGAGTTAAATACATACATTGCTTTTTCTTCATGCACCACAAAAGAACTTAAAATAGCACATTTGGAAAATTTATATATACTTAAAGAAAAAAAGTGGTGAAACATACTGTGATTCATCAAAAAGTAATTTAAAGGAGACGACTAAGATGCAGAGAACAATTTAACTACATTTGTGTTATTCCCAAAGGAGAATCCTGTGAAGATGCACCAATGGTGCTTCTGGACGAGTCACAGAAAAAGGAAGCATTTAAAACTACTTTCCTTATATTATTGGGATATAAAAAATTACAATGAGAAAAGTAATAAAATATGAGAAAACCATCCATAAAAACTCTCTTTAAAGATCAACATGCAGTATTGTTCTAGCTCGGATATATTAAAAAAAAAAAAATTGCTTTTTGTAGTATTGAGGAACATCGACTTGCATATTCCCATCAGTAGCCACAAACAGAGGAAGAAAAAACACAGGACACATTTTATTAAACTGTGAACATAATGTTTTTGTATTCATATATATATAATACTGTTTGTCTATATAAAAAATACTGTTTGTCTTGCATATTTTGATTTCTTTCAGTACATCCATGTAAATACTGCGAGTCGGGATTCATCAGCAAGGGGGAAAAATGTAAACGAAGGAAAAATGACAATGGACGAATGAACAGATCTAACACCTTAACCTAAGTTCAAAGAACATGCAGCTTTGTCTTAAAACTCAACACTGGCTGAGAGAACATAATTTAAAATGAATAACAATTCAATAAGGGGAGATCGCTTTGAATAACTGAGCATCGTAGAGATAGAGAGTAATGTATTTGGTGATTAGACTCCAATGATTCATCATGCAAGAATCCCACCGGTGATAGGATTCCGAACAAACCCCCCTGGAATCTAGATACCGGTGGTGGAGGTAGTGAAGGTGAAGACTGAGGCTTGGATGAAGCTCTGACTTAGATGTCTGTCAGGTGGAGAAGGGGAGGAGGTGGGTTTCACAGATTTAAACCACACAAAGCAGAGGCTGATTGGCTCGAAGAAGGCAGTCAAGAAGATGATTGGACTAGAATAACGATGTAGAGCAACAAATAACGATTGCTGAGATTGACAGCGTGTGAAATCGCTAGTGATGTAAGGAACAGTAAGGCAGCATAACACCCAGGAAAACAGGCAGATGAGTGATTACATATAATGCTTCAGAACTTATTGGCCAAACTTGTGCATGTCAGTTATGCACCATTATCTGAGGTATTGAATGTCCCCAAATTAATTTATCTGTTCTGACTTTCTCATCCCTAGTGTGCGTGAAAATAAGCTGACCAAACACCTGTCAGAGCAGTCGGCTCTACCTGTTGTGCTTCATTTTGAACAGCAGGAACAGAATAGCATCTTATTTTCTTTGTTTGTTATTTTCTTAAAGGAAATAGTGAACTACATACATATCTGGATATATTTAATAGTATTCGTTATTTAGATAAAATGCTGTATTTCATTCTGAGTGACCGAATCAGTGTCCACATCTTTAGTATTTAACGTTTGTCTCACGGAACACTGAGCAAAACAAATTATCCTGAGGTCAGAGTAACATTTGTTTACTTTACTTTCATATTGCAGTCACATAATCTTACAAAAGCTTTTAATTAAATTAAATACGATTTATTTGAATTGGGCTGAAATAAGACTCCTTTACTTAACAATATCCCAATAATTAGCTTTGTGTTAATATCCTGAAGTGTGACATGTTGACTATTGGTAAAGTGCATTTCCAGGAGGGATGTGCAACATTAACACACTCTCCAATCATGACCCATTGATCCTTTTAGGCACACTGAGTACAACAAAAGCAGTAGAAAGTTACCCAAACTGCACCCAATCAACCATTTAAACCCTTGACATTAAAATACTTTGCATGTCAACAAGCATCTAGTGCCACAAACAAAAAGGATGAATTTTCAGTCAAGAGGAGACAGCATAGCAAAGGTCTGAGAGACGATTAAAAACCTCAAACTCTGAGCCAAATAGGTTTGATATCTCGTGCTCAGGAGCACTGGGTTGTGTATTTACCAATCACTGTGCTGCTTGTTTTGTTGAATGTGCTGTCAGAATCCACAAGCTACGACTGAGCAGAGCCTAATGATCTTCAGCAGTCCCAGTTCATTTTGGGTTGAAGTGATACATGAAAATTATTGCAGTGTTTCCTTGTACAAATTTACTAAACCTCTCTTCCACACTCCTATCAATTTACACCAAGGCAGCTTAGCGCAGGCTACCTCAAGCATGGCTGGCAACGTACAACACAATGCAGTCAATCCTGCACAAAAAGGCAGCTGGGAACTGTGCTATAAACTCACCACAGAATATGGCATAAAACTAGGCTTACATAGCAATAAAAATGGACACATTCATGCTGTACTGATTTTTTTTTAAATTCTCAAGTTATTACATTAGCCTGCGTTTATTTAAGTGACACATCAGTAATTACTGCACCTCGATGTTACGCTCCTGAATTTTAATTCCTACCCTGTCATGTAAATTTGATTTACCATATACCTATACATTGAAGCGTTTATAGGTTTCCTGCTGTTTCCATTTTACCAGTTAGGCCTTTTCACATAAGTATGTGCAAATAGTATGCTGCTCTTATAATGGCAATGGTAATTTTATTTTTATTCTAGGTAAACTCAATTTGTTTAACACAGGAGATAAAAACATAAAAACTCATATAGGTTCACAATATTTTAAGGCGCTAAAAACAGGTAACTAAAACGACAACAACAACAAAAAGTTGCTGTAAGCTGTGTAGCAGCTTGGGTTACTCTAACACTAAAGAAACAAAAGGTCAAGCAAGCCTAAAGAACTGTGTCTCTCTCTGTTCATTTTGAATCAGTAAGTCACTGGTTCCCATTGTGGAAAGGGTTCAAACATGTGATGGTTAAAGAAAAATAGCTGTGAGGGTGGCAACAATAAGAGAGTTCTGCTCAGCTTCTGTTACAAGCTGTGCAACAGTGGGGTGGCGATCTATCTCAGCTAGAATCTCTAGAAAAGTGTGTAGAAGCCACTGGGGGACTGATTGTGTTACCTTGCTGTGTGTTCCTAGTAATTTGATTGTGGTGGGTCTTTGGTAGCACCTCTAACAGGCTGGGATGGCAGCCAGGTGTGCGAAGTGATGAGCTGCCAACCAAGACTCTGGTGAGTCCCTCCTTCCATTTCCACATGTTTGGATGCTGTGCTCAGAGATATATATTAGACGTATTTGAGTATCCCAGTTGCATCTCTCTCCTGACCTAGTAAACTGCATGTGTGTTACTCTTGTTGGTACATGCAGGATATAAAGCATCAAACATCAACTCATTTTACCACTGATGGCATCCTTTCTTTCCCTGCATTATATGGAAACCGCTGCTCATCAAACCCCACATTTAGAATCCTAGTGTTTTAGACTTCTTTGTTTTTGCTGGCAGACTGCTTGTTCTGTGTTTGCATTCACCATTTGTGGGCAAAAAGATTATTCCTTCGTGGCATTACAGGACTGTGATAAATAAAAAACAACATAAGCCACTAAAACTCAGCTGGTCTACATTTATCAAGACACCTGCATCAGTAGTAATTATTTTATACAACATATATATATATATATATATCTTATAGTGGCATTCCCTTTTCAATTAAGCATTTATTGTAGTCGGATGCTGACTTGGGTACAGTTGCATATAACAAAAATCAGGGAGCAATTTAAGAAAAAAGATTGTTGATGGCATTTTAATACTTAATATAAACAAGTTTGGATGATAAACATAACAGGTGAATTTATAAATATATATGTATGTATGTATTTTAATATCTTTATTTAAAATTCCATTTACTTGTGCAGTCTCTGTCTGTTCTTTCCTCTTGCAATCAAACAAAAATCAAATGGTGAAATGTTATTTTAAGCACCATTTAGACAACTTTTGTACTTAATATTTAAATCAACCCAAAATGCCACAGGACAAAAATAAATAAATAAATAACAGGCAGCATATTTTCAAGTCTTGGAGACAACATCAGGGAACATGATGGTTTGTGATGGACTGACCTTTTCACATAGAACTGTTGTGTCCCTATGTATCAAATGCAAAAAGCCTAAAAGCTGCAACCATAACATTTCTTCAGAGCTCCCTTAAACATCGCAGATAAGGTCCCAAAGCATGACTGCAGTTTAATGAATGAAATATTTGCAAAGAAAAGTATAAGGTAGGATAAAAATTTGAAAATCTGTGGTGGAGTACTTTTTGCTTGCGGTAAAATAAAAAAAAATACACATTCAGGGTTTTAGTCAGCGTTACAGGTCTGCAAACACCAAGTGGAAAATTCACTTCGGACTTGTGTACTACAGGGTATTTCTATTTGTAGCTAATTTTGTGGAAATAAAAATTAAGATTTTACAATTTTATATTTTTATTATGCACCATTGTGCCCCTCGGACTAAGATGGTTTTATTGTATTTGTGTTTGTCTTTTCTCAGTACTTGTTGTAATCTTTTCAATGATTTTATCTTGCTCTGTAGGTACACATCAGTCTGTTTCCAAGCACAGCAGAAATACTGCAAAACGTGAAGAAAAACTCAATGCAATGATCATTTAAATTAAAGTGCAAAAACAACAGAAATGGTTAAACTTTAAACTTTGTTCTTTAAAAAGAAAATATTTTCTACAATTCATTGCCAGCAAGATGGTTCAAAAGACTTAGATCTGGGAACAACAAGAGATTTGAAAAGTTATGCAACTGAAATAAATGATTAAAAAAGGAAAAATAAAACTCACACCCAATTAGATAATAGAGTACTGGGAATAAAAAGCATCTTTACCAAGGCTGTACTAAAATACTGAGGTGCTAAACTGGCCTTTCTGAGGTTCAGACCTGTCTCCTATTGAAACCTTTGCACTTGGCGCATTATGGAATAAAAAATACAACAAAGGAGGACCCAAACTGCTGAGGAAAGCGATGTCAAAAGAAGACGTGATGCAATACAGTAGTAAACATGCCCTGTCTACACTCTGAAATATGCTCTGGGATCAAATGCAAAACAGATTAAAAAAAAAAGTTTTGAAACTTTCTTTTAACTTAGAATTTTGCGTAGCAACCCATTTAAATCTTTTTTTTTATATGAGTCTCGGTGTTTTGTTTTGAGTGTTAATGCAAATGCATTAAGACGCTGTATCTTTCAAACTGCATCTTTGTTTGGAAGGATAAATAAAGATGCTGTTACTTGGTGTCATCATCCTAATATTGTGGTCATTACTTTCAGTGTGCTATAGATAAAGCAAATGTGTTACAAACTGCTTCCACACACCTGCCTGTACAATTCCCACCATAATTACTGCTGAGGTTTATGAGTGTGTGTGTGTGTAAGCATATCCACAGTTTGTGTGTGTGTGTGTGTGTGTGTGTGTGTGCTCGTGTGTATGCACGCATATATACAGTATGTAGGCCTATGTATCTGTGTTGGTGCATTCAACTGTTTCATAGCAGATGGCCGCTAAGTTGCAGGATTTATAACTAAGGCATGGCATTTTGGGAGACTTGAGTGAGGCAGGAAGATGAGAGATCTGTTTATGTCTTTAATGCACATGCATCCTTATGTGTTTGCCTGCTTTTTGTATGTAGTTTCAGTTGTTCTGGCTTCTGACCCCATGGGCATGACAGTGAATATTTGCACAGTAGTCCCAGCATCGCATTTTAGCTTGTGTAAATGTGTGCGTATTTCTAAATAGGAATCTCATCCTCTCTATCTTCCCCTATCTTTAATGGCTTCTTGGCTGAGTCACAGCCTCCTTTCATTAGCCAGTGGCCACAGCAGCTACAGTGTGGGGGTTTTTTTCTTTCCGATCTGCTCAGCTCAACAAGGAAGCTTAGCAACATAGTGGGGAATAGATGTGAAGCACAAAAAAAGGTGAAGATAAGAGAAGGATGGCTGAGCTCGATTCAGGATGGGGTAGGGAAAGGCGATCTCTGAGAGCCGACAAGTGAAATGGGGCAAAGAGGGTAAGAATAGGTGAGGGGAGATAAACGGGTGGCGCGTGAGAGGAATTGGTCGATAGTAATAGACTGCATAAGACGAGCATGTGCTAGTGAAGAAAATAGGGCTAACAGTATGGACCGTGTGAGGAAACATCACACCTCCATCTGAAAGGTGACACTGATATATGATTTCAACATCATGTTGTTGGACCCTCTTCATTATTCTCTTCAGTCTCTGCCTCTTTATTTTGTCCCACTTGTCATGTTAGACTATTATCTGCCACTGCCTTCTCTCTTTTCCTTTCTCTTGCTATGAGGCTGCTTCTATCACTAACAGTATATTAAAGTGCAGTGTATTATCTGCCATTATCTCTGTTACAGTAACTGCCTGTCTACTGATAACAGTAATCAATTACATCTCTGTTCACTGTGCCACTGCGCACTTACTTTATGTAACACAGTCCTCATCTCTGCACTTTTTTTGGTCATTTGTTCAAACCTCTCGCCTAACTCATTATTCTTTCTAAATCCTACTTCACTTCTTTAATTCATCCGAAATACGATGATCTCATCTTTTTTATCGATCCCAGTCCCTAAAGTTCGACGGCGTAATAAAATTTCTGCCGTATTAATTGTATCGCATAACTTTTTGCTGTTGACCCCACCCTATTGTGTATGCACTCAAATTAGAATTATATTAAAATATATATTGTTAACTGGATAAACTCATCATGGTTTAGTCTATTAAGATCTTTTCCCCTATAAGATGTATAATTACAACATTCACAAAAAAATGGAAAATTTAAAAAAATGACTGTCATGACTGGAATGACTGGATTAAATGCTTTAACAGTAATACCTGCATGGTCTGGTTTGGATGATGGAACAGTACATGTTTTTATACTAACCTGAGCTAACCTTTCATACTAACAACACCAGTCAGCAGTGTTCCAGAAGTTGTCCTCTTTAAGACAAAATCTGCTAATATATGGATTTTAATGTGCTAATTCAAAATATAACAATAAAAATAGCTAATTTCCAGGATATTAATTTTTGTTGTTGTTTTGTATTTACAAAACAAGCTGTAATCATAAACTTTGAGCTTGTGTGATCTAATTTTTTTTATAGTCACTTACTTGATAATGTAATAGTTGTAAAATGCGCACATTATAATTTAGGATCACAGCTGGATTACTCCACCTCAATTCACAAATGAAGAATTAATTTATTTGAATCCCAGCTTGCCAGGCCAGGTGAAGCTGTGTCGCGGTATTATGACATGTAGATATTCTGGTTTCATCAGTTTGTCTTGCCTGTCTGTGGGTGTCTCCAAGCTTATTTAATCATTTATCAATGTGCCCCAGCAACAGAGGTGGTGCAGTGCTTATATGCATTTCACTCATGCAAGTCCTATGAGTTACTTTAGTTACTTTAAACAACATACTGTGGAAAAAAAGGAATTAAAAAAATATTAGTTGTATCATATATTAATATTAATATAAATATGTAACTTTACAGCGTTACAGATTTCCTGCTATTGGGAAAGTCAAATCCAAGGTCAAATAGGTGAAAAGGTCAAATAGAGATAATCTAATATTTGAAATTTGATAGTTACAGTTCATACTTGATACAACTAGAATTCATCAGATTTAACAAAATTGGTTATATACATAAACATTTATCCTCCAATTTAATAAGATTTTTATTAATTTTGTTTTGGGAGCAACTCTCTTCTTTCTGGTATAGAAAAGTGCAAAAAGTCTCTTCAACTCCAACAAGATTCAAAATGTTAGAGTTCACAGGGCAATTACCAAATGGCATCATGTCACTCCTATTCTGGCTTATCTACACTCTCTACCATATTTCTTAATTATTGTGGACATTTTAAGATCACTATTAAAGCATGCTGTAGTCTAGAACTAAGCTGCACATGAGAAATGTTGTCTGGTGACCATCCTGTAGTCAGAAGGATGGACACATCGTGACTTTCTTCAAGTCACTTCTAGAAACACAATTCATTAACCCCCCTCTCTCTCTCTCTCTCTCCCCCCCCCCCCCTGATAGGGTTGTAGCTTGAACCCATCCGCTGGAACGTTGAAGACAATATAATTACACTGCTAAGCAAGACACAAATAGGCAAAGTTCTTCATGTTACTCGTGCACGGGAGAGACCGGACAGAGCGCCGTCCCTTCGCTTGACCCCAGTTGCTCTCGTCCGTTCTCCCGTACACTATCCTTTTATTGAGGTTACATGAATATGCATAGGGTCATTAACATATGACGTCTACATACACACAAAGAGTACCTTGCCTGTGTGTGTGTATGTGTGTGTGTGTGTGTGTGTGTGTGTGGTACTGCTGATCAAAGGGTCATACAAGCACACAAGCAAACATCCTTGGTCAGGAAGAGGGTAGACCCCCCCTCATCCTAGATAACACAGTAAGGAAGTCCAGCAGTTCATTTATACACAAAAAGCACTTAGACTAAAACAGACGTAACTACGTTAATCCTACCATAAAACAATAAGAGAAGGTATGACCTCTCTCATGCTCCCAGGATGTAGGTGTGGAATGCACACCAAGCCTCTGTAGCCTGTTAAAGATCACACAACTTATCACTACACAATTGATTATACACCTCTAAGCATCTATGGTTAAATATTTCTAAGCATAAATGACAATCAACAATACAACTCTATCACCCCCCCCCCCCCCCCCTTTAATTTTTCGTGTGTATTTTTTTGTTGTGATTGTTGACAGCTTGTGGGTTTTTTTAATTTTCTTTGCAATGTTTTCTCTGTCTTAGCTTTTTTTTCCCCCATTTTATTCTATTTTATTTCTGGCCTTTTGTTTGACTTTCTGTTTGAATTCATTATTGTGCTTTTGCTTGTCTGTCAAAGCACAATGTGAACTGTGTTTGTAGGCGCTATATGCATAAATAACGTTACCGGCTATATACATACACAAAGTTTTCAGCACTTTATTTGCTTTAAATGAACTTACCAATACAGTTATTATTGCAATGTTGATGTGGCATTGGTGCAGTAATAATGTCTGGCCTGCACTAATGAAAAGAGAGATTTCCAGACCACTGAATCTGTCTACAGAGAAGGTGCATTTGCCTGGGCCAGAGAGCAGGACAGGAGAAACTTTGGCTAATCAACTATGATATTTTAAAGAGCCGCAACTTGTTTGTTTTGGCAACTCAGTGCACGACTATTAAATGACAAAAGGTGAAATATGCTGAACCTCTTTTTCTTTTTCTTCTTCTTCTTTTTCTTTCTTGGTGTTGCTTCATTATGGGAACTTTATTTAAAACAAGATGTCACTTATGTAACTGTATCAAATTAAAATGACTTTAAATTCCAGCAAAAAGTTATCTGGTGATTGTTTTTGGAAAACCAATTTCCAAATTGCTAATAGGGAACTAAAGTGAAAACAAATTCAGACTGATGCTGAAAATAAAGTGTAATGAGGTTATTGTTCTTTCTGATAAGAGACAAAGATAAAGTAGCATTACCAACATATAATATCCATCAATTTGGGGCGACCGTGGCTCAGGGGGTTGGGAATCACATCTGTAACCGGAAGGTCACCAGTTCGATCCCTGGGCTCTCTGTCCTGGTCGTTGTGTCCTTGGGCAAGACACTTTACCTTACTTGCCTGCTGGTGTTGGCCAGAGGGGCCGATGGCGCGATATGGCAGCCTCGCTTCTGTCAGTCTGCCCCAGGGCAACTGTGGCTACAACTGTAGCTTGCCTCCACCAGTGTATGAATGTGAGAGTGAATGAATAGTGGTATTGTAAAGCGCTTTGGGTGCCTTGAAAAGCGCTATATAAATCCAATCCATTATTATCAAATAATTCTTGATTTTTGCCTTAGCTGGTTTCTATTTTTCAGGCAGCTACTGCTAAATTAAAAGCACAATGAACATTGTTGTGCCTAATATATCATGATTACATTTCACATAAAGATAAATAAATACTGATTTTCATTGCTCCCAATAATTATCAAGAAGACATGAACATGATATATATTGCTCTTGTATTAAAGCATGCACGACTAATGCTTACTCATATACATTCCTGGCTGTTCCTGCGGTTTTACATTAATTGCTTGATGAAGTATGGATTCATGATCATTTATGCATCTTTGCTAATGTTTACTTTTTAAAAAAAAAAAAAAAAGACTGCAAGCCTTGATTACTGCCACTGCCGCTTTCACTTCAAAAATACATCAGGTCTTGAAAAAGTGCTGCCTTCACCTAAGACCCCTCTGTAGGCTGTGAGTCTAGTTTCACCTATACTGGAACTGAGTATTGTCGCTCTCCACTCCTTGCTGATTTGCACTTGAGTGGGGAGAGACAAGGTCAGAGGTAGCAGCTATCAAACATTAATGCTGCGAATATTCTACATTTTACACACTGTAATAAACTACTCTATGTGAAGTGTCTGACTGGAATAAGATATTGGTAAAAACCATGCCACAGTACCTATGCACAGACACTGAAATAGAATAGAAAACTGGCCCTTACCAATGTTCTGCTTCCTTCACACGTGAAATATTTCACATTTGTTTTTTTCTTAGTAATTTAAGTATCTGGCAATTTCTCAGCATGACCTCTTTATCTGGAAAATTGGGAATATTTATTACGGTATATAGAATGGGGTAATAGCTTTAATGTGCAGGCAGTTAAGATGCAGATTATTTCTTAATTTTAGCTTTTTATCCTGAGTCACTGTTGATGGTCTGAAACTCATTTCAATTCATAGATGATTTGAAAGTGACATTGGTGTACCTTTGCACTTAAGTATTCTGCAGGATATTTGTATATTTGGTATTAGAAATGTTCGTACTACATTCGTACTATTATATAAGAAAAATTAGCAACCCTATAATATACATTACTGTAATATACAGTAGGCATATTTTACTAGCTCCTGATTTGAAAATCAGCATGAATCACAATATTTGACCTGCTCTGACCAGATCTGGATGAGACAAAAAAACAATAGCACTTATTTCTTTGCATTTATTGTTAGACAGTTGAGCATAACATGACATCATTTTATTCATAATGTGGGATGCCAGATTTTGACTCGAAGGCAGTGAAGCTGTGATACACTTTCACAAAGAGTTAAGGTACAGCAACCTCTAATTTCACGCTGACCCATTGCTTGATTTGCCTTTGCCCACAAGGCCAAACATTGCAAACCTTACTAATAATGAAACTCCAAAGGGATGCTAATGACTGTGTAATATAAACAAGGAAGCAGAATTCAGTATAATCTCCTGTAAGTGTATTTTGGGAAACCTATGACTGTATCAGCTCCTCGTGGTAATATCCAAATAGACTGTGCACCCAAACACGATGGATGTTAATTCATCTTAAAGAACTTTAAATCAATCATAACCTTAAAAAAAGATTGATGTCACTGATTTCATTGAACTTTGTTTTTGGTCATTTACTTAAACTCTGATTTGTATAACAGAATTTGTCCTCTTAATTCTTCTTTTTGCAGCCCTCATTGCCTAAAATTTTCTCTCTCTCTCTCTCTCTCTCTCTCTCTCTCTGTGTGTGTGTGTGTGTGTGTGTGTGTGTGTGTGTGTGTGTGTGTGTGTGTGTGTGTGTGTGTGTTAGTTAATAGCACAGTGAGGGCCTGTAAACTCAGTGAGCCTGATGGCCAGAAAGTTTCTCAGCACCCAGGAACCCTTTAAGCCCATGATCATCTGGACCTCTGTCATAAACCCAAGGTTTATAGCAGACATGCTCACTGACACCTTACTCTTAAAAAATAATAGAAGCAATTTGATGAAACAGTAAAGCTGAAGGATCCTGCAAGGAGACTTTTGCTTCAAAGGGTGCTCCCTTGAAATGGGAAGTAGTTGTAGTAACATGTTGGAAAATTCCACCTTATGTGATTTCCATTTGTAATGTTATTATCGCTGTGTGAGATCACAAACTTTAAAGCATGCTCTGGATCCAGAGACAGAAAACTCATTGCAACAAAAAACCCATCAGCTTTCTAAAGCTGTCACTGTCCAGTGAAAACCACAAAACATCAAAAATTAAACCAAAAGACTACATTTTCTTTATTTTATTTTATTCACTGTTTTTCAAATTTTTTTAGAGCCGGCTCTGTGTTTCTTGTTTTTTTACTTGATTCCCATCCATCATTTCTTTAGTAAACCTGAAACATGTTTCATAGAAGTAAGAGTTCATTTTTGATGTATCACATTGCTAAACCTCACAGTGAAGATCGTGTTCAAAATCGAATAAAAATGCAAGCTGCTGTGTAGCTGACACTTGTCTCTGGTGTTATTCTGCAGTAAAATGTCACATTCACTCCATAACAAAATGCAAAACAGTGACAAATAATAAATTCATTCTCCTGACACCACTTAGGAGCACTGGGGAAGTAGAAAAAATATGGATGATCTACTGCACATTAATTTGGTAAAAGATGAATAGTATTTCTAATAGCAGTGTCAGGTATGGTGTTACCTTTTGGAACTAGTGTGCATGAGTTACTTTTAATATGCTAATTATAACAATACAATCAGTAGTAGACATACTACGGTTTTGTAACCCTTCCCTTTCATTCTTGCTGCTATCCTTCTGTGCACTGTCCATTGCTTTGGATGGGTGATCCAAATATTCTGTCTCACTCTCTCTAAAAAAAGCATACTAAATAAGTTAGTACAACTTCCACAGTGCTTTGGTTGCCTAGATCTAACCACCAGCATCAGTGTAACAGTTCACATATCCATAAAAAGCTTTTGACGATAAAAAAGCCAACTATTACACTTTACCCACAATGAATGTTGAGAAATAAATATATAAAAACAAAAAGGTTGAACAAGCAGTTTTGCTTTGAAGATTCAGTGACTTGACCTACTGTACAAACATGGCAGAGAAACAAGTACCACAGCAGCTACCTTAGCCTTAACATATAACGCAGAAGTCTGAAAGTGTCCTGCTTATGTTGCATTAGCTTGATAGATTATTAAAAGATAAGGAAACAACCAAAAGAAAAAAATGCAATGGCTCATAATAAATAGATAAAATCACAAGTGAGTTAAAAGTTGCTGACAAAGAAATTCATATACATCACTACAATAAGATTTATAAATCATACAAAGTCACCCACAAGCAATTGCTTGCCATGTTTAAACATTGGCAAAGACTGTCACAACACCCTCACAGCAGTCACAGAAGTTCAAAGCTGCTGCCTCTTTACTTTGTCATAAATGCTGCTCAGGAATTTGTCTTCTTTGCACAGTTCTTTTGTCTCTAGGCTCTTTAAAAACAGTGCTGCTGGGGATTAAGTGAAGTAAGCCAGAAATAATGACCTCAGACCATCATTGTTATAGTGCAATGTGACACAACTGAATAGATGCAGAGTCTGACCTGTGAAGGTTAATACCTATTGTTGACAGCAGATCAGTCTTGCAAGTTCATGGTGAGAAAGGAGGCAATGTGCCACTAATAAAGCGCCATTCTTACTTGCTTAGTTGGGCTGCAGTTCATTTAAATTTACAATGTGTCTAAACAGGAACAACAGCAATAACACAGAAGCAAACGGTAGCTGGAAATCTGCACATAAAAAAGTCTTTATAGTGTTCATTGTATGGGATTTTTAAGTGCTAAATGGAAAAAATATGGAATTGTAAGCTACCAAACCAGGCTACAGCTTCAACACGCAAAGAAATATAATTTAGCAAATGAACCAGTGTGATGTTTCCATTGCTGCCAACCAGAGTTGGAGCTAATAAAAACCTCTTGACTACTACAGAGTTTGCCTCAAGAATGAAGACTAATTGCACCCTTTTTCTGAAGGTTTTTATCCAATGTGATAAGGGCATTACAAATATAACAATAGGAGGATAGTTTATCATCCGCTCTCACAACTGCTACGGATTAAAACCAGGCTTCGTTATAACTGCTATGATCCACAGCGTTTGTTGTTCTTTGCAGTTTTCTGGCTATTTTTGTGGAAATGTCTGGTTGGTTTTTCGTTCTTATTCTTGAGCTTTAGTTTTGATTGTTACTGTTGGCTAAGTCTCATTATTGTTGGCTTCTGTGATTACTGTTATAATTGTTATTCTGCTTTGAATTCATTCATGCTTTCGTATTTATTAGCTTAGCCTCCCTAGTGCCTCCTGTATCTTGTTGTTAAGTCCTCCTCTCTGTTCAGCATTTCCCTGTTGAATTACTTCCTGTTTCATTTTGCTGGTTTCCTGTCTCATGTGTTTTGCTGTTAGTTATATTTCTCCCCAGTCATTGTTTTAATTAGTTGCAGCCATATCTCATTGTCCTCCTGCGTCCACTTCCTTTGATCACCTCTTGTGTGAGTATTTAAGCCCTCTCTTGTGCTTCCTCTGTGTTCCCGAGGACTTTGGTTTTGTATTTTGCTGCCCATTGGGCTTTACGTTTTTGTTTGTTTGTTTGTTTGTTTGTTTGTTTGTTTGTTTGTTTGTTTGTTTGTTTGTTTGTTTGTTTGTTTGTTTGTTTGTTTGTTTGTTTGTTTGTTTGTTTGTTTGTTTGGTCAGTTGGGTTTTCAACCTGATAAAACATTTTATCCTGCCTGTCTTTGAGACTTGTGTTTTGTTCCTGAACCTGCATCCAATGACAGCTGCCGCATGGTAAAACATAGCCATGACCATGCTTGGGTTAATATGATTATGACTATAACATATTATTTTATAATATGCATAACTAGCACATGCAGCAGTTGGGTACATGCATTGCAAAACACCTTAGCACAGGTGACTCAGCAAGACTTAGAGTTCAGCCTTTTGAATAAGAAATGTATCACGTTAAATGTCTTTTCTCCTCCTTCTGTTGTATTAGCTGAGCATTTTCCTAAATTGGCAGCATGTTATAACTAGACCAGATCAATACTCCAGCTGTCCATATGAATCAGAAGACAAAGCACAGGGCTGGCAATACCACACAGATCTTTGTTTTATATGTTAAAACTGTGTTATTGTCAGCTGAGTGTGATTAGCTACAGTCTCGGACTCCCGGACCATCAGCACCGGCTCCCCTCAGGGCTGTGTTCTTTCTCCTCTGCTCTTCTCCCTGTACACCAACTGCTGCACCTCCACCCACCAGTCTGTCAAGCTAATCAAGTTTGCAGATGACACCACCGTTATTGGACTCATCTCGGACGGGGACGAGTCTGCCTACAGGAGGGAGGTTGAACGTCTGGTGTCCTGGTGCAGCCACAACAACCTGGTGCTGAATGCCCAGAAGACAGTGGAGATTATTGTGGACTTCAGGAAGCACACAGCCCCACTCCCCCCCATCATCCTGACTGACACCCCCATCACCTCTGTGGACTCATTCCGCTTCCTGGGTACCACCATCACCCAGGACCTGAAGTGGGAGCCCACCATCACCTCCGTCATCAAGAAAGCCCAGCAGAGGATGTACTTCCTGAGGCAGCTGAAGAAATTCAACCTGCCAACACGGACGATGATGCAGTTCTACACTGCAATCATCGAGTCCATCCTCACCTCCTCCATCACCGTGTGGTACGCTGGAGCCACTATCAGGGACAAACAGAGACTGCAGCGTGTTGTGCGCTCTGCTGAGAAGGTGATTGGCTGCAGACTCCCATCTTTGCAGGACCTGTACACCTCCAGGACATTGCGGCGTGCAGCTCGGATCTCAGCTGACCCTTCTCACCCTGGACACAGTCTGTTTGACCTGCTCCCCTCAGGCAGGAGGCTCCGGTCCATTCGCACCAGAACCTCTCGCCATAAGAACAGTTTCTCCCCCTCTGCTGTTGGACACATGAACAATAACCATATGACTGTACCCGCCACTAACACATGACCCTACGCTGTGTCACTGCATCATTCTATGTTTGGCACTGATCACCACCTGCACTCATGTATATATCTTTCAACGTAGCACTCTTAATTCTTATTCTCATGTATATATCTCATGTATATCTCATGCACATATCTTTCCACGTAGCACTTTTAATTCTTATCCCTACTTTTATTTTTTTCCATGTCTATTTAAGTGCTATTTATGACAGCATGTTTGCACTGAAGCACCGCAGCAATTTCCTAATGTTGTAAACCTGCTCAACATTTGGCAATAAACCCCTTTCTGATTCTGATTCTGATTCTGAGATACAAGCATGCATTTTTTTTTTTTTTTTTTTTTTTTACTAAAACTGTGTTTCAGTAAAGACACTAAACATCAGCTTGTGTGACTTTCTGTGAATAACCAATACCTTTTAAAGTCACTTGTAATGCAAGGACACATTTGTATATGGAGTGGCCAGGGGGATTGAACTGCTAACCTGGCAAATCTCTTTTATCACAAGAAGGGCTGCGTGTATCCATTGTGCAAATCCCATCCTTTAGTTTTCAGTGAATGTACGTTTTTGCTTCTGCACACAGACGGGATGCTTAGTATGAGTTGGTCATTCCAAGAGTAGGTCAAGTGCCATGTAGTGCCCCTCTTCTCCCTGATTCTGATCACAGCACTTAAAAACAAAATTGGCTCCTGACAAGAACAGGCTTTTGCGGGATTTTTGGGGTGAAATATATGAAATCTTCAGACATCCAAAAATCCTGGGTATCACTTTTATCAAGTGTGATGAGCTGGCTGTCAGTTTTTCCCAAAGGAGCTAACGTTGAAACAATACCTGTCATTTAGGTTAGCCAACACTTTCTCTTGATTTCTTGTGAATAGTCTCTCCCTGTCTCTCACTCATTCTCTCTCTCTGTCTGGCTCTCTGAGCTAGCGCACACACATGCACACATGTACACATAGAGAAATGCGAGGGCTGTGGCCCATGGGGATATTTTTCTTTTGGCTGAGGGATCAGAAGGATGCGGAGCTGTGAATGCTTCACTCCCGCTCTCCTCTAGTGTGTGCACTCGCTCACACTGTGTTGGGAATTAATGACATCTCTGTGGCCCATCAACAGCGCAAAACTCATGGGGAGAAAACATAAGAGATGGAGTTTGGAGGGAGCAGCTACGGGAGAAGAAAATGGCAGATAAACCTGGCACTTTATGTTGAATTTTCTGACCGGTACTGCAGCAAAAGAGGTGATAAAGTACTTGAGAGCAATAGGAATGATGAAAAAAAGAACAATAAGTTAGTGCTGAGTCAGATTGGTGATATTGCAGGAAGAGGTAATTTCATTTTGGCTTTCCACCAGAGACTTGCAAGAAGAAGAAAAAAATCAAGCTTTTACACTTTATGCCCTTTCCTTTTACCTTCTTACATTCATGCTGAGGTACATTGTTTTACTGAGTAATCTCATTCTCAAGTACACACAAATACAGTGTGTGTACCTGAGACAACATACACGTTGAAGTGAGAAAACACAGGAAATGTAGATGGGATTAAAATAGTAGTGAAACAGTTGGGAGGGATTAAGGAAATGTTGTCACAAAGACTTTTAACCTTAGAATTTCTGTAGGTCAAGTGAGATATCAAGTTTCAGGACATTAACTGCCCTGACTGTCTGTTGTCCTATATTAATGTTTTCTCTGTTTTCCCCATTTGTAGTGGCTCCAATTCCCAATTTAATATTGGCAAGCTGTTGGGCACAGTAACTACAAATGCTGCTGACAGCACGTTCAGTCTCAGCAGACAAAATAGGCAAGGTAGCTCTCCTGAGTTACCCCATCTACGACATTTTTTTGTTGTATTTCCGCACTTGTGGACATTTAGCAGCACAGCACCTGTCCCTGTATGAAACCAAGCATAACTGTCTGAAATTTTACATGCAGTTCCCTTTTGCTATCCTCCTCCTCTTTTTACAGTGTCCTTAAACCCCGACAGACTCAAGCTCCCTTTACATACACACTGAGTCAAGTATAACAAATTGTGGCTTTTTGATGCCACTTATAACATGTTAAATTCAATTTTTAGTTTAAATTTGCTCTTAAATGTGCATGTGCCATAGCAGTGATAGAGTTTTTTGGGACACGGCACGGATTGTCTTCATGAGAAAGCTGAGCAGTGCTTGTGGCACCTTCCAAACATGGCCCCAGATGGTAGCAAATCCTTCCCATGATGTTCACCAGACCTTCTAGCACAAAGCCTCGGCCTTCCCATTCACGCTATCACGTTCTTTTCTTACTCCCCTTGATGTTTAAGGGACAATAAGGTCTTTTTTTAACCTACTGGGTCACTCTCGATTATTCTGAGTTGATCACTCTATCAAAGGTAAGCCCCCCTGCTCGCTGATGTTGCCACATGTCCAGTCATTTTCTTCACTTCCTGCTCAGCCTGTGCACCCATCCTAATGAATTCATTATAGATGTTATGTTTTTATGTCTAATGCAAAAAAGGAATGGATATTGGTAAGAGTAGGTGTATTTATTTGTTTTTTATTATCCATTATTGTCCACTATCTTATTGCTATATGATCACCAATTAAGGAAAAAATGACACGCTGTTTATGCATTATAAATAGATATGTGGCAGAAATTCTTTTATGAGGATTTTCCTTGGGTCAGATCAATACTGGCTTGGACCACACTGTGTATTTACAGAATATGAAAAGTAAGGATTAAGCTTGTGTTTTGTCTGCAACAACTCTTTCTTTTTCTCTTTCTCTTTCTTTGACTGAGATGCAGTGGATGTCAGCCTTCTCACTTTATTTGAGTCTATGTATTACCTTCTGACTATCTCAGTGATTGTTTGGCATGCTGCTCAGCAGATTAAAAAAAACCCCACTTATTTTGTAGTTGCAGAATGGCGCATCATAAAAATCAGGCTTTTATGTCCATCAGCATTGAACAATCATTTAAAATGAAAGCTGTTGGCGGACACTGACACAGATATTGGCTTACAGACAGACAGTCCATTACTATTGGCAGTAAATGCAGGAAGAGGGGAGGCATTCCCGCATAACTAAAAAGAAGTTCCCTCTGACATAATTTGTATACATATGATAAAACTGGTACCTTTATGATGCTTCATTTCTGTGGACACTGACAAAACAGGCACATTTCCACCAACTTACCGCATATAAAAATGCAGCCAAGCATCTGACTATCTCACCAAAACACATCTATCTCCAACCATCCATTCTGTTAAACTCTTATCCAGTGTAGGGTCACAGGGGGACTGGACACATCTTATCTAACACTTCAGGTTGCACTAGATTAAAAAGGAGGCTTTTCTCAAACTCAGAGCTGATTGAACTAACTCTGATTAGCTGTCTGGGAAGCAATGTTGGCATTGCAAAACTCCCAAGTTTGTTGAATCTGCTTTTTTGTAATGACTTCATATTAATGTAGAAGCACAATCTGGTCATTTTTCAACAGAGGATATTTGGAATGATTCTTTTTGAGCTATATTCTTGATAATAGGACGAATCAGTGGAGAATGCTTCCTTTTCAGCTTTCCAGCAATGCCAACTACAAGGAACTGACATATATAATGATAATGTAAGTAGGCATGTTCAGTCAGCAGAGTAAAGGGAGTTTATCATAAGCAAAGTTTAAGCTCAACCTTTTATAAACTTTTTTTTTTTAACTTGATAGGCTTCTAGACTGAGTTATATCTAATAACAACCTGCAGTGATTTGTTATACCAGATGCCAATACTTTGCTCCAGTGTCCTCCCATGTGCCTCCATCACTGATTTGAACAAATCCTTGGCTTATTTGGGTGCGTTAGACACACTGAGTCAACATTTTCTGTTCATTTTCTCTAGGTCCACCGTCTTGAGTAAGATTGATTACATAATTGACTTGTGGTCACCTTAAGTACTAGAATTACCCTAGACTGCTGACTTTAGCTTGCTCTCCCCAGAATTTATGCCATCAACATTCATGGCCAACTTACTTGGCTTAGATAGCCTATAGGTTTCCATTAGTCCATTTCCACATTTACTGAAAGTGACATCTCTGTAGTTTGAAGTGGCAGTAGTTTTCTTAGTATGCCATCACAGTTAGAATAGATTTTCCTTAAAGTAGAGATGGTAAATAAAGATGATTATTTACTGATTCTTTATCACTGTTTGTAAAAGAAATACTAACAAACACAAATCACTGCGAACTAAAAGACGACCACTGACAAATATAAAAAGGATTTTTCTAATCATCTTAAAGATCAACCTGACAAAGGTATTGTAATAAAAAAAGATTTATTAATTAATGAGATCAATCCAATAATTAATTAACTGTGCTATACATCCATCCATAAGTTTTACAATAGAGGTAAAAATGGGAATTCTTGCTCACTAAAAGCAGTGATAAAATATTTAAGATGTGTATTATTAAATCAAAACTCGACTTGTAATAACAAGATATGCAAATGTTCCCATGTTGGAAAGTAATATTTCATATCAAAGCGCTGAAAGGCTGAATTTTACCAAATACATCAGTGTTCAATCACTTCACTGTTATCAAACAGTGTTATTAATGCAGTTTTTGTTGAGGAAGATGAGTTCTGGAGCACAGCAGGGCAGAGATCAGCAGTGTATTTGCACTAATGGGGTGATAACACCCACACAGGAAAGCACTGGCATCTTTAAGTGACAGCTCCTGCTGTCTGTTTTAGTGCTTACTGGTCTGAAGAGGTCACTGAATCCGTTTTGGATAGATCTGGCTTCCTCAGCAGTCCGTGTAGGCAGCTAGTTTGGTGCGGACCAGCTGGCTGTAATTCAACAAGATAAACAGAGAATGGCTCAGTACAATCCTAATCAATAGCTACAGAGCTGTTTTAATGAATTAGCAAACAGAAGGAAGAATGAATTAAAACAGCAAATTGCAAAACAAGAGTTGTTGGCATTCATAGATATACGGGTTGGAAGAAAAACACAAAGCAGACGCAAGTGCGCTGCAAAAAAAAAGAAAATCTTGAAGCCTTTAGAAATTTAAATTTTGATTAATGGGAAAATGGAAGTGCCGCGACAATGCTGCAAGAAATGATCCCTTTTTAACTTGACAGCACATTTCTTGAGGGAAAAAATAACATGAGATTAAATGGGAGTTTTAAGAGGCGTTGAGTGTAAATTCTTTAGGGAATGACAACTGTTCCGATACACTAGATGATTCAGCTGACAGTGAGGTTTGCTTTTTGACTCCAGGTTTTGGTGACCTGACATCGATCCTCCATCTTCAAGCTATTAGGTATCTCAAGCACATTCGCCTTCCTTGATGTACGAACATCAAATGAAATCCGATCAAATCAGAATCCAGTATTTGCCACATTTTTCTGCTCGGTGTGCAGTCAACAAAACATACAATAAAAGAATCTAGTTTATATCCTCAAATGTAAACAAACGATCTTCTTTTTAAAGCTACTTTTTCCTTTTTATTATTGTGCCTAGAAAATCAAATCTCAAAGAAGCTGTCATGCCGTCTCTCGAGACTTATTATCAGTGGGTTAATATCTGATGACCTGATGTTTTTATGGGCCTGTTTTTCACTGACATTGAAACACATTTCTGCTGACTGATGAACAACAGATATATCCAATTATTTTTGAAATTAAAGCAGTAGTCAGCTCTTCAGTGAGTGTTTACGCTAGTGCTGAATCACAGAGCTTTCTTCTGTAACAGAGGATTTAAGTGAATCAGCTGCCAACCATAGCTAATTACTATTCACTTGCCACTTACAGATGTGTGCAAAGGTTTCTGCACCCTCTGGGCAAATTACATGTAGTATCATCATTTATTTGCAGGCTGAAATGCGTTGCTCACAGCCTTTTCCACAGACTAATGATAATTAACTCAGCTTAAGTGAAGGTATCAGAAAGTAGCGTTCTTAAAATGCTGTTCTAAGAGTGGTACCTTATTGACTAAGCTCAAACTGCTATAATGAAAAACACTAGCTTGTTGTGGCCACAGGGTTAACAGAGCAGAGAGACGTTTATGCATTTTCAAGGTCATTCCTACACAGTAAATGTGGACACTGACTTGTCAACATTTTTATGGGTTCTGGGGCTGAGCAAGCTTTGCATATCAGCTGGCAAAGACAGTCTGACAACAGGAGAGAAATTATAGATTTAAATTGTTTGTTTTAAGTTTTAAGAGCTCATAGAAATCTATGCAGTCTTGTGAAAAACTAAGTTTCTAACCACATTTCAGCAGCGTTAAAACCACTTTTAGCAGAAATACTTTAATCTTTTTCTGCATGCCTTTATCAGTCTCTAACATTGCTGTGAAGGAATTTTTCTTCATTTTTCTTTGCAGTGTTACTTCAGTTCATTGAGGTTTGTGATCATTTGTTTATGCACAGCTCTTTTAAGGCACCGCCACAGCTTTTCAATCAGGTTGAGGTCTGGAATTTGACTGGAGCTGTGCAACACTTTGATTATTTTGTTATTCAGCCATTCTGTTGTACATTTGCTGCTGTGTTTGGGTTCACTGTCCTGTTGCATGACCAGACTTCTTCCTAAGCTTTAGCTGTCAGACAGATGTCCTCCCATTTTGCTCTAGAATACTTTGGTATACAGAGGAGTTCATGGTTGGTGCAATGACTGCAAGGTGAGCAGGTCCTGTGACTTCAAAACAAGCCCACATCGTCTACCAGCGTGCTTGACAGCTGGTATGAAGTATTTGTGCTGACATGCTATGCTTGCTTTTCATGACATGTGATGCTGTGTATTATGACCAAATTTCCACTTTGGTCTCATCCATCCAAAGAACACTGTTGCAGAGGTTTTGTGATTTGGTTAGAAGCAACTTTGCAAGCCTAGGCCTTGCTGCCAGGTTTTTTTCAGAGTAAACATTTCCAAATGAGCCACACTTGCTCGGTTTTTGTTTTTTTCTGATTGTACTGTCTTTAACACTTAACTTGATAACATTTAACCTAACTAATATCTGTAGAGTCGGAGATGTAGCTCTTGAGTTTTATGCACTTTCTCTGAGTATTGTAAAGTCTTACGTTCAGGGGTATCTACTGAGCCACTCCTGTGAAGACTGTGGCATCATGGTAACACAAGGAATGCTCCTGACCTCTAAACTCCCAAAACAGCTGCTTTTATAAAGGTGGTCACACTTACTGATTATCAATTAATCAAGAGCATTTGATTCGCACCACCTGGCTCCTACTTATCCCCTCAATTCCTATGGAAGTACTAATGATGCACTTAGTTTTTTAGAGGACTGTGAAAACGTTATTATTCACATGTCTCTATAGGTAATAATACCAGACAGGGAGATATAAATGCAGATATTAGTAATTGTCCATCTCTTTCAACAGAGCAAAAAGAACATTAGTGAATTAGTAGTGTACAAAGACTGTTCTGTCCTAAAAAAAGAAATGTTCATATGTGAAGCAACAAAGATTATCAGAATTTCCAGCATAATAAAAAATAGTAATAGATTTTCTGATTCTTTGATTATTACATTTTGTATTATCTTGTTTTCTGCGGCACAATTGCAAAGATTTTGTATACTTTATAAGTGGACGCATCTAAATAGGGGAGTAAAACATCTGTGAAGGTAATTTAGACAAAATAGCACATTTAGCCAAGAATTTAGCCGATTGTACACACAGCTTCAACCCTGCAAGCAAAAAATAAATAAAATAAAATCCAACTTTGCTTGTAATTTTTGTCCTTTACTATGTGAAGAAACTGAATTAGATGAGTTGCCAAATTACCCATTTTCTTACATTTAGCTCTGTAGCTGTAGATCCAAATGGATTAAAACACGAAATATGCTGAGAGTGAAGTTTGGAAAATGGTATCTGCTAATTAGTCACATACACCCCTGGGCTCTGATAATGTGTGAACATTTGTATGCAAGTTTGTATCCACATCTAGCCAGGTTTGGGTTCCAGGTTCCACATTTTTAGACTAAAGGCACAATCAATGTTTAGTCCTTTATAAAATCTTTCACTTCTCACCTTTCCCGTCATTTAAAGGGGGTCTTTCAACTTAAAAAATAAAGGCCCGTTTTATGAAGATAAAATTTTCAATCAGTTGTGCATTTTAAATAAAGTTAACACTAATTAATTTTCTCTAAAGAATAAAGACCTGGTTTATTTTATTTTTGCCCACATTACAGCTTCTTTTATGTGCAAAGCTGATAAATTCTCACTTTCAGCCTTTTATTTTCACCTTCCTCCTTTCTAAATGTCAGTGCCGCCAGATCACTGTGCCGTCGTTCCACCTCTGAACACCCAAACGGAATTGAGGGGAGCCAAGAGGAACCGGAACAATTTGGCTTGATAGCACACCCTCTGCTCAACATTGCTAAGCGACCACCGTGAACTCAATTTCGTGAGCCTTCCCTTACCTAGAGGCTAGAGCAAGTGAGGGAGAGTGTGGATGTGTATGCTTTTGTGTGTCTGTGTGTGTATTGAAGACCCGGCTCTCAAGTGAATCATCCCAAAATCTGTGCAAGTTCTGGTCTGTTGGGTTTTTGGTCTGCACTTGGTCGGTGTATGTTCATGTGTGTATAGTACTTGTGTGCAACTTTGCGTGCACGTGGCATTTGTGTGGTTCTGCATGAGTGAGAGGTCTCTGCTGGCCCAACTAGATACCTCAGCTGCAGACAGTCACACTCATATTACAAATAAATGGCAAATGATGGAGCACATTACTCTCTCTCTCTCTCTCTCTCTCTCTCTCTCTGTGTGTGTGTGTGTGTGTGTGTGTGTGTGTGTGTGTGTGTGTGTGTGTGTGTGTGTGTGTGTGTGTGTATGCTCAATATGTACTGAAGACCTACCTCTCAAGTGAATTGTCCAAAAATCTGTTTAAGTTCTGAGAGAGGGAGTTTTCATAGAACTAATTTTATTTACTATGTGAATGTGCATATTTTATATCTCCATATGGCACAATGCACCAAATGGTTATTTCTGTTCAAGTAAATGCTGTAACTCTTCATGGTATTAAATTCAGAATTTTCCTTTTTAGCTGCCTTAATCATCTTTTTCTGCCACCATCACAGAGTGTTGCTGGAAAATTGAAGCACTAGGAGCCTCTTTCTAGCACTTGATCTTAGTTTTACTCCCACTGATTTGGCATCACGAGCACTGCTTAGCTGAATATGGCAATCAAACACGGAAATGTAACTTAAATGGACTGGCTAATAATTTATCAATGACTGCCAAGAAACAGTTGGTGTATTCAGCTCTGGCTACCTCCCCCTAGACCGGTGCTGGATCTGACTGAATCAGATGATGTATTGTGTACAAGTGCATAGACAGACGTACAGGCAGGGAGAAAAAGAAGACGTGGGAAGACAGACAGAGGCTGAAACAAAAATAAGAATCTTGGCTTTTGTTTAGACTTTCTCCTTCAACACTCATTCTGTGCAAATGAGATGGAAAAGTGCTGCAAAGCTTTGTATTCTTTTAATATAACTGAAAACAGTTTAAAATATGCTACAATGTTATACCTAAATTTAGTATCATTTCCACGATGTTGCCAACAGAGTTAAACTACCGTCTTACTGCAATCAAATTTGAATATTAAAGAAAAAAATAGTGTGTGCGTGTGTGTGTGTTTGGAGGGGGGTTGAGGGCGTCAACTGATAAAGGTGTTGTCTTTGAAATAACTACGCAATGCTGAACTACCAGCAAGACATAATGTGACATTTCACAGGCAACAAAACATGCCTTTTTTTTACCTTTAGAAGTTTACATTTATGAATCAAAATGATACATGCTTACAAACACACATAAAGCTTTTCTGCTTTTTGTATGGCACGCAGGTTGCACTTCAACAAGTTTAGATTCAAAACAGTGTTTTGCTCCTGCAATACAATTTGGAAAATGAATTATCATTATGACATTTGGATAACCAAACAGTAAGTGATAATATCATAAGTAAAATATAGAAAATGTGCTCTGCATGAGGACATGAGGGGTGACTTGAGCCACCCCTTTATTTTTTTCTGTCCAGTGCTTGTAACTGATGATTTTCAGAGGAAGTACTTTTTTCTTTTTCTTTTTTTTTTTATTAAGCCACTTAACACTGACCCATGAATCATTCAAGTATTAAAAAGACACCTAACTCAAGAGATGAACCAGTGTTGTGTCTATAAATAACACACAACTTAGGCAGGATTTTAAAGAAAACTATTGTAAGAATTTTAAATTGTATCTTTAGGAATTAAAGTAGATGTATTTGAAAGGCACGTCCTTAAGAAAGACCTGACACAGTGACCTGAGAGATGCAGGTCCTGTGTCAGGCATGTCACTTTATCCATCTATTGTTCGCTGAAGTCAGAAATGGTCTCAGTGGAAGACTGGCTGTCAATAAGCCATTTTTTTTAAAAGGCAAACAGGGAGTAAAGACTGAGGTGTGTGATACAAGAAGGTTTTTACATATTTAAAGCAATTAACATATAAATACTGAAGGTTGTTTCATGGATCAGGAAAGCAGTTCAAAAGAGAAGTGTAGTGCATAAAATATAAGAGATATTCTATTGATACTTGGTATTGTAACATACAGTATTAAAGATAAGTAATATCGATTAGTCCATTCATTCTTTATGGTACAGGATTGTAAGGAGAACAATATAGTGGTGCTCTGTTTTATTATGATGATCTGTCTGTGTGTGTAAAGACGCTGCAGGTAAATAACACATTGCCCTAGAGCCCCCAGAGTAGATGCTCTGTTCCTGAATATTCCCACATAGTAGCTCAAAGAAACAAAACTTTATTTCCTGTCTCAGTGCCTCGTATCTACTACAAATCAAATAGTAATACACAAAGAACTGTCAACTACAAGTAAATACACATACATACAATAGATCCTCTGAAGAGTCTGAGTTTGAGACTGAATATTATGCAGGTGGGGAATCTATCTGGTCGTTTATACCTTTGAATGGATGTGGAATGCTGCCATTCTCATTAACAAGAGGGCAGTCCCTATCGTCTTTGTATGCAGAGTTTGGTCTAGGAACACTTTCCGAGTGAGTGGTACTGAAACAATTGGTGTGCCACTCTAATCTCAACACTGCTGCTGAGCTTTGGATCTGGTTGTATTTGGCAGACAGTCTCCCCTTGTGGTGTGGCAGCCTGCAATAGCTCTGCTCTTTGTGGCACTTCACGGTTGCCAAAATCGGAAGAAAAGGTCATTTATACTGCCGACACAGTGGGAGAAAAACACTCAGGTGTCTGCAAGAGAAGCAGGCTCCATGCTGAAGTTATACATCCATTCTGCAAAGTAGCAACTGTGCTGTAAAGTCTTTTCAGTTACTGGTGCACTCTGCATCTACATAGAATTTTCCTTCCCCTCGGTTTCCTGTCTGTGCCGCAGCAGAACTTTTCACCGTGCTTTTCGCCTCCTACTCTGTCGGATGGATTTCACTTCGCAGTTTTGACATGTATAGCAAGTATACAGTATTTGTGTTGGCAGGCATTCTATGCTAAATTGCATATATTACCAGCTTAACACAATATTACTACTGATAATGTGATGAGATCCTGCAGTATTTAAATAGCTGTGATTTAGAATGAATTAGTGATTTACTTTTTGCTCGAATTAGACAGTGAAAAGCAGGCAGACGGAAGCTGAAAAATGGATTGCAGGGGAGTGCTGCAGAAAAAGAGTGTGCTCCAAGCCCCTTAAGTCCTGGCAATAACATCAGCACAGTTCCAGATGTCACATCACGAGTCCAAAGAGTATCAAGAAAACACAACATGTAATTTTCAAAACTTACCAAGAGTAGCTGCATCTCTGTGTTTTAATTGAGTTTTGCAACTAAAGTGAAAAACTGAGTTTATTATTCATCAGTAAATATGCATACATTTACATGTCATTTCTATTTATGGTAAACATCCAGTTTTCTGTCAAGGATGTGGAATTGTTTAGTTTGTTTTCCGGATTTACTTACTTATTTATTTCAGTTTTGTTATTGTGAGTGGCTTTGACAAAGTGGGTCATTCATTTGAATATGCAGGCACACGGACACATGGCTGAAAGAAAATTTCAATATAAAAGGTGAGGTGATTTATGTGGTGCCCCGCCTTGTTCCATCCAAGCCAAAGTGCTAGGCCCTCAGCTAGCTTGGCAACATGTGTCAGCCTACATTAGGTGGACCAGTGAACAATAGTCTCAGCCAGGAGCAGGTGGTTGTGACTTGAAACTCTGAGAGGAGGGTGTGCACTAATGGCAATGTGTGTGTGTGTGTGTGTGTGTGTGTGTGTGTGTGTGTGTGTGTGTGTGTGTGTGTGTGTGTGTGTGTGTGTGACAGAGAGAGGGAGAGAGAGTGAGAGAGAAAGAGAGGAAGGAGAGAGAGAGTGGTCTATCTGCCATCTGGAGCGCTGAGACAATCCCAGGTGAGGCGGAAACTTGAATGTGCTGTTTCTATCAGTTCACTGACTGGCCACTCTCCTGGATCCAAATGCTTTTTAGAGGAGACCCCCCTGGTTTCTTTGCTATGCCTCTAGTGATGACACACACCAATTCTGAGAGTGTGAAATGAGCCATTACCAGGTGTGCAGCAGCTCCTCTTAAAGTGGACTGACCCAAAAGAAGATCAGCAGGCCAAGTCAAGTCCAATTTGCTCGTAGAACATTTTTCACAAGCTGATTGAAATATTTTACAGTAAATAAGGGGTGCAGTGTGCGCGTGTTTGTGTGTGTGTGCAGGCAAGCAAAAGCTGTCTTGAAAGAAAGCTTATAGCAGAATAACATTTAAGGTCATTTTTAGCCATCTCAGCTCTGATACTGATTATCAGTAAAGCGTAGAACAAGTTTGAAATCAAAATTTGATGTCATTTTTAAATTACTGCAAATTTGTCACACATGTGCACACCATTCGCCCCAAATAATGAAAAGAATTCAGCAACAGAGATGGATTGTCATGTAGCACTTGCAGAGTTTACCTCGTCTTGTCTGTTAGCAGATAACACTTCCTGCTATGCAGCTTTAGATGTGTGATTGAAATTATGCTGAGTTGTTATTAGTATGAAAAGGCAACTTTGAATAAGCAAAGCTAATTTTATAAATAATGCATAGGGCACATTTATAATCAAGCTAAAGATGCAATCTAAGGGAGCAGCACTGTGCCTTTACCTCAGAACTGTGTCATGAAAAAAATTGGCATACTGTTTCAAAGTATGTGACTGACAAATTATTACATAAAACATTTGTTCCATAACTAATTTTGTTTTGCAATCACACCATATGCACTATCATAACAGCAACTCCCTAATAGCTGCTGCATCACACGTTTGATTGCAGAGCTTCTGGTTTCTATTCTATGATTAGTTTTATGATGCTTGAAATTGATTTATGTGTAGAGATCAGTGTTGTTTTGTGCACTTTATCCATTACATTCTTTTGATAGTTTCACAGTGGCCATATAGCCAAGTGGTAATATGCTCAAAGTGCTTCACGTTTCCATGGCATTTTAAAAGACTTGCTCATTTCAATGTTCTTCGTATCTTCATATGGAATAACAAAGCAGTCGGTAGCCTTTTCTCAAAATGAGAACTCCTCGAGTTGCTCAGCAGGTTCAATTAATTTCCATATACAGTCCAGCAGGCTCTGTGTTTCAGCACTGTCAGGGTGAAATAAGTGATACCAAATGAAAGTACCAAGCTTCAGCTTTCTCCATACAGAAAGATATATGAGACAGGGTGTTTGCACTTTAAGACTTTTAAAACTAATCAGCCAGATACAGATGAACTCAAACAAAATCACCATGTGTGGTGCTTTGTAGAAGGACACAGTGACTACTTCTGATTTATTAATATCATCAAGCTGCACTTTGTTTAGTTTTTGCCTTGCAAACAGTTTTCTGCTTATACACCAGATCTGTCTTCTTATGTCTCCCATGTCACAGACTTAGATTTCTAGCGACCTCATTTTCAACCTGTTAGTTTTACACTATTTTTGATATCTCGCATTTATTTCTAGCTTTTCTTATTAATATTATCTTTGCTTGCATTTTTACTTGTTGTCAGCCAACAGCTCCACCTTAATCTAAATAAAGCCCCAGTTAATCATCAGCAACAGCTGCCTAAGAAATACATTTTACTATTACTACAATGTGTTGAGTAAGTTTTGAATACTTGCAAATTGGCCAAAAAGCTGTCTTACATATAGCTAGTTACACATTAAATCAAACCCTCTGTTTGGTACCATCGTTTTTTATTACCTTTGCCAAGGGGGTCATGTTTGTAGTGGTGCTTGTGTGTGTTTTATCATTACGTCTGTAAACTCAATAGCTCGAAAAGCTTTCACTGAATTCTGATAAAACTTTGTAGGGGTAGAGAGTGGGGTCATGTGATTAGATTAATTAAAATTTGGCTTACATCCATCAAGGTCTTCAAGGCCAATGTAATAATTTCGTGGTCAAAAACTGACATAAAACCTTATAACTACAAGTACATATTGTCAACATATAGAAAGTAGCATATAAATATTTAAAATATCATGGTATATTCAAGCTCTCCTTTAAGGTTACTAGATTGATAATTGATAAAGTGATAAAAAAGTGATAATAATGCTATATAAAGCTAGATAATACGTTTTTAGACTGACAAGAACATATAGGCATGGGATGTTATGAATTTCTTTCGTACATTACAGTAACAGGTTATAACTGATGAAATAACAATATGAAAACATATACAATGTTCCAGCAATGTCTTTGTTTGTCTGTTTATTTTCTTTTTATTGTAAAACAAAATAAACTTGTGATTACAAACTTTTTTCACTTGATATTTAACACATTTAAACAAATTTTACGGAAAAATGAAACGAGTGCTACATATGTACTATGGCCATGTGAATAAAAAATAATAATAACAAAATTACACTCAAAATTGTATGAGGTACTTTTTTTCCTGCACTACAAACTTCTTGTATGTTTAAAACAAATAAACACAATGACCATATAGAAATTAAAATACTATTTCTTTAAAAGTAAACACCACTCCAAGAGGTATCTGCTGAAGCACAGAACCTAAAGGGCAATAGATACGTCATATGGTCCTACCAGTACACAAAAGTCTGTTAAGTGATAAACAATCCTAATTAATTTCTGTGTTACTTATAGACAGACAGTATGATTGTGACCTAACCATCCAAATTCAGTTTCTCAGACCACCCTTTCAACATACAAAACTACATTAAAATGTGACGATCATACATGATCACATACCTCAGCCATGAGTCCTCAGTCCCGACATGTCAGTCTCACCATGCCCTCGTATTGTGGGACCTGCTCTTTCTTTTCCTGCTTCATTCTTAACTGCTTTTTCTATCTGTGTCCCTCATACCTACGTGCTGCCTTGTCCCCTCACATCCCACTTAACCTCACCATCCGCCAGATTGTCCCCTGCAAGACAATCTTCAAAGCTCGGGTATTTGTCAACCCTAATACTTCACAGTTCTCTAACCTTGATCATCACCATCAACCACGCGGAAAGAGATGAAACGTGTACGTGAGTTACCCAGTTCATGCAGGAGGGCAGCTCACGCTCAGGAGCGTGTCAACACGCACCTTCTGTGTTTTGAATTCAGAGTCCATTCCACGAGTACACTGTAAAAAATGATCGGTCTGTGTCGATTAGGCAGTGCCCAGTAGCAGCATCCCGGAAACAATGCATTTCACGCCACACTTCAGAGGCTGAAATCACAGATCCCACTCAAACAGCTGAATCGTTTTACCAGTTCTGCAGTGGCTGATTCAGATTTACAGGGAAATTTAAATAAGAATTAATTTACGAATTTCCCAGTGTTTCCGCCCCTTATGCTGCCTTCGTCCCAGCTTTATTATTCAAACTGTATTGGTCATCATCACTCATGCAGTGTATTCGTTTTACTTATAAGAGGCGCAACTGCAGAGGTGCACAATTTTCAAACGTATGTTTATAGAGTGGTGCGTGACAGCATACTTGCATATGGGTTATCTAACTCTTTTTATTGTTCATATAATAAAACACACACGCACAAAAAAGAATTCTGCTACTGAGCGAGAACATTCCAGGTTACCACGAAACAGCTGCCTTCAGACATTTGCAAAGATTAGTATCACTGACTCGACAAGCTTTGTCCACTTTCCTGTGCGGGGGGGAGGGGGATTAACTCATCTCACTGACCTTCCTTCTGCTGAGACTGAATCATATTTTAACAGTGAATGTCTAAAACCTTGTTGAAAGCGATATTTCTTGCAGTATGCATCGCGCACGCGCATGGCACACGCAAACGCACAGACGCTCTCCCCTCCAGCTTCCCTCCCCCGCGGGTCGTTCTGATTGGTTCACCTTTCATGTCAGTCAGAACCGTGTGGGCGGGACTCAAACAATCCACTCGTGTTCCCTTCGCCGTGGACGCCACAGCAGACCAAGAGCGGGGCAGACAGTAGTAAGGCAACGGCATTCATCCTGTTACCGGAGGACAACTCTTCTTGGTTCCTGAGGTTTTCGGTTCCTGTTCAGAGGACCGGAAACTAACTCTACACCTTACTGGCGGTGCATTTGTGAAAGAACACCCAAAATATTGTTTTTGATGACCGAGACTTTTTACGTATTCCAAAGCAAGACAGATTGCGGGTCGGGAAGTCGGTTTGCATTAACCCCGTTCCCCGTCTCCAAGAGACGCACAAAAGGCACACTCCCAAGTCTACCTGGATAAGCTGACAAAGCCGTCCGGTTACAGATCCAGAATTGGAGAGGAGAAATAAGCGCGGAAAGACGGGAGCAAGACAAGGGGAAGACAGGATGAAACTCAAGAGTCATTTGATTTTCACCCTCTACACTATTTATGGGATTCTTCTTAAAGGTGAGCCTGGGACGGGTGGTGCGTACGTGCGTGAGTTGTCTATGTGCGTGATGTGTATACGCGCATGTTCCAGGCCAACAGCAGGGCAGGATAAACCCTCTCCGTTACACATACACACACACACACACACACACACACACACACACACTCACAGATAGAGCTTCTCATTCACATGTGCTATACGTGTCTCTGTGCCTGCGCGTATACTGTATACGTGTGTTGAATGGATGCGCGTTTGTCTGAAAACGCGAGGCAGCTAGAGAAGAAAGCGTGCCCTATAACAGCCAGGTTGGCTAGAATATCCTGTTTTCATAAATGTATGCACTGGGCACGGGTCCTCAACCCAAGCGCGAAAGCCTAAAGTCTGTCGCATCTGTGTCTTTATGATGTTGATGTTGTGTCCTGTGCGTGATTGGTTGTCCAAAAAAAAAGACACACCTCAAAATGATCACAATAACCGTCCCCCGCGGTTGTTTTTGACTTGCAGCACTTAAATGAGTGCCGGAGACACTGGCAGCTTTTTGCGCACCGAACAGTTTGGCACTGCTCGTTAAGGCAGCTTTAGAAGCTCTTTGACATGCGGAGCTTTTTGTTTGCTGAGTGCATTTCCCTGTTTTAATTCATGATCGAGACTTATGTTTAGTCTGCTCTGTAGAGATATCTGCGTTTTTGCGTACGGTCAGCTCGGGCGGCTTGTGCGTAAGTAACGATTTAAGGAAGCCTGGATTGACGACCACACGTACATGGGTTGATATGGGATTGGCAGAGTTTTTGTGTTAAATTCTCAAAAGTTTTCATTCCGAAATGATTGCTCATAATCTTAATGTCCTTCACTCAGATTAAGCCTCACAGTGCTAGTATAAAATATACTGTACAACTAATTTCCGATTTCAGTTGAGTCTTAAAGGTGTGTGATTTCAAAATATTCTGTTATTTCAACCTTCTTATTTATTTTTGACGACTATAAACAGCTTGCAGCTGTGTTTAGGCATCAGATAATCCAACTGTAAACATGAGTAAGGTGACATTGGGGGTCAAGGTCAACTGCTTTTACTAGGAATGCAACATTGGCAAAGACTAGAATCCCAACAAAGTGGTAATTTTTCAGTTTTTGTTTTGACATGTTAACTTCTTTTAAATGGAGACACACATAAATGTCCATAGATCAGATGGCAAATGCCATCTTTGATGTTATGATTATTAAACGTTTGTCGGTTTGGAATGTATATAAAAGAAAAAAAAAAGAAAATGTGCTGTTGTGGTATTTTAGACTCTGATTTTCAGAATACACATTATACTGAAACCACTGAAAACCTGATGCAAATTCTACTGTACATTTCAGCATCATTTTTACATAAATTCTCCGTAACCTCTATATTAAGCGCTGGATGGTGTTCAGCCCTTTAGGCATCCAAATTGACATTATAGTATTCCTATTTATGTACAAAGTAAAAGAGGGAACACACAGGTTCTTGAGATTCTGGAATGGACCGGCAGGAGAGGGGATGAATTTACTTTGACACAACTGTTAGTCTCTCAGCAGGGCCACGTTTGCCACACAAACCTTTTAGTCCGCTTCACCCCCCGTTTCAAATGATATCATGATGTATTTAAAGAACTGCGTGGCAAATGTATCAACATGAAAGGCAAAATTAGAGACATCTTGACTTGAGGAAAAAGAGAAATCTCAAATAAGAGAGCATTTGTGCTTGATTCCCTTGATCATTTGTTGTTGTCTCTTTGAAGTGCACGTGTGTGTGTGTGTGCATAAGAGCGAAATGAGAGAGAGCAATCCTTTCTTAATAACCGCATGATTAGAGCAATTCTTGACTTAATGAATGGCTTTGTAATAAGGTATCTCAGGGTATATCTGACAGCTTCCATTGCAGGATTTACTGATGTTCCAGAGCCTTTCTTTTTCCTGCTCATTCTCTTAAGGCTGGCATGCTCTGTGAGTATGTGTGCATTCGATTATGGGTATGTGTGTTTGCATATATTCCTATAAATGCGTGCCCTATGTTTATAGCTTATGTTTGAAGAGGCCTTAGCAAAGCCATAAGCATTCCGCCAACAGCAGAGCTCGTTGCATGTGTGGCTCCCCACCACACACACACACTCACATGAGGCTCTTTCCCTCTCGTCCTAACCCTGAAGAGGATAATGCTAGGCTGCTTGATTTGAACAGTCATCTCTAGGTGCAAGGCCTATTATTGCATAGGTTTCACACAGCAGGCAGTTCAGCCTCCACCTGAATGAAGTCTATCAAGCCGAAGACATATCCGCGCGCTCCGTAAATGACAGCTGTTTCAGCCCCTCTGGCCTCAAGCCAGCTGGCATCAAGAGATCCCGAGACTCTAAATTTCTGTCACCGACAAGACCTGCGCCACATATAGTGCGAACGCGAAATGTTGTGATGGAGGTCGTTGTTTACCAACAGCCCGAGTTGTTAGCATATTATTCTGTGTGTTTCATGTGCCCATGCCGTAGCCAGAGAAAACAGCCTGTTATGCAAATGGGTCTCTTACGTAAGCGCTCAGGGCTGAGCAGCAGGCGAGGGGAGATAGAGGCAGCGAGTGACAGAGAAACAGGGAGATGTTCTAGAATAGAGGAGTTGATGTAAGAGTAATGTGGGAGCAGAGGTGTGGAGGAGGAATGTGCAATCTCCTCAACTAAAGTGTGTGATATGTGCGCTGGTTGTTGTTTGCTGTTTGGATGCTAGTTTATCTTTGCTGCTCTGTCTGTTCCTTGTCGCTTTGCCTGCCTGGCAGTCTGTCTGTTTTGAACTCTGATCTTGCTACCCTAAATACAGACCCCCGCTGAGGGATGTGTTTATCCCTGCAGTGAGTCTAAGCTGCTGAAGACTGACCCTCCATCCCTCTGTACTTCCGTCCATCCCTCCCTCTCTTCATCCTCCCATCCTGGTGTGGAGCTTTGTACCACAGCAGCGTGGGAAAGCTTCTGATAACAAGCAGCCTTGTGTGTGTGTGTGTGTGTGTGTGTGTGTGTTTACAGAGCCACTGATTACACGGGAAAAACAAGATTTCTGTCTTTCGTGCTCACTTGCACTTTCCCTCCCACTTCTGTGTGCGTGCGTGTGTTTTCACGGTCGTGCTTTGACGCAAACCGCATGTGGTGTACTCCGGTACCTTTTACCCGGGCTATGAAGCTCCGGTACTGAGAACACTCAGTCTAGCAACACTGGCACTATGTGCATTGCATAGTACACACACACACTTGGAGCTCCACTGTGGATTCATTGCTGCTCTGCCAAGGGATTTCCCATGATCAAAGCCAGTCTTTTGTTAGTCCAGGTGTTAAAAAAGTTAAAACAGAAAGGAGGAGGAGGCTGGAGGGGAACATAGTAAGATTCAGAGCTTACACGCTCTTCCGCTCTTCATGGCAGAGCAGAGATGTGTCACTCCAGAACTGCTCCAGAAGAAAAAAAAAAGCAAAAACATTGTGATCCTGCCACCTGTTCCAACTGTTTCCATATCACTAAACCAGTGCATGTGGACAGGTTTTGCTTGGGAATACAAAGCTATGATAAGTTAAATACAGAGACTCTTTTGCTGTATTTAAACACAGGGATAAAATGAGGCAAGAAGAGGCAGGAGGCCAAGCATTGTTAAGCTTAATACACATGTTGTCGCAGATGGCAGAGATTCAGAGGTGGCAAAAACACATGTAGTAAGACACATGGGCGAAATAAAATGTTTTTATGCAAATGTCCTCCAGTGTGTAGAGTGCTAGCCAATAGCTCAGTTACTAAACCAGTCTGTGGAAATCTCTGAGGCATTTATATGAGCCTGCAAAATAGGATGCACCCACACCGAGTGACGCAGCAGAGACACCAATGCCAGGCAGACGGAGTGTCATTGTTAAACCACACAACTTCAGAAGTGTTTGTTATATAGAGGACTTTATCAAGCTGAAATTCAACTCAAAATTCCAAAAATAAAATGAACTGATTTTGGAATTCTTTCTGTCATGATGAAAACTGCAGAAAACATTGCCAAATTGGTATGTGCCCATTGCTAAGTATCTCCAGATATGAAGTGGTGGCATGACTCATCTTGCCTGTAGGATGGGCTGGCTGTGGTTCCAAAGGTAGAACAGAGTGTCTGTGATTTTAAGTGTCCTTGGGCAAGATGCCGCACCTCAAACCTTAGTGTGTGTCTGTGTGTTTGTGAAGTAGAAAGCGCTGTATGTATTAAATGTATTGATATGAATGAGAAAGTATTAAATGTGGCTTATGTATGATGTGCTTTTAATGCAGCTAGAAAAGCGGTGTATAAATGCCATTTACCTTTCATTGCATGTCTAAACACAGTGACATATGTGCTGATGTTTTTTATGTACGTTCAATGCTTCCAGGTCGACCCATTTTGCAGGTAAACGCACAAATCAAATAGCTTTAAAGCAGACACGCAGCTTGTTGAATTCTATAATGCAGGGTTTTACAAATCCTGCTGACTATCACCTGAAATATAGAAATAGTCTTGAATGATTTTCTGTCTGATACTGTGGTCTTTTTAATCACTGCACATTTCAAGTGTAAATGTTTAAAAAAAAAAAAACCTTTGCAGTTATGCTGCCAGGCAGAAGTTCAAGAGCACGTCATATTTAGAAGTAGTATAAGTGGTATTTTAATTTTAATAAATAGTATATTAGATTAACCCTGTTGACAGACGTTTTCAAGTAGATTCATATGCTCATGATGCTGTTAGAGAACTGAAACACAGAAAGTGCCAAACAAACCTTTTCCCTCACAAATAAACATCTTTGTAGTGAATCCGTGTAGAATAAATGTAGATTTGTATTTTGGTGTCAGGGCTATGTTTCGTATCTCTTAAGCAAAGTGTAATTTAAAGGCAGCCCAAAGCGTGAGAAGGGAGAGATCAAATGCAGCTTTCCGTGGAGAATGGTGAAAATACAAGCCCACAGGTGGATTTGGCTGCAGCAGCAGCATCAGCAGACAGCAAGTTTGCACCCTAAATAGACCTCCCGGTAGGAGAAATAAGTGTGCGAGCTCAGCTAACATATCAGCTGATGGGGCTTTTCTTCAAAGTTAAAATGCTGCTTTTTATGTGTACAAGTAAGAAGATGAACTAAAGTGCTTGTGTCAATGTATGACGTTCATCAGCCTGCTCTGACCACAGCACTGATTCAGTATGATGCGTCATTCTCATGAAGGTACTTAAGGCTAGCCGTTTCATTCCATCTTTTAGGCAGACCTCTGTGTTTAGCTGCTTTTAGTTTGAGTCTGACTACAGAGAGCAGATATCATCTCACCCTGAAAATTAATCACACGCGCACCCATCGGGAAGGAGACAGACAGCGTTATTGGGTGTTAGTGTGTCTGTGTGTACGCATGCTTGCATATGTGATGTCTGTATTAGCAGTGAATTCCAAAGGATTAGCGAGTAGCTAATCTGAAGCTCCAGTCTTTGACAAACCATGTGTTACTAATCTCAAACACTATGGAATAAAGAGACACAAACACAATCACCTTTTGGATTAAAGCTCTCCCTACAGAGAGTGTTGCAGGGACAGTGTCTTTTCACTTTTGCTCAAAACAGTACAAGAACATTCAGAGTGAAAAGTAAAGGAGAAATGAAAGAAAACTAAAGATAGCTGCATTGTTTTCTGCTTCTTTATTTTCTTTCTTAATCTCACACACATACAAAGACCTTACAGAATCGAATGGGCTGATTTGATGTGCTTTCAGTTTAACCTACTGTGCTCTTCAGGTTATCATAGGGTTTCCTGTCTGAGAACTCTGAGCCTTGATAAGTTCTTTATATTTTATTCCATGTGCTCTTTCATCTGACAGCTTCTTTTCCCACAATTCACAGAGGGCCAGAGTCAGTGTAAGAGTGTAAGAGTGATTTCCTTGCCGTGCCCCGACGGTGTTATTTGTTTGTGGACTCTGTTCCTAACAGACAAAATAATTTGGCCAGCAAAGTTAGCCCATATTATGTACAGAAAGATACTCACAGAGCTATATTTTCTGTATACAGTAAATAAACATGTGCAAATGTGAAAACAAAAACCCGGCAGTGTGGAGGAAAAAACCCAAAAACAAAACCTGCCAAATCTCTTGTTTTCATGGTCTGCATTTGCTCTGATAATATTGACCCAACGTGGGATGCAGCTTCAAAATCTTGGCTTTTTTTCCCACTTTATTGCTGCTCTTTTGGTGGCAAAGATTCATCTTTCCCTGTCCGCGTGCACACATATTTGTTTTCATCAAATCTGAGTTGTCAGGAAGAGTTTACAGGAAAAAACGGTGAAACATTTTGGAAGCAGACCAAAACACAATAGGGTAGAGAGAGAGAGAGAGATGCAACTTCAGGGCTAAAGATTTGAGGCGTTTTTCTAAATTCTTTTTTGTCTTCTTGTATAGTCTGGTTGAAACAGGAAATGAACCCGTATCCGTGGAGAATCCCACAGGTGCACTCACAATCTCTGCTTCTGTTTCATAAAGCAACCCCTTAAATGGCTCGCATCCTTTTTTGCATTTCCTCCTAATGATGATTCTACATTTTTTTTAATGGATGGCAGCACTTTATCATTTCTCATTGCTATAATTTACTTTTAAATCAGCGTTAAAATGCAGCTGCGTTAGTGGCAGCTGCATAAAACTTTCCGTGCATATACTTCATTTTAATTTAATGGTTCTTTTATATTCTGCAAAACACCAATTTGGCCCTTAACTGCTTAACTTGTGCATATACATTAACAATATGGAAGTATTACATGATACTAATTGAAAAGCAGGATTTACGACATCCACAATTGCACAACTATGCACTTGTTTTACCATTATGGTCTCAAAGGAAAGCTAAAGCTAATTGAAATATAATTCCCCAAAGACACATGTTCATGTTAATTGACGCTATGTGCGCCTCTATTTGTGTGTGCGCGCACTTGAGTGTGTATGTTTTTTGTATTCGTCTTATCGCCAGAAGTCACTTTCTAGTCCCTTGTCTAATCATCAGCTGGAGGGTCTCCTCACATCTTAATTTAGTCTGTGGGAGCTATTAAGCACCCTTTTGCATGATCACCATTCATAAACACATCTAATGTAGCAAAGTTATTCACTTAGAATCTCCTGATGTTGGCTCAGACTCAGATCAAATCGGTATTTTCACCGTAAATCACCTTAACTCAGTTTTTACCAAATTGTTATTTCAGGACTTTAGATCCGAGAACAAGTGGAGGACTGTGTGTACTTGTGTGCATGGGTTTCTGTGTGTGTGTGTGCATGTGTGTGAAACTGGAGATTATATTTAAAGGCTGTAATTCAGTGATTACTTTTGAGAGCTACAAGTGTGAAATTTCATCCGGTTAAAAAGATTTTACACCATAAGCCCATACACCTGTTTACAGACACACAATTACACAAAACACACACACACACATCAATTGTAAGAAGATGCAAAGTGGGCATTTGGAAGAAGACTTTTCTTCGTTGCACTTGGTACACTTCTTGATATGTGTAAATGTTGACATTCGAATATATGCACGTATAGGCTCTCTGTGTATACACAGGCTGCACTGTATGACATCTGTAGATCAGCTGGGGTCTGTGTCATATACGTTTTTATAGCAGTATGGATCCAGCTTGTGAGTATTTCAAAATCTTATGTGGCTTCTAAGTTTAGACTCTGGCCGCTCTGTGTGTAGAAATTGCTCCAGGCCTGTTGTACAGGGGAGGGAAGATGGAGTCAAGTGAGACAATTTATAACAGTTAAAAACCAAATGAACTGAGACCCTTGGCTTGGGTGAGCGAGCGGCAGCATACATAATGTGCCTTAGGGATTTCTTCTCTGCACACATTGTGCTACGCAGTGTTGCGAGTGTGTGTGTTTATGTGTGTGTGTGTGTGTCCAAGCTAGCAAACACGTAGCACACAGAAACACGCACCCCTCTCTGCCATCTGTCTCTGTTTGCCACAATGCAAATCCATTATATGCTACACAACATTATTCCCCCCATCCTAAGTGGCACACACCCCTAAGCTTACTTCCACTATCCTCCTCGGTGGAACGGTGACAATTTGCTACCACATACACATCTTTGTTAAAGATGCTGTGGCATGTTTCCAGCTGGATTTTAATACATATTTTCATGCTCCATTTAAATTTTTTCATAACTTCGCGTTTAGCATCGAAGCGCTGAGATTTTACAAGCCTGTTTGCTTGTTACTGCTGCCTCATGTGGAAATTAGTGTGGTGATTTATTTATTTTTATTTCCAATTGGTCCCTTTCGAACCATCGCTGGACCCTAATAATCCTGCTTCATCCAGTTATTAATTTTTGCATTTTGGCAGACAGACTGAACTCAAGCACATGCACAGACACACACACGCACACACTGCATGAATCTGGGTAAGGCTTGGCTCAGTAGTTTTATAGCTAACTCATCTCCAGTTCTAATCAAAAAGCTTCCCCAGCCCTGAACCTCCTGCTGAGGAAACAAAGACGTTATTATGTTTTTAAATGGTCTCCAATTACGGGTAATTTCACCGCCTATCTTAAAGCTATTTGCTTTTCTCTCACTTTGCTCCGGTTGGGTTGAGCAAGCATTGTGCTTTGCAAAAACAACGAGCAGACAAGTTCGACATACAGCAGATGCATTCTTTTGGAAAGCAGAGCGGTCCCCTTTTTTTGCAGCCCTTTCCCGGCTCTGCTCATCTCTTATCATGAGAAATGGCAAACACAGTCAACTCAATTCCTTCTTTATCTTCCTCATTATTGTTTGGCTCACAGAACTCTCAATTACCCCGTCCATCTCTTATACAGTCAAAAGCTCCCACTGACTGAAGCTGGTAAATATTCTCACGTAGTTAGAATCTAGTGGGTCTCATTTGCGAGTGATGTTAATATACATATAAACATGTACACATGCTGTGCTTGAAACAATTTTCAAACAGTGTAATCTAATCAGTTAGCAGCCTGGTGCTGCATTTTTATGTTTGAATAATTTTATGTTGCTGCACAGAGCCTTGCTGACAGTTTCGAATGTTAAATGGAGCCCCACCTGGGGAGTGAATTTGGTTTTGATGGATTTGGGTTTCATTTGTGCGTTGGGATTCTGGCAGTTGTCTTTTATTTTTAGTTTTTATGACATTTCAATGATAGAGGCACTCTTCAGCAGAAAATTTGTCAATCCAAGCATTTGATTAATACGTTGCACTCGCATTTTCTGACCATTTCACATCCAAATAAATTCTATATTTGCAGAGACTGAACTACACCGGATGCAAAATGCACAGGCAAACAATTAAAACTATGAATCACAGGTAGCCAGCAGTTTCTGATGCAAACTCTCAGCTTTGCTATTAAACCCATTTATTCATGGTAACTGTTTGCTTTACAAGACACTGAACGTGTTTAGCAATATTCCTTTTTTGAAAGTATAGTTTCTTCTTTTCTTACTGCTTCCTTAGCTTCCACTCTAAATTCGTACTATGGCTAAAATCCTAGACTCGTTTTCCCCGCATGCAAATGCTGCTGTATGTGTATCCAGTTCAAATGGACCAGCTAATGCTAATCTCTGCTAATCCTCTGAGAAGCACCCTCAGAACAACATTATCATGCTACTCTGTAGCTGAGATGGATAGTGGGAGAGAGGGGACAAAAATGGTGAATGGAGACATAAGCGGGGCAAATAGACTACTTGCACTAGGGCATGTGACGTATTTCCGTTTCCAAATAGTACCGCTTGTGCGTTTCCGGTACGTTTGCTTATCTATCGGTAGCTATGCTAATGTCGCTTCAGAATGAGTATAAAAAGGAAAGTATTTAAAACAGAACATTTTCAAAAACAGGAGAAGAAATACTCCGAGCATTGCTGTGTCCCACTTTGTTCAGCTTCAGCCAAATTTAACGGCATACTAAGTTTTCATGCCTTTCCGACCCATTCCGACTTGAGAAGACAATGGCTGGTAAATATACGCCGGGATCATTTCACGATTACCTCTCACACCAGGGTCTGCTGCAGACACTTTGCCAGTGATCAACTCATAGAGCCAACAACCCTCGATGGTCGAAGGCGGCTTATTAAAGGTGCTGTACCAACACTTTTTGAGTGGAATGGCTATAAAGTTGAACCACCGCGGCGTAGTGTTTGGGAGAGAACGGAGCGACGCCCTGAACTAGTTCCTCCTGACGATCAAGAAGAGCACAGTCTTACAAGAGATCATGACTACTGCTCAGTCCCTGAGCCGTCTGCATTGGACATATCAGCATCAGCTGCAGAAGACCTGTCCAAAGACGTGGAGACTCTAAGGAAATACAGGAGTTACGTGTCCAGCGAGAATTTGGGTTACAGCGTTTTGCTGGCTCCGACACTGACATCCGATTCTATACCAGGTACATCTAAGTTCTATTCAAGCTAACTGTTTAAAATATACCAAGGTCACCATCAGTTAAATTTCGAAAGTTTTTCCAGTCTTAATGAAAACAAAATAGAAATTTACTTTTTCTCTGCTGATTGTATGTTTTATGTAGATGCTTTAGTATTTAAACGATATCCTAATGCTACAGGTAAAATACAACACCAAATACTCTTAATCAGACTATTTTATACAGCAATGCCATTAGCATATTTGTCACAGATCACATTATTTTTATGTCAGTGTGTAATGTTAATTAATGATTGACACGATGTATGTCTCTCTCGTGAATAGATTTCCAAGCTATGATCATTTGATGGCATTCTGGGTTTTGATTGAGCCTTGCATCTATAAAATGATCCGGGTTTCAAGAGCCAAGTCAGCTGCCAATCGGAACGAAGAAGTGTTGACACCTGCACGCACATCAACAGTAGGTTATGGGTTTGTTGGTAGTTAGAACTAGAGGTGTAATGTTATTGTATTTATGTACAATAACATTACATTATGTACAGTAGCATACATACACAGGTGTATGTATGCTAGACTCAGTATCCTTTACATACATACACCTCATACACCTGTGCACTACAGCACCTCATTGTTTACCCCATGGTACAGTATGGTATGCCTAACCATTACAAAACATTTAGCCAAGAAAAGAATAATTTTACTAGTTCATAGCTTAAGGAGTAACATTTTCCCTTTTGTTTTCACCTTCCAGAGGCAGCTGCTACAGCCAATTGATGAGTTTTTTCTTTTCCTGGTTTTCCTGTCAGTTGGTTTGAAGGAGAGGGACCTGGCACACCGATTTAACATACACCAGTCCACAGTGAGCCGCATTATTGCAACATGGACAAATTTTCTTGCCACTGCACTGGGGTCTCAGTGCATCTGGCTTACACGTGAAGAAGTGCAAGCTTACCTCCCTGAGGAATTCAAAGATTTCTCAGACACCCAGATGATCCTTGACTGTACAGAGCTGAGGTGTCAGACACCATCCTCACCACTTCTCCAAAGTGAAATGTACTCTTCGTACAAATCCCACTGTACGATGAAAGCCCTGGTTGGCATAGCTCCACATGGTCCAGTGACATTCATCTCTAATCTGTATGCTGGTTCGGTTAGTGACAAGGAACTATTCAAACAATCAGGCATTGCTGAGAAGTTGACTGAAGACATGGCAGTGATGGTAGATAAGGGCTTCCTAATCACCGATTGTTGTAAATGCAAAGTGTACTGCCCACCTTTTCTATCTAAGCAGAAGCAGATGCCAGCATACCAGGTTAAGGAGACGCAGGCCATAGCCAGACTCAGGGTACATGTGGAGCGAGTCATTAGGAGGATCAAACAGAACAAACTTTTTGATAGCATCATTACCATGTCACATGTTTATAATATCAACCAACTGTTTGCAGTGGCATGTATGCTGTCAAATTACCAGAACACAGCATTAGTTAAAAAATGGGTTAAGTGAGACAAGATGGATTTTTCCCAAGACACCAGTGCCAGTACAAGTAACTTATGGAAAATGACCTGCAGCTGAGGCCACTACAGTTGAATTTCTTCCTTCTCAGCTGACAATACTTGATTACAGAACTGGTACTTGAGTGCTGATAGTTGAGTTTCAGTTATTGATAATTCAAATTCATTGCAAATGTTTAATGTTAATAATACTGTTTAATTATACTACTATATTACTATTCAGATTCAACAAAACTATTTATCAAAATTATAAAGTAAATCACTAAATCGTTTTAAAACCATAAGTGACATTGAACTTTTGTAACATCAAAAATACCATTTGTCATTTTCTACAGTTCAGTTGTGTTATTGTCTAAATGTATATCAGTATGCTAGGCATGGAGTTTTAAATACTTACCATGTAAATAAGTTCTGCACAAATTCAATGTTTTAATGTGTGTTTTTAAAAATTAAATTGATGCCATTGCTTAAATAACAGTTTATTGATGTCACATAAAAGTAACATGTAACAACAAAAGAATTCATGAAATATATTGAAAATAAAACATCAGTTATTTTGTTCCAGCCAGCCTGAAGGATCTGTTTTTCTTTTTGCTGTTTTCACTGTTCATTTTTTCAAACAAAGGTATCTTGGCATATATATGTAAAAAAAGAAATAGTCTGCCTTTTCTCTGATTGCATTGTGCACATCTGTATCCATGTATATTCTTTGCACTAGGTAGTCCTCTTGTGCCCACACAACAAAGTCACACCACTGCATCCCACTGATGAGCAGTTGTCCTTGCACTTGCCAGTAATATGCGTGGCTCTTTTTTAGTTTAGGGGTACCACATTCCATCTGCACATATTTGCAGTCAATAAAGTTTTGTACATTGGGACATTTGAATTCGACGAAGCCAAACTGGGGGTATTCATTGGGGTCAAAAACAACACCATCAGGAGATGCAGCAAGCCAGGGGGCAATGGGGTGAATGACCAGACCACAGGGTGAGTAGTTAACATTCATTAGCCTACTATACTCTGCTGCTATTGCAGGCTCCATCTCAGTTCCTCTCCTCATGTCTGCTGTCTGCCTTGTTCCCTTCAATATACGCTCTGCTAGTGACTCGGCCGAGCTCTGGCCTCTGACGTGACACACCTCCCGAAACCTAGAGGCAGTCACTCTGGGCCTTCGGAGCTGATGCCACTCAGACGAAGAGCTTTGCTCACGTGTAGCTTCCTCTATTTTGTGAGCCATTTCCAGAGTTACAGACAAGCTTTTCAGATGCAGAAGCTCTTCTTCTGAGCACACAAACACACAATCTGATGGCAAGATGTCATACCCCTCCAGAGGCAAGTGCGGTGTTGGTGGTGCATCGCGGTGTAGTGTGATGTACCGGGTTGTCAAAACCGGCTGCTGATATGACAGAACACTGCCCTCCTGCACCAGCCCAAAGGCACTTTCCACAAGGGGCTTGTCAGGTCTCATGTTCATTGTGGTCACAAGTGGCCTGTCCTCAATATTAAATTTTGCATATGCCTCCGTTATTCTGAACAAGCAGGGATCTGGTAACGGACCCACCATGCCTCTGTAGAAGCCACTCCTAAAGAAAACATCAATGACAATAATGTAAAGGAGAAGGTTATTATACTGAACAACAACTAAACTAAAAACTAAAAGGTGTAAAACAGTGGTGCATAAGTTAGAGACTGGGATGTATATGTACATGACTGAGTTAGCCGTCTTCAGAAAGTGTAATGTTGTATGTAAATTAATACCTATTCTGACACATGTATGTATGAAAAAAATAGCAACATACATTTGTAACACATGAAACCAAATTTTACAAATGTAATTACCGTACTCCAGTCTGGGCCATCCTATTTGGTACTGGCTTAGTGAAGATCATGGAGTTGATGGGTCCTGGCTTCACACCCTAACAGAAGACACATTTACTATGGATGGTGTTGCTGTTCATATGTAAACATGGACTAATTCAAAAACTTTAACCTCATTTAAATTACCACTGTCCGTGGCTTGTGCCATTGCTGTTCAGATTCCGTGCAGCTATGCACAGGGGGGACAACCGGCACTCTGAGTTGTGAGTAGTGTGCTGTTTGGAAGAGCAATGCCACTGTGTGATTGTCAGTATCACCGGCGATGAATCCAGAAGCTTAATCTAAGAAGAAAGAACGAAAATTAAAAATGTAACATCTTCATGGAAGAGCCGAACAGGAACATAGTTCAGTGTTATGGTTACGTACCCTCCTGAATGCTTAGTGTTTCCTTCTCTCCCTATTAAAACAACTTAACCATGCTTGATAACTGTAATAACTTAGATTGTGTATATTTGCAGTATTAACTTGTTGTCAAATGTTTCTGATCACCCAAACACACGTTGATTTAACTATCTGACTAGTCAAATTAGGAGTGATAAAGCAGGGAGACAAGGAAAACATTCAAGTTGATGGGCCTTTAGGAATGAACTTAACTAATGCTTAAATGAACTGAACCCCACAGAACGGGGATTAACAACTTTACACAGCTTCCTGCCTACACTTAGTCTGTGTGGTGCCTCACTCTTCCTCATCGACCTGTAGCACAGGGCTCTCACACCGACCTCCCCTGACAACCTGTCTTTATTGGACACTGAATAAAGATACAAGTACCATTAGCATTATTTCTGTATTACTCATTTCAGCATGTCTTAAACATATTGTAATGACCTGGCTGGGGTTGTTAGCCAGGTGCATTCTGGGTATTGTGTTGTCTCTGTGTTTTCTATCGTTCTGCTAGTTCATATGTGTTTGATTTGCATGTTGTGTTAGTGTTATGTTAATGTAAGCCACAGTGAAGTTGATGTGTGTTCTGTGGAGGGGGGTGAATTGGCATGGTTGGCTGACACCGCGACTCTATGTGGTGGGAGCGTGATAGGGGTTCGGTGTCAGCAGTGTTACGTTGTTGTTGAAAAAGATGGTGAATAAATGCCTGTGGTGAACCACTACTGCCTCCTGCTGGATTATTCGGGGATTACCAGTCTGCTGCTGAGACGCTCGGGGTCATGCGGTGTACGAGGCACGAGCGCTCTCCATTCATTGCGAAGTTTAGCGATAGCTGCTAGCGCCCCGCTAGCCGTTTAGCTAGTGAGCAGTTTAGCCAGTCAGCTCCCCAAACCCACAGTCGTTACAATTGGTGTCAGAAGTGGGATTCATGAGTGTCTAGCAGACACTATGGAGCCGACCATAGGCGAATTAGAGCGTGTAATCCGAGACAACAGCTCGCTTCTGGAAAGCATGGCTGCCGAGACCCAGCGGAGAAGACCCGAGCTGGGGCGGCCAGAGGGCCACAGCCACCCCCTGCTCTCCCTGCGACGGGAGGGGATTCCTGGGGCCGCACCACAGCTTCCTGGCAGGACGGCTGCTAAGCTACAGCACTACACTGGGGCGACGCAGCTGGAGCCGTATCTGGCCCAAGTCACGCTGGCTGCCACTCACAACGGGTGGGGTCAAGAAGAGACTGCCACCCACCTGGCGCTTGCACTGGAGGGCCCAGCGCTCCAGGTTCTGCTGGACCTGCCCCCAGAGGAGCAGCGCGACCTCCGGGCCTTGACCACGGCGCTCGGCAGACGGTTTGGACAGAGACCACCAGCCGAACAGAGCAGGGAGGAGCTGGCTTGCCGACGCCGACGCGAGGGAGAGAGCCTGGGGTCCTTTGCTGCGGACGTCCGCCTCTATGCCCGACGGGGCTACCCGACATTCCCAGGAGCGGCACGAGAGGAGCTGGGTCTCCACGCCTTCCTGAGGGGCCTCACACCAGAGAGGCTGCGACAGCATGTCCGGCTGTCATCCCCCCGAGACCTGGAGGAGGCACTGAGGGAGGCTGAGCGGGCTGAGGAGGTGCTGCGGGGCGAGCCAGGGACCCGACGATCGGCCAGGATGGTCGAGCGAGAGATGAACGCGTCCCAGTCGGATGAGGAGGAGGAGGCCAGACGAGCCCAATCAGAGGCAGTTCCACGTCGGAGGCGCCGGACGGACTGCTGTTATCGGTGCGGGGAACCTGGTCACCTCGCCCGGAACTGTCCCGCACCTAGTCCTCGGAGCCGAGTGACATCACCGACGGGAAACGGCCACGGGGTGGGACAGTGAGGGAACCCCCACCCCAATCGTTAAACCCTCTCCATGACACTCATCCCGTGGTGGGCCGCTGTGGGTCCACCCGTGGACTGTACCTGGACTGTATAGTTGATGGACGGTCTTGCCGGGCCCTGGTAGACACGGGGTCCACCATCTGCTTGCTGCGAAGGGGGGTGCTCCCGGAGACGGGTGGCTCATTGCCAAAAGACTGGACCCCTACTCACACAGCGTTGTACACTGTCACAGGAGAAAAGACTGTGATGCCGGGGAAAAAGACTCTGCAGGTGGTGGTGGGAACGAACAGTGTGAACCATGAGTTCTGGCTTGCCGACATAACAGACGAGTGCATTGTTGGACTGGACTTGCTGGCCCACTGGGGGGCACGGGTCGATGTACTGGGAGTTGCCATCCACCTTGGTGCTGAGACCGTGCAGCTTCAAGTGGGCCGCGGTAGCCAGGGACAGACCCCCACCCCACCAGCACCCCCAAAGCCCTTACGCCCCGCAGCTCCATGCCACAGCCAGGGGCCGAGGGCGGCAGGGGTGCGGAAGAGGACCCAGGGGGTGGACGTAAGCAGGGCCAACATCCCGCAGCCAGAGTCGCCGCCTAGCTCGGCAGTCTCCCCGTCACCTGAGACTGTCGCGGCAGTAGAGGAGCTTGGGCGGCGAAGTGGGGTGCACCTCAGTGCGACACAGCAGCAGCAGCTGCAGAGCCTCTTGGCAGAGTTTATGGACACTTTTGCCGCCAGGGAAGAGGACTGCACAAGGACGGGCCTGGTGCAACACACTATAGACACTGGAGCAGCTGCTCCAATCCGGCTGCGGCCCCACCGCCTGCCCCTCGCCAAACGCCAAGCTGCCGAGGGACTGATAAAAGAGATGGCAGCTAATGGCGTCATTGAACCCTCGGATAGTCCATGGGCCGCACCTATGGTTATGGTGCGGAAGAAAACAGGGGGGTGGCGCCCTTGTGTGGACTACAGGCGTCTGAACGCGGTCACCCGCAAGGACTCTTACCCGTTACCTCGCATCGATGACGCACTGGATTACATCGCTGGGTCCAGTTGGTTCAGCTCGCTAGACCTCCGCAGTGGGTACTGGCAGGTGGAGCTCGCTGCCGAGGCGCGGCCCAAGACTGCATTCACCATAGGGCAAGGACTGTGGCAGTTTAAGGTGATGCCTTTTGGACTATGCAATGCACCAGCCACGTTCGAAAGGTTAATGGAAAGGGTCCTCAAAGACATTCCCCGTGCCCGCTGCGTGGTCTATTTGGATGACTTGCTGACTCATGCTAAGGACTTTGAACAGGCCGTGGCCAACCTACGAGAGGTTCTGACTGCCATCCGCGGGGCCGGACTAAAGCTGAACCCGGCCAAGTGCAACCTTCTTGCTCGCCAGGTGAAGTTCCTGGGACATGTGGTGAGCGAACAGGGGGTGGCTACTGACCCCGAGAAGGTGGTTGCTGTGGGGGACTGGCCTACCCCATCGAACGTCGCCGAGCTACGAAGCTTCCTGGGGCTGGCCTCCTATTACAGGAGGTTTGTAAAAGACTTTGCCACCGTCGCTAGCCCCTTGCATCAGTTGACAAACAAGGGTCAGCGGTTTGGTTGGACGGAGGGCTGTGCAACGGCTTTCGAGCAGCTGAAAACTGCCCTTGTGAGTGCCCTGGTCTTGGCGTATCCTGACCCCAGCCAGCCTTTCCTTTTGGACACCGACGCCAGCAACGTGGGGGTCGGAGCGGTGCTCTCCCAGAGGGGAGAGGCTGAGGAGCGAGTGGTGGCATACTACAGCTGCAGCCTCAGCCGGGCCGAGAGGAATTACTGTGTTACCCGGCGTGAGCTGTTGGCTGTGGTCCTGGCGGTTCGTCACTTCCGACCTTACCTCCTGGGCACTAAGTTCCTGCTCAGGACAGACCACGCCAGCCTAACCTGGATGCTGAACTTTCGCCAGCCAGAGGGTCAGGTGGCCCGGTGGCTGGAAATACTACAAGAGTACGACTTTGAGGCCCAGCACCGACCAGGGCGGCAACACGCCAACGCTGACGCCCTGTCCAGGCGCCCCTGTTCTGCGGATGAGTGCCGGTACTGCAGGCGCATGGAGGAGCTGGACCGGGGTCCGACATCGGCAGCAGCAGAACCTGAGGGTGTGGATGAAGGGCAGGAACCTTTCACCGCGGCGGAGCTACAGCAGCACCAGGTGAGCGATCCAGCGCTGGAGATGGTGAGGGACTGGATGGAGGCAGGGACACGGCCAGACTGGTCCGCCGTGTCTTCCCAAGGGCCCGAGACAAAGTCGCTGTACTCCCAGTGGAACAGCCTGGAGCTCCATGGCGGTGTAATCTACCGGCGGTGGCGAGCGCCAGACGGGGGAGGCGACATACTCCAGCTCCTGGTTTCCCGGGCCTTGCGGCCTGAGGTCCTCCGCTGGGTCCATGGGGCTGCAGGTACTGGCCATTTTGGGAATGGCAAGACGTTGCGACGGCTGAGACGGCGGTTCTACTGGCCGGGGTGTCGTCAGGACGTGGAGATCCACGTCCACTGCTGTGACGACTGCACGGCGCAGAAAGGTCCCAGCCAGCGCTCCCATGCCCCATTGCAGCAATACCTAGTTGGGGCGCCAATGGAGCGGATCGGAGTGGATATCCTGGGTCCATTCCCTGTTACTGATGCCGGCAACCGGTATGTCCTGGTCGCGATGGATTATTTCTCAAAGTGGCCAGAGGCGTACGCGGTGCCGGATCAGAGTGCGGTGACGACGGCGCGGACTCTGGTGGATGAGATGTTCACGCGGTTTGGTGTACCGGAGGAGCTCCATAGCGACCAAGGGAGGAACTTTGAGAGCCAGGTGCTGGGAGAAGTGTGTCGGAGGCTGGGGGTGAGAAAAACGAGGACCACCCCCCTCCATCCTCAGAGCGATGGTCTGGTTGAGCGGTTCAACCGCACGCTGGCCACCCAGCTGGCCATCCTGACCAGCCAACATCAGAGGGACTGGGACCAACACCTGCCCCTTGTTTTGTGGGCATATCGAACAGCAGTGCAGGAGTCAAGTCAGTGTACTCCTGCAGCGTTGATGTTCGGAAGGGAGCTCCGGACCCCGGTGGACTTGGTGTTCGGAGCGCCCCCTGAGCCGGAGATTGCTGGTGGACCAGAGATGGACTACTTCCGGCGGCTCAGGGAGCGGTTGCACACGGTGCATCAACTGGCAAGACGGACATTGGAGGGAGCCGGGGCCCGCCAGAAACGGGCGTATGATACCCGTGCGCACGGTCCTATGCTGGGGGCCGGAGATCGGGTCTGGGTGTTCTGCCCCCAGAGGAAGCGGGGGCTGACCCCCAAGCTCATGAGCCACTGGCAAGGCCCGGGCGAAATCCTGGAACAGCTGTCGGAGGTGGTCTTCAGAGTCCGGATGCCGGGGCGGGGAAGGCGGGTGGTGCTACACAAGGACCGGCTGGCGCCATACCATCCGCTTGCCCCCAACCCGCAGGCTGGTGTGCAGCCTGGGGACTCCTCGCCCCCTACGCCCGGCCCGGAGGGGGGCGCCATGGATTCCCAGTCGAGGCCGAAGCGTACTCGACGCCGGCCCGGACATTTGCTGGACTACAGTGTGGACAGTTAAGGTTGTGGGGACACTAAACCTTTTTGGGAGGGGGCTGTGTAATGACCTGGCTGGGGTTGTTAGCCAGGTGCATTCTGGGTATTGTGTTGTCTCTGTGTTTTCTATCGTTCTGCTAGTTCATATGTGTTTGATTTGCATGTTGTGTTAGTGTTATGTTAATGTAAGCCACAGTGAAGTTGATGTGTGTTCTGTGGAGGGGGGTGAATTGGCATGGTTGGCTGACACCGCGACTCTATGTGGTGGGAGCGTGATAGGGGTTCGGTGTCAGCAGTGTTACGTTGTTGTTGAAAAAGATGGTGAATAAATGCCTGTGGTGAACCACTACTGCCTCCTGCTGGATTATTCGGGGATTACCAGTCTGCTGCTGAGACGCTCGGGGTCATGCGGTGTACGAGGCACGAGCGCTCTCCATTCATTGCGAAGTTTAGCGATAGCTGCTAGCGCCCCGCTAGCCGTTTAGCTAGTGAGCAGTTTAGCCAGTCAGCTCCCCAAACCCACAGTCGTTACAATATATATTTTACACTTAGCAAGAGTAGCATTAGGTAGTTAACTACCTCCATAGTTAGCCAACTACCTAAAGCTATTATAACAGTGTCTAACAACAAAAGTGACATTAGTTAAGAAAACCTCAACTATAGTTTAGGACGACATAAAACACCGTTTAAGAAAACATGTAATGTAGAGAACTGACATCAAATGAAGGACATAGCGGAGTAACGTAGTGTTTGCATTTGACGTTAGCTAGCGTTTCTTTGTCAGTTAATTTACGTTTTCTTACCTTCGTAGTTGTGTATATATGATGCAGCATATAACTTAAATCCTTTATCTAATTTGCTGGCGGGGGTAGTCGTCACTCTGCAAATCCGATGAACATCGGTGATGTTCAATTTTGGGAGCTCTTGTAGGCAGCGAGTGTAGAACGTCGCCATGGTTTAACCGCACCGGAAGCACTGGAGCAGGACTACATAGAACGCGGAAGTGTTAGTGCAAGTAGTCCATATTCAAACCTTAACAGATGACTCACACACACAGACACACACGCCAATCCTGGTCACCTGACTGTGTCCGCCTTTGCACAGACGCACACACAAAAGAGAGAGAAAGAGAAAGAGAGAGGGAACTCTCTAGGCGCAGTAGTATTAATGAAGCAGTGTTAACCACAGTTATACTGAGGAGGTAAGGGGTAGCCTACTGTTCAGGACTAAGTGGTGATCCTAAGCCTTTGCCTTAATGCACTGACCACTAATTCTGAGCCTCTAAACGACAAGAAGCCGTATCTTTAGACTGTATTAGTTCCTCGACACAGGTGATCATAGTTTAGCTTGCTTGGGAGGAAGCCTTTAATCCTAGTACCACCATTTTGACCTCATAGGCATTATGTTTGTAAAACTGAAGTCCCTTAGAGTAACATTTGAATACGGTAGCAACTTACTTAGCTAAGGCGATTCTCAGAAATGTACACTGTAGGAATAGTACAGTTTACATAGATTTTTTTTATTGCTTGTGTTTTTATTGAGATTTACATGCTCGTGCCCGTATGGGATTGTGTTATTTTCGAGCCTTTAATCAAAAGCTGCAGTTTTGATACGTTTTCCTGACGTCAGCGCCTGTGCTTTCTTTGATGTAATCTTATGTCCCACGTAATGTAGCTCTGCTTGTAAGTAAAATGAAACTGATAAGTCAAAGATAGTCATGCAATTGATTAATTGCAGTCTTGCACTTGTACTCTAGCGCTGCTAATTCGCACACTACTTGCACATTCATGATGTTTACAAGGAGACATTGCAGCATGTATAGGCATGTCCCTCCCACAGATAGCAAATATGACATTTAAAATCAACGCCACTTTTCCAGTTTAAATTAAGTGAAATGCTGAAATCACTGACATTATGGTACATTATTTCTGTGCGTGGCACAGCACAGCACAGCAAGGCGCTGTTTGAAAAAAAAAAAATCATAGAAAAAAAAATTAAGCAAGACGTATCAGAGACTAGGGCTGAATTAACTCGAAGCAAGTAGACATTTACTTGTTAATTTGTATTAAATTGGGCCTTTTAAAGTATGACACTACACCAATCAGAATGATTGCTTGGACCACTTGCATTGCTTTCATCCCTTTCCGGCTCGATTCTCAAAATTAGCAGCATAACTCCTGAAGTAGCAGCTCTCCTGATATCCAGTGGGTACTTATCATTCAAAGGAGGCCACCTCGATAAAAGAGATAACAAGAAAGCAGAACCGAGGAGGAAGGCGCAAGCAAAGACAGCAGAGAATTCACCAGGGGAAGGTGATGGGTTGTTTTCAGATGCTATGCAAGTATTTGTTGTGCCTGTGGCTTGGCTGGTGTTCTGTATGACATGCTATTGGCCACTGCTGTGTCAACACTGTCTTTAGGTCTCACTATGATAAGATGACATGAGACAGGAATGGGGGTTACAGCAAAACACTGTGAGTGCCTGCGACACAAAATGGGTGGAGGGTGAGGGAATGTGAGAATTCAGAGGATGTGGTGGTAACAGGATGGATGAGGGGAGAATAGAGGAATTCCCCAGTGCAGTGGGGGGGAAAAAATAAGAGAGCCCCCAAAAAAAAGAACAGCAGCCACGCATGAAATATTCAGGAAATGAGACTTGACACATCTTCAGACTTGTCCTCAAACACCTAAACTCAGGCACAACATCTCACAAACGCAAGTGGTATTCACAAAGAGTTTGACGCATTTATTATATATCACAATGAAGAGATGGAGCCTCACAGGGTCTGTATCACTTCTGCTATGTGAATGCAGAAAAAAAGGTTGGGTTTTCTATTTAAGTTTCAGCAATTCATACAAAGCACACACATAGCATATAGATTTTGATGTCAGTCATTCTTATAGTTTTATGAAACATGCAGACCCCCGGATGTGAAAGCTGCTGGGCTGCCCTCCAGTTAGTAATGCAGCAATGCAAATGTGTTTCAGTCGAGAAAGAAAGTTGTGTCACATGTTTTCACTTCACTACTTTGTCTCTCTTTTTGCATCTCCTTTCGCTCTTCTACCATCTCTCTCCTGGATATTTCGTTTCTCTCTCACCCCCGACACCACTCTCTCCAGTGTCACCCTTGGCTTTCATCTTGCCAGGGTGCTTCCTTTATAAGAATACTCCAATTGGCTGACAAGCGCCCTTGTCAGACACCATTCATTGCACTTGCGTAGATATGAAAAGTGTTTTAACAAGCACCGCTGAGTTTTGCAGTGTAGTGGAAACTGCATACCAATGGCAATGCAGATCCTGTGACCGAATTAAAGAAGGTGTGAAGTTTGGGAAAATTTATGTTGATGTCCTTGTCAGACGTTAAAGTTTTACTACAGCACCCACAAGGTGGTGAGTAACTACAGTTGATTTTGTTTTGCTGTTATCCGTAGGTAATTTGGACAGCAGTGAACTGGATTCTGAGCACATTTTGTGAATTTGATTTACCAGAGACAGAGGTGACAATTAAATTTTATTCTTAAAAAAGAGCACTCAATCATGGCTATCACAGAAGTGACTTCCACTGGATATTTATATACTGTGGCACATAGTGTATAATTAGGTGTGTTAATAGTTAACTATTAATTATTAATGATTATTATTTTAAGACTTTCTTTCTCATTTATAATCTCCATAGACTGCTGTCTGGAGACTGGTTGACAAAAGCAAAAGAGCAATGTACAGCAGCCATTTATTCAGCAAGTGACATCTGGACAGTTGAGTAAGAGACATACCCATCTGATTAGTGATTCTACTTTAATTGGGCCTTTTTGATAGATTCACAGCTATTAAACCTGGGAGGACAAAAAGAGGTAAAAATAACAAAAAGGTGTTCCTAACAACAAGTTTGAAGCTTTTAGATTATTTTTGTCGCATCTTGATGTTGCGCTTTGTAGGTAGTCGCCTGTCCACTTGTCTTGTGGTAGTCATCTTGTGGCTGCAGACCAGTTTTGTTTTGTCTTTCGTTTTTTTGTAGCACCCATACTCACCAGAGTCAGGCCAAGTTTACTATTTAGGGATGTTTCAGGTTTCTCAGAACTAATGTGTGCCCATGTTATAGTATTGTTTCATCTGTGATTATAGACTGTGTGTTTAGTCTTAGGTGGTTGCTAGGCAACGCAATGACGCCATAATATGTCAAGCATACTGAATGTTTTGTGGATATACATTAAATTTTATCGCTATTGAAATGATGCAAATGCTTTTTGATGGTGATATCAGAGCATGATGCTACTAATGGGTCATTTTAACACTGGTAGGTGGTTGCTAGGCAACACGATGAGACAATATCTGATTTAGATAAGAACCTTCATGGACCTAAGATGTACCTGTGTGTCAAGTTTGCTGTTAGTCTCAAATTATGTGTAACAGTACGAGCAGAGCAGCCTAGTGAAAATCTGGGCAGCTGTTGGAAATGACGATACAGACGCCGGTGTTTTGGTACCAGTGTTTTGTTGAGAGAATGATCCATTCCTTCATTAAAACACTGAACTCAATAATGTTTTTATGATCTTTCACTTATTTATCTGTGATGTTTGAATTTGTGAATATCTTTCCAACTGTAACTATGTCCTAAGTATGTGCACAGAATATTCACAATAGTTTGTGCACAAACTGTCAAGGTTTGCACTGGCACACCATGTGGAGGGAGGAAGAGGATCCAGATGCAGACACTTGAAACAAAACTATAATTTAACAAAAGGCAAGCCGTTTATTTGTGGCTGGGAAAAGATACTAAACAAAAGCTGGATGCACACTGAGGCAAAACTAATTAGAAATAAACTTGGAAAAACTAAATGCTAAACATAAGAGACAAAGACATGATTAAAAAACCTGACCATGAAAAACCCTGGAAACATGACGAAAACTCAACAGACGACCTGGCAAGGATTGAGTGAAAACACAGACTAAATGCACACAGGAGATGATCAGGGGAAGTGGAAACAAATGCTGAAACAGCTGATTAGAATGAACATAATGACGCCACAAGGGAAATGAAACTAAACACAATGAACATGGGACGGACCCCTTCAAAATAAAACAGGAAACATAATGAGACGCAGACATTGACAACACGAGCTTGACAACATAAGACATGCAGACATGAAACACATCAAGGGCAAAATACAGGGGTGAAGACACAAGGGGAATCTAATAAACTATAACAGGGCAACATAGGCAAAATAGAAATGAACTTAGCTAATGAACTTAAACATAAACCATAAACATCAAAATATATTAAAACTCAAAACGCTGGATCAAATGACCCAGGATCATGACACAAACTAATCCAAACATAATAATCAGCTGGTAAAAAGTGACCTCGATGTATATATTTGTCCCCTGTTAGTACAGTTTATGTGTACTAAAAACGTATTAAATAACACTTGTTGATTTATACAGTAAACAGAGCAAAATATTATTCATATTTTAGTTTCCTCAGAGTGGCCTCTGATTGCCTTGAGCACTGTTTTCCAGACTAACGGCGGTATCTTAAACAGCTGCAGGAGATCTCTAACAGAAATTGATTGAGTGACTAACCTTTTTTACTTTCTGCACAAGTTCACAGCAAGTCTTTAACAATCAGATAGGCATTAGCGGGATAAAATGGTACTTCACAGCTGTAAAGGTCTGCTATATCATTATGTTATTTCTGTTCTATTTTGGTTCACTGTCCTGGTCAAATACGTAAGTGGAACTCTGTGTCCTTAAAGTAGCTTTATCTTTTGCAGCCAGCCTACAGCAAAGAAACAAAAACACTGGCTGAAAAGAAGGGGGTGACATCATGAGTGTTCTACATTGACCACATAATGATATAAGCCACAAGGATACTGTCTCTGAAAATAGATAGAGGGTTTTCTTTATAGACCATGACATATAATTTTCTTTGTTCTGAGGTATACATGCAGTGTTCTGTTTCTGTCAGAATGTACCCAGGCTGTACTGATGTAACTGTTACACTACAAAGCTATGTTCTCCAGGTTTCATTTTTTGTCCTTTACACTTGTGTTCTCTATCTGACTATCCCTGGATAAAGCAAGACTTGAGCTTTAAATCTGCACAAGGCCAGTTCAGCTGCTTAAAGGTTATGTGCATTCAGATAATTTCAAAAGGCTTAGATAATTTACAGCTAGGCATTTTTGTGTCTTGCACTGCACAATATGCATATAGCCTATAAACACCAATTGTATTTAAAGCTTTCTAAAATAACTTTTGGATTTTGGCTTCTACCTAGATTTTAAATATATCATTGGCATTAATGAATTTGACTTAAAATATGATAAGAAGATGAAGGTGTTGAGAAATCTAATTCAAAATGTATAGTTGGAGCACCAAAAGGCACCCAACAGTGTGGAAAATTCATGAATGCATTTCAGATTATCTTATACCACATTAAATGAAATGACACATTCTTCTTAAAGACAGAAAGCTGTTTATCTAGTCAATAAAATGATGCAAGTTGGGCACGTCATTGCTTGTTTTGATATGGTTATGGTTTGATTTGAATGCTGCTAATTGTAGAGGAACAAAATAATATTAAACATGACATCGGAGCAACTATTGACTCAAATGTGCTGCTACCTTGTAGTGACAAAAAAAATGCATTATATGTTTAGTTCCCATTCATTGGCTTTTGAGCATGCTAACATATTTCTTCATTTTAAATTAGTGTCCAATGAGCCAGGGACTGGAATTAGCCAATTTTCAGTGACCGTGGCCGGGACTGGTGACCGACAGGTCAGTGACCCATATATCAAATTAGGAGCCTGTCCATTCATGTGCAACATGCACACTCATAGACATGACATGACATTCTAACATGTCATTAGCATTGCAGCTCCTCACTGTGAGTGAAGACACAAAGTTCACCAAAGTAAACCGCCGACCACAATGAACATTCCTGCAACAATAAACCTTTTCAGACATTTAAATCACCCTCACCCAGCTGAACACAGACTTCTTAAACAAGCTAACAAAGGAAAAGGAAAAGTGGTTAAAGGTACAGCTACCCATAACTCGGAGCTAGCCACAAGCCAGCAGCCTCAGTATAAGCAAAGCTTCAAATCAGTTAGTAGAATAATTATGGAGATGAGAAAAGAGAAGATTGCTGATGTCTTGTTAACTGGTGAATTGATAACGATTTTTATATAAATCTGCTGTGCCTGCTTTTTTTAGTAAGGTAAAATATGTCAGGCAACTCATTTTTTTTTTCATTATTATTATTATTATCATTATTTGTATTTATTACATAGGAAAGTGGAGACCAGACAGGAAAGCATATTGTGGCATGTAATCATCAGCTCATACCGGAAGCTAAGCTGACACCTGGAAATTCTGACGTTTAATAACTTCTTTTTTAAATTTTGTTATTATGAAAAACACATTTTTTTTTAAAGTTTAGCATTGGAGAAAACATATTTTTGTTTGTATATATGTCAGAAAGAAAATCAAACGTGGCACAAATTAGTAAAGGCCACAGTAAATGTCACACAGGGAAAAAAAATCTGAAATCATAATCAGGCGAGAAAATTGCCCTTTTTAAAATCTCAGTTTTAAATGTCTAAAGCTCTCGATCAGTTTATCTGGACGTTTTATGTAATGGCCATTGAATGAAAAGTTGTATTTAAAGTGGTGACACTGCGTCAGATTTTTAACACACACACTGATGTAGTCACAGCTATCAAGAAACGAAAAGGGATTCTTCATCTTTCTAACGTAACCCCTCTTCCTGTCTGTCTCACTGTGTACGTCTGCTTCCTTTTGCCATGTCTCCTAGCAGGGCAACATGACTTGTTTACAGTCTCTGTAGTGACAACTAAATGAAATCACATTTCCCATCAGTCAGTGGGCTAATTGAGGCTAGCTCTTCCATTAGTTGTCTTCTGCTCACATCTGCTTTGTAGGGAGATAGACCGATCAATGCTCAGCCAGAGCTGAAAACTTGGCACGCATAGACACACACACACACACACACACACACACACACACACACACACACACACACACACACACACACACACACACACACACACACACACACACACACACACACGCACGTATTTACACATAGCTAAAACTATATGACTTGCAGGTGCAATCATTTTGCATCATTTTCTGTTTCCCAGACACACTTCCATGTTTTACTTGTGTAATTTCCATTTAACCAACCTTTTTATGTGCAAATGTTTTGCATGCAATCCAAGCGGAAAAGTACTTTCACTGCTGCACCGGGCTCAGGAAAAGAAGGTGATACAAGGATAATACTTTCATTGCTCTGAAAGTTTGTATCAGAGAATGAGAGAGTCGAGCAGCTCGTCCTCCATCTTTTGTGGTATAAGAAGGAATCTGGCTGTTCCCACAGTCTTGGCAAATTCTGCCTTCCCAAATCCTTTTTCTCAGTAATTCTGTTGTCCTGCCAACGGTGAGTGAAAGCGCAGAAGTGCATTATGGACTGGTCATGCATGAGTAACGAGGGGCCCCTCTTATTGTGTGTGTGTGTATGTGTGCGTGCCCTGGGCTTCATCTACTTTTCAGCCTCACATAAACCCCGCTATTATAGAGTGGCCATAAGTGGTCTTTTGCTCCTACAGTACACAGCTTACTAGAACCCCTCCAGGGAAAACAATGGAAGATAACATACATCCCCGGATTGATTAGAAACTTGCTTCTGCAGTTCACACCCACATCGTCCCTTAGCCCCTTGCTCCTTATCCAACCACCCGCTCCCACCCACTACCACATTGCTATGCATCATACATTTGTAGCAGGTTGTGAAGTGGTTGCCGCGAGCTTCTTTCACAATTGACGAATCAATCCAAGGAAACCGTGACTTTGTTAGTAAAGATGAAACCGTGACAACTTTTAACATACCGCAAGCGATCATTTTGCCCAGTTCAAAATCAGTGTTGTGAAGATTCTGTGGATACAATAGTCCGGTCTGTGCTGATCAGATTGTCAGACTGATTTTCAGCATTTTGTATTTGTCTTTAAATCACATCTGTTTTAGTCTAGGGTGCCTTGGCCAAAGCTTTTGAAAGCTGTACAGTGTTTGGTTTTTAATAGATTTACTTCTGCCAGTGCAGCAGAGAATAGTCATCAGCAGAGGCATGTGCTGCCAACATCTGATTCAGACATATACATATATTTTTATAACCATAACAGAATTTATAACTGAATTAATGTATACCCTTTTATTTAATGGCATTTTCATATGCAGATGCTAGAAATAGCTTTCCTTTTTAACATTTCGTTAACCCACTTTAAAAGAAATTCTCATATATACACATTTTCTTTTAGCTTACTATTGCTGCTGGGATATTTCAAAAAACACAACAATTAAAAAACACTTGTGAATTATACTTATATACATATTACTCACCGAACACATATAATTCTTGCTCTCAGCTGCTGGTGTCTTTCTGATCTCAACCCATGTCAGTGTCTCAGCCACATGCAGGTCAGATGTAATCAGCGTGGATCTCACACGCCTACAGGTGCACACCTTTGACCAAGGTCACGTGTAACATTTTTGGCATGCTGGGGTGTATTTGCTGATGTGGCATCGCACTCTTTTCACCCTCCTGTCCTTTGTTCTTACAGAGCAGTATTTGTGTGTGTGCGTGCGCGTGCATGTATGCAAGTGCTCAGACATGTCATTCTCCCTTGCTACGGGCACAGTTGTGGTTTGGAGGCTGATATTGTTTGGCTTTCTTTTAGTCACATTCTATTTTTGTTGTGCCTCAAATGTAGCATGACTCCAAGCCTACGGCACAGTATAGTGCAAAGTAACCGAACGCCAGCGCACAGGATTTGTGTTATGTCTGTGTTTATGTTTGTTTATGTGCCTATATCACCAATCAGTGAAAGCGCACTGTCAAACAAGATGTATAGATAAATAATACCCGCAAATACTTAATGTATTTGAAAGGATCTTTTCTCTTCTTTGTGACTGCCTCATGTGTGAGTGTCCTCTTAAGTGCTTCCTTATGTGAAATTTACTGGTGAATGGTTAGATATTAACCAGTAACGACAGAGACAGAAGCCTCTTTGAGGCTCTGGATTTGCCGTTTTCCTCAGCCTCTTGGCGCGCTGTTAGCCAGAGCCAAAGGGGTTCTGCAGGGTCAGCTTTGGACCTCTGACAGGCTGACGAACGGAGTGCTGTCTGTAAGGGCCCAGGCCTGTTAAGTGATGAGAGACTACCTCCCAGTCATGCTGTCCTGGCTGTAAAGCATCAACCCCCTCTTCCAGGCACCCTGAGGTCTCTGTTTAAAATCCATAAAAAAATGTACAGTCCGTTTGAGAATTAGTTTTTTGTTTTTACTTTGTGACTTGTGTTTGTATACCCTGTGTATTGTAATAATGGATTGAATTAAATGATCCAATGCATACTCGCTTATATTTTTTAGAAAAACACAGCGAAGCAGACATATTAGAGTGTGTGTGGGCTGTGCTCACATGGTGTTGTCCTGTATCTAGTGCAGTAGCCCAGGAGCTAGATTTATTCCCACAGAGCCATTTTGAGCAGGCATAGCTGTGCAGAATTGTTTCGATGCTGGAAGACTGGGAGAAACCCTAAATTCCCTTTATCTATCACTGTTGGTCATTATTTGATTATTTGCCAGCTGTTTCCTATTTGCACCAATAAACGCCCACAGATGCACATACGCAGGTTGCTGGTACTGGATAACCCCGTTTGTAGGAACCAGCATTGTATATTAAATTGGCGGCTTTTATGGACATTTCATGGAATTTTCTTCTTCTTCTTTTTTTAACAATAGCTACAGACGGCAAGTAACATGCCCTATATGTTGGAGCCAGGTAAGAAATGAAGTGGAGGCCAGGGTGTGTAGCACAAGTAAAACAATCCCTGCTGCTAAACTTCATGATGACTTTGAATGCAGTTCTTCCAAAGTGGCATCTGTTTGGTTTGCAGAAGAGTCACTAAATCAGATTTCCAGGAAAGTGTGGATACTGCTCAAGTAAAAAAACCATAGAGAATAGCATTACTATGGTTGTCAATATATATGAGAGTTTTTTGGAAAATGCATGTGATTTTTCACCTAGCCTATTTATCATGGTCTTTAAAGCCCAAGCGAGGCTTTGAATAGGATGCTCTGTTTGTGAAATTTGGGGGTGACGCCAATGTTTAAAATACCAGTTTGGCAAATAGCCATTACTTACGTATTTTTGTCTTTTATTCCCCATGTTGTAAGAGGGAAACACAGTAAGTCGTATCATGAGTAGAAAATCAATCATACAAAGTCTTTGCACTCAATCCCAGAAATAAGGAGTGATGGGACACAACAGACTGATGACTGCCATCTTAGTTGCAAGTATGGCAAATACTGGCTTATACCATGTCTGCACATCCCTAGTGTTGAAAACCAAAAGATGCTATAAATCAATCCTTTTCATTTCTTTTAAAAATAATCAGTCTCTCTGAACTACCTATTCTCTACTCCCTTTCTGTCTTTGTTTTGATTTCACTCACTCTGTGTCCTTGGTTGGTTGGAAACCGTGGATTGCATAGACATTGCACAGACAGCTCCACATTTCATTAGAAAAGCATCCACAACAGCATTTTATAATGACATCTCCACCACTATTGTGCTGTTTTATATCCTGTGTGTGTGTGCTTGTGCACAATTTCTTTCTCTAATGCTGCCTGATGAACAAGTATTTTAAAACCCTTACATTATAATTTAAAAACTCGACTCCACTGTTTATATGTGTGGTTTAAACATAATCACCTAACCATTAATGTTTAGGAAACAAGGCATATATTTCTTTCCCCTAGGAGCTTTAAATACGTTGTAATTTAAGTCCTAATTATCTGGTGCATAACAAATATCTCCTAGAGTATTTCTCAATTTACCTTTCACTCATTTTATTCATGTACCAAAGAAACGACACCAGAAACTGTGTGTTTATATAAAGATCAGAACACGCTGGACACAAATTTAGATGCAGTCATTCTTTTATCAGTACCCTACTGTGTCTTCATTCGATCCCTGACCAGAAAGAAAAACACTGAACCAAAAGCAAGATTATACAATAAAAACGTTAACATTCATGCTCCCCGTCCCATAGGACTCACCACTGCAGTGCACTGCTAGTGCCCTGACTTTTCAGAACTACAAATCTTACTTCAGATACTTTAAATCCAAACCAGTTCTTACTGTTAAGGCAGCATCACCGGCAAAAATAAAAATAAAATGCATTTTCAGATTAGAGAAACACGGTAAGAGATATTTTCCCCACACATTTACTAAAACTTAAATAGAAATTTCATACTATTTTAGAGCAATAACCCCTGTTGTGTGCTTTTACGTGTCTATAAAAATGATCTGGTGAAACAACAGCAATGATGGATGGCTACTGATTCTTTTTAAGTTGTCTTCTTTGTAGTTTGTCTTATTTTTATTTGACCTTTTTCTCTTTTTCACATATGTCACTTTGGGTTTTATGAGTTGGAGAAGAGAAATTTTCCACAAACCAGTGGTAACTGAGACAGGTTGGCTTCCCCTCCTTTATAGTAGTAAAATTAAATGAAAGTGAGATTCAAATGTGTTTATTTACTTGCTAAAGTAAACCTAGAATTTGAAAATATTCAAAAATAAATATAGTCTCACACATTAGGGAATGTTGTCCATTAATCACATAGTTGGTGGTTTTATCCCTGTCTCCTCCTACCCACATATCGAAGTGTCCTTAGGCAAGATGCTGAAACACAAATTGCATGGTTAGCCAAGTGCCATTCATGCTAGTTTAGTGACATCCATGAGAGTGTGTGGGAATAAAAAGCAAGATGAAAAGTGCTTTGCCTAAAAGGGATATGCCATATAAATGAATCTGAAATGAAAAATGAAACATAAGCATCAAACATGAAAATTTTAAAATGGAAAAAAGTTTGTTTGAGGAAAAATCAAATCACTGGAGTGTGTGTGTGTGTGTGTGTGTGTGTGTGTGTGTGTGTGTGTGTGTGTGTGTGTTTGTTTGTTTGTGTGCGTTTACATTTATTGTGCATGCTCATGCTTTGGAGTGTCATTAATCAAATGGAGTATTATTGTTTTCAGCATCTCGCCCAAGTCTACACATTACCATTTTAATGACATTACTCTCCTATTAATCTGCTTACCACACAGTCAGTGGTGCAACTTATAAAACTATCAAAGAAGTACTTTGATAAAAAACAGAAGAAAAAAACAAGGCCATAAAGAGCGAGGGAACAGTAATTAAAAAGCCACTCTAATGAAAGAAACCTCATAAACAAGAAATAGGAGGGAAAGAATGGCAGAAAAGTGCATATTCTGCAGTCTTGAATTAGATATATGACAAATAAATGGAAGGCCTTTACAGCAGAGAAACACTTTGGTGTGTGGCGACACAAAGTCATACTCAGTGCCTCTAGCCATACCCGCTGCAATTTCAACTTATTAGAGCTTTCCCCAGAGCCTAATCAGATAACTAAATTAAAGCTGCCATCAACATCTTGCAATCTAGATTCAGGGGCTTTTAAAAGTGTTTCCAAGCATTTTTAATGTCTTAAATCTAACTGTGCTACTTTTCTGCTTTCTCAAGCATCCAAGTATGAAGTGAAGATGTGGTCGTTGCTAGAATATGAAAAGATTTTTTTCCTTTGGTGATTAACATTGTTCACCAGGTCTAATGAATCTGTGAAATTCATTTACATGGGGTGACTTACAGACGACTTCCAGGCATCTACAGCAGTGAAAGGCAAGTAAGGCCCACTTGGGCACTGAACCTCTTAAATCTTACATGCTTAATTTTCATCACCTATTAGCTTGTAGAGTTTAAAATATGATGTGCATACTTTTATACATTTGATAGAATAGAATATATGATATAAAGACAGGGCTTCAGTTTAGCCAACCCGAAATGATGTGAACAGATGTTGCAAGATGGGATTGTAAAAAGGTTGTGTAGCAGTAAACACAAGTCACCTGCTCTTAAACAAAAGGTACATGTGCAAGGAATATAAATACAGCTGGCTGAGTATTTCCCTGTTTGTGACACAGAGCTGAAAAGAGACGAAGCTTTGCTCTTTCTCCAAAGCAAACAGGAGTTGGGTGTTTGGGATGAAAAACCTAAAACTAAGGATGTTCACGTCTTAACCTTTTACAGTTTGAAAAAAATGTCTATTAAGAGATCAAAGATACTGAATATCAAAAGAACAGCTCACACATGCAGTGTGATTGACATGCAGTACTGTGCAAAGTCATCCATCCAACATTCAAAGTTTTTCTTTGGACATTTGCTGCATTTTCACTCATTTTCAATCCAGGCCTTTTATAGTAAACCGACTGGTTCTAATATAGCACTAGGGTTAGTATTTAGACTGGAGCAGATGGGGTTAAACCACCAACCATCTGACTAGTAGAGGACCTGCTTTACCTCCTGAGCTACAGCCGCCCAGCTTCTGACCAATTTTACAGAAATGTATTTTTATTTGTTAAGCCATTTAAAACTCAGCTATCTAGCTCAGAGGATGAACCAGTGATGTTTCTGCACATATCAAACAATTTAGTAAAGAAACAATTTTAAACTCATTTCTAGCCTCTTTGTTACTAGCAGCCTGGTAAAATGCATAATTTTAGCAGTTTTTTGTTGAATCTTTGAGAAATGCAAAAGGTAACATATTCCGAAAGGCAATTATATATCTAATATATATATATTTTTTCTTTTTCTTTTTTTTTTACCAACAAAGTAATGTCCAGAGAGCTATTAGCCACAAACTTGCCATATCTCGATATAGTGTGAAATGTGTACAGAAAAAAAGAAGAGCAGAAAAAAAGAAATGGCAGGCCTAAAAAAAAAAAAAAAAAATTAAAGTAGATAAACAGCGTTTGAAAGCTATGTCCTACATGGTACTGTTCCCATGTGCACCAGAAATGTTGTGATGCTCTCAAATGGTAGACATATCTTGGTACAGTAATAGCAGGTGTAACTATTACAGCCAATATTTTTTATTTAATTGTTCTGGACTCCCAAAAATGTAACATTTTACGCCACAGCGCTACCAAAACCTTTTTCAGATTGAGTATTCACCCAGAAAGAATACAACAATCTGCTTCCTGTTCCAAAAACAGGAAGCAAGATCTGCTAGGTTGATTGTGATATTTCACTGTTTTGTGTTGTAAATGTGTCGGCCTGTTTAATTTTCCCTTCTATCTGGATAATTAGTCCTCTCTTTGTGGCACTTTCATCATCAGTTCTCTCACAGGAACATTGTGTCATTATGTCGCTTGTTCTTCTATTACAGGTTGGTGCTGCAGGAATTAAAGCTTATCTGCTGTAAAGATGTTCCGATCAGACTTTTAATTGGTGATATTTATTGCTTTAAGAATTAGTCAGACCAGCGACAACACTGGACTCAGAGCATCTTTAACATCTCTAATTCTCTAAAATCTCCAGCCTGTGGTGGTTGGGTGGCTCGGATCAGAATTAGTTGGTGGTATCTAGAGATGGCACGATACCACTTTTTTATGTCCGATACCGATACCGATATCATAAATTTGGATATCTGCCGATACCGATATGAATCCGATATAGTGTTTTTTAATCAACAAAACTGTTTTTTAAAATATCTTGCTGCATTTTGCAAGTCTGCAAGTTCATACTCAAGTTTAAAACAACAACTACACTAAAGCTATTCTGTTATACCTGTATACAAAAAAAATATTTCATAGTTCAGCAATACTGATCAATCTAATAAACTTAGACCTACACCATCCTCCCTATTCTGGTATTTTAAAGAGTACTTAGCGTAAATATTAAGCAACCTAACTAATAGGGTTCCAACTCCCAGCAACAACAAAAAGAAATAAATAAAAAATAAGGAACCACCCCTCACGCGCCACCTCATGATGCTTAATCGACGTAATCAACATTAATTTGATGCAGTGTGAAAAAAAATGCACAGAAATCAATTATTTTTCAAGAAATATTAAATAGATTCAACATCTTTCTTCAACAAAATTGCAGACTGCACAGATGGTACCTTCCCAAAGTAAAAAGTACTATAGCTTACTAGGGTATATTAGACTTAATAGTCACTATATACAGTAATTGACTTCTATTCATTTTACATCAAATTAAAACTTTGGGTGTCAGATAATTATTTATTAAAAGCTCGACATTTTAAATGAGAATAAGAAAGAAAAGTATGTCTTTGTGCCCCCTTTTCCCTGTTCATGCCCTATCGGCCCCCCTGGCTAAACTTTGCTAGATCCGCCCCTGCACAGTTACCAGCGTCAGCTACGTAGAAAAAGATCCTGGTGTAGAAAGAAATATTAAATAAATTCTAACAACAGCTGATCAAGCTTAAACGTTCTGCTGTTGTTCAGCCGCTGGTTTCCTCTTTCTGGTGCAAAGTGGGCCAAAAACAAACAAGAGACACGGACTCGCGACAGAAAAGCCGATCAGCTGATCATTTAAGCAGTTTCATGATTGAAGTAGCAGCCGGAGAGCGAGAGGCAGTCGCTTGTTAAGCTTAACGCAGGAATGCTTTACAAACATTCAGAGATGGACTTACACACTTGCTTTACTTCTCTCGGGGATAACTTTGTCGGAGATGAAATGCCAGGTTGCTAGCGAAGCTCCACATGCTATCCAGAGCACCGACAGGTCCGGCATGCCACAGCTGCTCTATCACGTGATGCATACTGCTCCGACTGCTAACGTTCTGAGGTGAGTTACGGCGTGTTGCAAGTTTTGTGAGGTGCTTTCGTGATATTTAATGGATCGGATTACATTTTTTATTTTTCTCCGATATCCGATCCAGTAATTTAGGTCAGTATCGGACCGATACCGATACGTAATATCGGATCGGTCCATCTCTAGTGGTATCATCTAAATTTCTGGAGAATTCAATGCCAAAACACCATCAATTACAGATTACCCTAACATAATTGTTTATTTATTAAAAGCTGATCTAAAAAAAAAAAAATCCACATTTATTATTTGATCAGTTTCTGCATTAAAAGACCTCACTTGTTTGAACTCTGGTTAAAACTGGTATTGATGTAGACATAATTATTAAGTGGAACTTTTGCTAATAGATAAGGATGAGGGAGAGAGAAGTTTTGCCAGGGGGGTGTAAGCGAAATAGAATGCATGTGAGATTGTGGATGTAAAAAAGCGACTGCATGAATGGTTGACATAGATTCAGATAATACAGGGGAAAATGAATGTAATGCGTGGAGGTGTCAGGCTGTAATGAAAAGTGTCTCATTTTCATTTGAGCTGACCAATATGACAAGATAAACAGAAGTAATAGTAACAGGAGCTGTGGCTACTGAATATCAGTGGTTCGACATGTGTAGCCAGCCTGACTGTAAATCACATACAGCCGTTTGACTCCTCTCATCCCCTCTCTCTCTCTCTCTCTCTCTGTCTCTCTCTCTCTCTCTCTTACTCAATTTCCCCACTTTCATTTAGTCTCGCCACATCTTTACTCTGCATCGTTATTTTCACAGCAAATATGTGCAAGCCTCAGCTTTGGTAGATGCATAGATGGTGTGACTGAAAGAGGATTCCTAAAAGTCGCATCCCAGCAGCCCAAATATGCTGTCCAAGAAAAGGTCTTATTGGCTTATCTTGTGCTGAGAAGACCCATTCACATAATCCTTAAGCAGCTAGAATCCAGAACATCCATCCTTGTCAGCCATTGTTCTGTTCAGGAAAACTCTCCCTGTTTGTGTGTGTGTTTCCCTGAAAGTATGGCACATAGTATGTGTAAGTAGTGTTGCCTACCTGTGCATGGCTGCATGTGTCATTGTTTGCTGTGCACCAACAATGCTATGTTTATTTTTGGGGGTTTTTTGCCTTTGTTTCCCGTTGAAAACTAGTAATAATAATAGTCCTTTAAGCGACAAAGCGGGAAGAGAAGCATATGTATTTAAAAAAGAATTATTGTTCATTGTCAAATTACCAAAAGAAAATTGAGCCTGTTGTTGTCAGTAATCTATTTTCATTTCAAAAACAGAGCACAGTGACTGGGATGGTGACATTACCAGTCATTTTGTGCATGTTGGACCACATTGGGATGCGCCTGCAGTCAAGGGGCAAACTTCACATGGTACACTAGATAAAGTTGTGAACCCTTAATTGGGAATTATGCAGCACATGAGAACTGACCAATGTTGTTGTTGTCAGGGTAGAGCTTGATTTTTTTCTCCTTTTTTTGGTGTGTGTGTGTGTTTGAGTGGACTGGGAAGTGGGAGGGGGGGGGGGGCAGTTCCCTTAGCAACCTGACCAGGGTCAAAATGTCATGCTGTTTCACTGGCTGAGTGTGCTGCCATATGCAAATAAGGCCTGTGCCAGCCTTCAAACATTAGCATTAGTGGGCATTTGCATAATATCAACTTTTGCCGGTGGGAAAGTAGGGCAAGAGAGAGAGAGAGAGAGACAGAGAGAGAGAGAGAGGGCTGAAAGAATTTGGAATTGAAAAGAAAGAGTGGAAATCTTTAACAAAACACAGAAGGAGTGTGAGGTGGCCTTTTCCTGCAAACATATCAGCCATTCAGGACAAATGTGTCTCAGCCCTGAGAGTGCTCTGTGTGTTAACAAGGTTGATACGCGCTAACTCTGTCATATTTGACATGATGTGCACAAACAAGGGCAGAATCCCATGTTTTCAATGTAAATTGGGGAATTTTTAGAAGAGAAGTAAAACAATACAGTTTGTGCTTCACTTTTGTGTTTGTTTTGTTCATTTGTGTGTGTGTGTGTGTGTGTGTGTGTGTGTGTGTGTGTGTGTGTGTGTGTCTGTGTGTTGTTTATAACATGGATTTGTCTTCAATCAGCTTCCCCCAAACAAAGCCATTCTCCAGAGATCAAAGAGCCTGCCTCTAACTAGCTTACTTGTGGATCAGGTGTTGAGATTCCAGCGTGCACCGCGGATTGCATTCTCTCTGTTGCTCTGGCAGTTTTTTTTTTCTGTCTGCGTTGCAACATTGCAGCCTACGGTCTCTAGTGCAAATGTTGGCACAACAATCTGCATAATTCCCAGCTTTTTATAATTCCGTGCACATTTATTAATGATTGTTGGTACTAATAGAAAAGAAGGAAATGCGCCGATTAAAATGTATAAGCTTAAAAAATATATATGTTTTTAACCTCAGAGTATATTAGGGTACCTTCGAGTATACTGCAAGATTATATTTGGTATAAATGACATTCAATGCAGCATATTATCAGTGACCAGCTATTTTTAAACTATACATCTTAGCTCTCAATTTCACACCAACAAACACTGTACACATTACCTTGTGTATATTCTTGCATTTGTGTGTGTGTGTGTGTGTGTGTGTGTGTGTGTGTGTGTGTGTGTGTGTGTGTGTGTGTGTGTGTGTGTGTGTGTCCCAGCCAACTCTGAGGATACTTGTTAGGCACAGATAAATGTCTGATGCTCCCTCGGGCTCGCTTTTAGCTCGCAGAGCGTAGTTTTTCACAGTGATTGGATATCGACAGAGGCATCATGCTCTATAAGTAGACCATATACACTTTCACTTTGACAAATAATTCACCTATGCAAGCACATGGGATAGCATAATGCATGGCTGTCAGACTATTTAAACATCATCATATATACAAAGCAGTGCGCGTCACAAGAGATAAGGTTAGACTTGGCTGTATAAATTTTGCAAATGTGTTTAACATGCTGGAAAAAATTAGGTTACAATCTTCGTGTAATCATTCTTCACTGTTTTCCCTCCTCGTTTCTCATCCTATTCCTTGCTGCCACTTTCCTCACTCATTCATTCATCACTTCGGCAAAGGAAGTGTTTTCCCGTACGCAACACATTTTATTTGAAAGATGAATCTGCTTGAACATGTTCCCCTGAAGGTGCCAGGGAGGAGTCTGCAACCAGCAGCTTTTCCCGACACTCACCCACTCCCCAAACCCTTTTCACTGTTTTCTGATCGCTCTTCCGCTTCTTATCAACTGCGGCCTCCCCATTTTTGTTCTCTTACTCATATCTTATGTTTGCATTCTGAAACTGCCTGCTGTGAAAGCTTAGAAGAAATCTCCTACTAGACACACACATACAGTGCACTCAGAAAGCAAAAGCAGTTATAAACTTACTGACAAAAAAGGGCGTGCACAGACGAGAAGTAGAAGAAGGGATTAGATCTAATTTTCTTTTTCCAGGGAGAACTGTGCCTTCAACCTACAGCAGATCAATAAAGTAAAGCTTTTTGAACAACTGTATCTGTCATCTAATGTTTACATACTATATTTGTTATAGTTCTGGCATAACATATCTGAGGAACTGGAGGTAAATTATTATGTTGTTAGTGTTATGCAGTTACTACACTAAGAAACACTCTATGTCTGCTACCCTTTAATAAAAATGCTCATTTTAAGCCGGAAAGAGTGAAAGTAAACGCTAAGGGGTCCCTGCCATTTTAATTGGCAAGCCCATTTAAGGAAACAAAATGTTACGCTACAAGAGATGGAAAAAAGCTAGTTCTTTACTAATGGTTTGATAGCTGCTACTGCTTCCATCTAGGCCGAGTCCATTATGAATTAACCCTTTTAACAAACACAAATCCATTATACAGTTCTACTCCAAGCAAAGTACTGAGGCAACTGTATTTATCCAGTGCTCTTTGTGTTTCTGCAAGATTAAGTAAAAACGACATAGTTCATGTTCCAAATTGTGAAACCTGGTTTTAGAGCATATTCTCTGTAAAAGATGGACGTAGCTACTGTAGCATCCCCTTTGATAGTCATTTTTAAAATTACATTGTGTCTTGTATTTCCTCTTCACTCTCTCTATTAATGACTCAATGTTAAATATACTATATGGACAAAAGTACTGGGCGAATCCTCTTAATCTTTGAATTTAGGTCCTGTCAGTCCTGTGACACAGGCGTGTGATATCAAGCACCCAGTTGTCCCTTTGCAAACATTTGTTTTAAAAAAATGTAATTAAAAAATGATTACTGAATTCAAGCATGGTGCTGTAAAAAGCCGTCGCCACTGCCATAGCAAGTCATTTTCTTTTTCTTACGTAAGTGGTAGTGAAGCAAAGTGCAAGTGTCATGAAGTAGCACGCCATGTAATGTTATAGAGAGGGTCAGCGAGTGCAGAGGGTGTAAAAGTTGTCAACAATCTGCTGACTGCAGACCTCCAAACCTCCTCTGGCATTAACATCAGAACAAAAACTGTGTGCTGGGAGCTTCATGGCATGGGTTTCTATGTATGTGTAATGTGTAGGTGACTTAATACTTTTGATCATGTATTTAGTAGTGGCTTAGTTTTAACAGTACCTAATTTGATTTGCTTTGTATTTATATATGGAAATTGTTTCTAATATACAGACAAAGTTGTAAAGCTTATATACTGTACTACTAACTGAAGTTCTCAATTATGTATGTTATCCACAGGTTTGTGTGGATAACATTGTTAAAAAGTTAATTGTTAAAATACTTAATTGAAAACAGAGGTGTAACCATTGTGTGGGCACTGAGGAATCTTATCACACTACATACCTAAATACCCTTACTGTTTACGTGGTCTGCTACAAACCCAATTTCCCAGAAAGTGAAGATGCTGTATGAAATGTAAATAATAAAAACAGAATGCAATGATTTACAAATCTCATAAACCCATCTTTGAATTACAGTAAAACATGAAAAGCATAAATATTTGCATAAATAGCAAAAATATTCAAACTGCGATTTTAAAGACAATATCTACCAATTAGGATTCGAATCTGCCAAATAGGATTCTAGCTGCTCAGCAGTCTTGGATCTTCTTTGTTGCATTTTGTGTTTTGTCTTGTTTCAAGATGCACTAAAAATGTTTAATTTGTGAAAGGTCTGCAGCAGGATTGCTGTTGTAATAGCTCCAATGTGTGGTTTGTTGTTGTCTTGCTGAAATATGCATCACCTTTGCTAAAAAAGATGTCATCTGTATGAGAGTGTATGTTGCTCTAAAACCTATACATACCTTGAGCGTTGATGGTGCCTTTCCAGATGTGCAAGCCACCTATTTTTTAACTGAGCATAATAAGCTGGATGGTCTCTCGTCTCTTAAATCCAGAGGGTGCAGTGTTTATGTTTTCCAAGAGGAATTTCAAATTTTGATTGGCGTGAACCCACAATAGTTTTTCTACTTTGCCTCAGTCCATTAAATGGACTGAATTGGCTTTGGCTCAGTGCATTTCTGCATCATGTTCATGTATGTCTTGTTCTCTGTATGATAGAGCTCTAACCTGCCTTTGTGGATGGCACAGTGAACTGTGTACACAGACAATGATTTCTGGAACTGTTCCTTAGCCCATGCAATGATTTCTGTAAAAGAATCATGCCTGTTTTTAATGCAGTGCTGTCTGAGGGCCCAAAGATCAGGGGCATCCAATATTGATTTCCGTCCTTCTCCCTTGCACACAGAGATTAACCAATTAACACAGAGATTGCCAATTAAACTGATTAGTTGCAAAATGTTCCTCCAGCTGTTTCTCTTTTATGCTCCTTATTTTTCCATCCTTTTGTCGCCCCCATCCCAACTGTTTTTAATAATTTTGCTGTCATCATCACTCAACATTGTTGAATAATTTTAAAAAGGCCCCAAAATCACTGGCATCCAGATTTTCAACCTTGTCCTCTCTGGACATAGATTTCTTCAGATTCTGTGACTTCTATAATGATATTTTGTACTGTAGATAATAAAATTTAGAATTCAGAATTTTTAGAATTTCTTCAGAATTTTAAATTAAGAAACGTTATTCTGAAATGTTTCCACAATTTGTAGTCAGTCTTTTTGCAGTCCTTCTATACACGATCCTATTACTGACCTGTCGTGGTTCAACCTAATTATTACCATTTACTTTTCCAGCCATTTGTTGCTTCTGTCGAAACTTTCAACCTTCAAATAATCTAATATTTTTGATGAAATGGCAAAACTCAGTTTTGTAAGTTTCAGTTTGTAAATAAAATTTACATTTATGTGATTTGCAATCATTGCATTAAATTATTATTTACACTTTACAGTGCCCTCTTTGACACTTTTTGAAATTGGGGTTGTACGTGACATCATAATAGTACTGCTGGTGGTAATTTCACATATCTTAGAAGTCAGTTTTTCCCTGCTAACCAGTAAAAAAGACAAAAACAGAAAAAAAAATGCAACATTCAAGATGTTAAATATGCCCACACAAAAACTGCTCTGTTAGAACAAAGGGACAGGGGTGAAAAGAGTGCAATGCAACATCAGCAAATACACCCCAGCATGCCAAATATGTTACACGTGACCTTGGTCAAAGGTGTGCACCTGTGGGCGTGTGAGATCCACGCTGATTATATCTGACCTGCATGTGGCTGAGACACACTGACATGGGTTGAGATCAGAAAGACACCAGCAGCTGAGAGCAAGAATTATATGTGTTTGGTGAGTAATGTGTAAAAAAAACAAAGTATAATGAGTACATAAAAACCACTGTACAGTACACCTAACAAAAAAAGTAACAAAATTATATATTGTGATGTGATTGAGACACGGCGGGTCCATAGATTGGTGTAGAGCCATCTTTATTATACATCACAGCACAACAACCCCAGTTCCCCATGTTTTAACACGCCGGGCGTGATTACGGATGGCACCGCAGTCCACGCCCCACCACATATATATTATAATATAATAAACAGATTTGACTAAACTTGTGATGAAGCTGAGGGGTCTATTCACAATCTGTACAACATCTGATTTAAATGTCGAGCTGTGATTTGGAGTGCGACATCTGACTTGTTGGAAAAGTACAGATTGTGATTCGCTCTTAAGTCGTGACGACTCCTGTCAGGAATAATAGTGATGAACAAAGTTATCCCGCATGCAAAAAGATGCTTCTGCATGAAGCAGTAGATATTTAAAATTCTTAAACAAAAGACTGCCATAAGATGTGGGGAAGACACAATCATTATTTCTAAGTGTCATTAACAGCCCCTCACAGATATTGTGTCGCGCAGTTTCTGTGATGTTTATGGCCCAAAATTGGGCCTAAAATATGGGAAAAAAATGTCATGTTTGCCTTTTTTTTTTCTCTCGTAACGGTTTATTTATTTTTGCGTCTCATCTGTCTTCTCACTTCTCTGGCACCTTGCTTGGCATGAAACAAAGTTTTTCTTTACGAATATAAATAAAAAATAAATACGACATTGCAAGATGGGTCCACTGACAGGGTACGTAATGGATGAAAATATTTTCATCTTTTACACATTTCCAAATATCACACATTTTCTACTATATATTGAGGAGGACAAATTGGTATTTTAAGTAAAAGACCGAACCACGCAACCCCAGCCTGCTGAAGAAAGTGTGGTAAAGCTCTTTTTTGCATCTCTTTTAATTGCATTTATCAACATTGCATTCTATACTTCTTGGTTTCTTAGTAATGCACAATCAGCTTTAGGCAGCGTTTCAGATTTCAGCTCATTTTTAAGATCAAGCAACCCATCATGTAACCCAAATGTAACTGTCATAATCCTGAGTGTGTGTGTGTGTGTGTGTGTGTGTGTGTGTGTGTGTGTGTGTGAACTGTACAGTACATGGGTGTATGCGTTACAGAGAATCGTTTAATCCCATATAGCATGCCACATATTTTGACAGGGGCTGTCCCCGCCCACAGCTTTGATTTTGTGCGAGAAAAGATAATTATTTCACCTTTCACTTGAAATTCATTATCAGAGGGAGAGGAAGAGACAGGTAAATGACAGGTAATTGCTTTTCAGAGTCAACGCCATTCTTTCTCCAATATACCAGAGCAAGCGGGGAGATGGGAGGAATTGAAAAAGACCAGGTGAGAGAAGCGAGACAGAGACAGAGTGGGAGGAATGAGAAGGAAGGGCTAATTTCCATAATGAAAAGGTAATAATTTGTGGTGTTAGTGTTAGTTTCAGTCTAGTGTCTATGGCATGTCAGCTCCTTGCTCGAGGTCATTGTGTGGTACCACTCATGCATACTAAACCCACATGGCCTGTCCCTTCTCAAGAATGTCAGTTTCACCTTTCCTCTTGTGTATCATCTTTCTGAATCCATCAACTCCCACTTTTCTTTTCCCACGTTTCCTTTTTTTTCATGTATTTTTCAAGCATTTCCTGCGAACCAGAATAGTAAAAAACAAAGAAATTAAAAAAAAAAACCCACACAAATGAATTATATCCACTTGTACAATCCTACAAAGGCCACAAACTTTATTTCATGCAGCACTTCCTCTGACTCTCATTTAGGGACATTGATATGTGTCTTATTTCTCTTCTTACTTACACATAAACTCACAAAAACCACAATCCCTCAACCTAGCTACATGAATGATTTAGAAGCATGCACACTGACTATCTGCCACCTGCCTTGGCTCTGCTCAGGCCCACCTAGCGGCTGCTGGCCCTGCATGTTAATGCCCAGCGGATAGGGACTTGCATGTTAACATGAAGCGGGACTCTAAGCGAGTTGACATACTGACAGGGAGCAGACACTGTACACTATTGCTACTGGTTAAAAGAGTTGGAAGTTGGAATATCAAGAAAGCTCTGCCTTGAAGTTGTTTTCACCTATGGCCACTGACGCGTTCAGCAGAACTTACTGATGTAATGATTGAGCTTTTGGACACATGTTGGATTGCTATGGGCTTCCAGTGAATCCCCGAGGCGTTTAGACTGAATCTATTGTAAAGTGGTTTAGAAATGTCAAGTTAGAGCAATGATAGCAAGTATTCTAATCATAGTCAGGGAGGTTTTGTTCTATTTTTACTACAGTGGTCCTTTTTAACAAATGCTTTAGGGAAGGACTGCCGATGATGGGTACTGTTGCTATGTGACTAATGGAACCATATTTGAAGTGCGCTTCCCTTTTTCTAGATAAGACTTTGCTTGTTTTTACTCCCAGCACTGTAAACCATCTGATCACATGCTAAACTGTCAGTGCTGTTATGACTAAACAGGGTACAGTTTCTGCTGTAAACAGAACGAGAGGTTCTTTGTTTTGGGTCACACATAGCATCAGTGAATCACAGATGCAGCCTAGGGACCATATTGCAATGGCCTTTGAGGTAGTTCTCACTACAGTAAGTGTCTTCGCATTTAGCTACGATAACACACAATCACACACCAGCTATGCTTTCACAACTGGTAAATATAAACATGTAAACCAAACAGGGATATCTGCATATGGCTTAAAAAATGCTGAACAAAGAATAAAAACGACTGTACAACAGGGCAAATGTGCCACCATTTGCCCTTTGTGCCACCATGAATTTTTTTATAGGTTGAAAAGGCTGTAGGTCTGTGACTGCTGTACACTTCACACTGTAAAGAAAGCTGACACGGTCAAGTCTTACAGTACTCATGTTGAATAGCACGATGGCCTTGGTAATTAAAAAGTAAGTCGTCCATTCGGTCAAAAAAAAAAAGGTTTTGGAGAACCCATTCATCCTTCAAATGTTGTACCTAGCTTCTTCCAGTAAATTACGTAAATAGAGTGATTTAAGCCATTTTAAATCAGCTTACAATGCTTCTTATTGCACATGATTGTAAATTGCAAATTAATTATCTAATCTGGGAGTCTGAGTGGATAATGAGCTTTTCAGCCTTAAATAATCTTCCACCAGATTCTCACCAGCATATACTTTAAAACTTTTCATTTATGTAATTTTTGTTGGAATTGTTCTCTGTCTTGATTTCCATACCCAGTCAGTTTCTGTGTAGCGAGTGTCTCAGCTTAGGCAGCAAAGGAAGGTAATTGAAATTCATTATATGTGTATGGTCACTTTCTCCCCATTAATTTTTGTTTCCAACTCACTTGCTTTTCTAAATAGACTCCATTCTTTCTCAATATAAAAACATGTGCTTGAAGAATTTTAATGTCTAACTTGCAGCCAATTTTAAGAGGTTGAATACATCACAGGTTTGGAGAAGACTGTTCCTGAATTTTAATTGTCATTTTTATTAATCAAGCTGACATAATTCAAAAGGGTTTGTTGAATTTGCATCAGAATCTGCCGTTCTCTGTGATAAATGTGTATTTGGTTATTCACTGCTCAAGCACAATATGATCTGTTTATATTTTGCTTATAACTGATATGCAAGGGAAAGAAATCTGTGTAAAACCGAGTGCTGGGCCAGTTTTAGTTTTAAGGCCTAGAATACCTCAGTGCTAGGAAATGTGGAAACCCGGCCCACTTTTTAAGGCGTTGCTATTTGATTTATGCATGTATGTGTTCTCTAGGTGAGATTTTGGTCTCTGCGTAACTGTGTAACAGGATTAACCCAGCTGGGTTGCATATCTCTTTCCACTATCTCCCACTGGCAATGCAGAGTGCATCAAGCTGAGGAGGCTGTCAGTGGGTGGGCGACATATTCTCCACAACTAGAGGGGGATTTTATAGAGTTTGGCAACCGGCACAATAGGATACAGGGAGGCAGCTCCCCTTCTATCCACCTCCCTTCACCGTCTGGGCTTGTCACTACTAAAAGGGGAACAAAGGCGAGAGCAGCTAAGGGATTTGATTGTTCTTGTTTGGAGGAGAAATGTGTTGTCTGCATGTTGGTAGCATTTTCAGCAACATCCTAAACATGGGTTTATGCTAAAGGTGTACAGGGAGTTGGATGGCTCATCTTCCAGATAGTCAACTCCTAGATATTCTCTGTGGTGAATGTGGGTATGAAATAGGTTGTCTCTCACTGTATGTTAAAGCAGACAGGCACCACTGCTTATTCAGACAGAGGCCCAGCCCACTCTCTTTCAAATGAACACATAACACTTTATGATGGACTACTCTACAAATTGTATATGCAAGCAGTCTGTACATAGGAAATGACTGCAGACGGCATCCACAGTCCGACTTCCACACCGGATGATAATAATGAATAATTTTTAAAAATCAAAGGGTTAATGGGTGGAGAGGAAGTGTGGTGTAAGTAATCAAGCAAGAGGAAACTTGAGACAGAGAAAATTAAAGCGCCTACGCCATAGTTGGCTCTGTTGAGGTGGAGGCCTTTTTCCTGGAATCCAATGAAGTGGACATTAGTGCGTCGGAGCACCATGGTGGTCACAAGCCATTTCAGTTTGAGCTGTTGATTCCAGCCCATGTCATGCTCAAAGCCAGAGCTCTCTGAGCTGGGGCAATGCAAGTGCTGCCATCTGCAACCATCACTAAGCCATATTTGGATCTGAAGAGGAAGAATGCACTCCAACCATCAAAATCAGTCTGATCCGTTGCTCCAAAATCGAAAAAGTGTTCTTATTAAAAAAAAAAAAAGTACAAACTTGTGCTAAGAATAACTCTGTCAGGGTATTGTAAAAGCGCAAAAAGTTTTAAAATGATTGCATATAATGTTATCACAGGCCTGTAAAAGCAGTGGCCTGCATATATACATTTTCAAACCCTGAAATGCAGAAAAGCTTTAAAAGAAATCTCAATATTTTCAACATTATCAATGCATTATTTCACAATTCCATCATTATTCATTTTCATCCCAAAAAACACAAGCAGTAATTCTTTAAAAAGATGTCTTCGTGTAAACTCTTTGGCTCTTAGCTGGACAAAAAATTACTTTTAATTGGCTCATGGGAATACAGAAGCTGAAATATTAATAGTAATAACAATGTGTTAGTTGCAGCCATACACTACATGCACGGCAATGTGTGAGGCCATTGCCTGGGAAGATCAGAGAGAGTAAACTTCACCCTTTAAGCAGAATAGGTGAAATGCTGTGGCATCCAGGGCCATAACATTTTGCCTTATTTGACAACCATTTTTTCTTTACATAACTAGGTTGGGAGCATGTGCACATCAGTCTGAACTTAAAAAAAAAATTCTTTCAGTGTTTTTCTGTTGCCAACTGAGGCATGTATAAATATTCTACTTGTAACAATAAGCAGAGGAGACAGAGGTTGAGCGTGTGCCTCTCCTCTCTCCTCTCCTCTCCTCTCCTCTCCTCTCCTCTCCTCTCCTCAGCTGAGGCCTATTGTAGTTTGCACAAGTGATGTTCAGACATTGCAGGGAAAGAGCTATTGTCTCTGTCTAAAAACAAATATGCCTTTTTATAAACTTTTAGCACAAAGAAAGGGGCAAAAATAACTGTGCCGTATATACCATCATACATATAATGTCCTATATTGTTTGCTTCTAAACATTCAACACAGTTGGACTTTGCTTGTGATCATTATTCTAACCCCTTGTTCCTCTTAGACACTCTATAGAAGATTCCAGGCTGTGGTACATCAGCTCCCTCAAGTCTGTAAAGTGTTGGTAACAGTTATGTTGATGATTATCACGACTTGATCATTGTGGCTGAGTAGTGACGGACATTGTCTATTCCGGTGAGCGTTTAAAAGCCTGCGCATATGGCCACGCTGAAGTCATCCTAGTGTGTGGTGCAATGGTTACAAATTAATGGCTACGAGTGATGTTAAAGCAGGCTGAGTGACTCTTGTTGGACATGGGGATTTGAAAGCCAGCATGTTGTCTCCAGTGGAGGATGCGTTCAAAGCTCACTAGCTGCAGGCTTTACCTCTCCACAGGGAACTTTATGGAGGAAAACACACAGACATACACCACTGAGCATTTTTAACAAAAATATTTTGCACTTTGTAATACACACAATCCACTCTGTTATGCTGAATTATAACATTTATGCGGTTGCTTGCTTGGGGTAACATCTTGAACATGATAAGATAAGATAAGATAAGATAACCTTTATTAGTCCCACACGTGGGAAATTTGTTTTGTCACAGCAGGAAGTGGACAGTGCAAAAGTTATGACGCAAAAATTAGAATACAATAAGAATAAATACAGTACACAGCTGTACAGAATAGAATAAAATAATATACTATATACAGTAGAATAAAATAGAATAAAAATATACAATAAGATAAAAATAGAATACGAATGCTATATACAACTGAGTAAAAATACAACGATGCCAGAAAAGATTATTGCACTTAGTGTTATTGCACATGTGTGGATGTGTGTGTTTGTTCAGTTAAAGTCTTTGTTGTGGAGTCTGACAGCAGTGGGGAGGAAAGACCTGCGAAATCTCTCCGTCCCACACCGTGGGTGCCGCAGTCTCCCACTGAAGGAGCTGCTCAGTGCTGTCACAGTCTGCTGCATGGGGTGGGAGACGTTGTCCAACAGGGATGACAGCTTAGCCGCCATTCTCCTGTCACTCACCACCTCCACTGGGTCCAGAGGGCATCCTAGAACAGAGCTGGCCCTTCGGATCACCCTGTTCAGTCTCTTCCTGTCCCCAGCAGAGATGCTGCCGCCCCAGCAGACCACACCATAAAAGATAGCAGAAGCCACCACAGAGTCATAGAAGGTCTTCAGGAGTGGGCCCTCCACCCCAAACGACCTGAGTCTCCGCAGCAGGTACAGCCTGCTCTGCCCTTTCCTGTAGAGGGCGTCTGAGTTATGAGTCCAGTCCAGTCTGTTGTTCAGATGAACACCAAGGTACCTGTAGCTGTCCACAGCCTCAATGTCCATACCCTGGATGTTCAGTGGTTGCAGTGGAGAATGCTTGTGCCTGCGGAAGTCTACCACCAGCTCCTTGGTTTTACTGGCGTTGATCTGGAGGTAGTTCAGCTGGCACCAGTCCACAAAGTCTTGAGTCAGTCCTCTGTACTCCTTGTCGTCCCCATCAGTGATGAGGCCGACTATTGCAGAGTCATCAGAGAACTTCTGCAGGAAGCACTGGGTGGAATTGTGGGAGAAGTCTGCAGTGTAGATGGTGAAGAGGAACGGAGCCAGAACCGTTCCCTGTGGGGCCCCCGTACTGCAGACGACCCTGTCCGACACACAGCCCTGAGTCCTCACATACTGTGGTCGGTCGGTGAGGTAGTCCAAAATCCAGGTAGTGAGGTGATGGTCCACTCCAGAGTTCTCCAGCTTGTCCTTCAGAACCGAGGGAAGAATAGTGTTGAAGGCACTGGAGAAATCAAAGAACATGATTCTCACAGTGCTTCCAGCGGTCTCCAGGTGAGCGAGGGAACGATGTAGGAGGTGAATGACGGCATCATCCGCGCCAATGCCAGGCTGGTAGGCAAACTGAAGTGGGTCCAGTGATGAGCTTGTTAGGCGCCGAAGCTGAGCCAGGACCAACCGCTCCAGGGTCTTCATCAGGTGGGATGTCAGAGCCACCGGCCTGTAGCTGTTGAGGTCCTTGGGGCGTGAAGTCTTTGGCACTGGTACAACACAGGTTTTCCAGAGCTGTGGGACTCTTCCCAACCTCAGGCTCAGGTTGAAGAGGTGCTCCATCACCCCACACAGTTGGTCCGCGCAGGACCTGACGACCCTCGAGCTGATGCCATCTGGGCCCGCTGCCTTCTTGCCATTAATCCTCCTCAGTTCCCTCCTATCCTGGGTGGTTGAGAGAGACAGGCTGGAGCCTTGTGTTGAGTGTGTATTGGATGCTGTTGTTGGGGGTGGGGGGGAGTGAGCAGGGTGAATAGAGGAGGTGTGAAGTGTCTGAGGTGTCAGAGGTGGAACAGCAGCAGTGGGGGTGGGTGAGTCTGCAGCCGATGTTGTAGACTGTCTCATGGTTGAATCAAATCTGTTGAAGAAATGATTCAGTTCATTTGCCCACCTCACATCCCTCCCAGGCAGAGAGTTCTGCTGTTTGTGGCCTGAGATGGTTCTGAGGCCTCTCCAGACTTCACCAACGTTGTTTTGCTGAAGCTGGTTCTCCATCTTCTGCCTGTAGCTGTCCTTCCCATTCCTTATCAGTCCCCTCAACTCTCTCTGCACCCTTTTCAACTCCTCTTTGTCTTTGGATTTGAAGGCCCTCCTCTTCTGCTTGAGGACAGCTTTAATTTCTGGGGTAATCCAAGGTTTGTTGTTGGAGAAACACCGTACAGTCCTGGTAGGTACGGTGTTATCCACACAGAAATTAATATAGTCAGTAATGCATGTAGTAAGGCTGTCGATGTCCTCTCCATGGTCGTCACAGATCACCTCCCACACAGTCGACTCAAAACAGTCCTTAAGAGCCTCCTCGCTCTCCTCTGACCATCTCTGCACTGTGCGGGTGGCTGGTGGCACCCTGCGCACTAAGGGCTCATACACAGGGACAAGGTGCACCAGGTTGTGGTCAGATTTGCCCAGTGGAGGGAGAGGTGATGAACTGTATGCCTCTTCAGCATTGGCATACAGTAAGTCCAGTGTTTTATTGTCTCTGGTTGAGCAGGTCACATACTGGGTGAAGGTGGGCAGTGTGGAGTCCAAAGAGGCATGATTGAAGTCCCCTGATATTATGAGAAGGGCTCTCGGAGATTGTGTTTGCAGTCTGCTGACCACTGAGTGGAGAGTGTCACAGGCTGCATCCGCGTTGGCCGAGGGGGGGACATACGCTGTTATTGCGATAACATGCGAGAATTCCCGGGGCAGATAGTACGGACGCATGCTAACGGCTAACGGTTATGCTGTGTTGGTCAAAGTTTTTAGCGTTTAAAACTGTTTTTTCCCCCTTGTGCACATATACCACATCACAAGCTGTGTACAACATACAGTCTAGTTCCAATTAACAGCAGTGACTCTGTATAAAACTGTGCAAGGGTGGCTACCTTAATGTTAGAGGCAATCTTATTATATGCGTGTGGATCCAGCATTGTGCTGGGAGTTGGTAATCATCCTGCCAGTTGGTGGACAGACAGAGTGGCTTGCAGGCCACTCAGGGGACACCAGACACTTTGCCTCCCCTGTGTCAGTGATGAGGGACACAGAACACCACAGGAGGCCAGCTGACACATGGGTCACTCCGAGAGAGTCTGAACCTCATCTGGCCTCTTTGTTTCACTTGCCAGTCCTTAATGCTCCCCCTAGACATGCCGGGAATGCCATTTCTATGAAGTGCTGTGTTGCAGTGAGCCAGGCTTTCGTTCTAAAACTTGATATACATTAATGTTGACAGCTCATGCAATACTTGGGCACATCGTCTACTTAATAGGCGGGGGTCTACATTATAGGATCCCTTATATTGTGTTTGATAAATAAGGGCTTTTTGTTTGTGTTGATGCTCTCATTGATTGCAGTGTAGAACTGTATCTCCTGGGATAACTGGCACTGAACTGCAACTATGCATATATTTCATGTGTTGAAATGGGCCTTGAGTAAAAGACAGCCCGTAATAATAGCATCCTTGGCAGAGTTGAACCCGCGAGTTGTTGATGGCACATCATCACTAGCAACAGCTCTTTTTTTTTCACATGCAGTTCCAAACATTTACTGCCTCAAACCTATGTTATTGTGTTAATCATGGATGAAACAGTGATGCTAAAAGAGGTGCAGTTGATTGGAGCAGATGTGACATGTTTGTCAAATGACCTACTTCTGTCCCTATTACGAATTAAAATTGTATGATGGCGACTGGAGCGACTAATGAATGTTAGATGTGGGGGTGGGGCCAAGTGTGCTAGTGGAGAGGGGAAACAAAGGTTACACGGGAGTAAGTGTGCATTTAGGTGTATGTGCATGCAGTGCCTATGTGGTTAAATGTGTAAATAATACATTGGGGTTCATGTACCATATAGAGATTGCATTAATGTTGCGAATCAGCACAAACGCAAACAGGCATACTGACCAACGGGCCACCCCCAGAGCCTGAGTGTTAATGGCTCTTTAATTGGTTGAGTGTTTGCGGGGAGGTAGCTTTAGACAGATGTTATCTGGCCCTACTCTCTGTAGGAGGTGAGAGCGGGGCTCTAATGGTCTGCGCATATGGAACCGATACTTGGACCTGGGGTGGAGACACAACCTGCTGATCTGGCCCTTTAGCTACTTAGCTTCTGAATTAGGGTGTGTGGGAAGAAAGTTGACTGAAGGAAGATTAATTTCCACATTTTGCACCAGGCCCTGTTGTGCCAACATCAGCAAACTGCATGTCCACTGCTTGTAGTAACAGTACATTTGCCCTTATGGACAAACACGGGCTTTGAGGGGGATGCAGTTTTTTTGATAAATGGACACTGGCTTCACTCAGGAAAAGTTGTTTGTCTGTCTTGGCCCCAACTCTTGTTTCTCTTTCTTAGTGAATCCTTTCCCCCCATCTTCCCCCTCTTTGTCTCCTTCTTTTCTCTCCATCTTTTTGGCTCCTCTGGCTCAGCGAGGCACAACTGTGTGTCGTGAGAGATCATATCCTCTTGACCTTGCTCCAGAACTTCTGATATATTTCATCTTTTCATCGATTTTTCTACTCTCTGCCATTTTTTTTATCGCCCACCCCCTCCCTTCCGTTGCCATTTTTCTTCCTCTCCACAAAATCATTTTCATCTCTCATCCCATACAAACATACTAACAGAATTTCTATTAGTCAGAGAAAAAGAATGGAAAAAGCAAGAGAGTAAGGGGATGGTACAAGATTGCATTTTCCATCAGAGTGAACTTTGAGAAAATGTCCACAAACAAATAGAAAAATACAGGTATGCTAGAGGAGTAAAGATGAGCAAAGAGGTGGAAGGGAAAATCAATATACTCATGTGCATGCATGTGTGCGCGCACACACACACTCACACCCACATACACAATAAGGTGTGTTTTTAAGGTTAGGCGCTACGTACAAAACAGCCATTTACCCCCATATGATAACAGCAGCACTTGACTTGAAGCTTTCTCTAAACACTTCAGTGTCACTACCTGTGAGATGGGAAAAAAGACACAAAGCAAGTTCTTTTACCAACTGACTTTTTGACCTTGATAACCTCCCGCTAATGTGTTTTGACTAACACAGTGTGCCCCATTAGCATCCATGCTGTTGGGGGGACCACAGGATCAGCCACCGTATGGTGTTATGGTCAGGGTTCAGGGTTATTATTACGCAGGCGGCGCAGCCATCGTGTTTACTGTCGATGGAGATGACTTGGCTCATGACCCGCTGCCCTGTTGCATATGGGTCCTCCCAGTGAAACGGCTCTGTCGTTCTGAGCATCCATCCTGAGCTGTCATTCAAATGTTTTCATCAGCTCTCATTGCTGTGCTTTATCTCTTGTTTGGGATGAGTAGTGAGGAAAAAAACAAACCAAAAAACAACAAAACATGGGATGAAGGACGACGAAACAAGAGACGTCTCGCAGAGGAATACAATGGCCAGGCTATTTCCTGTCAAATCACTTCATCCTTCTCCTTCATTGCTTAATTGACAAACAGAAATGCACATCCCTGCAGTGAACAGCTCCCAGAGAGCAGTACCTTGAATGAGTCAACTTTTCTGGGGTGGAAAGTACAGACTAGCAACAGCAAGAACAGACTCCCAATTGATTTGTCAGCTCAGTTCAAAACAGGCTTATGTAATATCTTCCTCCATCTTTTTCACTCTTATAAACGTTCTCTCGATTTAACCATCAACAAAATTTGGTTTGTGTCTTTGCACTTGCAAGTGCTTATATAATCAGATGAACTCATGCACTGCCAGATATGCTTATTATTAATGAGGCAGAGATTTGGACTGTTATCTGTATTAATAATGTTTCCATTAAGTTAAAATTAAAATCTTGTTTCACTGTCATTATTTTCTATTTTCTAACCAAAATGTTTTCATTGTGCCCCCCCCCCCCCCCCCTTTTTTTTTTTTTTCTTTTGTCTGCTGGCTGTGTTTGTTTTCCTGCAACCAACAATGACAGTGGGGTCAGCTCGGTGTCAGTCTGTCATTAATTTTACACAGTCCCCATTTAAGTATATGGCCAAACATTAACAGGCAGGTTGAGTTTTTGAGGGGGGGGGGGGTTGTTCTTTTTTTTTCTCTTTGTCTGTCTGTTTCACAGCCTTGTCTTTGTGTATACTTTGTGCATACTTCCCAGTCTTTTCTTCTAACTGTTTATCGGGTCCCCTCATGGTCAGTGTAGGTACTTGGCCAATCCTGTAAGGTGTCTACAGTAAAAACAAAACAAATAAAAAAATTAAAAAAAATTAATTAATATTATGTCATATTCTTTTTGTGCCTTGTATACCCTGTATTCCCTGGGCGCTGCATTGGTGGCTGCCCACTGCTTCACTGGGTGAATGGGTTAAATGCAGAGGAACTATTTCCCTATGGGGACTAACACATACACACACTCACACACACACACACACACACACACACACACACACACACACACACACACACACCCTTTTAATGATCTTATTATAATGTAATTCAGATTAGTTTTAATTTGTTTCATCTAAAAGACCGTGTGAAGCAAATTAACATAGATTCCAACCCAGAGTGAAACCAATTTTTTTTCTTTAGCTGTGTTATCTTCTGTTTAGTCAGTCCCATATCAGAAAGTTGTGTAGCCCTGTTTAAATAGGGAGAGACAACAGAGGAGAGAGTAGAGGTTTTCCTTTTCTGATACGATAAGGTAGAGGGAATGTTTTGACTGCAGGCTACATGTGGCAGTGAAAATAGCCGAGATACAGCATATCAGAAAAAATATCTCACGATATCTGAATACTTTTCAGGCAAAAGCTGATCATCAGTGTTTGTGCTTTTTATCTGAGACTCTTGCAGAGGTACTGCAGCAACACTTCAACAGTTTTCAGCCGATGTCTACATTAATTCTGCTGTTGCTGATGACAAATTGATACATTGTCTGTTCACAAAGCAAGTCTTATGTGCTTATTACACCAATTAAAGCTAAGAGGAGATATATTGACTAAATTTCACTGAAAATTTCAGCTGCCAACTTACCTTCATAAATGTAATTTTGTTTCATCATAATGAAACAGTTCAGCTATATCTAAGCTGTTCTGGTACATGTGCTTGGTTGTATTTGCTTGATTTAATGGTTTTTCCAATATTTTAGTATTTGATATGCCTATCTTTTCCAGTCAAGGTTGACACAAAACCTCAAAATCTGTGTTAATTGGCATGATTTAATGTTTTTCCAAGGATATCAGAAATGCTTGGCTTTCTCCTTTTTCATCCACTCCTTCGTTGGACTTGTATGTCTTCATTATAACAGTAGTAATGTCCGATTATGAGTTGCACCTTAATAGTTGATGTGTTATGACTGTTTTTACTTGAAGAAGACAAGAAGATGTGTGGTTTATTTTGGTTTTGTTTTCCAATGGGATAATTTTTTAATTTTCCATCATTACAGATCCTTCCCTATCACAGGAAGTAGAAAACTGTGTTTACTTAAGCTAAAACTTTAGTTTTCTATTGAATAATGGTCAGTGGGGTACGCTCCTGAGCTGGATTCAAAGTAAAATAAAGTCAGTCATGTTGTAGAGATATTATGATAAATATTAACCTAAACTAGAATTTAAATTGAAATACAACATGGAAATTTGCTTGCATTTCTGCAGATCATACAGTACTGTACCTTACTTTGACACATGGGAATTCTTTCTCGTGCATCGCTTTGTCTGTATCAGGTCCATGGCCTTGCCTAACTCTGTCTATCTCATCAGAGAGAGTGGGGGAAGCATGACCTCTGTGTATTTTCATGGTTGACTGGAAAAAACCTGAGTCTACCAGTCCCAGTGGAGAGGGAGAGGATTGTAGAGTGCAGGCTATGACATCCTTTTCCCTGTGTGCTCATGGTTGGCCTCTTGTGGACAATCAGTTCCAAAGCTGACATTTACGCACAACTTGCTCTGCTCAGAGAGGGAGAGGGAAAAAAAACTGAAGTGTGTGGGGAAAGAAATCTGACTTGCATTAAGTTACATCTTAAGTTTAAGAAACGATCAAAAAGTCTTTCAATGAGTAATGGCACGTACAGGGTTTTCTACTAGAAAAATCTATTTCTGTGTATGACTGTGTTATGTACAGCTGTCACATGGGATACTATGGACTCATTGTGGGCGATGGTGCTTTAACATTCTCCAGTTCTTACAGCATTTAAAACTGTTTTTTCATTTACATTAAATCTATTTTTATTAATCTAGTGAAGACCGAAGTGTTTTTATGTGTACTTCTCCTCACTCTCACTGCCTACAATCCCAGCATGTCTTCACGAGGATAGATGAGCGGTTGTGGAACGTGAGCGTATTCTGACTGGGCTCGTAAATGCATCACAATGATTTAAGTACAAATGTGTTTATGTTTACAGGCAGTGTTAAAATGCAGTGTCTTCACAGGAAACTGTGCTGCATTTAGACTTTTCACACTGTTAACTGCTCAGAGTGGCTAACTGCCTTTTACACACTTTATTGTGTAATGGTGTTTCTTCCTGGCTCTGATCCCACTCTCCCTCTGCTTGTCTCTTTCTCCCCTAGGTGAGTACCGGGATCCCGGATGCATGTGTCATAACCACGAGAAGGACTGGCTTGCTCGTCACAGTATGCGGTCTTGTTATATTGAGCTCTCTGTGCTTCTTAAATCCTCGCTGTAAATTTACTGTGATTCTTGATGGCATCTACACTTCCTTGAGAAATGGCTGATTATAGTTGCGGGGCGCTACAATAGATAATCATTAGCCATATGCACTGTGCACTGGCATCGTTCAAGATTTAGAGTGCTGTCCGTGGTGCTGAAAACAAATCTATTGCTGCCAATACATTTGTGCTCAGTTGTGTAATAGGTCTATTGTGTGTGCAAGAATCTGTGGGAGCATGTGGCAGTGTGTACCCGTCCATCTTTACAGCATGTGTGTGTGTGTGTGTGTGTGTGTGTGTGTGTGTATGTACTGGTATGTGAGCGTGGCTCCATTATCTTTGCGTCTGAACAGTTTTCCCGTCCCATGCATCATCCACCCCCGTCTGTCTCCATGTCAGCCCTGATAACAGCTCCTATTGCCCACAGAGATGACTAATCAATAACACACAACCATGGGAACAACAGCTTGCTCTCCACACAGACATACAAGTGCGCACACACAAAGCGGAAGTATTGGCTCACTGTCTGCAAACATTGCATTGACTGCTGTAAGCTGACAAAGAATCTGTTGTTTTCTGATTTCGGGATATCTGGAATGCTCACACTTCCACAACACCACCCACTGCTACCAACACTGCTCCCGCAGCTAAACCACACCTTCACATAAAAAATGCAGAAAGTGTGTGCCCACATACCCACACAAACGCGCACACATTCCCGCACGCAGACACACAATTTGTCAAAAGACCCAGAATCGGTGATGCTTTATCAGCCTTTATCACCGTGTGTTTGAGGATGTTTCTTCTTACAAAGAATCTTCAGTTTCCTTCTGCTTGCATCACTATTGGTTCTCTTCCCTTCTTATCTATTCATGTTCCCCACTTTAATGCTCTTCCAGTACAAGGCCTGTCAACCTCCGTAGAAGCGAAATCAGGGCTTCAGCTGAGTGAAACTGCTTACTGATTTTGCTTGATTCAATGCCCCTCACCTTCAATGAGTATCTCAGTCAGCCTCAAAGTAATAACATAGGACAGATGACAATAAATGCATAAAAGCCTTGAAAGGCACTGGTAGAGCACCATTCGTCCTTCCCCTGTCTTTTTTATTCTATTTTCTTCCACCTGTCAGTGTGTTGTAATGCCCATAGACAGACTGGCCTGTTTAAAACCTTGTCTTCTGTCCTGCTCCCTCCACCCCAAGGTGCCATTCTGACCCAATAACTCCTTCATTCCTCTCTCATGCTTCATTCACTCCTCTTGCTGCTTCTCCTCCCCCCCATGCTCCTCTCAGTCTCTCTCTGTTGCTTACTCTCTCTCCCTCCGGTGGCCAGAATGCTGTAATTGAGTTTTTTATTCAAGTCAATTAAAAGTGCAGGCCCAGTCGGAGACAAAACAAGTCTGCACAGTTGCTTTTTTCCTCCGGCTGCCTCATTTTTTATTCAGTCCACTCTTTATATCACTCAGTAGCTAAGAAAGCACGGGGTGTGTACTTTCATTTCATATGTGTCATTAAACTGTTTTGACATTGTTTACAATGTAATTTATCTTTCTGTATGACGCCTCCCCTTCTCCCAAAAGAAATCCTATTTAAATGGTAATTCAAACTTCCATTAAGTTGGGGCCTTTGTGAATGCCATACAGAAGTTGCTCTATTCCTCCCTTCTGCCTCAGCAGCCATCTGAGGCATGATTGTTTACTCCCAAAAAGCCAAATATTCATCAAACTGAAACACCAGCAATGTTGTCTTCAGTTGATAATGCTTTGATAATGCTTTCCTGTTCTCATTTAGCATCATATTTTCTTTAGCCACTGAAGTGATGAATGATGGTGCCAAGTTCATAGGGATCATCTGAGATGATAGAGCATCATAACTGTGTGTCATCTGCCGAGGCATAATAACTTTGTAATCAGAGGGAAGGTTCACCAAGGTTTGAATGAGCTGGTCCACTTCAGACTCCGAGTCGAGTATTGGGTGCAAATTGATATGCAGATGTTGACACGAGCCGCGCCGCATATCACAACTTAAATAATTTCTCTCCCTCATTTACTGAATTGTAATTGTGCAACACGGAGATAGTGAAAGTGAAGGTAATGCTTTTCATATGCAAATGAGGAATGAAATGAGAGATTTGCAGCATTCATTAAAGAAAAGCAGGGAGATTTATGATGGCTGTGCGGCTAATTTTCTTTAAATGCTTTAATCAGCGAACCGTTTGGAAGGCACAACTCTGAAGTGGAACTTGTCCTCTTTATAACCACATGCATGCTTACACACACACGTGCACCGCTTGCGGTGTATTCTTGTTTTAGTGACGTAGTGGCGAGGTTGAAGTAAAAAGCTATTAACACTTTATAATAACCATCATTAATAAATCGTAAATTGATGGGCAATTAAGCTTTATTTCACAGGTTTTTTTTTACTGTTAACAAGCAATTAAATTATAAATGATGATGTTTACTAAGTGGTTAATAATTATTACTTTAAAGGACATTGCTTATTTTTAATACTTAAACTGAAGGGAATTTGTAAATGAAGAAGAACATTTCAAATTGTTAATATAAACCGTTTCCAGAAAAGTAGATATATTTGTATCCAATTTCCAGGTGAACTGTCCATCAGCTGATTTAAAAGCAATTCAGCCGGACAACTCACTTTATGATTTATGCAAGCGGAATTTAGGGTGTCTGGTATCCATGCTATGACCCTGTCACTCCCTGCAAATATCATACATATAGAAATCAGTGATGAGCCAGTATCTCCCCAGAGGCTACAGGTGGATGCCAGGATAATGGAAGGGTTGAAACAGCAGGCAGCAATGCAGGGCAGCATGACACTGATGTGTCAGAGTGAGAGATAGGAAATTTTGAAGCCTAAATAGACCACCAAATTGGGAAGCTGTGTATGACGTGAAGAGAGCGCAGCATGTTTCATGTGTATGACGCAGTTCAGCTCGAGTTGAGAGCCTCAGATAACGACGTTTCATTAGGAAACAAAATTTCATATATTCTCTCTATTTCTTTAAAAGCTATTTGATTTTGAATAGAGGCATATTCTATTAAAAGTTGAAGTCATACTATTTTTTTCCTCACGTCAATCAAGAGGATGCAGAATCCAAGGATTTTTCTTTCACTGAATAATTGTCTGCCATGAGGGTTTTTGACATTTCTGATGCTCAGATATTCCTGTTATGATGCCCAAACCTGGGGAAATGATTATTTGATCATCTGTTGAATTTCTAAGTTTGCTCACTTACAAAGAAATAAACAAGTCTCTAGTATTTATAGGACTTTCATCTTAGCGTGCCCATGTGGCACACAGACTCCAATCAATCAATCGGTTTATAACAAATCCTTCTGATCTCAAACCAAAGAGCTGCCAGAGGATACCAGGGACAAGATTATATACCCATACACAGCTGGAATGAGCTACAAGACCATCAGGAAGATGTTTGGTGAGAAAGTGACATCTGTTGCTGCAATTAGTAACCTAGCTAGTCTCCAGACCTCAGTCCAATAGAAAATCGGTTTAGAGAGCTGAAGCTTCGGGTTGCCAAGCAGCAACCAGGAAACCTAATCGATTTAGAGAGTTTAGAGGAGGAGTTGGGCCAAAATCCCTCCTGCAATGTGTGCACACCTGATGACCAACTACAAGAAACATCTTATTGCTTCTTCACCAAGTATAAAGTCAGCTTTTGCTTTGGGATCAAAGACTTGGTTCACTCAGTGACATTCAAGTCAATTTAAAACTTTTATGTATTGTGTGGGTTTTTTCCCTGGATTTTCGGTTAATATTCTGTCTCTCTACATTAAAATGAAACTACCACAAAATTAGTTAATTTCTTAACCTATAAATTCAGCAGAGGATCAAATAATTATTTCCCCCACAGTATTTACGCATGACCATAGGCATTACATTACAAATGAGGGTAGCTTAACATTTTTTGGCTGTGTTTCTTTGTTGTAATTCTTCACTTATCTGTATGACCGTGTGGGAAAGTGAACCATTTGACTGTTTCACTTATAGAGGTAAACACAGCTTAGCATGGTGTGTGAACATTTACAGCTGTGGTCTGTGTGCTCTTTGTTAGCTGCCCCACAGCTAACACAGCTGTTGGCCTTTTCACAGCTATTGGCCTTTTCGTTATTTACAGTAGTTTTGCAAGGAAGCAGGGTAAATACCATGAAAAACTGAGGGAAGATAATTGACGTTGTCTGTACGCTGCAGAGGAGTATGTGTCTATTCAATCAATACCTGTATAAATACTGACTTAAATGATTCAGCTGTAAGAAATGGGGTTAATAGCATGTGGTGCAGCCTTAACTGGAGCTGGCTGTGAGATCATTTTGAGCTAACAAAATGTATTTCGAGAGCACAAATCAACCAGTGTTGCCTCCTTTTTTCATGAGTATAATTCATAACCTTTACATGGTAGGGCAGCTGGTCTAGTTTGAAATTATTTCTTGTGTTTGGCAGATTAGAGAGAACATCTTTTTGATTAAAATGCTAAGCCTTTTTCCTGTCTTGTTGTCACACACGCGCATCGGCAATACAGCGTTTATTTCGGGTAGCTGGTTTTTGATGTACCTGACGATGTGGAGCTTCTGGTTCTCAGGGTGCTCATTTGTAAGATGGTACATTCAAATTAGGTTTTGATTGCAAGCCAAAAATATGTTCTAGCACAAAAGGTTTTTACATTACGTCCTGTTTAATGCTAAATACCCTTGCACTCATTTTAATTGCTCTGGATGAGAACATCAGCAAAATAATAATAATGTTTATGGGCACATTTTCTTCCCAACACAAACAACATTTATGAGGGAAGTTGGAGTGATTTCAAATTACTGGGATCGTAACATTCTAGATCCAGGACACAAACATATAAACAGGAAGAATAAAGGCACGCATCTGACAGTTTTTAAAAAGGCTAAAAGCACAAACACGGATTGATTCATTTCACCCGCTTTACACTTAGGTGCTGAACGCTTAAATATAATCAGAGAACAAATGCGGCATGACGTCTTATAAAAATATTACTTAGATTCATTTCCAAAATGTACGCTTTTTGGACTGTTTCTTCTAAACGAAAGAAACAGTCCAAATAGCGGTGATTGGACAGATGGCATGTTAAAGGCCAAACTAAAGCCTGTTGCTGTCAGATTCACATTATTCTTTTATACTCTTCTGTTAAGCTGTTTATCTGCCTGGGACTTGCACAGAAGTGAAGCACTGTTGAAAGTTTAAAGGTCCTAATGTGTGTTACCCTTTAATTGATCAAAACCTTCACTCAGACTTTAAACTTCCATATAACGTGGGCATGTTACAGCTGTAACACATATTAGTATACTGTGTGGATTTTTCAGATGAATTAATTCTGTATCTATTCATCTGCTCTGTATGAGAGTTCAGTATTCCTATTTCTGATACCTTTTTTCAAATCTCTCTGTTTCCATGGATACTGAAGACTGTAAAAGGCAGGTAGACGATGGATATGCACTTTCAGGCTCTCTACTGTTTGGACTCACCAGTTACAAGTGCTGTGTTTAAAATGTCCTACCTGAATTGTCAACCATTTAAATTGTCTAAAGACGAGAATGTATGTGAGGTGTGGTTTCTAATGTGTTTTCACGGTCTAGACAAGACCACAGTCAAGTCTCATTTTCTCTGTTTCTTTGGCCTGTTTTTGTTTTTCAGCCTATTTTTTGTTATGTGTGTCAAGCTTTTAAAAAGGTCATTGTACAAGCACTGCAGCAGTGAATCAGATTGATGAGGTCAATTTGTATTTTTAGGGCATTCACAAGCTGTCTGTAGCTACTGTAAACAACAGGCAAGACATGCATGAGTGTGCAGGTTGGTTTCACAACTAGATAAAGAGGTGAACAGTTTCAGGTTTGTTAATTCGAGGTATTCTGCTGAACTGGGGGGCTAAGAGGAAAAGATAGTCAGGTGCATTCACATAAGCATATATAATTTCTTTTCTTTTTTTTGTATAATAACAATAACAAAACATCAACTGTGACCTTAGCGAGAACTTTTCTTCACCACTCTGAACCAAATGTGAGTATATTTTGCTCCTGCCTGACTTTAATATGAAATAGTTCTTTGGAGGAAGTTCAGTGAGAGGAAAACTAAATCACAAAATACCTTGAAAGAGTGACCAGGATGATTTACTTGAAAATTTTTACCTTAAACGTTTAAAACATTTTTCACATTTTCCAAAATACTTTATGTGTATAAATACTTTAGCACACTGGCTTCATGTTGCATTTCAGTCTTTTGTATCTTTTTACTTATTACTAAACTTTTATTAAACAGATATTGGAAACATTCATGCCCTCAGGTATGCCCACACTTTTGACTGGTACTGTATGCTTTGTGGTCGCTTTTTTACAAGTTGTCAGTTTTGTCCTTTTACTGTCACAAGTTTTTGCTTTGTGATAGTAATGTCAAGAAAAAAATGTAGCAGTGATTAAAGATTTTTGCACAAATAAAAGAAAGGAACCATCAATCTTCTGAATAATTATTTAGTAAAGTCTTAGTGTATCATTTGAATTTTTATTATAAATATAAGTAACAGTCTGTTTTTTAGCACAGAGTCACAGACAGAGACAGTTGGGTGTTTAAAATCTTCAAACATGTCTTTTTGTGGCCTTTGTCTTCATTTGTAACTGTTTTTCTTTTTCTGTCTTGAATTCAAAGTGACGTTAAGAGTTTTGATGATGGATGGAGAGAACATTTCTAAAGCCCTTTTGCTCAAGCACGGTGTCTGCTTCAAATCTATACCAAGCGTCTATTTTTGTATCTGTTTTTATGAGGAAAAATGGTAGTCTTCAAGTTCATACTCAGGTTACATAAAGTGATCATCTCAGTCATCTCAAGTTATTTTTTTTTCCATAGGGAACATTTTAAATGAACAAATGGGCTGCAAGAGAAAATCCATTTCAAAATGAATAATGCACCATATTTCTATCCTTATAAAACCCTGCATGCCCTTCCCAAAGACACGTATTCTTCTTTCTCAGATCCATGCATACTGTGCTGGCACAGTGCAAGGTAGTGCAGATAGAGATCAGATACCTTTGTCAACTCACCTCAGCAGGTTGTAATGATATTGATGTCAGGAAGTCATCATGGAGGACATGTATCACAGCAGGAAATGTCTTAGGTGAAACATGTCCTCTCTGTACTCATCAATTCTTTAGCAACCTGCTGTCACCTCACTCTTCTGGATACAGCAACACATCTCCCACCTTTTGCTTTTTTTTTTCTTCTTTTTTTTGCATTTGTCCTCTCTTGCACTCTCTCTCAAACACAAGTACTGATTCATCCACACAGAGTGAGTTAGGGTGAGTTCTACACAACAACTAAACAATGCTTTATTCACACCCGTTTCTCCGACTTTACAGGATTTTCAAGGGAGAATCTCAGGCTATATGAGGACTAAAAAAGCTAACAAAATAAGAAAAAAAAAAAACCTCAAAACATTGACACATTATTAAGGTTTTAAGTGTAAAGATACCGTAAAAGGCTAGATCAGTTTAGAAGGCTAAAGTAGACGATTCACTTCTGGTAATGTGATCTGTTTTGGAAAAAAGGGGACATTAGAGCAAGGTGCACTATATGCGCTCAACATAATTCCTTAATTCGAATCATCTTTGCCTCTCATTTTGATTGGCTGCTCGCCAGATTGATGCTGGTGCAAATGCTAACAGTGTTGTTTGATCGCACGAGAGCACATATGTTACTTTGTTTCTGCACAGCTTAACTCAGGAATAAACTGCGACCTGCTGGTGCCTGCTTCCCCCCCCCCCCCCCCCCCCCCCCCCCCCGTCTTTTATAGCGAACAGGTCTCTGTACAGCTGTAAAGGTCAGAAACAGTAAGAGGGTCTAAGAAACAGCTGACTTAAACATAAATACTGCACAGGAAGAGTCTGCACCTGCCATGTTTGGTTTTTATTGACTGTGCTACCTCCCTGCCTGCTCCACTGCTTTGCATAGTTCTCACAAAAAATGACATTTTTTATCATAAAACAGATGCTGAATGTGAAAGTCCTGCATAAATGCAAAGGATGTGATGTATTTTCTTCTTCTTTTTAACGTGGGTAGACTTTCTACTACTCTCTGATAATAATTTAAGATAAAATGACACATAATTCAGATGTCACAGCTCTTTGTTCTTTAACTTTTGCTTTAGCTTGTGAGAGTCCTGTCTGCTTTTGCTGACATTTAGGCATGTTAGCATGTTGCCATGTTGTTGTTGAATATGCAGGCTTTTTTTGTGTTGTGTAGCTCTCTGCAGCAGGTAACGCTGATCGGTGGTAAAATACGTCTTAGTAGTATAAACGCTTTTTTTTTTAAGCCTAATTTTTGTTTTATGACATCTATTACTATCTGACAGGTAAAAAAAATCCATGAATTTTCTCGCTCCCTGTGTTGCTCTGTATGTGTCCACATCCCCTGCTGAGCTGAAGAGAGTCTAGCTGTTCAGCTGAATCTACTAGTGAATTAACAGTTCTACAGCCTGGCAGGTGCCTCATTAGAAATATTTTAGAGCTGTTATCAGTAACCCAACGCTCCCTGTTTAAAGACCTACAGCCTAGTGTGGTTGTTTTTGTGTGTTTGTGTGTTTGTTTGAGACAGAGAGACGAAAGGGAAGGCGTTTGTGTATGTGTGATACTGGTTTAATTGGAGCTGTGTTAATTCAGCACAGTAGTGATTTAGCGCAGCAGCTGAATGTGTTCATTTTCCGACCTCAGATTTATTTTTGGTGAGAAGTGTTTCTTGAGCAGCTGTACTTATGTGAGGTGAGTCTCCTGAACATCCCGAAACGTCCCAGAATCAGCCAGTGACACGCTGTTTGTGTTAATTAGAAAAATAATTCAAGGTTTTGAACTGTGACAAGCTGTGAACGCAAACATCAACTCGGTGGCAAAACTATATTGACTTAATTTGTAAGCCGCTGAATGATGAATTAAATGGGGCAAATACGGTTTAGTTGTTAATTTCGCATTTTGACCTGAGTTTTTGTATGCTGACGCTGTTGTGTACTGTTAAAGAAACTAAAGACCTTAGAGAAGGTTCCTTTAGTTTGAAAAGCTGGAGCCTTAATGATGATGCGGAATGGCTTTAATGTGCACAGCTTGAAAGAGTGCTGCTCATTCTTCGGTTTGTTTTAGCCAAATTTTAAGTCATCCGTTTGACATTTTGGTTTGCTTAGGATGAAATACTGTGATTTATCTGTGTGTGATTTCCCGTTTTTCTCTGTACAGCACGCTCAGAAAATAATGAGAAACATTTTCCCAGAGGCTGTGGAAATGCTATTTAAAACCTATACAGTCATCATAACATAAAGCAATAAATACATTTAGCCTGCGTCAGAAAAGGAAATCTATTGCACTTGTAATATGTTTGCAATTGTTATTTTTCCCCTTTTACCAAATTTTTCATATCCTCTCCAATCTGATATAATAACCCAACTTTCAGAGTCACAAAAAAGAATGAAAAATAAAGTTAAAGATTTTTTTTTTTTGTCAAAGCTCCTTCGTATTTTTCTAAAGCTTAAAGTGATACATTTCAGTTACATGCTCTAGGTTGAAAGACACATTTTTTTTCCCATGGTCATAATTAGCAGAACATTTCATGAGGAACGTGGAGTGTAAAATGTTTTCTTTGCGGTCCTATTTTTCTTTTGACTTCAAAAGACTTTTTATTTTTATTTACTTCTTTTTTTCAGTGTTTTTTGTGTCAGGGCAAAAAGGGATGACGCTTTTGTGGTGAGAAGCAGAGAAACACTCGGTGAACTACAAAGTGTGGAAATTGTGGAGTTTAGTCTTTGGCTGCTGACAGTGTTGACTGGAGTAGAGCCGAGATTTTCAGGCTGCTTCCACAGACAGTAAGATCAAAATTAACCAAGTGCAACATATTGCCAGGCACTTTCTTGAGTATACTGTACGTTCGCAGGGGTAAACATAGAGTTTGAGGTTCTTTCTGTGCATTTGTGGAATCACACACATTTGGAATCTAAATATTAGCTGGTTAAAATAACGGCTTCACAAAGCAGAATGTAAAGTGAACAATGGCATTTTGGCTCAAGATATGTTGAGATGTGTGTGTGTGTGGGGGGGCTCAGTACGGTGTTCATGAGAGTGAAGATAATTTGTAATTATTTTCAGGAGCACAAAGACAAAGGCTTTTGACACTGAATGTTAATTGTTCAACTGGGTACACAACCACTTCATCATTTTGCTCACAAACAAGGGAATATGAGCGATGAGACAATGTGACATTTAACATAATAGGATACTGGGTGTCTCCGGGGGTAACAGGAGTCTTGGTTATGAGATTAGAAATGTATGAAATATACCATATACTGACATTTTCTAATATGTGTGGAGGACTGTGAAAAAAGTCTCGAGTCATTTTTTAAATATTTGGTTTCCAAGGACCCAGACTTGGTGCAAACCTGGGGTGCAGTGGTTAGCATTAGTTTGCATGTTCTTCCCATGTCTGCATGGTCTGTCTCCAGGTACTCCGGCTTTATACAACTTCATACAATATAAACAATTTTAATATTTGCACTGCACTTTTTTAACTAAACCCTATCTATCTGTCTAACTGTCAATCTGTCTCTCTGTCTGTCTAACATTTAATTAGCCAACTTTTTACTTTATTAATACAGACACCGATAAAGTGAGAAAGTAGCTAATGTTGAAATTATTTGGCTATTGTGGTCTTCAGTGCTGCATATGAAATACTACTCTAAACAACATGAGTCTTTGATTGTATGAATATAAAAATAGTGTGATATTAGGAAATGGGTTTTAAAATTGGTAAACCTTTGGTCATCAGGATTGGATAGAATGTTTTTAATTCAATAAATATGGATGGGTTCATGCTGAAGGAAATTTGGCTTTCATTTAGCTCTCAGTTTCACAAAGAGAAATGCAGTCCAAGTCAACACAGTCTATTTTCACTTAGTCCGAAAAATATCCACAGAGAATCAGTTGAGCCTGGAAGAAGGAATGCTTTTGGCATGATGCTCCACTTCTCAAAAGTCTCTCAAAACCTTGTGAATAGGCATCCAGGCTCATCCATTTCGCAGCCCGCTTTGCATGGCACCAGAACCAAGAAAAACTCATTGAGTGCCAGACCACAATACACAAAGTACAGTTTTCTCTTGTTTTTTTTTTTTGGTTTTTTTTTTTAGTTTTGAGACAGCTGATGTTAGCTTAACAATAAGTCTCAAATGTGCTAGATAAAAAAAAAAATCCTGAAAAATCAGAGAAATAATTAAAGAATAGTGAACCCTGACAAACATGCTTTTGCTGACTTTCAGTGGCGACTCAAATGCTTCTTTTGGGTTAGAGGAGCAAAAGACCACATCCAACACTGTTAACAAGTGCAATTAGGGGTAAAACTTATTCTGCTTAACCGGAGATTAATGCTGTTTAAATAATTAGATACGTGATTTATTCAATGTTTTGTAAATCAGAAGGGCAGTTATCATTTAGAAAGTTGATACTTTAGATTACAGTTTATATATATATCTGCAATATATATATATATATATATATATATAGATGGATTTGTTCTTTTTTTGCGGGGGGGGGGGTATTGATTAGCTCGATATTGCAAAGTGGCAACCACATGAGCACAGTGAAAGAACCAAATTTTTTACGGTATAGAACTTATTCATCTGCTTTTATACACATGGGAAGGAGGGGGTGAAAAAAACTAGACTAGCAGAACGGACTGTTTCAGTATTGTTGGCAGTTGTAAGGTGAATTTCTTGTATAGTGTATAATAGCAGATTGACAGTTCCTTACTTCTCTCAGACTCCGTCATTAGCTTTTCATGCACTTGATTAAACAACTGTAGCAGTTTCTAAACTGTCATTCGTCATTACATCTTGTTTTGTGGGTATTGAGGCCAAGGCCGACTGGACTCCAGACCGTGTCTAATTACACTGTATATTATATCAAAGTGTAATCCACAGTCTAACACTTGCTCTTTGACCTGGAAATATAGCACTATATTTCCAGGCAGACATGAGCCTCCAGAAAGAAAAATAAATAAGGGAAGGCATGCACAGATCTGACAGCGAGTAGTCCTCGTGATATTTCGTGATCTCTTATAATAACAATAAAAAAAAGAAGAATTTGATAGGAGTCCTTTTCTCCCCTTCATCCCATTTATCACATACACAGGCAAAGACGTTTTTCTTTCTTTCCTTGCTTGTATGCTTGACACTGTAATTATCTTGGGGATTTACAAGCAGTCACAAGGCAACTCTGAGGTTGCGCCCAGACAAAAACACTTAAAGGCATTTCGGTCATTGTGGAGTGGATGAGGCTTTGAATGTGTTTGACAACAATATTGTTCTTGTCTTAGTAGTTGCTTGTCTGGAGATTCATCAGATTTTAATGAAAAAAAAAACATTGCTAGTGGACAGCCAGCACTCAAGGCTAGCACTTGTTTCAGAGGCAAAAGGTTTGAACCTGCCTGGATCCTGTGCAAGTGTTTTCTCAGGGAGATAGGAATTTTAGGTTCACTGGTGATTCTACATTGACTGTAAGTGGGGATTTGAGTCTAAGTTACCTCTCAATGCCAGCTGGCTCCAGCCCCCACGCCCTCTCAACCTTTGCCCACTAATCCCCTTCCCCATGATCCTTGTTAGATAAGTTAATATATTTGTGTAGATTAAACATTACAAGAAAACAAAGGCCGTTGTGTGAGGTTGTGTAATGAGTGATAATATTAGCCTTTTCGTACATAAGTTTGTACATAAGTATAGTGTCCACACACTATACCATTTTTAGCTTGGAAAAAAAATGAGTGCCATGAAATATGTAGGGCAGCAATCCTACTTTCAGTATTTAATTATGGATCCTTTAGCTTATCTCCCTCTAGAAAGGACAGCATCATCTCCCATTTCATGCTACTCCACAAGCGGAGATTCACCCTGCCTGGCAGCTCTGCTTGCGCTGCAGCGTCACATAGAGCCGTCGCACACTTGAACCCACACATCCACTCCCACATGCACAGACACACACTCGCTTTCACCTTGTCAGCACTTGCTCCAGATGAATCTTGATGGATAAAGCTTCCATTAACACATTAGAGTGTCTATATCCATGTCAGTGCAGCTGCGCACCTCACGCATGTGCTCCCTCTGTACACACTGCTCATCTTTCCCCTGCAGGTGGAGCTGAGCTTGTTGCACAGCAGCAACAGCAGCAGGGTGAGCTGTGATTAGGCGTTTGCTCATGATGATGTAAAGTCAATTCAAAGAGGCATTAATGTGTTTACTGAAGAAAAGTAGCTATTTTCCACATCCTAAAGATCACTTTGTTCACTGAGGTGAGTTCAGCTGTCTAATGTTAGTTCTTAAGGTTCCTTCTTCATGCCTCATTAGCATTGCTATTGTGTGATTGGAGGAGATGAGCTTTTACTCTGCTTTTGACTTCAACCCAGGGCTCATTACTCCTGCACTCTCGCTCGCTGTCCATTTTGACTTTATTTTCACACACACATGCAGTTTGGGGCAGATTATTATAGAAACCTGTAGTTCTCCCATCATGCTGTAGTTCTATTAAATAAATACAGGACATATGCTTAGAAACGTATTCACGTAACTTAATTGTATGTGACTATTTACTCTGCAGCCCTACAGACATGTAATTTGGACAGCAAGTGGATTCCAGCATTTAAGAAATTTCATTAACAGATTTGTTGGACGTCATTTTACACATGGCACAATCTGTCATCAATAGATGCAAATACAGTCAAACACAATAGAATTTTTAAAAAGCAGAAAACAAAGCGCCTTTCATAATTTGGAACTGCCAACGATGGCTGACACTGAACCACATCGCTCATCATTTCACAAGATGCCAGGATCACATCCGCCCACTTGCACGCGTCCTTGGAAACACATATACACAATTACACAGACATGCATCTCTTTCTTCAAATAAACACACTCTCCACCCCCTCTATAATCTCCATCCGTCACTCAGCGGGGAAAGACATCCTGATCCTCCTCCAATGAGTTGCTCTCCAATATGGAAGGACGCAGTGTATCAAAGTGCAAGCATTTATCGATAGCTCTGTTTAAGCCTTAATAAATACGCCTACAGTGCAATTCACAAATTTGATCTTTATATGTAGTATTAGAGTTAAACAATGACAAAATGTATATTGCTTTTAAAATAATTAGATAATTCCTAAAGATAAGCTCATGTACAAAAGTAGCTGCAATTTCATGAAAATTGTTTTGGGGTTTTTTTTTCCTCCCGTCGTTGCCTCATTCTCTGCATTTACATTTTCTCTTTCTCTGTGTCTCTTTAGGTGAGTCAGTAATGCAGTAGTGTGTGGTGAAACCTTCTTCTCTGAAGCACTGGGTTTGTAAGTGATGGGAAAGCATTCACAGTGTTTATTTTCAGTAATGACAGGTTCACACTTATTTTGGAAACTTTCTGAGTATGCCATCAAATCTCAACTTTTTCAGTTCCTCAAATTAATTCAAAAAGTCAGAAAAAAATGTAAAGCCAGAAGCATTTCACCTCTCTTTCTAAATACATATAAAACTGCAAACCTGGTCTCCCCAACCACTGCCAGGAAGGTTTTATAAGGTCTAGTAGTTCTGGCAGGTCTTGTTGACAGGAACCTGCACTGCTTCATGTTTGGTAGAAATGTTCAGTTTGTCTCTTTCAACATGGGTTAACCAGGAAAGATCACCAAGCAATATCATGAAGCACACAGCTTGACATCTCAGCAGCAAATAAAACTTTATAAATCCTAGGAGATGCCACTTTTCTCTTACTGCCAACGTTATATGCCCAAAAGCAAGGAATAAGGAGTTCATGTCTCCTTTTCTCTGTTTCCACTTGTATTTGGGAGCTCAACTACTGTAAAGACTCTTGGTGTGGTTGGTGTCATCTAAATAAAAATCATTTAGTTGAAGGTGGTGGAGATATCCATAGATTTTAGTGATTCCAACCTGAAACTGTGTTTTAATTTTGATGTGATGATAGGCTGCATAGCTTCAGGATAACAGCTCTTTGAAATAGTGCTACATGGCAGGTGGCATCTACTGTTTGAGCTCCTAGTGCTAGTTTTTCCAGTTCAGACATGGCACCCTAGTCAGCTCTTGGAACAAACAAAAATACAGTGATTATTTCTGCCAAAATACATTTGTTAACACTTTGCTTCAAAAGTTCTCGCATTGTGATTTTTATCACTAAAGAATGTCGTGTGCAGGCTGTGACATTTACTTTCCTGTTCTCTCGGGATTTGTTGGTACAAACATGAAGTGGAATGATATCAGCTTAAAAACCTCATGTGATCACTTACTGCTATTTGTACAGAGAACTGCACATGTATTACAAGGTTTCTCTCATCCTATTTACAACTTTAGTAAATGCTATGCTCCATTAAAACGCTCATTTCTATTTTCCAATACCAGATGTTTCTTTCAGTATTTTTGTAAAAACACTAACACGGTTAGTTTTAATAGCTTGAAAGTCAGTAATTGGTATAACCACCTGTATTCTTTAATCGTCACCTGACCTCTGTTAGGCAAGCTTTTTCGTCATTTCTTTAGTCCTCAGGGGAGATATTTAAAGCTTTTCTTTGGAAGGTTGCTGCTTTTCTTTCCCCTTCTCTGTAAAATGATTGCACATTGCCTCAGTAATGTTGAGGTGCAAGGCTACTGGTCACCGATTGTGCATTTTTTCCCTCCATGTATGCTTCTACTGCATTGGCAGTGTGTTTGGGATCATTGATATCATATTAGAATTTAAGCAGTTGCCATTTCTGTATTCATAGTTCTGTCATTTTCGACAATATCCAACACCACTTGCCGACATGCAAACCTTGACAAAGCCTCCACTTTGTTTTGCAGATGGTTGTTGACACTTATTGTGTGCGCCTCTCTGCTGCCCTTGACAAAAACCCCAAATTTGGATTCATCACTGACTGAATTTCAGTCCAGTTCTAGTGTAATCTGGCATATCCCCGATTCCCTTCCTTAAGAATGGCTTCTTGACAACCTTTCTTCCATTAAGACCATCCCTGATGATGCTTTGGCAGCTTAAAGGCCAGAGGGATCTGTCAGGTCTTTGCTGCATTTGTTCCTTTGTCTTATGGACATGAAAAAAAATATTCCTCTGAAAATGGGTGAAAAGGAGGCTAAGTGTCAAGACTTTGGACATTAGTGTTCACCACTGCAGCCCAGGCCCTCAAGACTCAATCTCCTCCAGCTCCTTTGAAAGTTTTTGAAGACCCTGATAACTCCATAGCCAAAGGAGTTTCTTTGCCACCACACAGCTATGTGATCACAGCCTGTCAACATGCCCCTCTTAGCTAGTATGCTGTGCAGGGGCATTGTCCATGATAGACAGCAGTTTGTAAAAGGGCCTCTCTGCAACTGATCCCAGCTCACTCAGAGTCTTCTCTCATAACCACGGTATTTAAAAATAGTAGGCCACTCTCAGAATGCTCACAGTAGAGATAATACATAATTTCTAAACCATATTTCATAATTATTTTCATAAAGATGAAGAGTAGCCACAACCGGTCCCATGTGGTCTTTGATGGATTTTTCAGTGATGAATAAAGACATAACAGTCATTCTTCTCCCCGTTTCTGCTTATAAATTTGAGACTGCTGACAGCTGTTCCTCAGGTATTTGTCTTGATATCTGTAATACTAGATAGTACTGCTTATTTTAGATCCATACCACTCAAAATAAGGTCCTGCATTAATAAAAACTTGACGTTTCTCAAAAAAACACCAAAAATCTTTCAACTCTGCTCTGTCCCTGGCATTTACCAGGTAGAGCCCATGCATCAGTATTTAGAAAATGTTTTTTGTTTTTTTTTACTTGAGGTTTTCTTTTTTTTTTTTTTTCTTTTTTTACATGCAAATGATGTTTGGATGTAAGAAAACTCCTGTTTTGTTCCATGAGCCCTCTTCATTTCTCGCTGGTGATAGTAGCATTAACATAGTTTGTATTCCCGAAGTTGCCACGTGCCTTTCTGCCTTACTAGATGAAAATTTGGAATCATGCTGTTTGAAGACTGTGGCCAATATTTATTTTTCCATGAATCTGTATTTCTTGTATGTCAAACACACACATCCACAGGGGCTTAAAAAGTACAAGTAGAAAAGCTGCTTTCGACTGCTCCCTTATTCACAAGGGGTTGCCACAGCGGGTAGCTCCGCATGTTTGATTTGGCAGAGTTTTACACGGGATGCCCTTCCTGACGCAACCCCAAAGGGATTTGTGTCTCCTCCCAGAATCAAACTGGGGATCTTTCACTTGTTAGGCTCCACAGTGGAGTGCGTGTACTTGCTGTGCTTAAAAAAATACAGGTAAAATAAAAGAAAAGTCAGATATACAATAAACTTAACTGAATCTTCATCGCCATTAAACTCTTATAAAGTTTCAACAGATAGCAGGGAAAAAATAAAATAAGAATGACGTTTTTTTGCTCCCCCAAAGGGGAGCAGGTTCCCCAGAGTGATGTGCGCAGGTTTATGCCCCCAGCACATGGGTAATTAAATGACAGACACATACAAAAACAAAAGTTTAAGCAGGTCTCATATCTTTTATTTGTATCTGATTTTCTTTTCATTATCCCCCCTTCTCTTCACCAAGCCCAGCTTAATGATACTGAAAGGCTGAGCTCAACCCTCTATAACCTCATTCTATCCACCAGGACATTAGCAGCCCCTCCCAGTGCCCTCTGTCTTCTCTTCATACTCCTCTCTTCATCAGACGCTAAGGCACACAAGCGCTTTCATAAATAAGCAGCATTTCCCTTCCACATACACACACACACAGGCCGTTGGGCAGACACATGTACAGACACCTTCCCAGCTGTCTCTAGTAAAACATTAAGCACCCAGACTTTTGATCATGCAGAGTGCGCCTGACTACTGAAATAGTAACGAATGAACCCCCAGCAAAAGTGAAACTGTTGTCCCATCTCGGTGTGCTTTGATTGGATCACATAGCAGGCAAATCCGCCATCCCTAAAAAGGCTGCCATGCAGTGAACTCCAGCTGTAGCAAAACACACGCATCTGGTTTGCATTAGCACAGTATTACTCATCTGGGATACATGTCTGCTCTTGCAATGGAGACCACCCTTCTGTTTTCTCCTTTTTTAAGTGGTTACTGGAGTCATTAACTACTGGTTTGGCTCATCATAAAATAGAAAGGAGAAAAAAAGAATGACTGACTGGAAAAGACCAACAAAAGTCATTTTAAATTTAACTTATTGGGAAGAGCTTGAAGGAGAGGGTGATGGGCTCTAGAAACTGGCTCACAGACTGTTTATGGAGTGTCACTTATAGCCTCGTGTTCTTTCATAAAGATATATAGCATTAATATGTGATGTGCCCTCTGTTATGCTATAGGGCTTCCTTTCCCCCAACTAGTTTCTGACCAAAAGAAACCTCTTGTTTTGACTCTGCCGTTTCCATTGCTAGATACTCTAGACTGCCCTGATTTGCACAGGCCAGTGAACAAATACTGCGCTCAAAAGTCAGTGAAAGACTTGAGCACAGAGTTGTGCATTTCTTTGTTTTTTTTGCTTTTTTTATGAACACACGATATAATGACAGAAACAAAGAACAGACTTTGAAAGCTGTCAGATCTCATAGCCCTCTCTGCCAGTTTCCCTTCCTCCCTCCCTTTCTTGTGTGATGTGTCACATTCTGGGGTGTAAACAACCTCTACACTGGCTCAGGACTAGCATAGCCTCCCTTTGCAAGAGCTGTCACATCATTTTAGATGGCACATTAGATTGTGAACACAAGTGCACGCACACACACACACACACACACACACACACACACACACACACACACACACACACGCACACACACAGCAAACCCACACAACTCTCAGTTTATTGGAAAGACCTAACCCTATACAGCAGTTGGCGTGTCTAGACTCTACTAAAGCAGTGAAAAACCGCATCAAACACACTCAAATCCATGAAATGCACTAAAAAATCAATTTAAGTACCCCTTAAATGTTGCCTTTAGTGTATCTGAAAAATTTTAAATAAAAAAACAAAAGGAAAACCACTCAAAATTCAACTCGTATGTAGTTGAAATGAGAAGTGACTAACGTACTCAAATTTACTCTGTTTTAATGAAATGGAAATTATACTTAATACTTGAGTAAGCTCATATGTCAGTGTGCAAATTGAAATCAGCTCATTAAGTGTAGTGGGCTACTCTTAAATCAGTATGTAAATCAAGAAGCATCGCGATGGTTCCACATGCGCTTTATGAACACACACCCTCATTCTTCATTTCACTTCGATTATGCACGCCCTTTGACTCGGGGTATAGGTGTGTTGTTGAAATTAGACTGGACTTGGCGCACAGAGCAAAGTGTTCAGCAAGAAGTTAGCCGAGACAGCTAAAGAGAAGACAGGACGACAAGCGCACAGAGCCAGAAAGTGTGTACAGTGTGTATGAACACAGCCGTGTCTCTGTGACTATGTCTCAGAGGTTTACCTCAGTCTGTAAGAAGAAACCAGCAATAACAGAGCTCAGAAACCCGCAGCTCGTGTCTGCAGCTCAAGCCAGCAAATAACTGGGCGATATTGTTTTGTGGGTGCACTATAGGGCACACGTTTGAGACATGACACGGAGCGAGATGGTGGAGCAGTCAGAGCGACTGTCCTGTTTATGAAAGGTCACAGATTTGAACCTTGCACTAGTCAGCTACACACACACCCTGCCATTCCCCTGCCTACTCACCGAACCCTGCATGTGCTGGGTTTTTTTCTTCAGTTTTATTCATTTTACAAAAGTATTATTGTAGCAGTTTCAAAACCTAAACTGCAAAACCTAAATGTGTATGCGAGTGCACATGTGTGCACTGATCTACACATAAACACACACACACGCTTATTTTTATCAGGTTTGATTTTTATACTTGTGTACTTTTCATCTTCTACACTATATGAAATATTCTGCAGTCCACAGTTATTCCAAGAAATGTTGACGCCATGGAAGAAGTTAATACGCTGGTACTATTTTTATCTTGTTACAGACTTTAACAATATTATATAAAACATGTACTAGCTTTATAAAATAGAAAAGCAATCAGAACAAAGGTGGTCAGATTTTCTCCAACTAATTCTGTATTGCTATAATGAACTTTGGTATATCTTTTACTGAAGCACAAAACATTGTGCTTTAAGGTGTAGTTTCTAGTTTTGTTTCTTGGTGGTTATGGAGGAAAAAAAAATGTGGCTGCTTCCCTTTGGAAATACAGTCGTTGTTATTTTATATCTCTGGATATAAAACTGTACTGTAGGAGAGCACACGGGGGTGCACAGCCTATTTCTCAACGCGTTTATTTTCCAGAATGGTCCCCATATGTGTCCCCGATGAATTGCTCAAGATAAAAGTAGAGCCTTTTGGTGGATGTAAAAAGAAGTTAGACTGAGTGGGTGGAAACTGTGGTCTGGACTCTTGGCTTTGTTGCTGTTAAATATGGGTTTAAGAAACACCACAAATTGAGAGTCCAGCCTTTATATTAGATCATTCTTGGGCTCACTGGCACAAAAGCATAGTAATGAAAAACACACCGTTCTATTCAGACGCACGAATGCTGCACTTTGTTTTGCTCTGTCTCCTTCTTTCAGAAACAAATCTACATAAAGCAGATACTTCAGACTTCTTGTATGACACTGGAGGAGAGCGTTGACTGATCCTAGCCGTTTTGAGGAAGCGGATGTATTATTTGGCTTCAGATCTGAATTGAGGTTTTTTTTAAGTAACATGTTATTAATTTGTTTATTCCATGAGCCCATGTTGTTCTAAATTCTCTAAATGTCTCCCATATTTGCTCTTAATTACCTCTTATACAACAAATGTACAGGCTAGCTCCTACACACAGACTGTAAAGATGTCAACAGCGTGCTGTGCTGGTTTCCCAATTTCACTGGTACAAAACTGAGATCAAACAAGGCACCGATAGGAATTTGACCTCAAGGGAGCACGGACTCCCTAGGGAGGATTTTACTGTGGTCCAAGTCAGAGCCAATAAACTCTCCGTTCAAACAGGGCGATGACACTGACAGATATTTGTGTATGTTCTCGTATGTGTGTGTAAGCTTCCCATGCATGTGCTCTTTCTCACTGGCTCCAAAAAGTATTCTGTGACACTTTAAGATCAAAGAACCCAGAAATTGGCACTTGTGAGCAAGCATTTACCAGGCTTTGATGTTAAAAAAAAAAAGAAAAGAGCTAAAAAGCTAACAATCTGATGGGGTTAGAGATAGGTTGAGGAGAAAGCATTTAGTGTTTGAGGTTAAGGAAAGTGGTAAGGGTGGGAAAATGAACTAAAGTCAAACAATTGTCCTTAACAGAACAGAGGTGCGTGGGCTCGTACACAGTTTTTCTATTGATTTTTATCTTTGTGTAACAATCTCATGAATCCTTAGAGGGGGGTGTTACTGTCCTCTGCCCCACCAGGGCCCACATTGCCCTGCGTGGAGAATGGAGGTTTGGGATTGAGGCCAAAAGGTTGATTGCATTAGTGACTTCTATCAGGATTCATTTGAAGACTGGTTTAGAAACAAAGTGATGGTTTTTGAACTTTGAGGGTGACCTTAACATTGGGGTGTCCATGCAATCTTATCCACTGGGACAAGTGTGTGTGTATGTATGTGTGTGTGTGCACGCACCCGTTGTCCACAGAAGTTTCTCAAGATCACATATCGGGCAATGTAAAGTTTTTCCTGTGGCTCTTTATCTCTCTAACTAATTTCAAAATTAACTCATGAATTATTCGCAAAAGCAAGTTCAAATAGTGCAACACATTTGTTTAAGATGCGATCTGGCAAATAGATGATAAAAATATGCAAACTAAGGAGAAACAGTTGACAGAGGGGGTTTTGAGGACACACAAGGAGGAGAAGTGAATCAAGAAGAAGCCTCATAGCAGTCGAAGTGAAAAGAAGTGGATGAGGGAAAAGTATAAAACACTGTAAATTCTCTGTCTTAACAGCGATCATAAAGAAGGCACTAAATTAAAGGACAGCAAAGTGGAACTAATGTGAGGAATGCTCTGTTCCTTTGTTTCATGGTTGTTATAATGTCACTAGGAATTAAGCACTGCCCTGAATTTTGTTCTCATATTGTTACCGAAAGTCAAACACATGAAGTTCTCCTCGTTTGCAAATCAGCACATCATGCCTTCATATAACTCACAGTCTTGTAAAAGTCTGAAAAATCTGAAAAGTAAGTGATCAGTAAGCAGTGTTTCAGTTTCAGGTCGCTAAAATCAGGCATATTTTCCACACCTTTTCCACACAACTCCTCTTTGTTAACCCCAGTTATAAGTGTTACGTGACGGAGAAAAAGCGCAAGAGAGGAAAGCGTGTCTCGGGAATAGTGTCCTACTTTGAAATATGCACTAAAATGCATTTCAGACTGCATCCATCCCAGCTCGTTACATCCCTGGCTTGCCTGGATGTGATAGGAAGCTGCGCTGGATTGCAACCTTCAGGTTTGTCCTTCACAAAACAATAGCTCTAACAATCTTGCTTTCCACCGCTAGGTCCGCGGTAACAAACTCCCTCTGTCGCGTGCATGCTTGCTCAAGTGTTTGCAAACACGCCGAGACATTTCCCTGAGACCGCAGATCAAAGCACGTGTCACAAGCATAAAATCACAGTTTAGTCATTGTTGTTGTTGCTGTTTAGATACATTGTTCTCGACTTGATTTTTTTCTTCATCCCCCTCCTTCCTCTCATCTACTCTCCGACCATCTTTATTTTCTTGTATGTGTTTGATGGATGGGCTTCTGTATCATATGAATAATACTAATGTAGGCCCGTCTGCATGCACTGGTTCTATCCTTGAAAACTGAATGTGTCACTCTCACTTTTTTCACTGTGTCTCTCTGGGTGTATGACAGCACTCTTTAGATGTTACACCCCCCACCCCTCTGCCTTCTAGGTTTATGTATAGACTTTCTGAATCATTCGTTCTATATTCAAACGGCCATTCATCACACTAGATCATGTCCGCTTTTGGAGTGAAACAAATAAATAACACATCTGAGTCCCTTTCTTATTGTATTTAGTCTTTATTTTACTTTTTCAAGTCCTAGCTCTTTTCCTTGTTATTTTTCTAATTCTCCTTCTGTTTTTTCATGATATCCAGTTCCCAAATCGTCAGAACTCTTACCCCTACCAAGTAGCTATTTCCACAAAAAAAAAAAAAGGCTCTTATTCTTTGTCCCTGATCCCTCCCTGACTATGTGAGTGTGTGACTCTAATACTAAATGAGCCACTTTTCATTGCTAGGAGATAAAAGATGGACAGGGACAAGTCGTACCCTGCTTTCTTACTCCCTCCCTCCTTATCTTGTCGCTCTTTCTGTTCGCTCTCTCTCTCTTTCCCGCTGTCCTCCCCACTGAGCCGTAATCTGGCTAATGTTGAGTACACAAATTTGTTAAGTTCGACTGCGTTTCTTCTCATCTGTGTGTGCGCACATACACAGGAACAGGGTGCGCTCACAGATGCATTCTTTGGCCAGGATGTGATCACGCATACACCTGGTGCATTTACATGTTGTTTGTCTCTCCATCAGCCGTCCATGTGCTGCTGAGGGCGAAAGCTGTGTGTCATGAACCCTCCATAGCTGGCCAGCTGATTGTTGCCCATCTGCATTTTTGGAAAGCAGCACATTAACACTCGGGGAAACAACACAGGCCCCCAACAGCTCTCTCTCCTGCCTGCTATTAAAGGAGGAGTGAAGCTGAACATATTTTTATCCGACCTGTAAAAAGCTCAATTTTTACAGCCTTTGGATCTTTTTATGGGTCATTTGCACACACTGTGGGTGTTCTTGTTTCTTGGTATCTACAGTATCTCTTTATCACCTTCCCTCAATCACTCTGTCTGTTTCTATTTGTCTTTGCTACACCAATTACTGCACCTCTCAAATCCCTTTTGCCAGCCTTCCCTCTCTTAGCTGTCTATTCTCCTCTTTCACATTCACTTCAGTCCCATCAACACGTTTTTTTCCAGCCGTTCCTTCCCTCCAGTGTGTTTTCTCACCTATTCTTCACAAAACCATCTTTCAGTTTTCTCTCTCTCTTCACTCATCTCTCTATCTGCGATGGTACAACTGTCCCCTTGGTCTTTGTGAGCCTATCATTAGGGTCCATTAAGGTTTCGGCTGCTCTGCGGAGAATCATGAAAACACTCTGTCACCTTCAGTGGAGAAATTTGGTGGAAGATATTAGGGAAGCGAGAAAATATCAGATGGAAATAAGAGAGAGCAATTGAATTGAAATGTGGAAAAAAAATCCCTCTGCTCTGTTGTGACCATTGTGAAGACTTAACAAGAAAGGTGCCTGTGAACTGGCTGATTAAGAAAAAGGATTACATCAGTGTGACAACAGGATGATAATGCACATTTTGTGTTAAACGTGGCAACATAATGGTGAGGTGCACATTATCATCTGGGAAAGCATGATATTGTGGTCTTTGTATTTTGGTGTGGCCGTCACTTCCTACAGATTATGCAACTTAGCGACTGTAAAATATAACTCGTGGATTTCAAACACATGACTGCTTAAGCATTACATTTGTTTCCAGCAGCGCTGAGTCAATGCACAAACAATGCTGTCGAGCTGCACTTGAGTTACAAGCACGCACATAAATAAATAAATAAATTGCATTTGTGCAGTGTACTATGTCTGTAATATATGTCAGGTTACATGAATCGGTATGTGTGTCTGTGAAAGAGAGAAAGTGAGAGAGGGAGAAAGAGATCTATCAAAATGACACTTAAAAGCTTGTAGATCCGTGAACTGCTCAGCCAAAGTGGAGCAGAAGTCCCTTAGCTCATGCCTGGCACTCACACATCTATTTTAATTTTGCTGCTCACTGTCAGTCTTGCCTGACTAACATGTGATCAATATAGGCAGACACCCATGTAATTATGATAGATTGGATTTCTCAGAGCATGAAACTTGTGACGTGGGGCAGGGGGATTGTGACATGTTCAGTGTGATGGTAGGTCTGTTCTCATTAGACAGCACATTCTTGTTTCCAGAATGTCTGCAGTTCAGCACGGTCTCCTCCTTCTGAACATCAGATCAGTCACACTAGTCCAGCTGGATAGTCTATGGTCCAATTACAAAATAAGGGCCCAAAAAATGGACACTCTCGGGAAAGATTTAAACATTTCTGCTCACTTTCGTATCATTCTGTCATGTTTTCAGGTGCAGGTAGACGAGGTAGTGATTTGTGAGTTTATTCCATGCTCTAGAAAAAGAGAAATGAACAACAAAGCAGAAGGATAAGACAACAACCCCAATTTAGGTACAGTACAGTGTTCACAACCATGTTGTTTAGGATTACCTTACATATTTATCACTTAACGTGAGCTCAGTTGTCTCAGGTCTTGGATGAGAGCATGAGTAAGTGAGTAAGGCTTTCAGACAGAACATGCTACAGTTGCATCTGAGTTCAGAGCACAATTCAGGGGAAGTCATAGGGGAGAGCAGTAAATTCAAATCTTTTTCATTACCCACAGTAAGATACTTTAATAGATTTGTAGAGCTGTTGGGGAGGAACACATACAGGAGCTATGTTTACACATGACGCCTACCTTTAACAAACTACCTGCCTCTTAAATACACACCTGACATGTCTGCTTGGTCCTGTGGGTATCCTTCATAGCGTGCAAGTTCAATTAATTTGAATTGCTTCAGTTGCTGCATGAGCTTGCTCAGCAGTAGTGACATTATAGCTGAAAGCTCCTTAAGTTATAAAGCCAACAAAAAGTTCTAAAGGCAAAAACTTCCATTTGTGGTTTGATAAAAAAGAAATCCCCAGGAAGCACTCCTGATATTTAGAGTCAGGTTGTTGCGCGGTCTACGCTCAACCTCCAAATGCGTGATTCCCCCTTTGTGTATAAGTCTAGACACAAAACAGCAAACTGTTTTAGGTCAGATGACCCAATCGATACACAGGCGAGCAGTGGGGTTAAAACAACAGAGATGCTGTGACAGAGTCGTATCATTAAGCGCCATACAAAGAAACGGTAAGATGTTAAAATCAATTATTTTTTTAAACTAGACAAATGTGAGACTACAAACTGCAGACAAGTTGCAGACATATAACAGAAGTGTAGATGAGAGGATGTATTTTACTTCAAAACTTTCTCCAGATCATAACCAAATTATTGATGAGAAAAAAGAGTTCTAGCTCGAGTATCGCTTTACCACGTTGACGACATCGACGTGGCCTTATATTGAATTCATACAGCTTTATGTGAGTGTGATATGGAAAGAAAGCAGCTTGAGCTGTGTGGGGAATTTGACATTTTCTGTAGCAGCCCACCTCCACAAAGGCAGAATGTTTTTGTTGTGTAGAGTTTGATAATACAACAAAAATGCAACATTTCCTATGCTGACAAGCAAACATCACTGAATAATTCAAGCAAAGCATTTGCCAATCAACACACAGTAGCGCCAGTAAAAACATGCAGATTATTTCCTCTGTTTGAGTGGACTCCAGCAGGCACTTTTGATGCTGGGTTGGCACTGAGTGCATTTATCCAGTGAATAACAAGCAAGTCACACTTGTTTAGTTTACAAGAAGTGCAAATCAAATTTCATATGTCAGTCACAAGCGCCCAGTTTAAACAATGTTCAGTACTCAAATAAATTTTCAAACTATGTTAATTTGCGCTGCACGGCTAGTCACTGGTGGCCCAAATCAAGTGAGAACTTCACACAATTAATTTGCCCTGGCTGCTGTAGAAGTTACAGATTTTGGTAATTATAGTAATTAGAATAGTCTTAGAGGTTTTACGTTTACAAAAATTATTTTAACCGGACCTAAAAAAAAATAAAAAAATCTGGTTTGCCCAGAATAACATTTTGGTAGTCTTAATAAAATAACACAGTGGAGAGGAATGAATGTTATTGTTAGATAAAAACTCAAATTACTGCCTTGCCAATGTTCACCAAGCTGTCATGTTTCAGATTATGAGTCTGTCCATATTCATCTAATTTAGGTAGTGAAAATTTTCTTGCAAGCTTACCTTCTTTTCCCAAGTTATGGAGTTCAAAACAATCCAGAAAGTAATTTTTCACAACATTTTACTGCTGCATACTGAGTTATAAACGTGGCCTTAATCTAATTTTCCTGACCTATTAATGTTTCAATAAATAGCGCATGACATCTATCCTTGTTAACAATTCATAGATAGATAGATTTCACATTTAAAGTTATTTTATGTTTTTATTGTCATGCCTGTCACCGTTGTACTGTAATTGTTTTCTTCTGCTTTTGCTCTGGTAGTACTGAAGCGACAATCTGCTGTAGAACTGGCCAACATGAAAGCAACCATATTTTTTAAAAATGCAAAGAAACATGAATTTCGTGCTGAGTGCCTGCGTAGCACTCATCTGTGAGGAGGAAAACGTATTCATGTGTAGTTTTAGTTTTAAAAGAATATGAAAAAGCATGTCGCTGAGCTATCTCTGTCTACATGATTTTGTTTTCTATCACTGATATGTCGTGGGAGGTAATTCTTTTCATACAAATGTTCCTGACAGGAGAAAGTATAAAGCAGTACAGTAAGGATAGTTTATCAGTTAACATAATATAATATGTGTGTAAAACCTTTGTGTAACACTGTTTATTTCTAAAGCACTTCTTCAATTTTCTTAAAGTGGACTGCGGTAAAAAACATGTAATATGTATCCATATTGCTTCAGGCTTTTTCTGTGGAAAATCGTGGATCTTTATCACATCATCCTTCAAATGTCACAGTTTATTTTGTTGCTGTGTGTGCTACATAAGTGCCCCCTTGCACAACCATACAGTTCGCGAGTATATACTTTCCTTTGTCCTTATTAAGCAGTTGTTGATTTAGAAAAACTGCAAAGTTCACAAGAGTGGATACGGCAGGTTATGGGAAAGATTGAAAAAGCGATTCAAATACTCGTCATGAGTACGGGAGGGCGAGGAGAGCTGAGCTGAGGTGATGCGTCAGCTATGCTGCCAGACAATGAAGGTTCACCTCAGCACCCCGCTAAGAGGGTGTTGGGCACAGGTAGAGAAGCTTGCTGTTCCCCTGTCTGACTCTGTCACAGCCTCCCTATGGGAATCTGCCATGTGTCAGCAACCTTAATTACTACACCTCATCTCCTCAAAGATTAATGATGCCTCTCTTCTCCCAATATTTATCATCTTATCCACTCATTTACATTCTGCTGTGCGCGTACTGTATGTTTGTGGGCCACTGGTTGTAAATGCGTGCCATTTCGCACAACAGTGATATGTGTAAACTTGATTTTGTTTTAATGTAGTTGTGATCGTCTGCTAAGATTATTTGTGTGTATACGCAGTATAATTAAGTGAAATGTCTTGAAGATGGAGCATGCTGTTAAACTCATTTGTTTTCTTAATTACCTGCCATGCCCCAAAGCTCCAGTTTGCTTCCGTGCTTAGGGCCTGCCCGGTGAGGCTTTGTTTCAGCTTTTGTTAGTATTATTCCTCGTTTTATTATTAGTCTTTCTGTTTCATGCTGCTTGACATTTGTGTTTGAGTGTCAAATCTGTCTCTCAAATGTGTGCCAGTGCATACATGTTTAAAGACGCTGTTTTGTGTATTGTCGACTCTCTGGGATTGATGGCATGTGTGTTTGTGTGTCAGCTACAAATAATAATGCATGCTGTTAACGTCTAGATATTCCCAGTGCAACAGCTCAAACTGGAGCAAGCATTCACAAACCATTTTTAGAAAGAGAGACCAACAAAAAAGAACAAGGCATAATGTCTAAAAGGTCAAAGGGGTGTCTCTGTCTCTATCCACTCCTGTTTGCTTTATGTAATATTTATGTTGTGGCTTCCCTGGCCCCCTCCCTGTCTAATCCACATACCATGACCAACCAGCCAGATCCACCCATGTTGCTTAAATGCCAGTAAACTACAACCTAGTGTGGGGACACTGCTCTGTTATGTAATTGTTCAGTTTAAAGGTGATCAAAAGCTGGCTATCCTTGTCTTGGTTACCTTTATACAGCTATCTGAATGTATAATGTCGGTCAATTGCCTAGTGGTGCATTTTCATTTAAATAATTGTCCAGCTATCATTTACCGTGAAAATAAGCCCTGATTATCATGCATAACTGCAGTTTTATCATTGAATTCCCCCTTTCTCTTCAAGTCAGCAAGTGCTCATTTTTTTTCTGAATGATGTCACAAATATAAACAAAATGTGAAAATAGCTGGGCAAGCTGCTGCCAGCCAAATCACAGTTATTAATATCAATTTATTCCCAACCTCTCGTCTTTCCTACAGTTTCTGCATAATCAAGCTGTCATCAGGCAGAAATATTGAGATGGGGAGGAAGGGGGTGGAGGGTATAAAGGGAAAGGGAAAAGGGAGATAAACATAGCTGAAACCTCAGGGAAAATGTATTTCTCTTTAAATTACTCTGCAAAGTAACTGAGTGCAACACTGTATGGAGTCGGTTAGGATTTTGGGAAGTATTTGTGCTGAGTTGGTGTATGTGAAGGCGCATTAACAATAATCTTAAGGTATCTGTATGCATAATGATAACAGGCACATTGCTGGATTAAGGTGGTCAGTATGTTTGATAATATTGAGAAAAGCTTAAAATTTAGCTAAGGCAGAAAATGCAAATGTCCCTGCTGTCAAAGATGACAGTTGTGTATTGTGCTTTTTAATAATTCTTATCTCTGATTATCTAAAGCACTAACTGAGAAGGATCAGTGTGTTAATTGATTGAAGAGTCGCTAATTTACATGATAATGTGGCGGAAAAAAATACAACCCCGTGTGACAGATGACGGATGATGATAGGCAACTTAATTGCTGGGTAATTAAAGGAAGCAGCAACGATTTGGGTGAGGCCGTAGCTGGATTCGTATCTCTTCTCCCATGATTAAGCCCCAGATTATGTTTCTGGATGGTCATTTGAGTATTGTTTTCCAGCTTTTTGCACATTCTTTGGATGTCTTACGACAAAGGGTAGTGGCATATGTGTTAGCACAGGTCAAAGCTCGGTGATCTTATTTTGTTATTTATAATCACAAAGCTCGTAGAGTCTGAATGTGCAATATCCAAGATATACATACACATATTTACTGAGGCATAGATTAAACACGTACATTAAAACAAATCACTGAAAATGGCAACTGTTCTTTAAAAAGTCACTAGGTGATGTAGAAAAATATTCAGCTGCCTTATTTTGGGCCCAAGGAGTATTTACTTTAGAGCAGCTATTCCCAAAGTCAGGAAGTGCTGTGGCCTACTTAAAATCAGAAAATCCGATCTTCACCCTAATCATAGTACAAGAGAGAGTGATGTAATTAATTGAAAAATGTATTCAAAAAACATAAACAACACAGGCTGTTGGCTATAAATTGCTAATGCTAACCAGACATATGCAATGTGTGACCCACCTGCAGCTTCTGGGAGAAAAGCTTCCACACAAAGCAGTGTATTTAGGTCAGAGTAATATCGCAATCTAACCAATATATAAATATATAGTGAGTAATTTCAAAATACATTTCTGTCATACCTTCAGAGCCCACCAGGGCATCCCGTGTGGTCACTTTGCTCAACTCAAGAACACAAAGTCAACAATTATGCTTTATTTGAAGTGTCTTTAAAAAAAATGTGCTAATAGTCTTTTCCACAGAAGGATGTCTTATGAGTGTAGGTAATAAGTTTCATATAAACTTGATTGAACATTTCCAGCTTAACTAGAGACAACAGCACCTTAGACTGGTGCATCAGTCACTGGTGCAGTGCTACACAGCCATCACTGTCTTATATATTAAGTCCAAGATATGGTGTGAGATTCGTTTGGCTGTTGATATGGCTGTTCACCAAATTTTAACCAAGCAGACACATCCTATAGTTTGATATTCTAAACAGCATTCTAAACCAATAGAAACAGTTACTGGCTGAAATAGTCTTATTTGCCTGTGATCGTACTTAATGAATGAGTGTGTTCAGTGGTAATGGGCTATAATATGGTGCTTCCTAATGATGCAGGTGATGCCCTGATGGAAACTATTATCTGTCATCAAAAAACCAAAAGGAGTACATGACACTCATTATTATTTTTGGATAATATTTCTTCGCTTTAATTGGGGTTTTTTTGCCACTGCTTTGGATTTAGAAGTGTTACCTCTATAGCAATTAATTTTGAAGTGTTTCTACATGAAACAGCAAAATAAATTAAACTGGAACAAAGCTCAGTTGTGAATTACATCTATTGTAGTCTTAATTGCAGCTATTTAAAAATCATATTAATGTGGTTAATTGATTGTAGAAACATAATCCTTGTTTAGCCATTGGAATTCTTGTGTCAAGATATTATTTGGCAGTTTTTCTTCAAATTGACTGCCACCATATATCCACTTTAAATGAAGTGCATGAGTACTTAAAAATACAATCTTGGGCTCATGGTTTTTTTTAGTATGGTGCAGTGGTATATTATGGTTCCAATATTCCTATGGAAACACATAGCCATTTCCAACTAACCTTGGGCGGAGAAGGGTCTGAGGAGGGAAAGGCAGTAGCAAATAGGAGTATTAATCACTAGACAACCCCCCTACACACACACACACACACACACACACACACACACACACACACACACACACACACACACACACACACACACACACCCAAGTATCTAACAGGAGGCAGGAGCCACATATATGGAACACCCAGCCAGAGAGAACCAATCATTCTCTGAAAGGCAATGAGATCCCTGATGAGCAGCATCAATAGTAATCATAGAATTTTCCATGATGGTGATGGATTTTTATGCCTTTTTGCCCTCATTACTGGCCAGTCTGATAGCTTAGCTAAGCTCATATTAACTTAGCTAAACTCAAAAATAGTAACACAAGTAAGCTAAAGCATATTTAAAGCAGAGATTGGTAATAGAGTGAGTGGTAAATACGATGTTAAACAAGATTTATTTCTTTTTTAGCTTGGAATAAAACACCATTATTATCACAACAGTATTGTTATCTGGTGTTATTTTACTATAATTAATCGTTCCTCATATCTGTGGTTGGGAATGACTGGAAAGTACAAAACCTTGGCTTTGTGTCTGCAGTTTTTGTAGTGCATTGCACTTTACACCTCTCAAACTTGGTAAATTCCCCTTAGCTACAAACATAAAGTTGATTTAATTTGAACTGAGTGGGCTGTTTCACTGTCAACAGGCAACCTTTCTTCAGTCCAAATCTGCTCTGAAGGTACATTGACAAGAAATATCTAACTTCGACTCTCTTCTGAAGTTAATGTTGGACTCAAATTACAGTGCAGTAGCAGCTTGCCTGAAGGGAAAACTTAAAGTAGTTTAATTTGCCATTTATACTGTATAGGGAAAACTAAGAGAAGAAATCCAGCATGAAAAATGCTGAGGAGTTCTTGCCTGCTATTAGTCCATTAGATACCATTTGTCTGAACCTTTGAAATACAGGCCAATCGTTGATTTAATTTCTAATTGACAAAGTAAAATTAGATTTTTCCACCTTGATCACATGCCAGTAAATCATTCAGCCCTGCCTGTTGAGGAGGAGGAAAAAGGGGGGTGAAAGTACTGATTCTTTGTTCTTTTTTGGTAAATTGAAGTCTATCGACCTCTATTGTTCTTGAAAAACTACCAATTTAATTTTGGATTTAATTTTTAAGTGTTAACATGTTAAATAGAATAATCAACGAATAAAAATTTTGTCATTTTCAGGCAAGTATCTAACTATTCTGTATCTATCTTCAGTTAATTTTTTCCTTATTTGAACAGCATTACAGAAATAGTAGTGACATGAAGTTGGTGAGGGTATGCGAGGATGATGGAAAGGAGCAACAGCAGTGCAAGAAGACCTTTAGCAGGTCACAGAAGATTAGAAAGGATATTTGAAGGTTAAGCTGAACTGAACTCTGCACCAGTGTTTTTATGAGCACAGAGTTAAGTAACTGTTTTGTTATTTCCACAAAAATACAAAGATTTTGTTGCAGTATTAGACTGTTTGGTCATTTGGTTGCTTTTTTTTGCCACATTATGTGTACAGACTCAATTTTACATGCTGAATGTGAAGCACATGAGACCATGCTTTGGCTCTACCCATGCTGAGGGGAAGTTTGCCTATACATATGGAGCTTATGGGCTACGTCTAAACAAGCATAGATGTTTTTAGTCTTCACAGTAGTTTATGTCAGTCTTCATTCTGAGGTCATCGGTGCGCGTGCACCATGCCACAGTTGGTTTGTTGTGCGTAGCACACAAAAGCATACACATGCATAATTAGAGTCATTAGTTGTAAACATGAGGTAATCGTTAGTAGTAGACATATTTTTAGACTCTAATTAAATGCTTTTCGTGTCAAAAGAGCACAGCTTGTCATGCTTGATGAGTAAGATCCATTCTAGTAGCGCTTTTATATTTTTTAGATGCTAATTATTACTTTTTAGGTTCTTCTTATGATGAGATGTACATATGCTAAGTCTTGGTCAGACCTTGTTGGTCCAAGAATTTGTGAAAAAGTGAAATTCTATTGGGAATCTAAACCCAGACAACATTTCAATCTCTTTTCTTAGGTTGTGGTCTTTTCATGGTAAAATTGTATTCTTTTTCATTATTGCATATTTAGGAACAGCTAGTAAAAATAAATTTGTGGTGAAAATGTTTAAACATTTGGATTTGGACCCAGAGAGAGCGAGAGAAAGAGTTTATTAGGCTGGTTGTTATAGACTCGCTTGCTGTTGTTTCCAAGGGAACAGCTATGCTGTGTGTGGAGGTTGCTGTAACCTCTGAATTCTCAAGCATTACTTACGGCTATGGGTTGAAATTGGCTGGGATATAACAGGATAACATCTAATCTCTTCAATTAGATCCACCAGGAGGCTTCCCACTGTGTGTCTGTGTATTAGCTTGCATGCCTTTGTGCATGTGTGTGTGTGTGTGTGCGTGTGTGTGTGTGTGTGTCCATATGTGCAAACACATACAGTATGTGTGAATATGTGTATCAATCTGCTCTTACACAATAAGCCAAAAAAAAAGAAAAATCAAATTTGTCATAGACATTGTTTGTCCATCGTAGCCATATGTATCATCCACTAACAGAATACCAGCAAAGAAAATCTATGGTGTGGTGGGAAAACTATTTTTTACATGACTGGTTCTCTCTGTGTCTGTCATGGTCCTGCGACCATGACTCAGTGACTTTATGTTTATGTACTTATTGTTATTACTTTCATTATTATTCATGGCTGTTTTGGGATGGTTTGTGTTTGGGATTTTAGACACTGGGTTCTGGGTTTGTGCTCCCTCTGTTGGTCCCTGGTGTTAGTGTTCCCCTGTCTCGTCAGGTTAATCAGGTCCAGCTGTTTCCCCCATCTGTGTGTGATTTCCCAGTGTCTCTTTGTGTATTTATAGCGTGTGATTTCCTCTGCTCCTCGTCGCGTCGTCTGTGTTCCTACCTGGTGTAATCCTCTGCGTGTTCTCCCTGCTGTTCTCCCTTCATGTTCAGGTTTGCCACTCCTCTGTGTAGTTTATCCCAGTTTAGTTTCGTCCTTAGTTCTGTTTGCCATCTCCACTTTGTGTTTGTTATTAACAATAAATCACCCTCACATCTGAATAAGTGCTGCGTTTTGGGTCCTCCTTCCACTCTCCACACGGCCGCTGCCCCGGACCGTGACAGTACGACGCGACCACAAGATGGACCCAGCAGCGCTTAACCCGTCCAAGGAGCTACGGGAGAATCTAATCGATGCCACACAGGAGCTGATCGACCTGTGGCTGGAAAGCCCGGGTGGCACGTCCCAGCGCGCTATAGAGAGGCGGCTACAGCGTCTGGTGACCGGTCTCCCATGGCTTCTGGGCTCGCTTTGTTCGTGGGAGCGGGAGTTCCTCCTTTTGGACCTCGGACTTCACCCCCCGTCTGCTTTTACTTTCGAGCAGCCCGAGGCGGTGAGCGAGCGACATGTTCTGGCTTCCCCAGTTTCCGGGACTTTGTTTTCTGGGGCGATTCAGAGCGGGATGGGAGACTGTATGGATCGCTTACCCACCTTCGTGGTGACTGATCCTTCCCAAGTGGGCGTGTACAGACCCTCTGCAAGACTAACAGACTGTGTCTCTGCCACCCCTTCTGAGCCAGGACTTTATCGCCATTCTCCGGCTCAGTTCAGTGCTCGGCCACAAGCTCCCCAGTCAGTAGCTCAGCCGTTAGCCTCCCTGGGGGCGCAATTGCCTGTTCTGCCGCCGCTCCAGTTAGCCACTCAGCCGCCACCATCACCGCTAGCATCGCTACAACCCACGGTTCCGGTAATAGCTGAATCACAGTTTTCACACTGTTTTTCCACCGCTGTTTCTAGGCAGGGAGATGAACTGTTACATTACGGACCTGTTCCTCAACAGCTGGCAACATTAGTGACTGTTACTCACTCCGGGGCTTCCCCAGAGGCGGGGTTACTACCCTCAGCTTACTCTGGACCCCTGGTGGCCAAGATGCCAGCTGTGAACTGCACTGGGCTGTCACTGCCTGAGCAGGGTCAGTGCTCTGCGCAGCTGCAGCCCTCCGTATGTGTGCCAGAGGCCCACGTGCCTACTGGTTTTGTTTCACATGTGCCAGAGGCCCACGTGCCTACTGGTTTTGTTTCACATGTGCCAGAGGCCCACGTGCCTACTGGTTTTGTTTCATGTGTGCCAGAGGCCCACGTGCCTGCTGGTTTTGTTTCATGTGTGCCAGAGGCCCACGTGCCTACTGGCTTTGTTTCATGTGTGCCGGGGGCCCCGGTGCCCACTGGTTCTGCGGCTGTTTTCGCTGGGGGGCCCGAGGAGCCCGTCCAGTCTCCCGCTTCGCCTGCTGGGGGGCCCGAGGAGCCCGTCCAGCCTCCTGCTTCGCCTGCTGGGGGGCCCGAGGAGCCCGTCCAGCCTCCTGTTTCGCCTGCTGGGGGGCCCGAGGAGCCCGTCCAGCCTCCTGCTTCGCCTGCTGGGGGGCCCGAGGATCCCGTCCGGCCACCTGTGGCTGCTTCTCCACCTGTGGCTGCTTCTCCACCTGTGGCTGCAGCGCCGCCTCCTGCAGTATCATCACCTGCAGCGCTACCACCTGCTACTGCCACGCCTCAGCCTGAAGCTTCAGCCTCGCCTGGTTCTGGTCCAGCTTCATCCTCACCTGGCCCAGCTTCAGCTTCAGCGTCTGCTTCGCCTAGCCCAGCTTCAGCTACAGCTTCATCCACGCCTGGCCCGGCTTCATCCACGCCTGGCCCGGCTTCATCCTCGCCTGATTCTGGTCCAGCTTCATCCTCACCTGGCCCAGCTTCAGCTACAGCGTCAGCTTCGCCTGGCCCAGCTTCAGCTGCAGCTTCTTCATCGCCTGGCCCGGTTTCATCTTCGCCTGGCCCGGTTTCATCTTCGCCTGGCCCGGTTTCATCTTCATCTTCGCCTGGTCCGGCTTCATCTTCATCTTCGTCTGGTCCGGTTTCATCTTCATCTTCGCCTGGCCCGGTTTCATCTTCATCTTCGCCTGGTCCAGCTTCAGCTTCATCTTCGTCTGGTCCATCATCAGCATCATCAGCATCGTCTGGTCCATCATCATCAGCATCATCAGCATCGTCTGGTCCATCATCAGCATCATCAGCATCGTCTGGTCCAGCCTCCGTGTCTCCATCGTCTGGTCCAGCCTCCGTGTCTCCATCGTCTGGTCCAGCCTCGGTGTCTGCATCCTCGCCTGGTCCAGCCTTCGTGTCTGCATCCTCGCCTGGTCCAGCCTCCGTGTCTGCATCCTCGCCTGGTCCAGCCTCCGTGTCTGCATCCTCGTCTGGTCCAGCCTTCGTGTCTGCATCCTCGTCTGGTCCAGCCTTTGTGTCTGCATCATCATCTCCGCCTGCTGCGGTCCCGGCTTCCGTGCCCTCAGCCTCGCCTGGCCCAGCCTCGTTTGGGTCTGGAGCTAAACGGCCGTTTTCTGGACCGCTGGCTAGGCTACTGGCCGAGCGCCGTCGCCTGACTGGCCGCCGTTGCCTTCCGCACGGCCGGCCCCCGGACCGCCATCGCCTGAGTGGCCGCCGTTGCCTTCCGCACGGCCGGCCCCCGGACCGCCATCGCCTGTGTGGCCGCCGCTGCCTTCCGCACGGCCGGCCTCCTGAACTCTTTACGCGCCGCCGTTGCCTTCCGCACGGCCGGCCTCCTGAACTCTTTACGCGCCGCCGTTGCCTTCCGCACGGCCGGCCTCCTGAACTCTTTACGCGCCGCCGCTGCCTTCTTCGTGGACGGCCTCCTGAACTGTGCTTTGGACTCTGCTCCCCTGTGGGTTTTGTGTTCATCTTTGTTTTGGGACTCTGGGGCCTCCGTCCGTGGTCGTGGTCCGGTCCCTCCGTCCTGGGCCCCCTGCCGCCCGCCCGGATCTGGTGGTGTGTTTCTGTGGCTGTCGGGGGCCAGCCCTTGAGGGGGGGGGGGGGGGTACTGTCATGGTCCTGCGACCATGACTCAGTGACTTTATGTTTATGTACTTATTGTTATTACTTTCATTATTATTCATGGCTGTTTTGGGATGGTTTGTGTTTGGGATTTTAGACACTGGGTTCTGGGTTTGTGCTCCCTCTGTTGGTCCCTGGTGTTAGTGTTCCCCTGTCTCGTCAGGTTAATCAGGTCCAGCTGTTTCCCCCATCTGTGTGTGATTTCCCAGTGTCTCTTTGTGTATTTATAGCGTGTGATTTCCTCTGCTCCTCGTCGCGTCGTCTGTGTTCCTACCTGGTGTAATCCTCTGCGTGTTCTCCCTGCTGTTCTCCCTTCATGTTCAGGTTTGCCACTCCTCTGTGTAGTTTATCCCAGTTTAGTTTCGTCCTTAGTTCTGTTTGCCATCTCCACTTTGTGTTTGTTATTAACAATAAATCACCCTCACATCTGAATAAGTGCTGCGTTTTGGGTCCTCCTTCCACTCTCCACACGGCCGCTGCCCCGGACCGTGACAGTGTCCAATATATAAGCTTTTAATGTCCTTTTCTCACACTCTTCAGTAGCCATCTAAGTACATACTTAATACTCTTTCCTTTAGCATATATAATATATAATTATCTATGCTCAGCACTCCTCAAAGAGCTGCACTTCAACCAATATTCAGTTATAGCCTCCTCTATCCTCTCTCCCATCTGTGCTCGGGGCAGAAAATATGTTCCTCTCATCTCTCGTAAGGCATAATTTTCTCTTTCTCACTTACTTTCTTTCTATCTCCCATTCTCTCTGCCCCCCTGCACTCGTTTCTTGCAACACTGGGTGCTTTATATATATATATATATATATATATATATATATATATATATATATATATATATATATATATATATATATATATATATATATATATATATATATATAACAGCTTGCTCTATAGGCTTGTATGTATATGTTTGTTCATGCAGTCTTGTATCTTAATGTTAATTATGTCATTATTATTATTACCTAGGTAAATTAAATTAGCACATGGGGGTAAATTTCTTAAGGTGTGAGCTCATTGTTAACATATTTGGGGTACAGTCTTTATTATTATTTATTTATTATTTATTACATAAATAAGGAAAACAAGATAAGAAACAATTAGACGATACATTTGAAACTAAGATCTCAGTGATGTAGTAGCTTGGTTGTATCACAATCAGAATATTCTAGGTTGCTGCCTGCAAAACAACAAATATGACCTTGACTTGAACACAAGGTGGGCAAAGACTCATTAGTCATGTGTAAGTTTGACTACTTTGTTCACTACTGCAGGGATGGCAGTGATTTTTAGGAAATTATAGAGACACAGAAGGACAGCAGAACACTTGCGGCGGCGCTCATCGGTCTTTTGGCCAGATAAGATAAAACAAACAGTAGTGGGAGATAGATGAACAGGTTACAAGAATTTGTTCACTTCTTCAACCTCTGTAGGCATACCTATTCAGAATAGATCGATAAATGTCTACTAGTCTTAAAATTGCCATTTGTTTGCCAGTAAACCATTCATTTTCTTAGGTGTGCACAGCAAGGGTTTAGCTTCATTTTGGAGCTCACAATTTCAAACTGGGTGACATCTAGATTCTGCCTATATTAAATATATATATCTTTACTTGTGTGTGCTTTTCCAGCTATTTTTTTTCTCCGTGTCTATACTGAGTCATGGCACTGCAGACCTGCAGGAGTACTTAGATTACCACTCGGTGTTCTGACCTGTTTGGGTAGAATATGAAAAAGTTTGAACTTTGAAACTGGAGCTATACAGTAAAAGTGAAACGTTTATTTCAAATGCAAGAAAAATCAAACTCACAACGTAATTGGTGATAAAAAATTTACACAACCTGCCCCACCCTGAGAAGGTCAAGCTCCTGTGCGCCTCCTTTCTTCCTAATGCTTACACAGACTGCCCCCTCTTGCAGAAGTCTCTTAATCAAAATTTCAATCAAAGTTGATTTTTAAAAAAGACAGAAAAAATATTTTTAATTAATACTCTTACCTTTTATACATGTATTTTTTTTTCTTCTTTCATTTTGACTTGCTTTTTGTTTGGACGAGCACCCTGCTTTGCGCCAGTGGGGAAGTTGCCGCCTCACTGCAACATGTCTTCGAGAAACCACCTAATGTTAGAAAATGATGACAAATGGTGTAGTTAGAAAGGCTTAGGCTCTTCAGTTAGTAAACTGCCTACAGTTTGCTAGCTAGCCATACCTTCCTCTTGTTATCTGTCCTTAATGCAAACATTCGTAAAACAGCTCAGGCTTATATTTAAATTTCCCAAGAATTATTAGCTCAAGAAGAGGTGGATTAATTTTGTGAAGATCCACATTGTTGGAGAGCTTAAGCTCACCGTCAACAACCTCCTCAGCTGTGACCATTTTACTCCTTAAAGTTTAAAAAGAACCTTTATTAGAGAAAGCTCATGAACAATGTACTTACTTCTCTTTTCCTACTGAGAATGCTTTTTGTCCTTTAATGATTTGTTGTATATCATTAATGTAAAAATAAACAATAATTTTTAAATATGGTGCTAAATTTACCATATCAGCCTGGCAACAACAAAGTGAAAAAAGATATTCAGTATCTAATATCAATATCCCCCTCCATCCCTGGTCCCTTTGCTCACTTAAGCAGCCCATTTTTAGCTAGCATGAGGGCTGTCAGTAATCACCCTGACACCGCTTGCATTTTATCACATTTCTAAAACCTCCTAATATAGAACTTGCTGACTTATTTACTTGTTTTAAACATTCTAACAGATTTTCTTCTGTGGTGTGAGAAGCTTGGAGCGCATGTTTATTACTGTTTTTCTATACTTTCAAACTCTCAGTAGGCAGAATCTATTGGTTTTCTCTCCATCGCTGGATCTGGTTTGCAAAAAAGTGCAACATTCAGATCACAGATAGTGAGTCCAGCATACCTACACAAGAAAACAAACAAATAAAAACATATACTATTCAATGGCACAGATGTCATTAGCTATTAAAAACAGATCTGTGGAAATGAAAAAGCATTTGTTGTGATGAATATAGATTAAGGGTTTCAACATGTTCAAACAGAATGGCTCTTCAGGGAGTATGTCATACAGTCAGCTATGTGAAGTATGTTATCAGCTTTGAAATATTCATAAATATCTGTATTTGTAATAGTCTTTCGCTATTAGAGCTCCTTTCTTTTCCTCTATGATGCTGTTAAAGTCATAATTTTTTTTAACCAAGTAAAGCTCTTAAAAAAACAGGATTTTTTTTTTTTATTGTGTTCTGGTTCAAAATCATTAGCCATTTGCATTACTGGATTGATGAGCTTTTCTTGGAAAATATGCACTTAGTGTTTTTTGTCACATAAATCTCACATTAATCCAGAATACCCCCGCAAAAAAGGGGAGCAGCTTCGGAAAATTTCCAAGTGATCTTGTTGAAATGTTCTACTTATCCACAGGGAGCCAAGTAATTTCAAAATGCTGCAATTTGAGTAAAAGCTAAAACAGTGTTCCAGCAAGAAAAGGGCACTGGTAACACACTTTCTCTTAAAAAGATAAATAAGTTCATTTTTAAAACAGGCAGTAACCGTAAGGAAGAAAAAGGCACGCTAGATTGTTTTAATTATTCAATTTTACTTACAAGAGAGTGCCTCAAAAGGTCAGGAATAGAAGAAATGCTCTGGGAAAAAAATAATGCTGAAGGAAAATAAGTAGGAAAATCAATTAACCTGTGTAAAATCTACACATTTATTTTTTTAATACTATGTAAAATTATAATATTTTATATGATAGCCTAATAACTTAAAGGTACTAATTATAATGTAAGATGATAAGATGGTAGCAACATGTCTCAAAAAAATTTGAATGAGGGGAACAAATGACTGGAAAAATAAGTGAACTATTTAAAAAAAAACACGTTTTTGCTACTAATTATGTCAGCTGGCAACAGGTGAGTGACATGATTGGATATGAAAAAAAGAACATTGTAAGGAGTTTCTCAGAAATAAGAAATGTTCACCAATCTGCGAAAAACAAATACAATTTTACAATAATGTTCCTCAGTGTAAAGACTGAATGTGAAGACTTTGAACAGCTCATCTTCTACAGTACACAAAATTGAGAAAAAAAACTCAGTGCATGGAGAAATCGCAAGATACAATTTCACAAGAGACAAGGTATAAAATGAGACAAAGCTTTTTTGGTATGGACTGAGACAATGTGGTCAAACAAATTGAAATGTCAAATTATCTTTGGAAAATATTGATTGTGTGTCCTCTGAAGTAAAGACGCCAGGAACCATCTGATGGTATGGGGGTGTATTAGTGCCTATTAAATTAACAGCTTACACATTTGGAAAGGCACCAGTCGGTGCTGAAAGGTATATAAGGTTTTAGAGCAGATATTAAAACAACATAGCTTCATATTCAAAAAAAGTCCTACTGAACTGGCCTGCCTGCGTTCCAGACTTTTACCGCTTGAGAACATTTGGAGCACCATGAAATGAAAATAAAAGGAAAAGAAATCTCCTTTATCAGACTGGAATGGGAACATTTCTCTCTCAAAATTCCAGCAACTGTGCCAGCATCAAATTCAAAATTAGAGAATATTTTTCTTAAAATGGTTCATGCAAAGTAGATGACATTGGAACAGAGAGGCACTTGATTGCACTTGATTAATGTAGCACTATCCACCAACCATGATGCTTAGTCTGTGGCACTAACAGAATAAGTGCATTGGTGCTAGCTAAATGTTTTGCTTCTGTGTAAATACAGTTGGTGGCAGAGAAAGAGAGTCTGAGGAATTGTTATGTATTGTTAACTTGTTGGACTTTCCTCCCTTAACCTATAGTCAATGACAAAAAAAACCACCTCTATCATAGAATATTTTTTTGCAATTTGTCTGACAGAAGCACTTTTTTCCCCACTTATTTGAAGCACAAACGGCAGGTCTATCACATGCATTTGCATGATACTACTAAGAATATGTCATGGTACACTGTGGGATAATATCACACCTTTTCGGAAAGTCTCAGTCGTTGTGTCCTTGGGCAAGACATTTCACCTGCCGCCTACTGGTGATGGCCAGATATGGCAGCTTCGCTTCTGTCAGTCTGGCCCAGGGCAGCTGTGGCTACAACTGCAGCTTGCCTCCACCAGTGCCTCTCATGTGAACATGAGAGTGAGTGAATAGTGGAATTGTAAAGCACTTTGAGGGCCCCGAAAAGCGCTATATAAATGCAATCCATATATTTTATATAACAAACCAAGAACATATATAACTGCACAAACGTGTAAACTGATGCCTAGTTCTGAGTTTTATGTAATAAATAATGCAAAAGACAGATCTTCTATCTATGCAAAGAAAAAGTCAATCTGGCAATGTTCTGTATTCTGTGAGGGAAATGAATTTATGTGTGGATACTTCTTTGCAATCGCAAAATTGTAAAATCTGATTAAAGATATACACAAGAGACATAACTGCCCCACTATCTAATTGAAGAATATGGTGAGAACAGAGTGGAAGAAAAATGAGAGTTGTCACTCACCTCATAGCTCGGCTAGCATGACATTATTCTCTTTCAGAATCACATGTCTAAACAGATGAGCTTCACTGGTCTTGCATTTAGAATATTTAATGTGTTTCGGAAATAGTTTCATGCTTGTTTGTTTTTTAATGCTGCATCACGGATTATTTTTTCCACGTTGGCTTATTATTCCCTCTAAGGAATTGCCCACTATTCCTGTAAAGCCATGTGACAGTTAAGTGTAGGCTAATCTCTGGGTGCTGGGCTTTAATCCACTGACACTTTTTATTCTTTATTCAATCTCTTTATTCAACCCTTAAGAGTCCCACACTAGTCTTTATCCAACAAATATTACATGTACATGTTAGCGTTCACTCTCTTATTCGTCCTCACTTTCTCTCTCAAGTCTCATCAGTAAAGCACCTGTGTCATACAGCAAAAACAGAAGCTTGGATCCAGAGGCTTTTTCCCAAATTAATTTAGGACTAACGGTACATATCTGTGGAAGCCCAGGATGACTAAATGAGGACTATATATATGGATTTTTTACATACACTTCTAGAGCTATGAAAAAAGTCAAAAATCAGTTTAAAAATTACACGGTAGTTGTGAGATTACGATGGGAGCGATAAGTAGGAGAGCTTTTGGATCAACATGCTACAGCATGTAGATGCTCGCACACTGGGAGAGCTAGAGCGAGGTCAGGAGAGCTGTTCACATAGCATGTCTGCTGCATTAGTAAAAATAGCTGTACTATGCCTGAGTGCATGTTTGTCTGTGTGTCTGGAGATCAGGTGCATGAGCAGAGTCTTGTGTGAGTGTCGGACTGTAAAACAGCTGTCTGAGACAGCGACTCTGACAAAGATGGATGAGATGGCTACACGAGGAGCTGTCCACCAGGGCAGAGTAGACATTGCCCTAAAGGACGAAAATACCAAACACGTACACATATAGTTATTATGTCTCTCTTTTTTTTCTCTTACACATAGACCAAAATTGTGTGTGTCCAAAAAGAAAGCTGTGAATTGCCTCTGTATTACTATTTTGCTGAACTGGCAACTAGGAAGAATGGCTGCTCTGAAATCAGATAAATGTGAAAATACGAATGTCATGCTTGTCCATGCCAGCTGACGCAAGACCAGACCAGACATACACACACATTCGCGCACGCACACAAACACAAACACACACACATAGTCAGACTTACATGCTCTATTTCCTGACAGATAACATATTCATTGGATTTTTTTTTCTTTTCCATCATCAACATGGTGTCACTCAGCGGTCATCAGTTGGAAGAAATTGTACACAAACACACACAAACAGAAAAGTAAAGAAACACAAACATAGATTTAAGAATGACATACTAATTAACAAACCAATATTTCTGTGTCAACATTTTTATTTTATTTTTTTGGACAGGTATGAAGAGTGAACGAATGATGATGAGTCCTCCTCATAATCCACTATCTCAGCTTTGGTATTTTTTCTTTTAGTTTTGGAGGGTGGGATGTTTGAGTGTTAGTAGACAGTTAAATGGATAAAAGGAGTCAGAAACAGAGACAGAGAGAACAGACGTTAAGAATAAGGCCAGTAGCACTTGCACACAGTCTTCTTTAATGCAGTCGCAGCCTTGCAAGCACATACAAACACAAAGAAAGAGAGAAGCTGTCTCTTGTCAGTGCCAGTCACTTAGTCACAGTGCCATGGACAGCCACCTTGTACAGAGTAATTTGGGTTTTTTTTATGGAGAGAAGAGAAAGACAGAAAAGCAGCTAAAGGCTAGAAAGGGATAGAGAGATAGAGGATTAAAAAGCAAAACATGGTAACAATGAAAAAATACCACCAGACGAAACAGAAATAAATACTAAGGCGTGAAAATGTTTATTTGCTCTTCAATGAAAGGTTAAATGCAGGAGAGGCTTCTGGAGAGCCTGAACTTGTCCAGCTGTGTTTACATGAGCATTTCCCACAGCTTTCTTTATTTATTTAGTTTTTCTTTGTTGCCTACTTCAGACCCAGCCAATACACTCAGACAAAAACTGGCTCATCCCAAGGACAAAACTCCCAAACACAAACTAAACAACGTAGTGTATAGAAGAGCCACCTCGATAGGACAAGACTCAGCTGTACTTCTGCATCTAAAGGTCAAAGGTCACTCTTTTGAGGATGTGTTCACATTTTTGACAGAGAAGACAGACTGTTTGAAAGAGAAGCGAAAGAAGCCATCTATGTCCACTGTGAACTGCCATCTTTGAACAGAGGGGGTGCTTTACAACACCGTCTGCCACTTACAATCCAGTTTTTAACACCCACTCACATATTGCATCAGTTGATCTTAATAAGTCACACAATAGGCAACGTTTCACAATGGTTTCACCCAAAACCTCTGCTGATAATGACCCACTCCCTTTTTCACACCTTGTCTCATATGATGAAGCACAAGATCAATGGTGCGTCAACGACCCTCTAAAGGGGCAACTCCCACTAGGGTTTAAATACCTGGGACTGTCCAACATTTGGTCTGAGAACTGAAGAAGCTTCTCACATGTGAAACATCTTCAAGAAAATAAGTTTAGTCGCTTTTCTTTCCAAGGTCTTTAGATCTTCAGTTACTAAACTCCAAAGAATGTTCTGTACAAAATGCTCACTAACTAATTTAATTATATATAAATTGCAGTGTAAAATGTTAAATTTAACAGAAATAGTAATGAAATTTACTTGATTGGTATACATTCTGTTTATACCGAGCCCGAGCGTATTTAAATAAATAAACCTTAGATTTGATATATTTCCATTTCATTTTACTCAGAATGATCGGTTCATGTTTACTGAGGGTGAAAAATCATTTGAGTGTAGAAACATTCTGGGAGGATGTGCACTGATTAACACCTATTCTGTACATCTTCTGTGGGATGTGTTACTTTCCTTCAGTGGCCACGGATTTACACATTTAATCCCATTAACTGCAAATTGTGTAGGTATTTAATTTCTACCAACCATTTCCCAAAGCCTACCTCCACCTGAGACAGCCTTGTGTTCCAATTCATTCCGCTGGAGTTTGAAAATCAGCACAGAGTGACTTAAAGTACTAAATGGTACTGATTGGTTTTCATCCCAAAAAGGAATTCTGAGCCAAGCTTGAAGTTGTTATCACTGTCTATCTGCTAGCCCTCTACGAAGAAGAGAACTGAAGAGATCAACACAAGAGAACTCTATAAAGTTTTAAAAGCTGCAATATTTCTCTTAATATGGGGTCAATAAATCCACTAAATTGCTGTTTGAAAGTTTTAGCTGGTATTTTGTGATACAACTGCAAGTTTTTTAAGCAACTGGCCAAAGAGAAAAAGAGAAGAAATTGCTATGACAAGATCATTTTTAAATTTCTCTACTTCTGAACCCAAAATGATACTCATAGGCGTGTGCCATGTCATGTCACCTGCAATAATAGTGATATAAAATGTTCATATTGCAGTGTAATTGCTATACCAGCGCCATGCATTTACATTCCCTAGTGAGCAGCAACAATTTCAGCCCAGGCATGTCTGAGAGCAAGAGCCGCGTATCAGCCTCCAATAACAATTTAGTATCTAAAAAGGAAGGTACTCCAACATCATCTAGCAAAGTACAGTACTTGCAAAATATGCAAGCAGATTGTTCCCGCTAAAGGTGGCAACAACACACTTGTTTACCACTTGAGACACAACAGACCATCGAGGACAAGCAGGCTATGAAGAAGGCGATGCTAGCAGCTGGTGATGTGCTACCAAATGTAAATAAATGACTCAAACAAACATGGCTGGAGTACTCAATAGCTGCACTCCATATGACAGGAAGAACTGGTTCAATCAGCTGCTTTAGAACCCACAATGCAACATCCCAGGTAGAATCATTTTCAGTTTCAATATTTGCCGCAGCTGAAGAAGTACAAGGTTATTTTAGTTATTGTTAAACTAAAATGTGATCTGCACTTATTTTAAACTTAGATTGTCCAGTGAAAACACTACCTAGGTTAATTTTCTGCTTACATTTGACTTATGCTGCGTCACTGTGTATAATGCGATGTTAATCCTATTGCACTGTAATGTTGCTATTGCTGCTGGCACCTTGTTTCAATAGATTCACACTTTAAATTAGGAAGTGTGTCATCAGTGACGGTAGCTCATTGGAAAGGAAGGATGGAAAATACCATACATCTGCTTACAGTTTTAAATATGATTCCTGTGATTTGTAAATACAATAAAAGATTCAGTATTTTTTCCCTATATCAATAGCAATAAAATCTTGATATTAACTAGTAATAGATGCTTGCATGGAAGCAGCCGTTCCAACTGCAAATAGTTCTTCCGTCCTTCCAAGTTTGAAGTTGATCTTGTACTCTGCATTAAGAAAGGCTTTTTTTAGATACTGACGGGGCTGCAGTGCCTCTGACTCATTGAGGGAAGAATGTTTTTATTCCATTATATGCATCCTGCCTAGCTTTGGTTAGCTATTCAACTCTCAGGGTTATTACTGTAGAGAATATCAATGGTTGCCACTACATTTTATACATTAAGTTCAGTTGGTCTTAAGTGATTGAAACTCAATAGCCACAGTAGGTGATTATTCCTGAACTATGGTCTTTAATTAAGATGAAATATTGCTTTACCATTAGTGCAGCAGTTTCATGTAGTCTGGAAAGGCAAGTCAAAGCACTGATACCATTCTGTAGCCTCAAGGACATTTCGACATCAGCTTAAACTAGTTTTTTCCATTTTTATTTGTCTTTATAATGGGGGAAAAGTATTGTTCTGCAAACTTTGTAAAAAAAGACAAAAACAAAAAAAACCCCATCATAATATTATAATGAAAATAAAACCAGAGCCACTGCAGTGCTTGTAAATACACCCAGTAGACCCCACAAATGCTACTGTCAAATGAAATCAGATATGAGAGGATATTTAAAAGCAGATTGAAATTTCCTTGTTGAATATCTACACTTATTCCTGCTGTAAATGTGCTCTGTAAAGATCAGCTTGTGTGCCCCTTTATGTGTTTGTGCTGCTTTAGTCGTAACAAAATGTCTCGTGTTTTCTATCTTTTGCGCTGCCATATTGTTTTGTGTTGTCAAGTCTCAACTGCCTCTGAACCTGTTAGATCCATTGTATTGTTGCCATCCTCCTCTCTTACATTCACCAGCTGATGTGAGGCAAGGCCGCCTTGTAGTGCCTGCTGTCTATTTACTTCCATTCAGGGGATTCACTTGAGAGGCCACAGCTCAAATAAATTCACTCAACAGCCACTGCTCAGTAGGGACCTCTTTCTCCCTTCCCCACTTGCTTGCTCATTCTCTCCCTGCCTCTCCTCCTTACGTCCTCTGTTCTTTCTCCACGTCTTTCCCTGTCTTTGTTCATTTCTTTTTCTTTCCCGGTCTTTCTGCCTCTCTGGCCTCACGTCGATTTGTCCATTTCTCCTTGGCCTTTCTGTTTTTCTCCTTCAAACTGATGAGGAGCACTGGTTTAACACTACAGCAATCAACCAGCACCATGGGAAAGCATGCATGGTGCTGTAAGACATAAAACCTGGCATGCTGAGTTGCTTTTAAACAAGTACCCAAACAAATGCAATTTCATGACTTGCTATGTGAAAATGCACGAGCGGCATATGTTGGATGCTCGTTATTAGTTGGTTACCGAAAGGTAAACCTTTTCCTGAATACATTTTTTTTTTCTCCTTCAGCGCGTTTGACCATTGATTATTCAGTAAATTTTCAAAAGCAGGATGCCCTCCTCTGGTGATGCACACAGATTTTCTTTCTTTTCTTTTTTTTTTTCAATAAGGCTCGTAAGGGTGAACACACACAGACACTATGTGTACATAAGCTCCAGAATATACACACATCTGCACACACAGACACGTAATCTTATGTTTCTCCTTTCCAGAAGGAGCATGAATAAAACAGGAGTGCAGAGACTCAGTGAGAAGCAGTGAGAGACGTGGGGTGTGCTGGCAGATCTCTCTGCAGCAGTGGCAGTGTATTCGTGCCACAATCTCCGTGTCTGGACTTACAGGATTAGCTCACTCTTGGACGATGTCTGCTCTGAGAATGCGCACTCTTTTGCTAACCTTTCTGTACAAACATGCTCGCACAGGCACACACAAACACACACACAGACACACACTTAGACACCAGTGTGCACATGCAGCTCCTGTACCCCATTCTTGCAATGCAATATACTTCCAAACTGTTTAAAAAAGCAAATTAAAACACTTCATAGGCTGTGCAGTACTTCCTAGAGTGGGCACTTCTCTCTTCTCTTTTTCCCTCCTTTTTTCACTCTTTCTACTTCACGTTTCTTTGCGTACTTCATTGTTCGTCTCCGTTATGTTTAGAGTGTGTTCTGAAAACCACTTCTTTGACTAAACATACAAATGGTACTTATTTATACAAAGCTGTTTACTGTCTAAGATTTCGACTTTGCCTTTCCTTTCCTAAACGATGTCCCAGTATATGCTATAAGAGTCACCTTTCCTTAGCAGTTAAACAGCTCAACCAGCTTCTACGATAGGTCCCACTTAGACTATTTGACCATAGTTGTTGTATTTATTCCGCATTTGTTTCTTCTCCATCTTCTTTATTCTCTCATGTGTCTCCACATAGAAGTTGCTTTTGCTTTAAATTGCCATTTATATCATTTGCATGTCTTTTATGGACTTACTTTTGTTCATTTTTTCCAGGCTTTAAAGTTCACTTTTATTTGCTTGAGCACTATATTACTTTTTACCTGTTATCACTCACGCAAAAAAAGATTGTAAAATGTGGTCATTTCATTTATTTCAAATGCTATAATTTTCTTAACAACCCAATCTGATCTGGCACCTTTGAAAACATCTCTATGCGGCTTTTTCTTTATATTCAGTGCTGCTTTTTGCAGGTAAATTAAAACTAGTTTTACCATTAGAGTGTTTGAAGGTGAAGTATTTAATGTGTTCTACATGAGGAAGCAGTTGGAACCAAATTAACTCAAATGAGCAATTTGATTATTTATAAGAAATAAGACATCCTCTCTTTTTAGGCAGTAACAGATTCTGTTGGTGGATATATCAGAAATCCAATTCCGTGCCATTCCTCCTTAAAAAATATTGATATCAGTAGTAGACCGAAACCTTGTGTGTGTGTCTATCTCCTTGCTCTCTTAGCTGGTCTCCAAATCAATACTTCAAAATCTCCAGGGTTTCTTTGCCCTGCTAGTGAAGCAGTTATGAATTCTGAAGACTCAGCTGACTGAACCTCTGACCCTGAAAAACGCCCACTGAAAAGAAATGAATGCTGCCACTATGTTATTTCAGTCGCAGTAAACAAATGGAATGTGGAATGTGGAAAAAAAAATGCAATACCTCTCAGTGCTTTTAATATTTGATTCTCTTGAACGACCTCAATTCTCAGAAGGTCTGGAAGAAGAGCCTTATTCCAAAATGAGGTATCCACTATTTGGAAAAAGTGGTGACACCTACGCTGAAAGCAAGACTGATGGCAAAAGCTAAAAAATAAAGAAAGAAGGAAACTGTCAGACTTTTTAATGGATAGTTTGTTAAATACCTTGGCTGAATGTAACTTTTGCAGACTGGTGTGGCTACAAAAAGACGTTACTATGTGATTTGTAAAAACAAAAAGACATATTAGGCCCCAAAACCTTAATAAGCTTTATGATCATTTTCAACAGATTTTAAGTTTTAAAGGTTTGGGCTACATTAACTGCATTTCAACATAAACTCAACAATCAAGCCTCCTACTTCCAGCTGTTTAAACTTTAAAGAATATGTATATACAATTCCTGTAAGTTCATGGTGTTTTTAACTTGCACAATAAGAAAAACAGAATGAAATATTCTTATTTGTTGTGTATGTGTATCTGTGTTTGACTTTCCTCTGGGTCTGCGTGCAGCTTGACTCACTAGTTTTTCAGATAAGAGGAGCAGTGGGAATCCTATGAAAGCTTAATGTGCAGCTTCATATTTAAAAGGAAGTGCATTAGGGGTTTTGTGCCCCCATCAACCTTCTCACAGCAGAGCACTCCTGCCTGCAGCTCTGCTCAAACTCCTCTCAAAGCCAGCGACCCACCAGATCAGTCCACTTCTTTTGCAGCAGTGAAATTTAGTCCTGAATAAATGAGTTTGCATTTAGTTGCAAAGTCTTTTTCTCCTGCAGTAGCATGGTTCAAGTTAGCAAATCTAACACTAGAACAAACCAGCGTTACTGGAAGTGAAAGTAGTTACAAAAACATTTATAGAGTAGTTAACTTTTAGGTCAAACAGACTGTTTATGTTTAAGTTTTCACCTCGATTAGATTTTTGATCCTGCATGTTTTGAGGTTGTTTCACTGCATTTACTGTAAATATGCCCAGTTTACATTCATTTTTTTAAATCTAAAATTCTCTTGCCTTCAGATTTTACCTGTTGCATTTTGCATTTTACAATATCCATCAAATGACGGTTTCAGTGTTTGCTAGAGAGAACACATCTCCAGTAGAAGGAGAACTTATTTGGGTGATAGTTCCCTGATTACCTTCACAGCAGAATTATCCCTGTATACACACTGACTCAGAACAAAGTGCCTGCACATTAGTTCAAGCAATGTCAGTGGTTTCCCAGCACATTATTCTTTAAAGCACCATTATTTACTTAAAAATTTTATGAATTTGTTGTATTCAGGAGGCACACTTATGTTTGTGTCTTTTCCTTTTCTTTACTAAAAGCTCTTGGAGTTTATGTCGGGATTTGAGCCTTTTAAAACCGGCTATATATAGCACCTGATGTGAAATACTGGATAAAGCAGCCTACTTTTATTCATTTATTTATTTATTTCAGTCCTGAATCATGGATGGAAGTGCTCTAATGTTTCTTCCTGGCTATACAGGATGACAAAATAGTCATGTCTCATGTTGTGATCCATTTTCCAGTTGGTCTGCTGTTCGTTTGGGTGTTGTTGTTCTTCTAAAAATGCAGTCAGGCTAGCAGCAGGATCCCAGAGCTTGTTTGAGGTGGCTGTGTTTCCTGTCATTAAATCCCTTTTTGTTGTTGTCCACCTGGTGGTGTAAGGTCCAGATTGCTCCCAGCTTTTCTTCCAGTGGATGGTCCGAGCGAAACAGGTTATACTAGTTTATACTTGCAGGTTTTCACACTTGTCTTGTTTGATAAGGGCGATTGCAGAGTTTCAGGAAGGACAGTCATTTCACATCTCTCTCTTACAGCTGATACAAAAGCATTCATGATAGGTTTGTAGCATAAACCTATTCGCTGGAACGTTAAGGACAATCTGCTACACAGCAAAAAGCAAGACTCAAGGCACCAAAGTTCTCTGGTTTACTCATGCATGAGGGAGACCTGGCTGGAGCCAAGTGTCGTTCCACCACTTGACCACCATCAGACTCTCAGCCAGGTTTCCCCACAGCACTCCTTTTATTGTGGTTACATGAATATGCATAGGGTCATTAACATATAGCATCTTACATAGGTATACATGTAAACAAAGAATACTGTGTGTGTGTGTGTGTGTGTGTGTGGTCAAAAGGGCCATATAACATAAAAGCACAAAGGCAAACATCCTTGGTCAGGAAGAGGGTAGACTAGACCCCCCCAGTAAGGAAGTCCAGCAGTTCATCTAAACAGAAAAGCACTTAGACTAGAACAGACGTAGCTACGTTAATCCTACCATAAAACAATTAAGACAAGATGCGACCTCTTCCCGTGCTCCCAGGATGTAGGTGTGCATTCTAATGTGGAATACACACCAAGCCTCTGTAGCCTGTTAAAGGTCACACAACTTATCACTACACAATTGATTATACACCTCTAAGCATATATGGTTAAATGTTTCCTAATACAAATGACAATAATAAACTCTAAACCCAACAATTCATGTCTCATTATTGTTTCAGACCTCAGATGTTTTACATAAACAGAACTGGCTTTTTCGTGACAGAGCAAGGTTAGCTCTTTGTTTCCCAGTGTGTTGATTGAGGTAGAAATACAACAGTGAATAACAGTGAGAGAAGATAATGAGAAAGGTAACAAAAGATAACAATGAAGAAAAAAGATGCTGTGAATTTCTGGTAAACTCAGGTACTGACAAGTGTAAGTTCTGAAGACTGTGTCGTCTCTGCATTTCTTTCTTTTGCATTTTAAAATTCCATTATAAATTCTATTGTAGTAGCTGCACGTAGAATATCACATGCTGATGCACCCTTCACTGTATTTACATTGGCTCTTATCCATGCTAAATAATTGCCCATATCTCCATGCTTTGCCATCTGTCCATTTCTGTCTCGTATTGCTTATTAATGTGCTGGAAGAACTATTAGCATTCTTCATATGTGAGTAACGCAGTGTCTTCGCCCCCCCCTTCCAAATTTGTTTTTAACATGCACTTTTACACATTTTTTTTCTCTGTGTAACTTAGAATGATTTTTTTCCCGATGGTGATTTAGACCAAGAATGAATTTGTTCCCTCTGTCTCTGTCTCAGACACACAGTATTAGCCTCACACTCAACGCTTCCCTCGTCCTGCATCATAGTCTCCCAATTACTCAGAGTCAGCGTGGTTCAACGCAGAACAAAGGCTAATTTGAGGCATGTCACTAGCTAATTTGTGACATGTGGCTAGTGCTTTGAAATGATATCACACATAGCCTGTTGAAACAGCTCTCCATTTTGATCTCATTAGCAGCCTAGTTGCATATTGGTGCTGGCCTCACTGTTTATCAGCTCCATAAAAGAAGTCGTTTGCGAAGAAAGACTCTTTAACAACTGATCACATTCTGATTTGTATATAATAATTATCTTCAGTCCCACATGTGGTCATGACCGCTATTTATCTACAAACAAGGAAAAAAAGGAAGGGCCTTTAACTGAAGGCTACTACTAAATATCATAATATTTAACGACATAACCGTGGGAACATCAGCTAGTCAAGTATATTTGGCTAGTGTAATGAAAATCCACCTAGACCTACTGTATCAAAATTAACTGTCAGTTTGGTATTATAGTAACAAAACACCTCTGCTATGTATTCACTCGGTTTACACCCCACCTACGCCCAACCTCAAGATCATAATAATGTTGAAAACATACTTCGTTAAACTACCAAGTGTCTATTTCTTGATTAATAGATCACTTATTCACACTCAAGCAAATCCAGGAAACTTCTTAGGTCCCTCTGAAGTGCTTTGCACTTTGCAAACTTTTCTAATCAGCACTGATCTGAACAGCTAACCTTGCTGTGTGGTTCCAGCCCACATAGCATCGTTGGTGTTTTGAGCGTCGGTGGCTTATAAATGTATTTCGCCAGACGAGACAGGTTTTGTTCTTCCCTCTCGTTTAGCTCAATAGGCTCTGTAATTAGCTGGCGGAGTGTGTCTGGGAAGAGGAAGAGCACAGAGGCCTTGATACCCAGACGTGACCATGAAAAGCATTTTCTTGTTAAGTTTTAAAGACTAAATGATTGATGTATTTCCCCCCATGTGGGCCTGGCGACCTTCCGTGCTCTGATCTGAGCCTGCCTTGCCCTGATTGATTCCTGATGAAGTTTTGATTTTTAGTAATTTCCCAGTGCACCTCGTAGTTGAAGGAGAGGTGAAAGGGTTTTGTGAACAGGTATGAAAATATTATTTTCAGCAAGAATATACTGTAGGGGTAATGTTTAGTACCATGCGTTTTCTTGCTAGAGGTTGTTCATCCACATATTAATATTTTTCTGATGCTGTGTAACTGTTGTGATCCTGTGTTCAATACTTCATGTGCAGATGTATTGATCACAGCGAGGACATTACGTAATTACACAAATTCAGTAAAGTTTTTCTTCTGCAGCAACAGTATAAACTTTGCGTAGATTCTCTTTAATTTACTTTCTCTTTCAAATACAAAGAAAACTGATTCCAGGCTTTTGAGTGATTAAATAGAATGAACTTTGTAGCCCATGTAAAATTAAAAACCACGGGCTTTTCTTTCTATATAATACATATGGTGTTTGTTTGTCTCAGCGTATTAAAGTTTTGATCAGATTTCACATCATCAAACTTTTACCATCACAAAACTCATTAGAAAACCAGGTGTGCATGTGTGTGCATACGTGAGTGTGTGTCTGTCAGTCCTATTAATAAAAACCCATCAGGAAATCCGAGTGAAAGGATTTGGACATTTGGATTACAGACACTTAACTTAGGGATTTAACACTCGCATAGTCTGAAAGCAGCAAAATCATTATTAGCTGTCTGAATGAAAGGTCACTTATATAGAAGATCATAAAAATGGATTCTCTATCTGTTCTTTCCCCAATCTGCTTTCTTTACCTTTTCAAAAAAAGTTGGCTGCAAAAGGTTTACGCTCCAGTGTTTTACAACCTTCTAAATCTAACTTTTCTAAATGTCACTCTCTATGGGCTTAAAATATGACACGTTGATGGCTTTTTAATTGGTCATTAATTGTGCAGCTACTGTATAACTATAGTAATTAATACATGCAATAAACCTACGTTATTTTTCTGTCAAAAGGTGGTCTTTTAGTCTTAGTGCTGCCATAATTTGCAGATGTTTGCAGGTGTCTCACCCTAACCACAGATAATTCTTAGCAGCACTGGCACTCCATATGTGTGCGAAGCTGATATTCCTCCACACACCATATCTATGGCGATGTCGGATATTTCTGTTGTTGTGTTTCTAAGCTCACACATTCCTCTATCTGTCACATGCTTCACGTTTCCATGTAAACACTCGTTCCTGTTGAGCTAATTCGGAAGTTTTTTTGCTCTGACCTCTGTTTGACTGCTGTGGCACAAACACTGAACACAGTGTTCCTGACATCATGAAATGGGTGTCTTTTCTTACTTTAGATATTCCAGCTGTAACTCTTTGACCCGTACGCTCCAGCTACTGTATTGTGCAGTGCGTCACTGTTGTGAAGGCGTCGCTGCAGGTTTTCCAGTCACAGTAAATAAAACATCCTCCCCATAGTGGTGAAATATTGAACAGAAGAGGCACTGAGATGCTTGTCTTGTCTGAGGTAGGGGGGTAGAGGGCCAGGGGGGTTGTGGATGCAGAAAATGGAGAGGAAAAAGCACCATGGCCAGGGTGAAGCAGTGAAGATATGGGTGAAAGCGCATCACCACAGAGAATTCAGTTGGAAGAAATGGTTCTGAAAGACAAATATGATGGGATGGTAGTAGAAGCTGATAATGGACTGTAGGCAGGGTTGCTCTTCCTTTCTGTTTCTCTTGGTTGTTCAGATTGAAGAATTCATACATAAATTGTGCATAAAACAAAGTAACTGCAGGTCATGGTGACTTTTCTTTTGCCTTAGACATGTATGGTCTCCTCCTTGTTCCTTCATTAAGCTCCTGCTCAGTCACTCTCCATAAGCTGCACACAGCCTCACACCAAATATCACACTACACTATCTCCGTTGTCACATCACCACTAACACATGCCTGCAAGGCTGCACTTGCAGGAGAAAATAACATAACTCTCTGCTTTATGAGTGTTTGCACACGTGTAAAAGGGAGGGTTGTTATTCATGACATGGGGTGCTTGCTGGTGTATTTGTGGATTTTTTGGTTTATTGAATATGTTTGTTGATGTTGGATGCAAAAGTATTTAATAATTAATAGGATAACAACTCCTCTTCTTACAAATCTTACATAAATTCCACATTTTTTTTACATGATTCATTCTGGCCAGTGTCAAATTGGTCAAAGTTAGGCTTTTTCCTTATTTTCTGTTGCAGTGGTGGATGCTCAAATTAGACATGGCTAAAGCATACAGCATGTGTGAGTAATCACTCTGAGTAAATGCTTAGATTTCAGATGGCTCCTTCAATCTCCTTCAAATAGTTTTTTTTCTACTCTTGCCAAGTGCCAAGAGCATCAATATGTTTTAAACATAACAGTTTCATTGTATATTAAGAGATTCTGTTATTTCTGCATAAGTTGGTCTTTGTTTTAGAGTAGCTCATTCTTCAGTCTGGAGTTTATAAAATATAGTAAAGTCATCATTAATAAATGAGATAAAACATCCTTCAAACCTAAACATTAAATAATCTTCTCTAGCTAAAAAATTTAGCTCCATTAATAGAAACTAAATATTAGCCATGTGAAGTCAGGCCTTATCAGAATCCCTGTTATAATTTTCTGATAGATGTAAGGCCACCTTTTGTTGCTAGCATTCTGTCATCAGGAAAAACACCGATCGGGGTTGAATAACACCTTACCTCACATGGTTCCCTGTCTCTGCGTCTGATCTGTCTGATCCCTGTCCACAGTAAAAGTCTGGGAAAGAAGCAGCATGAAACCAAAATATAAACCTATTTTATAAACATCAAACAGCAGACATAGCTCTTCTCCTGGTCGCAAGTTATACTGGTCCATCCTTGGCTTCTTTTCATTATCCTTCATTTGTCTTTACTTTTCTTAGATGTAGTATTGGACCCCATCCAATTGGACAAATTAATGTTTTCCATGATATTCATCCTGAAGGCTGTTAGTATGGAATCTATAAATGCCTTATATTAGTTTTTGCATCTTATGATAAGAACCACGAGTAAAAGCAGTTTTAAAGCATTAATACAGGTCCTCTTTCACACTGTCAATACTTCACATAAAGCTTCTGGTAGCCAATATGATAACACATTTAAACCCTCAAAAGAATCAAGGTGTTTGTTTTGTCTGTTCACTGGTATAGGAATATTGGAAACATTCCTCTCATGCATGAAATTAAAGCAAGCCAGTATAACTGGTATCCTGCTCTACCCACGACTCTCTATGATGCCACTGAGAAGGAATCCCCGTAAAATTAAGGCTGTGAACAAAGTTGCTCTACCCCCTTTGTATCCAAATACCTGTATGTATGTGGAGGCAGCCAAGCAGAAGTGGAAGGAAGAGAGGCTGAAGTTACTTATTTAAGAGAAGGGATGAACTGTGGAACTGCACCAAGGCCAAGGACAAACAAATAATTCTCAAGCTATGCTTCAGAGTTCTTATTCCTTTCAAAACCAGTAGAAATTCTAAAAATTTACAAGGTAACACACTTCTGGTATACAGATGCAAGTATATATAAAAAAATATACCCACTTCATGCAAACAAAGTCAAAATATATTTGTTACTTAAAGAAAATGGAAAAAAGTAACTGTTGGGGTTTCCTGCTGTGTCTAAATATGTAATTTTGTCAACCCCTTTCTGTGCATCACGACTGCACCGCAGACACTAATTACTACTTTTCAGCTTGGAGTCACAAAGGAAACTACCACCTATAACAAACCTTAAATCAAATGCCTCAATTATTTCGATTGGCATTTGTATGAAAAAGTCGCTTCACTCCGTGTTTTAGATATTTTAAGTTGTCAGTCAAAACTCAAAATGCAGATAAAATAGGTACAAGAAAGAAAGAGAGAAACGTTAATTATCACAACACTTCAAGACTCAACCCCTTCATGTTTATTTCATACCAGATGTTTGCATGAGCCTAACCTAGCCTGATCTATCTTTGTCATAGGATTTGTTTTCTATGCACATCCATGGTGTGACTCAAATATGAACTCTGACCCCAGATCTCACTGATTTATCATGACTTAAATATTCAGTGGCCATACCAGAAGAAGAATTCATATGCTACTTATTATCAGATTGGTTAAAAAATGATAAATTTGCAGTGTTTTACATCAAAAGGTCAAAGGTGAAGTTTAGACAGGCACTAAAATGGAAACTGCAGTTGACCGGTTGCCAGAGGCATACAGTTGCAAAGCCACAATAACCCCTCTGTCCAGGGCAAATTTCACCCAAGGGAGACAAATAAAGAAACTTTGACTTTAAATAGTCAAAACAATCTAACAATTCAAGAACTAGCAGATTAGAACGAGTTTGTTCAACAAGGTAAAGTGAGCAATGTGTGAGGTTTAATGGGCAATACAGTATGGTTAAATTATCTGTTTATTTATTTTTAGTATTTCTCAGAAAAATGAATAACAAACTTGTAACAGGTCAGAGATCAGGGCAGATCATCTATATTGCAGAGTAGATGCAATATTTCATGACAGAGTCTTAGTGTCTAAGATGCAATGTATAGAACGTTATGGTATTGCAAAACCGAGGTTCTGAAATATATATATATATATATATATATATATATATATATATATATATATATATATATATATATAGTGTGATAAAAAGTAAATATTTTTAGATAGTTATAATAGGGTTTTGTAAATACCCAACACTTGGAGAATTGCAGTATCCTTTATGCGAACATCAACACTGATGAAGATGAAGATGTTCCAGCACTAACAATCAACAGATACAGCTGCAGGAATACAAAAGAAAAGTGCCGTCAAAAACACATTTTGTCGTCTTTAAGTTCTTAAAATTGCTATATTCAAAATTTGAGTGCAGCAGAATTGCTATCCCAGAGAGGATTATATTTGAGAAAACTGGAATATCTAACACACCATTTGACTGATAACCTTCTTAATGTAGAACAACAAATCCTCAATTAAAATCATTCTCTTTAGCTCAGCTTAGATATTGGCAGTTTGCTCTCCTGAAAGCCACTGCAAGTATGAATTTAAAACAGGGAGACCATCTGTACACTACACTCAAGTCCAGTAATGAGAAATAATAAGCAAACAATAATGCCTGCTTTTGTTTGCTTGTTTAGATATAGTACATTGATTTAACTTTCATAACTCCTTTAAACCTGTTAATATTACTGAAAAATGACTTGATACTAAAATTTATTGCTAAAATGTTTTGGGGGTTTTCGGGAATACATAAGTAGCCTTTATAATAGCATAGAAAGTACTGGCATATGTGGGGTTTTTTTAAAGATTTGCATTGTGTGACTACTTGTTAACTGTATTTTTAATTGTGTATATGCTGTCAATACTGCTGAATGCATGTGAGCTTGTTGTGAAGATAAAACCAATTTTTTAGATTTTCTGAAAACACATTGTGCATTGTGCAGACAATAATCTGATTATTTATTTATAATCCCAAACCCCAAAAACTCAGGACGCTACGCAAAATGTAAATAAAACAGAATGCAGTCATTTGCAAATCTCATAAACTCATATTTATTCATTCAGTAGAGCATAGAAAACATATCAAATTTTTAAACCTTGAAAATGTAGCAGAAGAAAAAAAGTGATCTACTTCACAGCAAAGTTTTCCACTTTGCTTCAGTCTGTTTTAAATTAGCTTTGGCCGAGAAAAGATGGTGGTGTTTCTAGATCGTGTTCACATATGGCTACTTGTTTGCATGACAGACCTTTAACTTGGACTTGTAGATGCCACGCACGGTGTGTGAACTGTGTTCACAGACAGCGTGCTCCTGAGCTCATGCAGTGATTTCCATGACAGAATCCTGTCTGTTTTTAACGCAGTGTCACCTGATGGCCTGAATATTATTGGACTTCAGTGTTTGTTTTTTTGTTCATTTGGCACATGCATGTGAATTCATATTTAAATTCTTCACAATTTTCAATTGAGGAACCTTATTTGACCCACAACCATTAAATCATGAATTAACTGTGATTAACCACAATTTCGTTGGAAAGCTGGTATCAGTTTCACTAGCTGTATGTGGGTCTGATTGCTGCCAGACTTGTTGAATCAAGAAATCACTTAAATAGAACCTGTCTGTAAAAGTGAAGTAGGCCAAAAATCAATAGATCATGCTACGATCTTAAACAACAACTGAGAAAAAAGCCATCGACGTCAGTCGGCTTGGAAAGGATTACAAAGTTATTTCTAAGGCTATGGGGCTCCAGTGAACCACAGTGAGAGCCATTATCCTCAAATGGAAAAAAAACTTGAAACAGTAGTGAACCTTCAGAGGAATGGTTGGCCAAAATTACTCAGTACAACATCCAAGGAACTACAGGCCTCACCTCAGCATTCATGATTCAACAATAAGAAAGATGCTGGGCAAAAATGGCATCTATGTGAGAGTTCCAAGGTGAAAACCACTGCAGACTAAAAGGAACACAAATGTTTGTCTTGCATGTGCCAAAAAAAATCTTGACTTGTCTTTTGGGAAAATATTCTGTGGACAGAAGAGCCAAGAATCAAACATTTTGGGAGGTTTGTGTCCTGCCAAATCTGGTATTATACTGAGGCAGCATTTCATAAAAAGATCATCATAGCAATAGTCAAACATGGTGGTGGTAGTTAGGGATGGGTACCGGCACCGGTTCTGACATAAACGGTAGTAACCAGATCGAAAAGCAGCGCACATTTTGGTGCTTTATTTCGGTGCTTTTTTTCCCTGAGATGTCATACACTTTGGATTCTAGCCAATCATTTTACCTTTGCAAGCATAGTAGGCGGGTCCGGGTACGTACGTTCTTTTAGAGCAGAGCTACAGATTAAAAATGCCCAAAGCAAAGCAGTCAAAGTCTGGCTGTACTTCACAGCAAAAGATGCAAACTCAGCAGCCTGCAACAAATGCTTTAAGGTGATACTGTGCAAAGGAGGTAACTCCTCGAATCTGATGAAACACCTGGCGACGCATAGCATTTTGTTAAAGCCAAGAAATGCACCGTATTTGATAGCTTGCTGCGAGACCTCACACCGGGCACATCTACTGTGGGTTTGTTGCCTGTTATCGGACCCAGAGTTAGCAACATCCCCCAAAAACCCAAAGAGGAGAGTCCTGGCCCCTAGCCCTGCCAGTGTAGCAGAAATGATGACGGATGATGATGGCAGCAACAGCCGTTCTTCTCTGTGTGAGTAGCTTAATGTTGTCCGTGTGTAATTTACGTTGAGTAGGCTAACCACGTTATTAAATTAATGCATGTAAGGTGAACTAGCAAACACCGTCGTAGTTACATGAGGCTGTCTGCTTGTTTGATGGCAGATGCTCCCTTCACCCTGGCCAAAAATGACCAAAGAAAAAGCGGAAAACAGCTAAACATGAGAGGTTTTTGGACAAAGTTTGTGTTTTTTTCCATTGATTAAGCACTGCTTCCAGCCCCTATAGCTGCAGAAAAGGCTAACATTGTTATCTTTTTACAAAAAAACAGCTGAACATGAGAGGTTTTTGGACCAATTTATGTTCTCCATTCTTTAAGCACCGGTTCGAGCACCGTTTAAGCACCGGCACCGTTTCAAAAGTACCGGTTTGGTATTGGTATCGGATAAAACCTAAACGATACCCATCCCTAGTGGTAGTGTTATGGTTTAAGGCAGGCGTTGGCAACCTTTAGCTTTAGAAGAGCCATTTTAGCTCCTCCTACCAAACAACAGGACAGACAGGTGGATGATGGATGTAATTGGGAGAGCATAAATTGATACATTTGATATATGTAATAACAGGGTTACGGTTAACGTTTATCCTAACCTGTGGCTCGTGAGTCACATGTAGCTCTTTAGCCACTGTTTTGGAAACTGTGACAGACAGACAGAAGGACAAACCGATAATTCTCCTTCCTCTGGGGGGAGAATTGGGGTTTTGGTTGTTGGTCTAGGAGCTTAGGGAGTGGTGGATCTTTGGCCTTTTGTTACGGATTTGGTCCCTGTAGAACCATAATACGAGTTTGGTTTGCACTGTGGGCGCTAAGTCAGACCTATTCCCAGTGGGTATTGACTTTTCTAACCATAGTGACAGTCCGTACAAATAAAAAGATAAACAGCTTGCTGGGAAGTTAATGCAATTTTATTTTCTCTCTTTCTAAACAGTAAAACTTCAAAAACGGTGTTGCCTCTAGAACGTGCAGCTTGTTTATGACAGCTGATAAGTTTTACCTCTAGCTCAGACATTTGCAAAATTACTTCTGGAAATGCAAAACAACACAACAAACAAAATAGAAAAATTGCATTGTCTACAATGTTCCCACAGATGATCACACAAACACGAACACTAAAGCATCTGGTGGTTATATTGTATTTCGCTTTTAAGTGACTAACAGCTGTCCCCTGGTTGATTTCTAATTAGAAAGCTATTGATTACACTCAATACCAAACTTCCACTAGGCCTGATAAGCAAACACAACAGATGTTTCAGAACATCAATATGGGAATCATTATTTAATGAATGCCATATTTTCACTTAGTTTTAGTATCCCATTTCAAAACGTAAGTACCAACACATTCCTAAATTAATGAGCTGCAGGCAGCACCACAGTTTCAGACCAATATAACAGTTTTAACTTTTCTCTGGCAACTGCACAGGAAGCAAAAAAAAAAGTAGACAAGTGGTTGTCTGTTTTTAATTGTCAAATCTGCTATATGGAGCTTTTGTGTTTCATCTTTCAGCCCCATAATTATACCAGAAAAAGTGGATTTGTACAGTAGTTTAGCAAATATCTTACCTCCATTCTAATTTATTCTGTACCTTTGTCTGGCAAATGTCGACCTATATTTAGCAGCGCTAATTACACTCAACAAAAATATAAACGCAACACCTTTGTTACTGCTCCCATTCCCCATGGGATGGACGTAGAGACCTAAAATTCATTCCAGATACACAATATAACCATCCCTCCCAAACAGTGGTCACAAATCAGTCCAAATGTGTGGTAGTGGGCACATCTGCTATATTGAGATAATCCATCCCACCTCACAGGTGTGCCACATCAGGATGCTGATCTGACATCATGAGTAGTGCACAGGTGTACCTCAGACTGCCCACAACAAAAGGCCACCCTGGAATGTGCAGTTTTGTCTCACAGCAAAATGCCACAGATGCCACAAGCAATGAGGGAGCGTGCAATTGGCATGCTGACAGCAGGAATGTCAACCAGATCTGTCGCCCGTGCATTGAATGTTCATTTCTCAACCATAAGCCATCTCCACAGGCGTTTCAGAGAATATGGCAGCACATCCAACCGGCCTCACAACCGCAGACCTCGTGTAACCACACCAGCCCAGGACCTCCACATCCAGCAGGTTCACCTCCAAGATCGTCTGAGACCAGCCACCCAGACAGCTGCTGGAACAATTGGTTTGCACAACCAAACAATTTCTGCACAAACTGTCAGAAACCGTCTCAGGGACGCTCAACTGCATGCCCGTCGTCCTCATCGGGGTCTTGACCTGACTCCAGCTCGTCGCCGTAACAGACTTGTGTGGGCAAATGCTCACATTCGATGGCGTCTGGCACGTTGGAGAGGTGTGCGCTTCACGGATGAATCATGGTTCACATTGTTCAGGGCAGATGGCAGCTGAGAATGTCCCAGTTCTTGCATGGCCAGCATACTCACCGGACATGTCACCCATTGAGCATGTTCGGGATGTGCTTGACCGGCGTTTACGACAGCGTGTACCAGTTCCCACGAATATCCAACAACCTCGCACAGCCATTGAAGTGGAGTGGACCAACATTCCACAGGCCACAATTGACAATCTGATAGACTCCATGCGACGATGTGTTGCACTGCATAAGGCAAATGGTGGTCACACCAGATACTGACCGGTTCTGGGTCCCCAGACCCCCAATAGCGCAAAAAACTGCACATTCCAAGGTGGCCTTTTGTTGTGGGCAGTCTGAGGTACACCTGTGCACTACTCATGATGTCAGATCAGCATCCTGATGTGGCACACCTGTGAGGTGGGATGGATTATCTCAATATAGCAGATGTGCCCACTACCACACATTTGAACTGATTTGTGACCACTGTTTGGGAGGGATGGTTATATTGTGTATCTGGAATGAATTTTAGGTCTCTACGTCCATCCCATAGGAAATGGGAGCAGTAACAAAGGTGTTGCGTTTATATTTTTGTTGAGTGTAGATCAGTTCTGCAGCACAGGGGAGACAAGTTAGATGTCACTGGTGGTTATATTTGTGCTCACTAGTTAGAATTTGGTAGTTCTATTTCCAATTTTGTTTTATAACAATCTTATCATAATAGAAATGCTGAATGTAGCCACTCAAAACAAAAAATCAGCCAAAGGTCCCAGTGGAGATGTGATATAATTGATAATGACAAGTATATTGATAGTAATCTAACATGCTTTTGTACGTGCTTGTTCATTATTTTATTTGTAAGTCAGCCTGAGCACACAGAAGAAGGTTTACCAATGTAAACTGCATTTTCATAATAGAATACAGATGGATAGACGGAGGGACAGGCGGATGGATAGATCAGATAGATCAAAGAAATCAAATCTTATTTTTTTTCTTGCTTTTGCCACGTGACAGTAGTCTGGGGTCAAGAAACACATGGTGCAAGAGACTGCTTTTGATGTTGAGTGTTGATTTACAAGTTTTGACAGCTATTAAACATGCCTCAGGTTCAAAGTCATGCTTCAGCAGAGTGCTTTAGTCACGTCTCTGCCCCTGCGGTTCACCCTGAAGAGGGTCCCCAGTGTCAGTTCTTCTTCCCAACTGAGGAAAAGACAAAGGGAGGCATATGGCAATAGAGACACTATTAGGAAACTTTCCACTCAAAATCTCTGCACCCATTGGTCTTGGCTAACTTTTGATGTCTTAGAAGTACTGTTCAGCTCCATTTCATTAGTTCAGGCTTGGAGATAGATAGTTGGTCCTCTCTCCTGTTATGACAACTGTTATATTAACCAGCTGAACCTGCCAGGTGCATACACTGCTCTCAAAACAGAAACTATTTTCATAACACACAAACATACCGCCTGACCATACTTGCACTGGATAATGCTGGTTTAAAAGTCACGCAATGCGATCTTGCTGTAATGAGGAACATTGTGATCCAATCACGAAACTGGTTGTGACTGCAGCTTTTCAATAGTCCCGTGTGACACAAGGAAATGGCATTATCTGTTAAATGGAACTATTTCTCTCCAGAGGAAATAGAGTTGAGGTGCACTGCCAAGACTGTAGTCAATAGCAGCCCTAGATAATCAACACAATTTATAGACAATCATTTTGTTGTAGCAATTTTTAGGATGTGTAAACATAAAGATTTGTTTGTTAATTGACTTCACCTGTAGCGAAACGGCCTACAGAACCAGATTTCCATAAACATTATTTTGTTTCATTTACTGTTTAATTATACTATTTATAATCATTCTTTCTCCTCAGTGAGTGTCTATATGCATGTGTTCACGCGTGCACGGTGTCTGTGCCTGTGCGTGCGTATGTGACATCACACTCAGCAACCCTCACTAAACCCTCTTATCCTTCCTCTGGGGGCACAGCTTAGTGTAAACAAAGGGAGAGAGCGCAAAGAAAGGGGGAGGCGGAGTGGATTATCATCCCTCTCCTCTTGAATCCGGGGGAGATCAGCGAGTCATTTACACAACATAATTCATTTAAGATGTATTATTCCCCAAAAACTAATGGACTTAAACACAACAGCTGTTGCCAGCATATGACACACTCCAGTCGGTTAAAGCAACCAATCAAGGCTGGGCTGTCAATGCAGTTTGGTTTTCCAGCATTGAAGCTTCCCCCTTTTGATGCCTTGGGAATTGCGATGTGTGTCTCTCTTCGCCTTCAGCCGTGAACTTCAGTTAATGAGAGAGGCAGAAATTCTATAGTGGATGTACTTATTTTTTACAGGCTCTTATACACATACACACCATTACCTCTTGCAAGCCAGCTTCCTAACAGAGCTCAAGTATATACATATATACCAGTTATCATCCCTGTTATAAATTTGTTGAAATGCCAAAGAATCATAGATGCACACACACGAATATACAAAGAAACCTGACACACATGTATGTGTGTATGTGTATATATGTGTGTGTATATATATATATATATATATATATATATATATATATATATATATATATATATATATATATTAGGGGTGCAACGATACACAAAATTCACGGTTCGGTTCGGTTCGATACTTTGGTGTCACGGTTCGATATTTTTTCGATACAAAAAAAATGTTCATGCCTTTTTAATTTGTCATTTATTAAAATTATAAATATATATTTTAACTCAAAAGTACAGTTTTTAAATTTAACCCTAACCCTTGTGCGTGTTTTTTATTTTGACAGCGAATGCGCACCTGCGGACCACTTATGTGCAGCCCTGGTTATTTAGCTCATCATATCGCAGCCACAGAAATTCTTTTGTCCATGAAACCATGAAGCTGCACTTTCTTTTTGCCTTATAGTCTGATTTGTCATAACTTCTCCGTTTTGTGGTAAGCTTTTCTTTGGCTGTCACTTCTTCACCCTGACCTGTCTTATTTGGCTCAGCAGAACTGAAATGCTTTTACACACGGACTCACATAAGCTCAGCGATTCTCTGCGCGATCAACCTCTCACATGTTTAAGCTGCGGGAGATTTCACTTGTCATGTTTGCATAGTAAGCTAACGATTAATAAGACGATGTCAGAGGAATTGGTGCACAAATTATCATCACTCACAGATCAGTGCTGTCGCTCTCTATACACAGTTCGCGCGATTGCAAAGTGAAAGCAAAAAAACAAGCGCAAATTCAAACGCGATTTCAATATGTCACATATTGACAGTGGCTCACAGATGCCAATGACATAATTACCCAGCTACATTTCTGAAAGAATGCAAAAGCATTGACATATATTTTTCCTTCCTACAATAGCCCGACGGGCAGGGAAGAGATAGATTTTGGTAGCCCGACTGAAAAAAATCGCTAGCTCCAGGACGTCGGGCTAGCGATATTGCAAGCCCTGTATCTGATTGAGGAATCACTCATCTTTGGAAAAGAGTTTATTACAGAGAAATGTCTCTTTCCAAAATAAAAGCTATACTATCCGCTTCTTCTGGGCTATATTCTCAGCAGCATAAGGAGAATCATGTGCTAACAGCTGTCTAAATGACTCGGCTAAAGTTAGTAGCATGCTTGTTGTTTTGGTCTTTGCACTAGGATGATGTCTGCGTAAATGTGCAGTCATATTCGTTGTGTTCCCACTAGTGCTTTCAGGTTAATCTCGTTGAAATGACCTTAACGCCACAACACGGCAAATCTCCGTTAACGAGCTACCGCCGATCGCCCCGTGTGTGGGGCTAGACGGCCAACACGTTAAGGAGCTAACTGCGCTAACACACTAGTTCCCACCCATGTAATTGAGCATTGCATGGCACATCCAACATACTGTTTTACTTTAGTCCATGACTCGCTTACCTTCAGGGTCATACGTCACATGAAAACCAAAATAATTCCAAACGCCAGATCTGAATGAGGGTGGGGGAGGTCCATGTGTCTTGCTAGCTTGCCCTGCGCTCTTCCTTCTGACTATGCTGTCTGTGTTGAGTGCTCAGTGGATCTGCGCTCGACAGTGCAGCCTAGGCGGAGTAGTCGAACGCAGATTCACTGAGCGCTCAACACAGACAGCATCGTCGGAAGGGAAGTTGATCAAATAAATTACAAATGTTGTATTGTTCGATACATATGCGTACCGAACCGAAAGCACTGTATCGAACGGTTCAATATCGATACGAATATCGTTGCACCCCTAATATATATATATATATATATATATGTGTGTGTGTGTGTATGTGTGTGTGTGTGTGTATATGTGTGTGTGTGTGTGTATATGTGTGTGTATATGTGTGTGTATATGTGTGTGTGTGTATATATATATATATATATATATATATGTGTGTGTATATATATATACATATATATATATATATATTATGGCATGCCCTTTAGGAAAATATTATATATATATTCCAACCAAAGTCTGAATATATAGAATGAAACTTGAATATATAGAATGAAGCTTGAATATATAGAATGATCTTTTGAATATATAGAATGAAGCTTGAATATATAGAATGAAACTTGAATATATAGGATGAAACTTGAATATATAGAATGAAACTTGAATATATAGAATGATCTTCTGAATATATAGAATGAAACTTGAATATATAGAATGAAACTTGAATATATAGGATGAAACTTGAATATATAGAATGAAACTTGAATATATAGGATGAAACTTGAATATATAGAATGAAACTTGAATATATAGAATGATCTTCTGAATATATAGAATGAAACTTGAATATATAGAATGAAACTTGAATATATAGAATGAAACTTGAATATATAGGATGAAACTTGAATATATAGAATGAAACTTGAATATATAGGATGAAACTTGAATATATAGAATGAAACTTGAATATATAGAATGATCTTCTGAATATATAGAATGAAACTTGAATATATAGAATGAAACTTGAATATATAGGATGAAACTTGAATATATAGAATGAAACTTGAATATATAGGATGAAACTTGAATATATAGAATGATCTTTTGAATATATAGAATGAAGCTTGAATATATAGAATGAAACTTGAATATATAGGATGAAACTTGAATATATAGAATGAAACTTGAATATATAGAATGAAACTTGAATATATAGAATGAAACTTGAATATATAGAATGAAACTTGAATATATAGAATGATCTTTTGAATATATAGAATGAAGCTTGAATATATAGAATGAAACTTGAATATATAGGATGAAACTTGAATATATAGAATGAAACTTGAATATATAGGATGAAACTTGAATATATATAGAATGATCTTTTGAATATATAGAATGAAGCTTGAATATATAAAATGATCTTCTGAATATATAGAATGAAACTTGACGTCACGGAGGCGCTTGCGCCATCTAGTGTTTTCCTTGTTTGTACCTGCGAGGAATGGCACTATGAGCCAGTCCGCACGGAATTTTGTGGCTCAAATTCTAAGTAATGAGGAGCTAATTAACACCCTGGCAAATGCATGTTCTGGGCAACCTAATATTTGTACTAGTGTACCGCATCGTACTACTGATGAAGAAATTTATTCACTTTTTCGTCGTGGAAGACCAAATGCAGTGAACCTCTCCGGTCAGATAACCCCTGGTTATCCAGCTAACGTTACTGCGGTCAAGTGAGCCCTCACTTACGAAGTCGCAGTCAAGCTAGCCGCCCCGCCAGCCGCACCTAAAATGTTGTTGCACTACTCTTACGCATATTACGGTATAGGTGCCGACTGGCTTAGAAACGCAGTGTTTTCTGTCCTGACACTATTTTACTTCACAATCCACTCCCAGTTTTGGTTAATCTCCACTTTCACCCCTGTGATCCACAGCCCAAATTACTGTATGATTCAGAGAAAATTAACAATAAAATTTACCCAATTTACTCAACTATACTTTTAATGTCCTCATCTTTGAGCTCAGATTACAGGAAAACTGAAAGAGGTGACGCAGATATCTCACTGGATTCTGACTCTGGGTGACCCCCACTCTGCATGCTGTGATCCACAGCCAAAATTACTGTACAGTTTTTGAGAAAATTGATAGTAAAATCTTCCCATTTTGCTTTACTGTACTCTACATATTGACATCTTTGATCTCAGATTACAGGAAAACTGTAAGAGGTGACGCAGATATTTCACTGGATTATGAATCTAGGCTGTCGCCACTCTTCACCCTGTCATCCACAGCCAAAATTACTGTACAGTTTTTGAGAAAATTCATGGTAAAATCTTCCCATTTTGCTTTACTGTACTCTACATATTGACATCTTTGAGCTCCGATTACAGGAAAACTGTAAGAGGTGACGCAGATATTTCACTGGATTATGAATCTAGGCCATCTCCACTCTTCACCCTGTGATCCACAGCCAAAATTACTGTACGGATTTTGAGAAAATTGATAGTAAACTTTGCACAATTTACTCTACTGTACTCTATATATTCTCATCTTTGAGCTTAGATTACAGGAAAACTGTAAGAGGTGACGCAGATATCTCACTGGATTATGACTCTGGGTGACCCCCACTCTGCACCCTGTGATCCACAGCCAAAATTACTGTACGGATTTCTGATAAAATTAAATCCTATTCCATTACCAAACAAAATGAGTTCATTGAAGTATTTGCTTAGCTACAAGAAATGTCTTTCCACACACAATTTAAATTTTTCAAAATGTCATTCACACACCACCTCAAGTATCAACTTCAGTTTTAGACATTATTTATTCAGTGCTTAATCACAACAATAGTCAACTTAAGGCACTTACATAATAAGTTAAACCTTACAATAATACATACAGAGAAAAACCCAACAATCATATGACCCCCTATGAGCAACAGTGGGAAGGAAAAACTCCCTTTTAACAGGAAGAAACCTCCGGCAGAACCAGGCTCAGGGAGGGGCGGCCATCTGCCTCAACCGGTCAGGGTGAGAAATTACATTTCTCAGATTACTGATTTCTCATATTACTACTACACAGTTTAGATACACTCAACAAAAATATAAACGCAACACCTTTGTTACTGCTCCCATTCCCCATGGGATGGACGTAGAGACCTAAAATTCATTCCAGATACACAATATAACCATCCCTCCCAAACAGTGGTCACAAATCAGTCCAAATGTGTGGTAGTGGGCACATCTGCCATATTGAGATAATCCATCCCACCTCACAGGTGTGCCACATCAGGATGCTGATCTGACATCATGAGTAGTGCACAGGTGTACCTCAGACTGCCCACAACAAAAGGCCACCCTGGAATGTGCAGTTTTTTGCGCTATTGGGGGTCTGGGGACCCAGAACCGGTCAGTATCTGGTGTGACCACCATTTGCCTCATGCAGTGCAACACATCGTCGCATGGAGTCTATCAGATTGTCAATTGTGGCCTTTGGAATGTTGGTCCACTCCACTTCAATGGCTGTGCGAGGTTGTTGGATATTCGTGGGAACTGGTACACGCTGTCGTATACGCCGGTCAAGCACATCCCGAACATGCTCAATGGGTGACATGTCCGGTGAGTATGCTGGCCATGCAAGAACTGGGACATTCTCAGCTGCCATCTGCCCTGAACAATGTGAACCATGATTCATCCGTGAAGCGCACACCTCTCCAACGAGCCAGACGCCATCGAATGTGAGCATTTTCCCACACAAGTCTGTTACGGCGACGAGCTGGAGTCAGGTCAAGACCCCGATGAGGACGACGGGCATGCAGTTGAGCGTCCCTGAGACGGTTTCTGACAGTTTGTGCAGAAATTGTTTGGTTGTGCAAACCAATTGTTCCAGCAGCTGTCTGGGTGGCTGGTCTCAGACGATCTTGGAGGTGAACCTGCTGGATGTGGAGGTCCTGGGCTGGTGTGGTTACACGAGGTCTGCGGTTGTGAGGCCGGTTGGATGTGCTGCCATATTCTCTGAAACGCCTGTGGAGAAGGCTTATGGTTGAGAAATGAACATTCAATGCACGGGCGACAGATCTGGTTGACATTCCTGCTGTCAGCATGCCAATTGCACGCTCCCTCATTGCTTGTGGCATCTGTGGCATTTTGCTGTGAGACAAAACTGCACATTCCAGGGTGGCCTTTTGTTGTGGGCAGTCTGAGGTACACCTGTGCACTACTCATGATGTCAGATCAGCATCCTGATGTGGCACACCTGTGAGGTGGGATGGATTATCTCAATATGGCAGATGTGCCCACTACCACACATTTGGACTGATTTGTGACCACTGTTTGGGAGGGATGGTTATATTGTGTATCTGGAATGAATTTTCGGTCTCTACGTCCATCCCATGGGGAATGGGAGCAGTAACAAAGGTGTTGCGTTTATATTTTTGTTGAGTGTATCTAAACTGTGTAGTAGTAATATGAGAAATCAGTAATCTGAGAAATGTAATTTCTCACC